>NC_136879.1:39859403-40526903 GCF_949152265.1 Phoxinus phoxinus
AAGGCAGAATAAAAAAAATAAAAAAAGTCTCCCCAGTGAATCTTAGCCATTTCCAGCCCTGTTCATACTCATGTACTCAATAACAACTCCGTAGATCTAATCACAGGAATGGTTTATTTCAGTGTCAGAAAGAGAGTTTGCAGGGTTGGTTTCTGTAGCCATTAATGGTATTTTTAGTCATGTACTTTAACCTGAAGGGTAAAACATAAAACACACATTGATAGATGATTATCACATAAAGTGATGATCCTGTAGTTTGTCAGACACTAATGACGGGCTTGATGTGATGTGCCATTCAGAAACGCTCATACATCCAGTAGTGGAACAAGTGAATAAGTGATTGAATCATTCATTCAAAACAATTTGAAAAAATAATTAACAAATATATTTAAATATTTAGTCTATAAATAAACAGACTGTACTGCAACAATTGGCATTTTGTCAGAGCCTCTAGTAAATTACATGTTAGTTGGTTTAATTGTATATTCAGAATAGTGGTTTCTATTTTAAACAAAACATCATAATTCTCAATTTATCCAGAATACAGCTCTATAGAAAGGGTGCTACTTGACAATACAAATGTACAATTTTTTCACACCAATAAAGGACCTGCAGACAAACTCACTGGATGAATGGATACTTTGCTCACTGTGACACTTGGACAACACTTCTTTATATGATTCACTACAGAGCTTGAATGTCTAAAACTCTCTCCACATTAGCGCTGCTTCTCTCCTGTATGAACTCGCTCGTGTGATTCCAGTGCAGACAAACATTATTCACGATATGAGGGCTTGTACTCTGGAGCTGGTTAATGTTAAACTCTGTAATCTGAGAACACCTCTCACCTGCAGACTGGAAATATACGGCATCCGAAGAAAATATTCCACATTTGTCCTCGTTAACAGTGATATTTAGCGTCAACTGGTGAGAGATTCATCTCGTCTCGTCTCTCTCGCTTCTCTCTCCTGCGCAGGCGCAGTGCGCGATGTCATCATGTTTCTTAAAGGGGCCGCATGTTATATTCAAATGGTTAGTTCATTTAGTAAGGCAATACAGGGAAAGTTATGGTGCTTATAATATGACAAAATGATCTGAATTTGAATTGTGTAAATTTGAATTATTTACAAGTGTAATCTAACAAAATGTAATTTTATGTGGTATTTTTAAATATTTAAATATACACGTATAGGCTAAATCAGCGTCTTTACAGCAAGGGATATGTTTGGAAGTAGGACTGTGAGGCACAGCGTGCCCTTTATATTGTACAACAGACCAATTCAATTAGGCAGAATAACTTTTTATATGCTTGGTCGAATGTGTTTTATTTTTATAATAAACAGTCTGCGATATGAAGCAACGCCAGAACTGATATGTTTCGTGAGCGCGCGATGTACCAGCGCCATCACTTGGATTTGTTCCACTGCTGGGAAATAACTTAATACTCTGTTATTTACTGTCATACAGATAACATGACATCATCATAGCAGTATAAGAATTCAGAACAAAATAAAATACATGTCTATAAAATTCAGCCATAAAAACATTTAAATTTGTTACATTTCAAATGTTCAATATCTGTTTAAAGAAATCAAAAACAGAACTGTTTAAAATTTGGTTAGATTACACTTGTAAATAATTCAAATTTACACAAATTTGGTCATATTATAAGCTCCATATTCTTTGGGGTTTTACGGCAGCTTGCATCCAATTTGTTGCATTACTGCCAAATACTAAATTACCTTTACACTATATTCTCTTGTCCAATCTGGTTTCTTTTTAAAAACCTACTAAATATTCTAAAATACTTTTAATAATTATGGCTGCTACTAGTCAATCATTATCAACAAAATCTATCTTTTTGTTGACAAACTTTATTTGTCTAAAATTTAAAGTTACCAAATTAACTTGGTCACGGCGTAATGTCACATTTACAATCAAGCTGATATCCGGGAAAACAGCAGGACAGAGTCAGTCTAGACCAGGGGTTCCCAACCTTTTTTTGTGCCAGGGACCAGCATATTCATAACATTTTTTTTCCAGGGACCAGTTGTCAATTTTAATACCTCAATTTTAAGATTCATCGGTTTGAAACATAGCAATGTGTAAAACAGTAACAGCCTATAATTTATTTGCGTATAATGAACTAGGTGGCAACAAAGGCTAATTGTATGAAATATTTTTAAACTTTAAGACCGGTTCACAAAATGTTTACCTTTTCTCCCATTAAATTATGCCAACTTCAAAAGCAGCTCACACAGCACTCACTCACTGGAAGCTGGCAGTAATGGCAAATTGTATGAAAATACCAGTCCATTTCCCTGTCAAATCTCTGCAGAACCACTAAAGACAATCACTTCAACAGCAACTCAGTGTTTTCACTCGCGACAGGAGACAACAAAGGCTAATTGTATGAAAATAAGAGACAGCTTCAACAGTCAGACAGTTTCATAATACAATAGCAACACTCAGTGATTTCATCCAATCCTTTCTAAAAGTATAAAATTAGAGATCAAGCTTTAACCTTTAAGGCGAGACACTACAGGTGAATAGGGTACAATTTAAAAATAATAGATATCACCATGAAACTTCCTCAGTTGATTACTTACACAAGTTCATAAAAAAAATGTATTACAAGTTTTTGAAATTTGTATGTTTAATTATGCAAATTAGGTATTATCTCATTAAATATGCACACTTTTGCATATATTTTCGGTAGATAGATCTGAACATATGATAAAGCCAGGTGCAAAATTCTTTTTTCATTTTGTTTACAGACAAGATGAAAAAAGATGTTCAGAGGGATTTCAGGATATATGCTTTCATTACCTAGGAAATCAAAATATACTGTCCATAGCCTTAAAAAATCGATTTTCGCCATATTTTTGGGATTAAAATGTCCCATAAATCAGGCCAGGAATGATTTATTAACAAATCCCTCTGAACATATCTTCAGAATACTGCTAAGTGTATAACTGGAGAGTTTGGTGTACATAGGTGCTACATAGCCTGAGATGTTTCTACTGGAGGATGACAAAAAACCCATTTTGAGAAAAAGGCATTTAAAGATTTGTAATGTAAAAAATCATACTTTTTTAGTAGAAACAACAATTTACTGACACAATATCTTATCAAATAATTAGCAACAACAATACAAACCACCTAAATCACATCAAAACTTATAAACACAGCATTTATGGCCTTTAACTGAGCAGAAAAACAGTCAAAAACACACATCTAGATGTCAGAGCGCATCACGTGATACATCTGAACCAATCACGTTGTCAGAAATTGACATCAGCCAATGAGATTTCGCTTTTAGGGTTAAATGCCCATTTTACTTTCACGATTGGTTGCTGATTAAAAGGAAATGACCATATTTGGACCCGACAGCATTGTTCAGAAGAGAGAGAGCTTTTCAGACATGTGCGTGATTAAAGGAAGAACACAGAGATCGCGGAGCAGCGCGTTGATTTAGAACGCCAACTTGTGTTGAATTTCGGAGAAATCTACAGACGCAAATAGACAAAGTGTAGTGAAATAAAGACCTAAATGTGTATTTTGGACTTTTTTTCACCACAAGTCTGAAAGAAGACATGTTATTGAAGACAAATAGCCCAAAATCTCAAAATTGACCAGTGAAAAAAAAACGATGTTTTTGCCTGCCGTGTCTCGCCTTAACAAAAAATACCAGACTAGTAGCCTGGGAAAACCCAGACCACTTCCGGCAAATTTAGATTTGCTCTGCAAGTGGGTCTGGCAAAGAGCCCATAGAAACCCATTTCCAATCCGGCGAAATCGCGGCACCAATCAGAAACGTTGGGGCGGGCTTTACACGATGACGACAGAGCAGAGACGGTGACGCAGATTTTGTACATTACAGAGATGGATGCCGCCGTGGAACATCACTCGTTCGAATCAACGATCGCGTCTGTTTCAAGCAATTTAAAATTGTAATTTACAAAAACGGCAAAAGTCGTCAGAAGCCATTGCTACATCTTCCTGAAAAACACAAACAGAGAATTGCTGAGAGTCTCAGATGTTTCTCCGTCGCTCTGATTGGTTTTAGATCTATCCAATTTATAGATCTAAAGCCATTTGAGCGACGTCCGTTGGTGACTCCCCTGTGGAAATGAATTGTCTATGGAGCTTTGCCAGACCCTAACTCAGTTACAACTGAGAGTGGTCTGGGTTTTCCCAGGCTACCAGACCAGACCAACGAGAACAAAATTATTTCAATGAGAGCATGAACTGCTTATGGATATTACTGTTAGGGCTGGGTATCGTTCAAACAACTTCGGTACCGATACCGATACCTTGATTTCGATACCGGTTCCTGAACGATACTTTTTTCGATACCAATTTTATGAAATCCATTTTAACAAGATTTACACATTACCTTAGAAAAATTTTGGTTTTATTTTATCAGTTTGACTCATGCTCCTTAGCCAGTGCACAAAGGAACAAAAAATGTTTTATAAAGAGCTCATGCTCACCAATGCTGATTTTTTAAAATAAAAAAATACAGTAAAACTTAAGTAATATTGTGAAATAGTATTACAATTTAAAATCTTATTTGAATATATTTCAAAATGTAATTTATTCCTGTGATGTCAAAGCTGAATTTTCAAAATCATTACTTCAGTGTCACATGACCCTTCAGAAATATGAAAACAGTTTGCTGCTTAATATTTTGGAAACTATTATACATTTTTTCATGATTCTTTGATGAATAAAAAAATTAAAATAATAGCATTTATTTAAACACGAAATATTTTGTAACATTACACGTGTTAATGTCACCTTTGATCACTTTAATGCATCCTTACTGAAAATCCATTCTGACTAACCAACACATTTTTGAACGGCAGGGTACATTCAGTAGGTTATTATTTATTGTGTAACGGGCGTGCGTTGTCCTTTAACAGTTTTATGATAGGTTGGATGCACGTCCATTAACCCTTGTATATTCTGCGTTGTGTTCTTGTTGTGCTGGATGCAGAAAAGACCCAAACCACGACCAACTGCTGGTTGCTCTTTTAATGAAGGCGGAACAGCGGATTTGTCTGTACAAATCAACAAAAAAACACAAATCTCCGTCACATGCAGTCTCCTCCACACAGCACACAAATCTCAAGCTCCTCCTCTCAGCTAGTCTGGCGCAAACTGCACATACATACACAACTGATAAAACTTTTAGTATTATCAGCTAAAATACTTTAAAATAAAAATGTGAAAATGAACTGAATAAATAATATAATGCTCAATGTAATTGACAACATGAATTTCTTTTACATGCTTAATACAACCAATGTATGCCAGATGAATTATAATGAACATTATACACATACCTGTACAAATCAACAAAAAAACACAAATCTCCGTCACATGCAGTCTCCTCCACACAGCACACAAATCTCAAGCTCCTGTTAGCAGATAAACATACAGAGAACCTTGTAGACTAGCACGTGGAAACATTAGAGTCTACTTTAAAGCTTGCAAAAAGTCGGTTTACAAGGTTTATATTCAACTGACACATTTACTGCATGTTGACAATCTCAAAAAATAAGATTTATACATAACATAAAACAAGGTTTGCATCGTCCAAAAACCAAAATAAATGTTTAAAACTGACGAGCAAAATAATACATTACCTCCGCTAGTCTGGCGCAAACTGAGAGAAGCGCGCGTGAATGACGCACAAAGCCTGCGATCTCTTAAAGTGACAGTACAGGTATTAACACCATGGTCTGAATACAACATCCAGGCATAAATATTGGCAATAAAACACATCTTAAACACATAGGAACCAATGTTCATCAGGATTTGGTGACATTTCAACCGTTAAAGTAAAGATATCATTTCAACCCGGTTACAATTGCAATATAAACACTGTCAGATTGATCAACAAGGTATCTCTTCATTTACCAGTCGAAGACGGAGCAACTTTCTGCTCTTGTGTTTACTCCGTGCACTGTCAAGGTCTTCATCATATTTGTCGTGGTACCGGTCTTTGCAGCAATTATTTTACCGCAAATACTGCATCGCGCGCTGTTGGCATTGAGCCTGGAGAAATGTACCCACACTTTTGATCGACTTTTCCACATCTTAAAGGTATTATGTGTGTGTGCTCGCGTCTCATATGAATATGTGCGTGGAGAGTTTGTGTGTGTGTGTGTGCTCGCGTCTCATAAGTATGCGCGTCGAGAGTTTGCGCGTGCGCGCGCGCGGTCTTGTGTGTGTAGAGTTTGCGTGTATGTGCGTGAGCGACTTTATGTGTGTCGTTGTGCATTTCATATGTATTTGTTTGACGCTGACGAGTTAACTCCTTAGGTATCGAAATCTGGAACGAACAACATGTCCTTTTTCGATACTCGATAGTATCGAGGCAATTCAGTCAGTAGCCTACCTAAAAAAGTATCGAGACTTGGTACCCAGCCCTAATTACTGTATTTTCAGTTGTGCACAAGACGAGCTGTTCTTCTTGGGCTTCCATAAAAAAAAACATTGCTCACAAATTCCAGGATATGATAAAACGAAATTTAAAAAGGACTGTTTTGACGGCTTCATTGCAGATTTCTCCACAAACAACACAATGGATTTGGCGCCACGGAATCGCCTGTTGTGACTCCATACGTAACATACGAGGCATTACGATTGAGGCTTGACTTGCTTTTCTTTTTTCTGCTATTTTCGAGTTGGTCATCGACATTTTTTTTACTCAAACAGTCCGCAATGAAATGGGCGATGGACGTTTGCTGGGATCCGATCATCTCTCCACATACAGTAGTTCTCTCAGTACGGCTTCTCTCCAGTGTGAACTCGCTCGTGTGATTTCAGAGATCCAGACTCAGTGAAACTCTTGTCACAATATGAGCACTTGTAAGGTTTTTCTCCAGTATGAATTCTTTGGTGCAGTTTCAGACTGTCAGCTGTAGTAAAGCTCTTCCCACAGTCACAACACACATGATCTCTCACTTCAGTGTGTGTTTTCTGGTGCCGTTTTAAACCGTCCAGTCGTGAAAAACTCTTTCCACAGAGAGAACACACATAAGGCTTCTCGTCTGAATGAACTTTCAGGTGGACTTTTAGATTTGATGATGAATTAAAACCTTTACCACACTGGTCACAGTTAAATGGTTTTTCTCCAGAGTGAATGCGCAGATGTTGTCTCAAATTTGTTAAATCTTTGAAACTCTTCTCACACTGAGTACAGTAGTACGGCTTCTCTCCAGTGTGAACTCGCTCGTGTGATTTCAGAGATCCAGACCGAGAGAAACTCTTGTCACAATATGAGCACTTGTAAGGTTTTTCTCCAGTATGAATTCTTTGGTGCAGTTTCAGACTGTCAGCTGTAGTAAAGCTCTTCCCACAGTCACAACACACATGATCTCTCACTTCATCATGTATTTTCTGGTGCCGTTTTAAACCGTTCAGTCGTGAAAAACTCTTTCCACAGAGAGAACACACATAAGGCTTCTCGTCTGAATGAACTTTCATGTGTGATTTTAGATGTGATGCCAAAATAAACTCTTTACCACACTGATCACAGTTAAATGGCTTTTCTCCAGAGTGAATACGCAGATGATACTTGAGTAAGGATGAAGATATGAAACTCTTCTCACACTGAGTGCATGGATACGGTTTCTCTCCAGTGTGAATTCTCATGTGTGTGTTCAGGTGTCCTTTTTGACTGAAACTCTTTCCACACTGTGAGCAGGAGTGCAGCTTTTGGGCTTTTGTTCCTTGAGTTTTGAAGTCACAGTGTTTCTTTACTTTGTTCAGTTCTTCTCTTTGCTCTGTTATTTCCATCTGATCTAAAATGACCATCAAGTAGTTATAATCAGTCTAAGGAGGATAATCTCAATTAAAATTCAAGTGAATACAAGCAGACAACAAGAGAATAGGTTTCTGTCTGTGTGAGTATAAAGTATCAGATCTTTGATGTTGAAGGTTTGATCTATCATTCTCATTAATTTGAATAATACAAATGTATTTGACACATTGCTTTATACAAGGTAAGGATTAGACACATTTCTACATAATTTATCATCAATATACTACTTATTATTTCACAGCAGTCAACAATGAAGAATCAAGAATGGACACCAACCTATTTGTTCCTCAGTATCTTCATGTTTTATTCTGGATGGTTCTGGATCACTCATGTCTTCAATCTCCTCTTTAATAAACTCCATCTTTAACAGTCACACAGATTTCAGCTGCTACTCCTGGAGTTTGTCCTTCTCTTGTAGGATGATGGGAATATTCCCAGTATTTATTGGTGAATTGTTGTGGGAGGGGCTTCACTGCAGGTGTGAACTGTGATCACTGTGTTTTTATCCAATCTGCATTTAAAAAGTACAGAGTCATCATGTTTAACTGCAGCTGAAAAGCCTCTTTGTCTCCAAAACTTCCCTGTTTTCAGCTCATTCATTATGGAGATGTCTGAGATCTTCTGTAAATTGGCACATTAAGCTCATTGTATTGGTATCAAGAGGCTGAAACAAACTACAGCATCATCATTACCTTTGAAATTTCACTTCAGTTTTTGTCTTTGCTCTTTCACTTCCATCGGGTCTCAAACATATTAAAACATATTAAGTTGTTAGAATGAGTTCAAGGAGGATAAATTAGAATTTTCAAGTGAACCCTGCAAACAAGTGAGAGCTGTTTATCGAATATACTATTTTTGATGAAGGTTAGTTTTTTCATCCTCTTGTTAACAGTCAAAATGTGATTCTTTAGGTATCTAACAATATAAACTAAGCCAGTGATCATCATGCATTTGAACTAATTGAAACAACTCATAAAATCAGCCATGATTTTTTTTTTTTACATTGTAAAGGATGTTTTGTGTAGAAGGTAACTATAGAATTAAACAAGAGAATCTGGTTATTCAGATAATAGGCTAAATGTTTTGTCTTTGAACTTTCATTATACAAATCAAATTACACACAAGTAAAAGTTGTCAAAAAATGTTGGTCTTTTAAATATATAGCAGATTTCATCCAGCAACACAAATGAACCAGTTTATTGACAGAGGACAGACAATAAACACACACACACACACCTTCAGATTCACTGTCTTTCAGCTGAAGGATGCATGAGAAAATACTTGTTAATTACCGTCCTCCCTAACAGTAACTGCAATTCATCTAACACACAGGTCACAGATATGGCTATAAACATACATTAACATCAACATGAAAGCTAAACACATTTCCACAGACTTAATCCACCAAAATGATATGTGGAGAAATTGACATTTACATTTAGTCATTTAGCAGACGCTTTTATCCAAAGCGACTTACAACTGAGGACTACAGCAAGCGAGTCATCGTGAAGAGGCAAAAATAACGCAAGAAGTGCTCAAAATACAAAGTTCAGGCATTGCTCTTGCTCAGAGTAGCATAAGTCAGACAAGGGAGGATTTTCGGAAAATTATAGATATTTTTTATGTTAAAGGTGCTCTAAGCGATCTCGGTTGACGTAACCTCTTTTTGATGTTTGAATTATTATCAAACAAAACGGAGGCTAGCTAGACCCTCCCTCCTCCTCATCCACGCAATAACCCCCCAAACCCCACCCCACATCATTCTTGTCTATTATTGGCTGGAACAGTTTGTTATGTTTCGTGGTGCGGGTCGCTCTGTTTATTGCTCAGTTTGTTTTTGCTGCTGTTTGTGGAGCTTGGGCTCTCTGCAGAGACCGCGTTTTTTTACAGTGTGTTCAGGGGACAGGCAGATAGCGGATAGTGAGGAGATGTTTGCGGTAGGGCAGCACGATTTTGAGAAAAAACCTAATTGTGGTTTTTCTGACAAATATTGCGATTGCGGTGCGATTTTCGATTTTTGCGTTCGATACTTTTAAGTGCATAAAACCTAAAATTATGAATAAAATGTGTTGTTACTTCGTCACAGAGGGTTAAATAAACTACATACATAGTGATTGAGGTAATGAGATTGTTTGATGCTTCATGATTATTAACCTGTTAGCCTTCACCAGAGCGAGGACGCTCTGAAGCGTTTTTTTTTTTAAATAGTTCAAAGTTACTATCAGATTTAATGTTATTACCTTGACAAACTATACATCATTAAAAATATATAAGTCTCACGTTTCAGTATTTGACCACTATTGTATTCTGAGAAACTTATAGTGACAGTTATGTCTTAATTTGTGTCAGGATTTATGTAATGAAAAAATGAGTCGATACCTTTAATATGAATTATGAGCGTCAGCTGCTCCATTCAGAAAAAAACTCCGGTGCTGTTGTCTTGAGAACGCGTGACAAAACAACGTTCCTCAGGGCTTTTGGCTCAAAAATGTGCAGATTTGGAGAAATATTGATATATTATCATAGGTTTACATCATATTTCTATAGACAGGAATAATATTTATTGAATTTATATCCAAATGCGTCGATGTATACATAAAGAGCGCTGGATACTCTGATGTACTGTGTTTTCAATCCATACAGCAGAATGAGGGCGCTCTATGCACAGTTTTTTCCAAATATGAAAGCTCACGAAGAAGAACAATAACCTGTGACCTTCCAGGACGTCACTGACATAAACACAGCTAACGTTAGCTTTCAGAGATCGCTATAACATGCAGATAAAGATGTTTTGAAGACAATAAACATGATTGCAATGATATTTGATTTACCTGTGTTCTTCGAGCCATGTCAGGTATTTTTATAATAATAGATTATATGTATAATGCAATGCTAATCGATATAGACTTTACAAACATGCAGAATACCATAAACTCATTTATTTTCTGTCTGATTTTCTTTTCTGAAGCCAAATAAGCTCATAGAAGATTATTTAAAACACTCGACTTGCGCTATAAAGTAAGTTTGGAGCATAAAACAGGGTTTTAATCTCATAAATTGTCGTGTATTGATGGTGTGCTAAGCTAACATGCTAGCTAGCTCTCTAGTTGCACCTGCCATCTAGCTGTTATTTTTTATGATTTTTTTTCTAAATCGGAATGCTTACTGAAATATTTCTTTATTTGAGAAAGGCATTTGATACAGTTTCAAATGTGAAGTGAAGATTATGAAAGAAATTAGGGGGTGAAACACCGTGATTAGCCAGTCGTTAGCGATTATAATGGAGACAAAGGAAAATAATATTTATGGCCATAAGCCGGCTGGAAAGGTGTAAATGTGAGCAGGAGAGAGTGACACTGAATGGGGCTCGTTTGCACCACAAAACAATAGAGACAATAGACTGAATAGATGCTAATAGATGACAATAAACACAAGTTTGCATTTTAGAGTCAATTCAAAATAAAGTCATTTGAGATGATCTTGAAAAACATTTAACAAAATACAGAGTTTTAGACTTATCACCTTCAAATTTTAAATATAACATGGTCAGACATGTGTCTTTAGCTGGAGTGCATTTCTAGAGTGCTGACGGGCCAACTTCAATTTAATTTTCATGAAGATGTTTCATAAAAATAAATTTCTAATAACTTACACAACTTTGAAGCTATTCATATTTTTTTTTTCATTATGACAATAATTCATTCTACATTTCCAATAAAGTGCCAGGTGTCAGCTTTCAAATGAGACCATACTTGAGCTTTTAGGACGAAGGGTCAATGAATTGAATCTTTTTTAGGTTGGGTATGCAATTTCTGGGGATTTTTCAAAAGTGGCGCTGAAGGCTAACAGGTTAAATACGCCTAAATACCAAAGAATAAGAAGACATAATGGAAATTAACTTAAACACTTGGTCATTTGTTTTTAAATTCTTTAACACTGAAAAATAGAAAATGAATTCTTATTAGATTTAGATTTACAATTAGAAAAACAAAATAATTCTGTAGTCCACTGCCATTTACTGAACACGAAACTGTTATATTGCACACATTTTAAAATAAGAGTAATAATATAATAAAATAAAATAAGTAATAAAATAATTACGGTGAAAAAACGAGACAACACAGACTCATATCAACAAAAATACTAGGCCATCTTGGTTAATGTTTCAGAAAAGTTAAAATGAGAAGAGTTACAGTGTTTCCTTTAGGATTTTTTTTAGCAGTGGGGAAAGGTCTGTCCAAACAACAAACACCCCTGGATGCTGAGCGTAGCCTATGCTTGCTAAATGGTACCCCTGGAGCCTGTTCCTTAAGTCTGTTTACACCTATAAAATAATTTTTAAAAATGAGTGATGTGAGGGATTATGGATTGTCAAACAATCTTTTGGGTGCCCGCAGCCCGCTCGCAGTGTGAAGCGCGTGTCTGCGATATTTATACCCGCTCGCAGTGTGAAGCGCGTGTCCGCACTATTCTCCGACACGCGGTGTGTAGCGCGTGTCCACGCTATTCTCCGACTCCGAAATGCCCGCTCGCGGTGTGTTTTTATGCTTGTCCGCGCTATTCTCCGACATGCCCGCTCGCGGTGTTCTTTATCAATCAACCAAAGCCGGTCGCGGGGGCGCCGCCCTCGCCATCTTTCCATTCACTTCACTTTTGGTATTTAACCAGAGCGAATGAGACGAGTGCGTCACGTGTGGTGTTTGTCAACGCGCCTTTAGAGAGAAGTGAAAGTGACCGCTCGGCTAGTATCGATACTTCGGGAAATTAGTATTGGTACCGTTCAGATATTTCAGTATTTTTGACAACACTAGTGTTAGCTGCTTTGCTGCTGACAGAAAGCCGGAGCACTGCATACAACCTTGTTTCCATTGCCATTTCTAATTGGCCAGCAAGCCAGGAACGCGAGATTCGACCATTTTGATTGGCTAATAGGTTTGTCACTCAAATGTCAGAGGCGGGGGAAAAAACCTCAGACTCCTGAAGTTAGGTTATTGCGGGAGTTAAAACCTCAATATCGATGCGATAAAGGTTAATCGTGCAGCCCTAGTTTGCGGTATGTGAAAAAAAATGTTTTGGCCTAAAAAACGCGCGAGATCGCTTAGAGCACCTTTAAGTGCTCACGGAAGAGATGAGTTTTCAGTTGTCTTTTGATTGTAGTCGGGGATTCTGCATTTTGCTCGTTGAAGACAAGACGGGCTGCGGCATTCTGGATCATTTGTAGAGGTTTAGCCTTTAACTAAATGTACTGAAGTTGTTCACCCCAAAATGAAAATAATGTCATTAATTACCGTATATACCCGAATATAAGACGACCCTGAATATAAGACGACCCCCCATTTTTCAGCCTATTTTTAGGACAAAAACCTCGTCTTATATTCGGGTATATACGGTACTCCCGCAAGACTTCTGTTCATCTTCAGAACAAAAATTAAGATCTTTTTACTTAAATCTGAGAGCTTTTTCTTCCTCTGTTGACAGCTTACGCAACTACCACTTTCAAGCTCCAGGAAGGTAGTAAAGACATCATTAAAGTAACACGAGGATACTTTTTGTGCATTTTTGACCGTGGGATGGCTGGGACGAACGCGCAGAAAAATTCCTCTTCCACTAATACGCTTAATAAAGCCTGAACCTCGTCGTCGGTCCAGCGGTCATTTTTTATTTTATTTTATTAAATTCCATATTTGCAGACAGACGACTCTTACTGCATGAAGCCACGAACCACAGTAGATTTTTAAAAATGGCGGTTAAAATAAAATGCTGCATTGAGTCATCCAATCAAAATGCGGCGTGGACACAACCAATCAGCATGTTCAGCGCACAAGTCCCGCCCCCGAAAGTTCCTGAACTTTGAAAAAGTACTACCTCGCCAGCAGGGATTTTCGGAGGGGGAAATATTTACCATAATATTTGTCATAAACCCCAAGTCCTTTTTAACGTACTAAATAGGATAATTAACCCTCCTGAACACATCGGCATTATTCCTAGCACCATTTTGTGTGACCGATTTTGTGAATTTTTTACTGATAAGGTGTCCAGTATTAGGGCATTAACATGTTGTACTGCACCAGATCCTAGTGTTACACCGTTATGCTTAGGCATATTTGAAAATTTTATCCCAATATCTCTTTCAGATTTGTTAAAGACGGTCCAATGCTTAAGACCTTCTGTCTGTTCATTGGACTGCCTTCCTGCAAAGCTTTTTATAGACGTATTTGACACTGTTGGACTCTATATTTTAAATATGATAAATATGTCTCTTTTAACAGGTTCTGTGCCGGTAACCTTTAAAAAGGCCATTGTACAACCCCTCCTAAAGAAACACAATTTAGACCCCTCTGTCTTGTCTAATTACAGGCCAGTTTCCAAGCTGCCTTTATGGTCTAAAATATTAGAAAAAGTGGTTTATAAGCAACTTTTACTGCACCTTAAATCAAATAATATATTTGAAAAATTTCAATCAGGTTTTAAATCAGGTCACAGTACGGAAACCGCACTTTTAAAAGTATTTAACGATCTCCTCTTAATTTCTGATTCTGGTAGCTCTGCTGTGTTGGTGCTTTTAGATTTGACTGCTGCGTTTGATACGGTCGATCATAAGATTTTACTGTCAAGACTTGAGTCCTGTGCAGGTATCAAAGGCACAGCTCTGAATTGGTTTGAGTCTTATCTGACTGACAGATCTTTTTCTGTAAATTTCGGACCTTTTCACTCTAAGGAAACTCCAATTAATAGTGGGGTGCCCCAAGGTTCTATCTTGGGCCCAGTCCTGTTCTCATTGTATATGCTGCCCTTGGGATCAATTTTCAGGAAATACAAAATTTTGTTTCACTGCTTTGCTGATGACGTCCAGATATATCTACCTTTAAATTCTAAAACCAATTCTATTGAAGCACTGAGTAACTGTCTGGGTGAAATAAGGGATTGGATGTCACTAAATTTTTTACATTTAAATGACAAAAAAACTGAAATTATAATTTTTGGGAAGCCGGATATCTCAGGTTTAAACAGGGCTTTAGGCCCATTACTCCCCAACTACAGCCCATCTGTAAAAAATCTTGGAGTTATTATTGATAGTTCTTTTAAATTAGAGAAACAAATTAGTTCAGTAATTAAAACAAGCTTTTTTCAGCTTAGACTGTTGGGGAAAGTGAAGCTGTACTTGCCGCAAAGTCAACTAGAAAAAGTTATACATGCTCTCATTACAAACCGCTTGGATTACTGTAACTCCTTATACTATGGCCTAGATCAGTCGTCTATTCACCGTTTACAATTAGTACAAAATGCAGCTTAGCAGTTAACGCGGCGCGAATTGACGCAGAAGTTCAGATTTTTCAACTCGGGCGGCAGACGCGAATTCGCGGCAAACGCGTGGATGCACAAAAAGCACTACATAAAATCATTCGCGCATAACGCGCCAGACGCTCAATTCGCGGCATTCGTCAACTTGACACGCGAATAAGGTGTATTCGCGTCTACCGCGCCGCACTCTACGCCTCATTCGCGCCGCAGGAATTCTTTACGTGCGTAACGCGTCTTTGCATTGACTTAACATTGAAATCACACGCGGCTGACGCGCTATTTGCGTCCGGTGTGAACGCACCATTAGGCATCACTGGGGAAAGATTAAAGAAGATGCCATTGAAACTTTTCTGAAGACAGTCATTTCCTTTCAGATATACAGTGGGGAGAACAAGTATTTGATACACTGCCGATTTTGAAGGTTTTCCTACTGTCATTTTTATCATAGGCACACTTCAACTGTGAGTGACGGAATCTAAAACAAAAATCCAGAAAATCACATTGTAGGATTTTTAAATAATGAATTAGCATTTTATTGCATGACATAAGTATTTGATCACCTACCAACCAGTAAGAATTCCAGCTCTCACAGACCTGTTAGTTGTTCTGTAAGAAGCCCTCCTATTCTCCAATCATTACCTGTATTAACTGCACCTGTTTGAACTCGTTACCTGTATAAAAGACACCTGTCCACACACTCAATCAAACAGACTTCAACCTCTCCACAATGGCCAAGACCAGAGAGCTGTGTAAGGACATCAGGGATAAAAGTGTAGAGCTGCACAAGGCTGGGATGGGCTACAGGACAATAGGCAAGCAGCTTGGTGAGAAGGCAACAACTGTTGGCGCAATTATTAGAAAATTGAAGAAGTTCAAGATGACTAGGGGTGTAACGATACACCAATGCCACGGTTCGGTTCATATCACGGTTTTGGAGCCTCGGTTCGGTTCGGTTCGGTTTTCTGTGGGGTCAAGGTTCCTGGCAGGGCACCAGCAAGAATAAAGAACACTTTTAACTTAATAACAATACCAATAATTTAACTCATTAACTATCTATTTATTGGATTTTTTATTAATCTTTGTTAATCTTTGTTAATAAAAATACAGCTGTTCTTCCTTTGTTTATTCATGTTACTTCACAGTGCATTAGGCTAACTAATGTTAACAACTTCTGATTTTAACAAGGCTAAATGGTGAAATTAACATTAAAGGGGGGGTACAATGGTGTTTCATATATTCAGAGTTGTTTACAGTGTTAAAGAGATGGATTCTCATGCTAATAATGGCCAAAGTTTGAAAAGTTATTTTGAACGAATAACAGAGAATTTCTGTGCTGAAAATCATACTTCCGGGTTGCAACACGTTTCGGCTGGTTTTTTTCTATCGTAGATCTAATGACGTAGACCAGAGTGGAACTCCTTATATGAGCATTGCTCTCGGAAAAGCGCGTTCACGCACACGTCGACCAGAGGAGAGAAAGACCGCGCTCATCGACGCGCTACTACCGGAAATTATCATCAGCAGCGCTAAATAGGAATGGTTGATGTCAAGAATGTCTCCAAAAAAGTGTTATGGGATGTGAGGGAAAGTTTACCTTGTTCAGCTTCCCAAAGAACCCAGTGTTACTGCTGGATTAAGCTGCTCCCGCTTGACTTTATAGCTCCGCCCACGCCCAGAATCAAGGACCTCGGCTTTTTCCGGATAGAATCGGAAAGCTGTATTTTTATTTTATAAATATGATGAAACTAAAGACTTTTTGGAGATATGAAGGACGCACTATTACTCTATAGGTACTCAAGATTAACATGAGATTGACTGAAACTAAGTATTTTACCCCCCCTTTAACAAAGATTAATAAATGCAAGAAGTGCAGTTTATTAATAGTTAATGTTAACTAAATGTAGTTAACTAGAGTTTAATAAATTGAACTTTATTGTAAAGTATTACCGATTTAGACGTCTGGTGAGTTGTTGGATAGATCAGTTGTTTTAACCATTCATATGGAATCGGTTCAAAGGAGTCATTAGTGCGCGAATCGGAGGAGTCATTAGCGGACGTGTACGCGGTGTGTGATTATCCCGTCAGTTTAGGACATTGCACAAGATTATTGTGTCAACACAGTAAACATTTAATCACTGGATAGGTTTGTAGGTTTATTGAAAGTGTGGTTTGTCTCAGCTGAATGTGCGGAGTGCTTTTCAGAGAAGATAAGGCAACGTATTGTATACTATTTCCTATATCTGAGTCTAATATATTCTTTAATGTTAACTCTTGAATCAGTTCACCTGACAGTTGATCCCTTATTTTTGCTTTTCTCTTTGTCTGTAACTTTTGAACATTGGCTCCTACTCTCCCTCCTTTTTTAGAAGCATCTGTGTATATCTGTATATTATTTCCAACGCTATCTCACGACCAATTCATACGAATTTGTACAAGTGATTAAAAGGTGGCTAATTCGTACGAATTTGTACGACCTCACTCGTACGAATTTGTACGATTTATCTAAACCCACGTGATGGGTAGGTTTAGGGGCGGGGTCAGGGGTAGGTAATTCGTATGAATTCATACGATTTTGGCAAATCGTAAAAAATGTACGATTTAGCAAAAAACGTACAAATTCGTACGAGTGAGGTACAAATTAGCCACCTCGTAAAATTCGTACGAATTGCCGTGAGATCGGGTTGATTATTTCCGTACTTAAGCCCTAAATATTCCTTTGTTCTCATTACTTTCATCTCACTAGTTCCTTCTTTTTGTCTTATCAGTAAAGTTAAATCTACTATTGGCTGAGGAAGAATCCATAAAGGAAAATGTGGGTACACAACCCGATCTCACCAAATGCGTCTATATAGCACGCAGTGTGTTTATCGTGTAATATATACGCGAAAATGAGTTTTTACGTGCATAGTATACGCATGGATAGCACATGGTTGGGTTTAGGGTGGGGTAGGGTGCGTGTGTATTATACGCTTGGGTAGGATTAGTGGTGTGGGGTGCGTGTGTATATCACGAAATTAAGTGCGTATCATATGCACGCGCAAAACTGCGTATCATATCCACGTAAAAACTCATTTTCGCGTATAAATTGCACGATAAACACACTGCGTGCTATAGAGACGCATTTGGGTGAGAACAGGCTGGGGTACATCACATCACTCTTGGTAATGTGATGGATTTTTTAATTAATAAAATAGTAAACTGTATACCATCTTTCTAACATCTAACCTTATTTCTCTTTTTAGGCCTAACATGCTAACACTTTGAAACGCAATGTACTAAAACGTTCTGTCGTGTTTTTTTTTAACATTGTTTGTTGTGTTGCCATACCCCTTTACATTTACATTTCATTTATTCATTTAGCAGACGCTTTTATCCAAAGCGACTTACAAATGAGAACAATAGAAGCAATTACACTAGCAGTAGGACAATAGTATATAAGTGCTATGACTCTTCACAGTTCAATCTAACGTAGTACTTTTAATTTTTTTTTTTTTTTTTAGATAGAATAGAGGAGAAAGTGTTAGTATTACTGGATCAAATGCTGCCGAAAAAGTTGCGTCTTCAGCATTTTCTTAAAAATGGCTACGGACTCAGCAGCTCTGGTTGAGTTAGGCAGATCATTCCACCAGCAGGGAACCGTCATGGTAAAGGTCAGAGAGAGAGATTTTGTGCCTCTTTGAGATGGCACCACAAGACGCCGCTTGCTTGCAGAGCACAAGTTTCTGGATGGCACATAAGTCTTTCTGGATCAGTTGCAGAGGTTTGACAGAGCAAGCTGGAAGACCAGCCAGGAGAGCATTACAATAGTCCAGTCTGGATAGAACAAGCGCCTGAACAAGGAGTTGTGTAGCATGCTCTGATAGGAAGGGCCTGATCCTTCTGATGTTGTACAAGGCAAATCTGCATGACCGGGCAGTGCTAGCAATGTGGTCTGTGAAGATCAATTGGTCATCAATTACAACTCCAGGATTCCTGGCTGATCTTGATGGAGTTATGGATGACAAGCCTAGCTGAATGGAGAAGTTGTGATGAAGTGCTGGGTTAGCCGGGATTACAAGTAGTTCTGTCTTCGCAAGGTTAAGTTGAAGGTGGTGGTCCTTCATCCATCCAGCCTTTGACTTTGGTTGTGTGAGTGTATAAATAACAAATATGGGAAATGAAACTAAACCGATGTCTACACTTGAAACCAAAAACAGAGTTTGGTTCCCTGGTAACAGACGTGTTTGCATATTGAATATATGAAGAACCAATCAAATTGTGGGGAAATTATGTAATGTTTCATGTCATTTTGCCATACCTCCTTATTCTATAAAAACTGTTGTATTTGTATTTTCCGGGGGGATTCTCAATGGAACTTGTCTGAGATCCTCCGGCCGTAATTAAAGCATTTAAAGGACATTTGCTGAAGTCTGTCTGTCTGTTATTATTGCTGTTAGATTAGTGGATCAAGTTATTTAGCGAAACTCTAGAGATCTTACTCTTGGGCTGGGTTAGATTTCGGCTTAGGTGTCAACTCGCCTGAGTATAATATTTTCAGTTGTCAAGGACACCCGGTTCAACCTAAGTCAGGTGCGTAGGGGAAAAATCTACCACAATTTGCCACGTCTATATTTGCTTATCCCCATCTCCTTAGACAACCCATCCAAAACTCTTTTGTTTATTCATTCCTTGTTCCCAACATATTCCTAGTATATTCTTTGTCGGATGCACTTCATCCTGACTCTTAATATTTGTCCAATATACTGTCCTTAACTGTTGTCTTCTAATATCAAGCGGCATTTCATTTATCTCTACTTGCATTGCTGCAATAGGTGTTGTTGCATATACCCCACCGCAAAACCTCAATGCTTGCGCTTGAATTCTGTCCAGTTTCTCCAATTGAGATTTTGCAGCCATCCCATATACTATACATCCATAATCTAGCACAGATCATATCATTGCTATATAAACTGTTTGTAGCGCTATCTGCTCCTCTTGTCCTGCCATACATTTCATTACATTTAAAACTCTTTTACACTTACTCACTACCTTATCAATATGTTCTTTCCATGTAAATCTAGTATCCAGCCACATTCCTAGACATCTAATTAATGTCACTCGTGCCATTTCTTTGATATATATTCTTAACTTCCATTCATTATCTACTTTCTTGTTAGAAAATATAATAGTTTGTGACTTCTCCACAGAAAACTTAAATCGCCAATTGTATTACCATTCAACTACCTCATCCACAGCCTTCAGCATTTTCCCATAATATACTTATTGTTTCTTCCTCTGAACCACAAAGCCCCATCATCTTCAAACAATGATCTTCCAATACTCCTATCCACCTCACTAAAATTATCATTATTTTAAAAAGCACTGGACTTATTACACTTCCCTGAGGAGTGCCATTTTCTATTATTCCTTGGGATGATATATATATAGTCTCCTATTCTCACTCTTATTGTTCTTTGTTTAGGAAGTCACTAATCTACTTAAAAAGTGAAGCCCCTACCGGACAAAGTCAGTCTGGACTAATGGAGAGTCCGGCTGTGTTCAAACCGGGCTATTGTTCTCCTCAGTTGTAAGTCGCTTTAGATAAAAGTGTCTGCTAAATGATTATAAGTTATGAGTATAAGTCGCATCAGTCAAAAAATGCATCATGAAGAGAAAAAAAACATATATAATTCGCACTGGACTATAAGTCGCATTTATTTAGAAATTTATTTCACAAAATCCAAGACCAAGAACAGACATTTAATCTGGAAAGACAAGTTATTCAGCTACACAACAGCACACAGAACAACAGGTTGAATAGGTGTCCGGCATGTTAGCATAACACAGGGTTTCCCGCAGCACTTTGGAACTAAGGCATCCGCCTAAGCAACACACGCCTGCCGCCTTAACTACGTCGTCAACAAAATGTATACGAGCAATATCCGCCGTGTTACTCTGTCCTGTTTAGAGCTTAGATTCTCTGCCCGAGCCCGATATTTCCCGCCGCTATACTCGAGCCAGCCCGTGATCTAGAGACGTGAGGCGCGGGACTAGATTTGATGGGCGAGTGCGAGCGCGGGCGGTAATGCACTCACTCTGTGTGTGCGGGCTGTGGGAGGATTAAATAGAAATATCTATAAATAAAACATAAAAACTAATAAATTGTTATTCATCTGTTGCAGAAAAGCAACAAGAACAACTAAAACAAAATAGAAACGAGTAACAGGCCAGAGTTTCTATTTGTAACATGTTTGCAGCGTTGAGCGATGTAGCCAATCACAGACATATGTATTGATTTCTTGAACGCAATGGCCAATCAGAAGCATTTAAGATAGAAACTCCTCACCGCTCAAAACTGACTTTTTCTTCAGTGCTGAATTATGTATGCTGGCAAATCCTCAGATTATAAAAGATATTATGAAAGATTCATTATGCAGTCAGCTTCATTGATAATATCAGATGTATGAGATCGCGATGAACTGATGTCAGCTTTTTAGGAATTATTAAGGGAGTGCACTTTGCGCGCATTCAGTCATGGCAAACCATGCACACAGCCTGCTTGCTTTTATGTTAAATTAACAGTGGTTTGTGAATGTTAATGCTTTATTAACAAATCATTTATCGGGAGCATTTATGCTGATGTGTATGGTGGGTGGCGACACATAGGCTAACACAAAGTTAAGTTAAGTTACACAAAGTTAAGTTACACCTTAACTAACACATTTTCTGCGGGAAACCCTACACAATAGCATAAAGAACATATACCTGGGAGGCTGAATAGGCTAAATTAACATAGACCAGCGAGTCCAACAAGTTACCGGTAAGCAAGTTCACCAAGCTCCCGATCTCATTCCTCAACACTGAATCCACTGAGTTCTTCCTCGGTGTCGCTTCTGAACAACTCCGCTAACTAGAGCGCCCTCTCAAGGCTGTAGACGGTAGTGTTTTCTCTTGGTTCATCTCAGTATGAATTAATTTGGAAATATAAGTCGCACCTGACTATAAGTCGCAGGACCAGAAAAACTATGAAAAAAAGTGTGACTTATAGTCCGGAAAATACGGTAAATGTAATTGTAAAACACACATGATTTCTCCAATGGTCTGTATTTTCTGGTCCTGTTCCAGAAGTGAAAAACAATTTCCAAAAACACATATTAGACTTGTTTTCAGTTTAAACAATCACAGTTAAACAATTTTTGTCAAGACAAATTGTTTTTTTCTGTTTATTTCTCATAATTGCATGTACTATCAGAAGACATTATAGTAAAATTTGTAAATAAGTGAAAATATATTTCTAATTCAAGATAGACCAAGCACACAATCCATGCAGAGAGATTTTTCACACAAAATAAAGATTTACACTGTTGAAGCTTGAACTTTTAAGTCTTTCTAGTCTTTCAATTTATATATATATATATATATATATATATATATATATATATATATATATATATATATATATATATATAAAAAGAGAATATCCCTATTTTATCTTGCGGAATTTACCTGAATGTATTTGATATGAAAACGAATGTTGATCACTAGCAACAGTTTTTCATATGACCATGAAGGCTTGATAAACTTCTAAAACTATTCTCACACTGAGTACAGTAGTACGGCTTCTCTCCAGTATGAAGTCGCTCGTGTGATTTCTGGTGTCCAGACTTAGTGAAACTCTTGTCACAATATGAACACTTGTAAGGTTTTTCTCCAGTATGAATTCTTTGGTGCTCTTTCAGACAGTCAGCTCTAGTAAAGCTCTTCCCACAGTCACAACACACATGATCTTTCACTTCATTATGTGTTTTCTGGTGCCGTTTAAAACTGTCCAACAGTGTAAAACTCTTTCCACAGAGAGAACACACATAAGGCTTAACACCTGTATGAAAAGTTAGGTGTTTTTTTAGATATGATGGTGAAGTAAAACCTTTTTCACATTGAGTACAGTAGTACGGCTTCTCTGCAATATGAACTCGCTCATGTGATTTCAGAGATCCAGATTGAGAGAAACTTTTGTCACAATATGAGCACTTGTAAGGTTTTTCTCCAGTATGAATTCTTTGGTGCTTTTTCAGATGGTCAGGTAAAGTAAAGCTCTTCCCACAGTCACAACACACATGATCTTTCACTTCATCATGTGTTTTCTGATGCCGTTTAAAACCGTTCAGCCGTGAAAAACTCTTTCCACAGAGAGAACACACATAAGGCTTCTCGTCTGAATGAACTTTCATGTGTTTTTTTAGATGTGATGACAAAATAAACCCTTTACCACACTGATCACAGCTAAATGGTTTTTCTCCAGAGTGATTATGCAGATGAATTTTGAGTGCGGATGAAGATATGAAACTCTTCTCACACTGAGTGCATGGATACGGTTTCTCTCCAGTGTGATTTCTCATGTGTGTCTTAAGGCCTCCTTTTTGTCTGAAACTCTTTCCACACTGTGAGCAGGAGTGCAGCTTTTTGGCTTTTGTTCCTTGAGTTTTGAAGTCACAGTGTTTCTTTACTTCGTTCAGTTCTTCTCTTAGCTCTGTTATTTCCATCTGATCTAAAATGAACATATCAAGTAGTTATAATCAGTTTAAGGAGGATCATTTCAAGGGAAAATTCAAGTGAACACAAGCAGACAACAAGAGAATAGGTTTCTGTCTGTGTGAGTATAAAGTATCAGATCTTTGATGTTGAAGGTTTGTTAAATCATTCTCATTAATTTGAATAATAAAAATGTATTTGACACATTGCTATATACAAGGTTAGGATCAATTAGATACATTTCTACATCATTTATCGTCAATATACTACTTATGTACTACTACTTATTCTTAATATACAATGAAGAATCAAGAAGGACACCAACCTATTTGTTCCTCAGTATCTTCATGTTTTATTCTGGATGGTTCTGGATCACTCATGTCTTCAATCTCCTCTTTAATAAACTCCATCTTTAACAGTCACACAGATTTCAGCTGCTACTCCTGGAGTTTGTCCTTCTCTTGTAGGATGATGGGAATATTCCCAGTATTTATTGGTGAATTGTTGTGGGAGGGGCTTCACTGCAGGTGTGAACTGTGATCACTGTGTGATACTGACGCCCACAGGACCAGATCTGGAAAAATCGATAAGATTTTTTAAAGAATTTACACTGGATTACTTTGACATAAAACACATATGATCCATTTCCCCACCCTATTCTATGGTGAGACGAGCTGCTTATATATGCACATGCCCCCTTTGGCAGGCTCTGCACTCGGTTCAGGATGCATGCAGATATGCAGCATCACCATTGGTTAGTGCAATTCTCAGCACTGCGTTAATTTAATAAAAGGCTTAAATAATAGGAGAAAAAAAGGAGCTTTCCCCATAGCATCTAGAAGGACACAATACTCGTTCCTGTTATCTCAGGGAACCAAGGTTTCCTTTCGTAGTCACAACGAGTTACGTCAAAGCCGATCACCTTCGAGTAATACAAAACAAGCCAATGGCAAGGAAATGCCATGGGTCTGCGGAGACTTGCATAGCGTAACTCCGCCTTACCTTGTGGGTATATAAGGAAGTACACTGGCAACATGCAGACATGTTTTTGCTTCAGAGCCAAGTAGAGATGTACCGAGTGATCGGCTGGTGACTGGAATTGGCCGATTTTCACGTGATCGGCCATGACTGGCCGGTCATTCTGACATATGCCAATTTTATGCCGGTCAAATGCACTCGGGCGCCGCATGATTAACCTTTTGAGCGGTACGGTCCCATATATGGTATTTTTATTTCTGTGCCCCTGAGAGTACGGTCCCACATATGGGATTTAGAATGTTAAGTGACGTTGCATAACTGCCAGATTCAAACTGTGCTTTCTCGCGTTGGCTGGCGCTGAGCCAGAGTCAGACGCGTTCAGCGCTGTCATACAGTGGGGAGAACAAGTATTTGATACACTGCCGATTTTGCAGGTTTTCCTACTTACAAAGCATGTAGAGGTCTGTAATTTTTATCATAGGTACACTTCAACCGTGAGAGACGGAACCTAAAACAAAAATCCAGAAAATCACATTGTATGATTTTTAAATAATGAATTTGCATTTTATTGCATGAAATAAGTATTTGATCAGCTACCAACCAGTAAGAATTCCGGCTCTCACAGACCTGTTAGTTTTTCTTTAAGAAGCCCTACTGTTCTCCACTCATTACCTGTATTAACTGCACCTATTGAACGCTCTGTTGCGATGCAGTGACCGCAGTGCTTTGACGTGGCGACCCAAAGCACCCCTCCAAAGCCTGTAGGTTCTCGTCTACCCTGGTGGCGAAGTCCTACAGAGCTGCGGGGCAGGCCGCCGCCTCGCTGCATGCCATGGGCATCCTCCAGGTCTACCAAGCCAGGATGCTCAGGGACATGCACGAGGGCAGAGCTGACCAAGGACTCTTTGATGAGCTGCGTTCCGCCACCAACCTTGCTCTACGGAGCGACAAAGGTGACCGCACGCTCCCATGGTCAGGTGATGTCCACAGCTGTGGTCCAGGAAAGACACCTGTGGCTCAACCTGGCTGATATGCGAGAGGCTGAGCGGACACGTCTGCTCGACCCTCCGATCTCCCAGGCTGGCCTTTTCGGCAGCGCGATCGAGGACTTCGCCCAAAAGTTCTCGGCCACCCAGAAACAGACTGAGGTTATTAAGCACATACTGCCCCGGCGGCCAGCTCCTGCCTCCACCCAGCCGCAGTACAGTCCACTCAGTCTGTTCGCCGACAAAGTGTACCCTTCTGCAACTCCCGCCCCACCTGCTCGGCCCCAGCAGCAGTCTTCACCCGGGCCGCACCGTGGAGGTGGTCGCAGAAAGGCGCCCCAGTCTGCTCCAGCCCTGTAGCCCGCTAAACGCCAGGCAAAGCTCCTGCAGCGACAGCTCAGAGGTGGGCTACAGTTCTTTTGAGGAGGAGTGGTGCACACTCGGTCGCAATGAACGCGCATCTTTCGACCGAGCGCGCACTGTCACTGCTGACTTGCCTGAGACAAATCCAGAACAAGAGTGCGGTTCCACTGAAGTTATTTCAGAGGCTCCTGGGGCATATGGTATCCGCAGCGGCAGCCACACCGCTCGGATTACTTCATATGGGACTGCTTCAGCACTGGCTCAGCGATCGAGTCCCGAGCTGGGCATGGCAGCTAGGCACGTACCCAGTACCAGTTACTCCGCCCTGCCGTCAGACCTTCTCCCAGTCGTCGAACTTCAGCTTCCGACGGGCCGGAGTGCCATTAGAACAGGTTTCCAGGCATGATGTTGTCTCAACAGATGCCTCCACCATGGGCTGGGGTGCCATGTGCAACGGACATGCTGCCGTGGGCTCCTGGACAGGACCCCAGCGCCTTTTGCATGTTAATTGCCTTGAGTTGCTGGCAGTACGTTTGTTCTGTGCATGTCTGTGTGAGTGCAAGCTGTTGAAGCTCCGCCCCCTGTGCCGGGAGCAGCAGCTTATTTGCATTTAAAGGGACAGACACAAAATGGTGCATTTTTGCTCACCCTCAAAAAGTGACAATTTTAACAGGATATATAAAAATATCTGTGGGGTATTTTGAGCTAAAAACTTCACACACACACACACACTGGGGACATCAACGACATATTTTACATCTTGTGAAAAGGGCATTATACCACCCCTTTAAATGAACAGATTAGTCCAAAAACATTGATTCATTTAGGAAAGAAAAAATTGGGCTAGCGGAAACTGATCTTTGATGCTCATAATTCTGCATTTTCATTTTGTAGTGTGGATCATTCAAACTGATTCTCGTGTTTAAGAATCTGTAATCTGCTTGACACATTCATTTATGCTACTGCCCACTGACATGCTTTTAAAGTTACTGTCGTCCATTTTTGGGGGGCCTTTAAACACCATAAAATGCGCGTTGAGATCAGGAAAATCAAAATTTTCTAGGATGCCCCAGCCCGAACCCCCGTAGTTAGATCACTTTTGGGACCTCTGTTATTTATATAACCCTGCGTACAGCCCTGATGGTAACATCCTCAAAACAAAAAGTTTTATAAAATGATAAATATCACATTTCAGCCCTTTTAAACATTGTTTAAGAAAAACAATGTTTTATCCAAAAAGTTTTATCCAAATTATTTTTCATTTTAGAATGCACATCAGCTTCCCTTCCCTTAAAACTAGATTCACCTTTAAATGTTTAATAATTGCTGATTTTAAGTAGCCTACTAAACTGAGAGGCTAACATCCAAAATATTCCTGTTTTCTTTAACCCGAGGACAAATGTATTTAAAAGGTTTGTGTGACCTGTTCAATTCTGCGTGCACCAAATATGCAGATTCCTAGACAATTTATCTTTAATTTGGCCAAAATCAAACAGGTAATTTTCTCCAAGCAGAGATTCTGTTGAATAAATAAGTTTGTGCCACACACAATTAATAAATGTTGTTCATTGACCTTTCATGTGTCTGTCTTGATAATTAAGATAATATTGTTTGGAGGAAACATGGAATTGGCCCGTTTAATGCTATTATAGATTATATAATATTTCATTTTTAAGTACATCTGAAAAGGCAGAATAAAAAAATAAAATAAAAGTCTCTCCAGTGAATCTTAGCCATTTCCAGCCCTGTTCATACTCATGTACTCAATAACAACTCCTCAGATCTGCACTAATCACGGGAATGGTTTATTTCAGTGTCAGAGACAGAGTTTGCAGGTATGGTTAAGCCTTTAATGGTATTTTTAGTCATGTACTTTAACCTGAAGGGTAAAACATAAAACAAATTGATAGGTGATTAACACATAAAGTGATGATCCTGTAGTTTGTCAGACACTAATGACGAGCTTGATGTGCCAATTTACAGAAGATCTCAGACATCACCATAATGACTGAGGTGAAAACAGGGACTATTGAACGAGATAAAGATGCTTTTCAGCAGCTCAGTTAAACGTTACATCATTTTATTTTTTAGAGTCTTATTTTCTAATTTTCAGTTTATGTTTTTTTTTTGTTGTGTTGTTGTTATGTCCAATTCTCATCAATCCTTAGAAAATTGTTATTTCGTGAGATTCGTTCAAAAACGCTCTCATGAAAACAAACTCACTGGATGAATGGATACTTTGCTCACTGTGACACTTGGACAACACTTCTTTATATGATTCACTACAGAGCTTGAATGTCTAAAACTCTCTCCACATTAGCGCTGCTTCTCTCCTGTATGAACTCGCTCGTGTGATTCCAGTGCAGACAAACATTATTCACGATATGAGGGCTTGTACTCTGGAGCTGGTTAATGTTAAACTCTGTAATCTGAGAACATCTCTCACCTGCAGACTGGAAATATACGGCATCCGGAGAAAATATTCCACATTTGTCCTTCATTCACGATCGTTAGCAGTGACATATTTAGCGTCAACTGGTGAGAGATTCATCTCGTCTCGTCTCTCTCGCTTCTCTCTTCTGCGCAGGCGCAGTGCGCGATGTCATCATGTTTCTTAAAGGGGCCGCATGTTATATCATTGTATTCAAATGGTTAGTTCATTTAGTAAGGCAATACAGGGAAAGTTATGGTGCTTATAATATGACAAAATGATCTGAATTTGAATTGTGTAAATTTTAATTATTTGTGTAATCTAACAAAATTGAATTGTGGTATTTTTAAATATTTAAATATACACGTATAGGCTAAATCAGCGTTTTTCACAGCAAGGGAAATGTTTGGAAGTAGGACTGTGCGGCACAGCGTGCCCTTTTAAATTACAGCGTACAACAGCCCAATTAAATTAGGCAGAATAACTTTTTATATGCTTGGTCGACTGTGTTTTATTTTTATAATAAACAGGATATGAAGCAACGCCAGAACTGATATGTTTCGTGAGCGTGCGATGTACCAGCGCCATCACTTGGATTTGTTCCACTGCTGGTAAATAACTTAATACTCTGTTATTTACTGTCATACAGATAACATGACATCATCATAGCAGTATAAGAATTCAAAAAAAAAAAAATAGCTGTTTGAAAATGCATGTCTATAAAATTCAGCCATAAAAACATTTAAATTTGTTAAATTTCAAATGTTCAATATTCGTTTAAAGAAATCAAAAACAGAACTGTTTAAAATACCACATAAAATAAAATTTTGTTAGATTACACTTGTAAATAATTAAAATTTACACAAATTTTGTCATATTATAAGCTTTGGGGTTTTACAGCAGCTTACATCCAATTTGTTGCATTACTGCCAAATACTAAATTCCCTTTACACTATATTCTCTTGTCCAATCTGGTTTCTTTTAAAAAACCTACTAAATATTCTAAAATACTTTTAATAATTATGGCTGCTACTAGTCAATCATTATCAACAAAATCTATCTTTTTGTTGACAAACTTTATTTGTCTAAAATTTATAGTTACCAAATTAACCTGGTCACGGCGTAATGTCACATTTACAATCAAGCTGATATCCGGGAAAACAGCAGGACAGAGTCAGTCTAGACCAGGGGTTCCCAATCTTTTTTGTGCCAGGGACCAGCATATTCATAAAAAAAAAAAATTCCAGGGACCAGTTGTCAATTTTAATACCTCAATTTTAAGATTCATCGTTTTGAAACATAGCAATGTGTAAAACAGTAACAGCCTATCATTTATTTGCATATAATGAACTAGGTGGCAACAAAGGCTAATTGTATGAAATCTTTTTAAACTTTAAGACCGGTTCACAAATTGTTTCCCTTTTCTCCCATTAAATTATGCCAACTTCAAAAGCAGCTCACACAGCTCTCACTCACTAGAAGCTGGCAGTAATGGCAAATTATATGAAAATACCAGTCCATTTCCCTGTCAAATCTCTCCAGAACCACTAAAGACAATCACTTCAACAGCAACTCAGTGTTTTCACTCGCGACAGGAGACAACAAAGGCTAATTGTATGAAAATAAGAGCCAGCTTCAACAGTCAGACAGTTTCATAATCAGTGTTGTGGGTAACGCGTTATAAAGTAACGCGTTAGAGTACTCTAATTACCTTTTTTGTGAAATGTGTAACTTAACGCGTTAGTTTTGTTTTGTTTGTTAAGTAATCAGTAACTTCGTTATTTTTAAAAAAAAGTAATCCGTTATTTTAAGGAAAGGAAAATCCCGAATAAAAAAATTTCCCCAGGATCAAGACAGTGTTTCTGCGCTTCAATACCCCACCACCCTCCAGCGAACCCGTGGAGAGGCTTTTCAGCCTCGGGAGTCTCGTTTACATGCGCTTCATTAAGGCACACGCGCGCGGTCTCTTGCTCTCTCTGCTGTGCACGCGCTACGCGGTTCTCGCGGGCGCGCTCGCTCTAGATTCCGGGAGATTTTAACTAATTCGCGGGCATCAGTGAGCCGCTATCAATATGCGGGAGACTCCCGGACCTTCGGTTAGACTTGGGATGTCTGCATTTCTATAGGCTACTGAATTAATATTGGCATTATAATTATTGATTTTTTTATTGAAATAATAGCCCATCCGCGCGTCTCTACTACCCGGGCTGGGAAGGTGTGAATTTTGATTAATATGTTCTGTGATAATAAATAAATAAAACGCTATGTGGAATTGATGACTGTCTTTCCTGTTATTTCTATCCTGCAGTGTTAATTTAGTCGGATGACTGACGTTATTGCCAGAGTCACGACTTCTAGGTGCATTTAAAGGGGGCCATGTCTGTAAATTAAGCTGCAGCATGTGAGGCGCTGCAAACGGCTTTTAATTGTTGGTAACGCATGAGTACTCTAACGCGTTACTTTTATGAATAGATAACGCTGTAACGTAACTGATTACTTTTAATTGATGGTAACGTTGTAACCTAATTAACTACTTTCCAAAGTAACTATACCCAACACTGTTCATAATACAGTAGCAACATTAAGTGATTTCATCCAATCCTTTCCAAAAGTATAAAATTAGAGATCAAGCTTTAACCTTTAACAAAAAATTCCAGACCAGACCAACAAGAACAAAATTATTTCAATGTGATAACTGCTTATTGATATTACTGTATTTTTAGTTGTCTACAAGACAAGTTGTTCTTCCTGGGCTTCCATAAAAAAAAAAAAATGCATCCAAAACAATGCTCACAAATTCCAGGATATGATAAAACGAAATTTAAAAAGGACTGTTTTGACGGCTTCATTGCAGATTTCACCACAAATAACACAATGGATTTGGCGCCATGGAATCGCCTGTTGCCGTAACTCCATACGTAACATACGAGGCATTACGATTGAAGCTTGACTTGCTTTTCTTTTTTTCCGCTATTTTCGCTATTATGGGCGATGGACGTTTGCTGGGATCATCTCTCCACATACAGTAGTTCTCTTCCACTTCACGTGCACCGCGCTTTAAAATCCGGTCAGATACCATATGTCCAGAACCAGTGACGCTGAGCAATCGATCAAAGAAACACATTTTGATCTATTTATTGTTTATGTTTTGTATTAAATAACTTGACATGTCATGTCAGAGCACTTAAAAATCATTTAAAAACGTCAATTACTATAGGGAAAAAATAAATAACTTCGGGGAATATTTCAAGGCCCGGTACAAACGGGTCCAGGGACCGGGGGTCGGGAATCGCTGGTCTAGACCAATGAGAGTCCGGCTGTGTCCAAAACACACATGATTTCTCTCATGGTCTGTATTTTCTGCTGATGTTTAGAGTCCAGCAGTGAAAAACTATTTCCACAAACACATATTAGACTTGTTTTCAGTTTAAACAATCACAGTTAAACGCTTTTTGTCAAGACAAGATGTTTTTTCTGTTTATTTCTCATAATTGCATGTACTATCAGAAGACAATATTATAAACTTAGTAAATAAGTATGACATGAATATATCTAATTCAAGATAGACAGATTTTGCAACAAAACTTATTTTTTCACCTCTTAAATCTTTCTAGTCTTCCATTCAGTTTAACAAAATAAAAAAATAGACATTCTCAATATTTTATCTTGCAGAATTAACCTGAATGTATTTTATATAGAATTGAATGTTGATCATTTGCAACAGTTTTTCATGTGTGTGAGAAGGCTTGATAAATGTCTGAAACTTTTCTCACACTGAGTACAGTAGTACGGCTTCTCTCCAGTGTGAACTCGCTCGTGTGTTTTCAGAGATCCAGACCAAGAGAAACTCTTGTCACAATATGAGCACTTGTAAGGTTTTTCTCCAGTATGAATTCTTTGGTGCTGTTTCAGATTCTCAGCTTGGGTAAAGCTCTTCCCACAGTCACAACACACATGATCTTTCACTCCATCATGTGTTTTCTGGTGCTTTTTAAAACTGTCCAGTCGTGAAAAACTCTTTCCACAGAGAGAACACACATAAGGCTTCTCGTCTGAATGAACTTTCAGGTGTAGTTTTAGACTTGATGACAAAATAAACTCTTTACCACACTGATCACAGTTAAATGGTTTTTCTCCAGAGTGAATGTGCAGATGATACTTGAGTGTATCATGAGATGTGAAACTCTTTCCACACTGAGTGCATGGATACGGTTTCTCTCCAGTGTGAATTCTCATGTGTGTGTTAAAATTTCCTTTGTGTCTGAAACTCTTTCCACACTGTGAGCAGGAGTGAAGCTTTTGGGCTTTTGTTCCTTGAGTTTTGAAGTCACAGTGTTTCTTTACTTTGTTCAGTTCTTCTCTTTGCTCTGTTATTTCCATCTGATCTAAAATGAACATATCAAGTAGTTATAATCAGTTTAAGGAGGATAATTTCAAGGAAAATTCAAGTGAACACAAGCAGAAAACACGAGAATAGGTTTCTGTCTGTGTGAGTATAAAATATCAGATCTTTGACGTTGAAGGTTTGTTAAATCATTCTCATTAATTTGAATAATTAAAATGTAGTTGACACATTGCTATATACAAGGTTAGGATCGTTTAGATTAATTTCTAAATCATTTATCATCAATAAACTACTTATTAATTCACATCTAGCAAAGCAGTCAACATTGAAGAATCAAGAATGGACACCAACCTATTTGTTCCTCAGTATCTTCATGTTTTATTCTGGATGGTTCTGGATCACTCATGTCTTCAATCTCCTCTTTAATAAACTCCATCTTTAACAGTCACACAGATTTCAGCTGCTACTCCTGGAGTTTGTCCTTCTCTTGTAGGATGATGGGAATATTCCCAGTATTTATTGGTGAATTGTTGTGGGAGGGGCTTCACTGCAGGTGTGAACTGTGTGATACTGTGTGATACTGACGCCCACAGGACCAGATCTGGAATCTGAAAGTTACTGAATTTTACTGAACTAATTTAATTACTTGATAGTTAAGTGAACGTATTTGCTGTTAGAAATCGTGTTTTGACAAGGTTGTATATTATCATCATATAAGAGATCTATAGGGTCATCCGTGTCAAAACAACCAAACTTCCCTGGCAATTTTATATTGTTCATATTTTTTTTCTGAAGAAAGCCAAACATAAATGTGATGGATTTATATTTACTGAGTTCTCCACTATTTTGTAGAGGGGGGGTAAAATGACTTAAGATAGATGGCAAATCATTATTTTGTTTTTACACAGAGATTGGTATAGGTCCCAATGTTCAAACTGTTGAATTTTAACCATTTCCAATGAAAACCAAATATGGGTATAACTTTTCAAACAGGGTTACTTATTGTGCTTAAACAAAAATGTCTGAAGAATAAACATGTTGAAACTAGAAATGTATCTTGTTTCCCTCTATCAAAACAATTGCATACAACATCTCACTCTGAGTGCCAAAATACACTGACATGATGTGAATATTTCCAGTGTTTATTGGTGAATTGTTGTGGGAGACACCATATCTGCTCAATTTTTAAATAAATTACTGAGTTTACACTGAGATACTTTCATTACATTTACATTTGTTTTAACAACTGTTAGAAATATATGATTTTTAATGTGGTTTGAAATTAGTAGCATTTAAAACAAGACTTGTTTAATACTTTCCCAAAGTCTGGCAGAAATAACTGAGTCATCAAGTTAAACTGAGACGCTGAAAAACCTCTTTGTCTCCAAAAGTTCCCTGTTTTCACCTCGTTCATTTACGGTGATGTCTGAGATCTTCTGTAAAGTGGCACATTAAGCACATTTTATTGGTGTCAACAGGCTGAAACTGAGTCTGTGAAAAACTCTCGGCCAACATATTACACTCGAATGAATAATTAGACCTGCAAATTCAAAGGAGGTGAAAACAGTGACATGTTCTCAAATTAAATCTCTGTAGGGGGTTTTAAAGGACAATTCCGGCGCAAAATTAACCTAGGGGTTAATAACACATGGTTACCGAGTCAATCGTTCTCGGGGATGTGTTTTCATGATAATCGAATGTAAAGAGTTTTAGCTCTAATCACGACTACTTCAGAAAACACAGCACAATAGCAACGTCATTACGTTGTAAATTAGTAAGTCACGAAATAAATGTAAAATACCAATAAATCACGTTACTGGTACGTCGTGTGTTAGCTGAGAAGGATTTGCATGCAGGCATTATTTTCATTCTATTTACGAGGAGCAGTTTCCATGTTTCATTAACAGTTATTGTTACACTCTAAAAAATGCTGGGTTGTTTCAACCCAATTGCGGGTCAAATATGGACAAACCCAGCCGTTGGGTTAAATTTTTAAATTACATTTTTAACCCAACGTTTGGTTTTGTCCATATTTGACCCAAAATTGGGTTGAAATAACCCAGCATTCTTTCTTTTTTTCTTTTCTTTTTTATTTACCCTTTATTTTACCAGGTGATGTCCCATTGAGATATTCAAACCTCTTTTACAAGGGAGCCCTGGGGCAACAAATTACACAAGTCACAGAAACGGACACAACAAACAAAAACAGATTTACAGTACATGTAAAACAATTTAAAATAACATAAAGGGGTTATTGAAAACATGTGCATTGTTCAAATTTGGAACATTTAAGTAATTGTTTAAAATGTTCAAGTGAGATAAAAACAGAAAGCTTCAAAACTTTTTGGAGCAAATTCCAACACCAAGGAGCAGCAAAACTAAAAGCAGTCTTACCAAATTCAGTTGTTATACGTGGGATATTTAGAGCCAGAATGTTAACGGAGCGAAGATTGTAAACGGAATGTTTCCAGGTCAACAGACTGTTAAGATAGCTGGGTAAATTACCGTTAATAGCTTTGTAAATTAAAATATGCCAGTGCAACCATCTACGCAGACCTAAGGAGCTAAAACCAGTCGCCTCATAAAGACGACAGTGATGAGTGCGTGATTTGGCATTAGTAATAAACCGTAATACACCATGGTAAACTGTGTCAAGTGTATGCAGCGAGGAAGAAGTAGCATGCATATAAATAACATCCCCAAAGTCCAAGACTGGTAAAAAAGTGGCACTGATCAATTTCCTCCTAGCTTGGAGAGTAAAACAGGATTTATTTCTAAAATAAAAGCCAAGCTTCACTCTCAGCTTTCTCACTAATTTATCAATATGAACTTTGAAGGTTAGCTTTTCATCAATCCACAGACCAAGATATTTATAAGATAAAACATTTTCAACACACTTCCCATCCAGTGTGGAAATGGCTAGGGAGGTTGATGAGGTATACTGTGCGAGACTTTGTGAACTGCATCACCTTAGTTTTACCAGCGTTTAATACCAGTCTAAGTTCAATGAAGGTGGCCTGTAATCAATTAAAAGACTGCTGTAGTGATTGATAAGCTTGAGCTAGGGTGGGGGCGGAACAATATAGTACTGTGTCGTCTGCATAGAGGTGTATTTTGCCATTATCTGCTACAAAGGCAATGGTGTTTATGTAGATGGTAAATAGGACCGGACCAAGGATAGACCCTTGAGGGACACCTCGCCGGACCCCCAGTGGGGCAGAACTATGCCCATCGACAACTACAGTTTGAGTTCTGTTGGCAAGATAGTTTCTGAACCAATCAACTGCCTTAGTGCCCAAGCCAATGTCCCGGAGCCTCTTAAGGCGAGACACTACAGGTGAATAGGGTACAATTTTAAAATAATAGATATCACCATGAAACTTCCTCAGTTGATTACTTACACAAGTTCATTAAAAAAAATTATTACAAGTTTTTGAAATTTGTATGTTTAATTATGCAAATTAGGCATTATCTCATTAAATATGTGCAATTTTGCTTATATTTTCACGGGATAGATCTGAACATATGATAAAGCCAGGAACAAAATTATTTTTTCATTTTGATTACACATAAGATGCAAAAAGATAGCCTTAAAAAATAGATTTTCGACATATTTTTTTTGATTAAAATGTCACATAAATCAGGCCAGGAATGCTCACCCTCAAAAAGTGACAATTTTAACATGCTATATAAAAATATATGTGGGGTATTTTGAGCTAAAACTTTACATACACACTGGGGACATCCCCAACTTATTTTACATCTTGTGAAAAGGGCATTATACCACCCCTTTAAATGAACAGATTAGTCCAAACACATTGATTCATTTAGGAAAGAAAAAATTGGGCTAGCGGAAACTGATCTTTGATGCTCATACTAATTGCTCATGCCTCTTGACACAGAAGAATTGCATTGGCATTTGATTTAAATGTAACATCTATGCAAAATAATCATTGAATCATTTATTTAAGGCCATTCCCGGTTTCAAATATGTGATTCTGTATTGTCAACAATAAGCATAAAAAAATTCAGCATTTTCATTTTGTAGTGTGGATCATTCAAACTGATTCTCATGTTTAAGAATCTGTAATCTGCTTGACACAATCATTTATGCTACTGCCCACTGACATGCTTTTAAAGTTACTGTCGTCCATTTTTTGGGGGCCTTTAAACACAAAATGCGCGTTGAGATCAGGAAAATCAAAATTTTCTAGGATGCCCCAGCCCGAACCCCCATAGTAAGATAACCTTTGGGACCTCTGTATTTATATAACCCTGCGTACAGCCCTGAGGGTAACATCCTCAAAACAAAAAGTTTTATAAAATTATAAATATCACATTTCAGCCCTTTTAAACATTGTTTTATCCAAAAACTTTTATCCAAATTATTTTTCATTTTAGAATGCACATCAGCTTCCCTTCCCTTAAAACTTGATTTACCTTTAAATGTTTAATAATTGCTGATTTTAAGTACTAAACTGAGAGGCTAAAATCCAAAATATTCCTCAGTTTTCTTTAACCCGAGGACAAATGTATTTAAAAGGTTTGTGTGACCTGTTCAATTCTGCGTGCACCAAATATGCAGATTCCTAGACAATTTATCTTTAATTTGGCCAAAATCAAACAGGTAATTTTCTTCAAGCAGAGATTCTGTTGAATAAATAAGTTTGTGCCACACACAATTAATAAATGTTGTTCATTGACCTTTCATGTGTCTGTCTTGATAATTAAGAAAATATTGTTTGGAGGAAACATGGAATTGGCCCGTTTAATGCTATTATAGATTATATAATATTTCTTTTTTAAGTACATCTGAAAAGGCAGAATAATTTTTTTTTAAAAAGTCTCCCCAGTGAATCTTAGCCATTTCCAGCCCTGTTCATACTCATGTACTCAATAACAACTCCTCAGATCTGCACTAATCACGGGAATGGTCTTTCAGTGTCAGAGACAGAGTTTGCAGGTTTGGTTTCGCCTTTAATGGTATTTTTAGTCATGTACTTTAACCTGAAGGGTAAAACATAAAACACACATTGATAGGTGATTAACACATAAAGTGATGATCCTGTAGTTTGTCAGACACTAATGACGAGCTTGATGTGCCAATTTACAGAAGATCTCTGTAAATTGGGGTAAGAAGCACCACTTTAATTTACGGCCCGCAATGTCATACTTACCCTGTAACTACATGAAACAAGAGGGTAAGAAGCACCACTTTAATTTACGGCCCGCAATGTCATACTTACCCTGTAACTACATGAAACAAGAGTATATTTCCCCAGCATTTAAAAAAAAAAAAAGTTGCAATAGTTTTACTTGCCTTGAAACAACTTAATCAGTGCACCTTTGCAATAAAAACAAATTAGCCTACTTTATAAATGCACTGATATATAGGCTACCCCGTAATTTGAAAAAAGCCTTTATGTATTTGTATACACTATTATTACAAAAATGTGCAGTGTATGTAGCCTACTCGCTAAATTGCTCCCAAAAGGAAGATTGTATTATAGTATAAGTACCCCGTAGTTCTAAAATACTTACAGTATAAATAATTTGGCTAAATAATTTTTTTTTTTTCCTGGTTGTTACCCCTTTATTCCAAAACTTTACATTGTTCCCCTATATAATTACACGTACGTACTTTATAGGTACACTGTAATTACCGAAAGTTACACTGTAATTTAGTTTTAATTACGCAGTATTTTCCTGGTTGTTACCCCTTTATTCCCAAGACTTTACATATTGTTCCCCTATACTTACACGTAAATACTTTATAGGTACACTGTAATTACCGAAAGTTACACTGTAATTTCATTGTAATTACGCAGTACTTTCCGGGCTGTAATCTAAAGCGTTACCAAAGATTTCAAATTAATAAAACATTTAGTCTTAAAAGGACTGCATTCCAACAATTGGTATTTTGTCAGAACATCAAGAAGGTATTTTGTTTAGTTGCTGAATCATGATTTCTATTTTAAACAAAACATCATGATTCTCAATTTATCATTTAGAATTACAGCTCTACAGAAATGGTGCCATTACTTTGACAATACAAATGAAAATATTTGGATATAGCCTACTAGTTTGCACACTGTGACACTTGGACAACGCTTCTTCATATGATTCTCAGCTTGAATGTCTCTCCACACTGAGTACATTAGTGCGGTGCAGAGAAACCTTGTCACGATATGAGGGCTTGTACTCTGGAGCTGGTTAATTTTAAACTCTGTAATCTGGTAACTTTTCTCACCTGCAGACTGGAAATATACGGCATCCGAAGAAAATATTCCACATTTGTGCTTCATTCACGATCATTAACAGTGATATTTAGCCTCAACTAGTGAAAGTTTCAGCTCGCCTCTTTCGCTTCTCTGCGCAGGCGCGTGCTGTCATCTTTCTTAAAGGCGCCGCATATTATACCTTTGTATTCAAAGGGTTAGTTCATTCAGAACACGCAATAGGCTGCGTCCGAAACCGCATACTCACTGAGTAGATACTTAATTTCAATAAGTACTTACCAGTGATGCGCGGGTCAATGTATAAACAACCCGCACCCGACCGACGTTTTCAACTAACCCGCTCGCAACTCGGACCGCAAAAAGAAGAAAGAAAACATTGTACCCGACCCGCATTTTTTAAAAGTAGTAAATGCTCATCGTAGCGTCATTGGGCCACAGACGTAGGAACTAGGGGTGCCGGGGGTGTGGCCGCCCCCAATCAGCCACCCTGGCCTTTAATATCCATTAATCCAGCCTGTGGAGGGGAGAAATGTTTCAGGCCCTGACGTGGTGCGCTCAGAGGTGCAGCGGCGAGAGCAGGCAGTTCTTGAGGCGGCCCATCATTTTCCATTTCAGCTGTCTAGATGCATATTATTGATGAATGCGATGTTTATGTTTTGACCCTGCTTGAAGAATTCATCAGCAGGTCAACTGTAAGAAGGCCCACTTTTGGAAAAGTGTGAAAGCCCTTAGGAGCGCAAACTGTTCTTTTTCTGCTGTTGTATTATATCGCCTAGTGTTATGTAATAAAGGCTTGATTTATTCATTTATTTCGTTTCACTTTCTTAACAATTAAGATGCTGCATGTGTTTATCCAGTCTAATCGAAGTGTGCGTCTCTCCCCCGACTTTTCCAACAAAAATCCTGCCCCCTCTCAGAAAATACATAAAACTGACATTACTGAGCTATATGCGTTTAAAATGTAGCCTATTAAAATGGTACAATGGCATTGCTCAGTTCAACGTGTTGGGAAATCGGACATTTTGTCCTGCGTCAGCATTTATTCAAAAGTTAATAACGCTCAACATTCAAAAGGTAAATCTTTAGGATTGCGTTAATAAAGACTTTAAAGTTTATCCTTAAAAATACTTAAAGATCCCTCCATCTTCTTCCGCTTATCCGGAACAGATGCCCGAGCCACCTCAGCTGACCCCTCTCGACGTGGAGGAGCAGCGGCTCTACTCTGAGCTCCTCCCGAGTGACCGAGCTTCTCACCCTATCTCTAAGGGATCGCCCAGCCACCCTGCGGAGAAAGCCAATTTCGGCCGCCTGTATCTGGGATCTTGTCCTTTCGGTCATGACCCAAAGCTCATGACCATAGGTGAGAGTAGGGACGTAGATTGACCGGTAAATCGAGAGCTTCGCCTTGTGGCTCAGCTCTATCTTCACCACGACAGACCGGTACAACGACCGCATTACTGCAGAAGCTGCACCGATCCGTCTGTCAATCTCCCGTTCCATCCTTCCCTCACTCGTGAACAAAACCCCAAGATACTTAAACTCCTCCACTTGAGGCAGGAACTCTCCACCAACCTGAAGAAGGAAAGCCACCTTTTTCCGACTGAGGACCATGGCCTCGGATTTGGAGGTGCTGATTCTCATCCCAGCCGCTTCACACTCGGCTGCAAACCGTCCTAGTGCATGCTGAAGTTCCTGGTCTGAAGGGGCCAACACGACAACATCATCTGCAAAGAGCAGAGACGAAATCGTGTTGTTCCCAAACCAGACACCCTCCGGCCCCTGGCTGCGCCTAGAAATTCTGTCCATAAAAATTATGAACAGAACCGGCGACAAAGGGCAGCCCTGCCGGAGTCCAACATGCACCGGGAAGAAGTCTGACTTACTGCCGGCAATGCGAACCAAGCTCCTGCTTCGGTCGTACAGGGACCGGACAGCCCTTAGCAAAGGACCCCGGACCCCATACTCCCGGAGCACCCTCCACAGACCACCACGAGGGACACAGTCAAATGCCTTCTCCAAATCCACAAAGCACATGTGGATTGGTTGGGCAAACTCCGATGAACCCTCCAGCATCCTGTAGAGGGTATAGAGCTAGTGTTCCACGGCCCGGGACGAAAACAGCACTGTTCCTCCTGAATCTGAGGTTCTACTATTGGCTGTATTCTCCTCTCCAGTACCCTGACATAGACTTTCCCAGGGAGGCTGAGAAGATACATCTTTAAAGATATACATTTCATTACAAAACTCCGAAATCGTAATCTCTTGAATATGTTGTAAATTTCTTCATTTTATATGCAAGAATGTTCGCCCACAAGCAAAATTCACTTAAATCTCCATTGTTTTCCACTTTTTCTTGTTGAATTTAACCCTCATTTTATCCCTCAGGCTTATAAATAGCAAACAAAAAAGTGCATTTTCTTTATGTATTATGATGAATTTTTCAAAGATATTTAACCTCGTCATTGTGCTTTTCCCCCCCTGTGTATATAATCGTATATTGTGATGTAAGCAAACCCATGCTTTTTATGTGTTCTGTTTTTTTCATAATGATTTTTAATCTTGAAAGTCGATCTTCCTGCTCGGCTACTGTTCAAACGCTCTTGCTTACTGCTCCGCACTTTGCTCTATCGCTTTTATATTTTTATATATATATTTCAATGTTTGGTGTTAAGAGGACTTGTCCTCTCAATTCATTGCAGTTTTTTCATTCCTCAGACAATTTTGCAGTTGACATTATGCACGATTTACTTGAAGGGGTTGTACAGTATGAGTTAAAGCTCCTATTTCAGTACCTAGTTACAGACTGCATGTCTGTAAACAGCCTTAAAGAACGGATTCAGAGCTTTAACTATGGATACAGTGAGAGAAAGAACAGACCAAGTGGAGTCAAAGTCGATGATGGGAGCAATGACCTTGGCCTCAATGCCATTCAGTCGTGGTGCCTCCTGCGCAATACCCCTTTGATTTTTGGAGATCTAGTTGACAGAGACAATAGTTATTGGAATTTGATACTACTTCTGATTCAAATTGTGAACATTGTATTCTCACCAACTGTAACGGATGGTATGACCTATTTTTTGAAACATTTAATTTTTGATCATCATAAACTTTTCAAGTCTCTGTTTCCAGAAAAACGTCTGATTCCAAAGCATCATCTGATGATTCATTATCCCAGGTGTATTAGGAAAATAGGTCCACTAATACATGTGTGGTGTATGAGATTTGAAGGTAAACACAACTTCTTTAAGAGGTCTGTTAAGAATTTCAAAAATATAACCAAAACACTGGTAAAGAAACATCAGAATTAGTTGGCCTTTCATTGGGAAAAAATTTATTTTAAAAGATTTCAGTTTGGTCCTGTTAATGTGGTCTCTACTTGCAGTCTGGAAGGCAGTGAAGTTTTATTTGAAACTTTTAATGTGTCAACTATTTCAATGACATCTTGGGTAAAACATTTCGGGACAGAATACCAAGTTGGAATGCATGTTTGTTCTGCTGTTGAAAATTAAATGCCAGTTTTTAATAAGATAGTTAATATTGTTTTGAAGGATGAGCAAGCATTCCTTTTGACTAGTAAGGTTACTAAAATGTATTTTAATGAGCATGTGCATGCATTTTGTATTGAGGAGGTTGATGATGTTTTTACTGTCATTTGTGTATCTGACCTGTTATATTACAGACCATATGACAGGCAGTTTTCATATGGAAATGATGAAAGTCATTACATATTGTAGTTTTGTTTCGGAGTGCAATTTACTGCAAAAGTTTGACAAGTCTTAAATGTGAAAGGTGAATGTTTGTTTATTGTTTCGAATGCTGAATGTGGTGTACCTTAATAAAGTGTTTTTGTGACATTTTCTGCCATTTGTCTTAAGTAGGATTGGAAGCAGCTCTAGAGGTAACCTATTGGTATTAACACCCTATAGTGGTAATGCTGAACAGTATTTTAACACAATGTTGTTGTATTCACACTACACTTGTGTTGGTGTAAAATAAAAAGTATTACTCAGTAACACTGTAATTTAACACTAACACTAGTGTGGTGTAAAAACAACAATGTTAAGTGTTGAATAGTGCTAACTTTTAACAATATACAGTGTTGAATTAACAGAAAATTAGTGTTAAAAAATGAACACTTTCAAAAGTGTAAATGTAACACTGTGTAGTGTGGACACATATACACACTTGGCTGGTGTTAAATTTGACACTGTAGGTGTTGATTTAACACTGGGAAATTTGCTGTGTAGAGGAGACGTAACCAAAAGGTTTCAAGTTTAGACATCTGTCAAGTCTCTTTTCCCATATTTGTTATTTATACACTGTTGTGGCAAAAATTCTATTAAACAATTATCACTGCGTAAAAGACACTCTGATTCTAATTGTCTTTTAAAAGTATTTCACGAGTTCACATCTATATAAAATGAATACAATAAAGGTTATGCGTATTTGGCGTGCTGGCCTGAACCCAGAGTACTCTCCCCGGTTGTGGTAAGAGTAGATGGAACTAGAAGTGAGGAGATGGGGTGGAGGAGGGATGCTGATAAACTGTCAATGAACAGAGGTAGGTCTGCTGTGTATTTATACCTTGTCATTGAGTTGATTACTGATTGATCTCCACTTGTGCTAATTGGGTTAATTATCTGAACCTGCTCCTCCCGAACTTTGTTAATAAAACATCATTTATTCTTGCAAGAATAGGGCTTAGTCAATCACACAGTCGAGCTGCAGGATGAGTAATGGTGCGTTCACACAGGACGCAAAAAGCGTGTCAGGCGCGAGTGATTTTTATGTTAAGTCAATGCAGACACGTTACGCGTGTAAAAAATTCCTGCAGCACGAATTACTGTGCGTTCACAACGGACGCGAATAGCGCGTCAAATTTGCGCCTGCGCGTTGGCGGCCATCTTTTTACAAGATGTCTGATGTTGATAGATCATTTAAATAGTTGTAAACTAGCAGCATTGCAGCTTGCTAGCGAGTTAGTAGGTCAATAACGTGACACAAAAGTGAAATTATATCTTACAACTTACCAGGTTGTACAATCTCCTCACTTCTATTCTTCCAAGCGAGGTCCTTTTTGTTCCTGTCTCTATAAAAGTATGAACTTGAGTCATATAATTCCGGGTGACCACTCACAGCTTCTCCTCCATTTTGAATGAGTGACTTCGAGCAGGAGTTTGTTATGCTATGTCACGTGAAGCAAGCAGGGTCCTGATTGATTAACGCGGCGCGAATTGACGCAGAAGTTCAGATTTTTCAACTCGGGCAGCAGACGCGAATTCGCGTCAAACGCGTGAATGCACAAAAAGCACTACATAAATAATTAGCGCTCAATTCGCGCCATTCGCGTGAACTTTACGTGCGGATGAGGCGTATTCGCGTCTACCGCGCCGCACTCTACGCCTCATTCGCGTGGCAGGACTTTTTAAAAACTTTTAAAAAAAATGTAAGTCTTTGCATTGACTTAACATTGAAATCATTCGCGCCTGACGTGCTATTCGCGTCCGGTGTGAACGCACTATGAGGCGTAGAGTGCGGCGCAGTAGACGCGAATACGCCTCATTCGCGCGTCAAGTTCACGCAAATTGAGCGTCTGGCGCGTTAAGCGCTAATGATTTTATGTAGTGCTTTTTGTGCATTCACGCCTTTGACGCGAATTCGCATCCATTTCGCTTTGGATGCGCAAAATGTTCAAGCGTCAAACTAGACGCGGCAGGCGCGAATTTGACGAGCTACAAGTTTTTTTCTGTTCCCGTCCCCAGAATACAGATAAGGAACCCATATGGCATTGCTTTGCTAAATCTACTAAAATCAATCAAAAAAAAAAAATTGCTCCACACAACCAAAGTCATGAGTTTTCGCCAAAAGACACATTCATTCAGGCAAAGTACAGAACGTCTTAGTACATTGTGTTTCAGAGTGTTAGTTTTGTTAGCACTGAAAAAGGGTAGATATTAGAAACATGGTTAGTCTAATATACAGTTTACTATTTTATTAATTAAAAAATCTATCACAAAACGAATGTTGATCCCTTTAAACATTTTTTCATGTGAGAGAGAAGGCTTGATAAACGTTTAAAACTCTTCTCACAGTGAGTACAGTAGTACGGCTTCTCTCCAGTGTGAACTCGCTCGTGTAATTTCAGGTTTGCAGACCGAGTGAATCTCTTGTCACAATATGAGCACTTGTAAGGTTTTTCTCCAGTATGAATTCTTTGGTGCAGTTTCAGATTTTCAGCTCTAGTATAACTCTTCCCACAGTCACAACACACATGATCTTTCACTTCATTGTGTGTTTTCTGGTGCAGTTTAAAACCATTCAGTCTTGAAAAACTCTTTCCACAGAGAGAACACACAAAAGGCCTCTCGTCTGAATGAACTATCAGGTGACTTTTCAGATATTTTGACAAAATGAACTTTGTTCCACACTGATCACAGGTAAATGGCTTTTCTCCAGAGTGAATATGCAGATGATCTTTTAAACTTTTTGCATTTTTGAAACTCTTCTCACACTGAGTACAGTAGTACGGCTTCTCTCCAGTATGAACTCGCTCGTGGGATTTCAGGTGTCCAGACCGAGCAAATCTCTTATCACAGGATGAGCACTTGTAAGGTTTTTCTCCAGTATGAATTCTTTGGTGCTGTTTCAGATTTTCAGCTCTAGTAAAGCTCTTCCCACAGTCACAACACACATGATCTTTCACTTCATTGTGTGTTTTCTGGTGCAGTTTAAAACTGTCCAGTCGTGAATAACTCTTTCCACAGAGAGAACACACATAAGGCTTCTCACCTGTATGAACTTTCAGGTGTGTTTTTAGATTTGATGACGAATTAAAACCTTTCCCACACTGATCACAGTTGAATGGCTTTTCTCCAGTGTGAATGCGCAGATGAACACTGAGATCTGATGCTTGAGAAAAACTCTTTCCACACTGAGTGCATGTATACGGTTTCTCTCCAGTGTGAATTCTCATGTGTGTCTTAAGGTTTCGATCATTCTGGAAACTCTTTCCACACTGTGAGCAGGAGTGCAGCTTTTTGGCTTTTGTTCCTTGAGTTTTGAAGTCGCAGTGTTTCTTTACATTATTTAGTTTCTGTCTTTTCTCCTTCACTTCCATCTGGTCTAAAATAAACGTATTATTAAGTTAGAATCAGTTCAATGAGGTTACATGTGAGAATTAAAAACACTAAGCAAGCAGAAAACAAGACACCTGTCTGTATAAAGTATCTTTGAAAGTTTGGTTCTGACATTAACTTGTTAAAGCGATTAAAACTGGGTTATGATCATTTAGATGCATTTCTCTATCGTTTGTCATCCATATTTCAGAGCTACTAAAGCAGTCAACAATGAAGAATCAAGAATGGACACCAACCTATTTGTTCCTCAGTATCTTCATGTTTTATTCTGGATGGTTCTGGATCACTCATGTCTTCAATCTCCTCTTTAATAAACTCCATCTTTAACAGTCACACAGATTTCAGCTGCTACTCCTGGAGTTTGTCCTTCTCTTGTAGGATGATGGGAATATTCCCAGTATTTATTGGTGAATTGTTGTGGGAGGGGCTTCAATGCAGGTGTGAACTGTGATCACTGTGTGATACTGACGCCCACAGGACCAGATCTGGAAAAATCAAAGATAAGTTACTGAATTTATACAGTAAACACATATGGTGCCTTTAATGTAGTTCAAATATAGAACAATTTGATGGTTACATATTAGTAGCATATAAAACAACTGTAGGTTGATCATTTTTATGTAACCCAGGATATAATAAGGATGAAACAGGGCACAGATTATATTATTCAATTATTATTATCTAAACTAATCCACCATTGATTAAGGGACTGAGAATGATGGCACAAAAGGAAATAATCTAACACCGTGTCCTAACTACACGCGACGCGACACCGCGACACGCGATAAAAGGTATCTTTTCCATGTTAATCAGAGTTTTTGTCCTAACCAGACGCGACGGTGACACGCAAAGTTTCTAATTTAGAAACGGTTCCTATTTCTGCGACGTAGCAGCTGACAGATCATTGAGTTTGAATATAATTTTCCTTCCATCCATAATAAAGCGACGGGATGGATATGAATTTCCCTATGAACAAGATTGAATAAACTGATTGTCATATGAAGAAATTACACTGGTTATGGGTACACATTATTTATTTTTAGTTAAAAATAGGTCACTGTGCCACAAGCGATAATGGATAATTTACCTCAGATTTTGAAAGCATATAATATAGCGTTCAAACTGAATTCTACACTGTTAAATGTCGCTGTAGATTTAGCAGCACAGTACTGTAAAAACCTACAGTACAACACTGCATTTATATATTACAGTAAAATACCGTAATTTGCATTGCGTTCTGGGTCATTTTGTTTGGGCGGGAACATTTTACAGTATATTTTAGTGTTGCTGTAACCTGGCTGTAATATGCCAGGCAATAATACAGGGTTGCTGTAAAGAGAGCGCGCGCGCCGCCTGACTGACGTCAGAGCACAACTGCAAGCAGGCAGGCCATTTACTGGATGGATATCTCACTCTGCGGATATCTGGAAATTTGGTAAGTTAATTTCTACTTTTATAGCAGCTAATTAGGTTTTGTGATTTTACGCTATAGTGTACATAGCTTTTAATGTGAAATGACAGTGCAGTGGAAATTTAGCCAGCTATAGTTGCAAAAACACCGTTAGTTAGATCTGCTCTTTCACCCCGCAGTTTGTCCCGACATTTTCAAATCTAACTCCGTGAATTAACGTTACCTTACGGTTTATTTCGACTAAACCAGACTTGGTGATTGTTGCAACGGTGGAAAGACAAATCGAGGTGTTTTTTTTGTTTCTGTCGAGTTTTAATTCAATGTGTTTTACGATGGTCTGCGAGATAAAATGACTGCATTTGAAATGTTAGGTTTGAACCTTATGATAACAAAAATGTCTAACGTTAACTTTTATCTCTGTATAGATCCTTTCCATAACATCCGAGCCTATCAGTTGTAAAAACAAGCACTTATAATAGACATAACGTAAACGTTTACATACATTTTGCTCAAACTGTTATTGCTGTCCGTTTCCCGCATGACGAACTTGATGGTTTTGTGATTTTACGAACTTGTATCAATACGGGATCAAATTGAATAACGTTAAGTCGTTTAGACACAAAAACACGTGAAAACAAGGCATAAAAATACTGCACTTTCCTTACAGATTCACTTACAGCTACACTCACCTGAGTGCACACACACACACACACAGACGTTTGTACAGCTACAATCACTTGCACTCTCACTCACTCACACACACACGCACACACACACACACACACACAAAGCTGTAAGTATTTGTATTCACTGCACATACATATACTCGATTAATATGTACAAACATCAATATATAAATTGTACCATTAAGAATGGAGTGAAGTCATTCATGGAGTTTATTGACATAAGGTTGTTTTCAGAATAAAACATTGTAGGTAATTAACATTGTGTTCTTTCATTTTCAGGATTGTAATTGATTAATAAAAACATTTTTTTTACCAGATCATTGTTTGGATTGTCTTTTGATTTGCAGTTATTCTGGAGTTGCATTATAATATTATTACCTATAGATTTATATACTGTAATAACTACATATATAATTATAATATTATTATTATTAGTATAGTAATATAATAATATTTAGCAGTAATGTATCAATATAGATATTACAGTACAATACCGTATAATTACAGCAGAAGCAGACTAAATTACAAAATACTGTAAAAATACAGTAAATTACTGTTTTGTATTTTACAGTACTGATATTGTGTACTGTAAAGTGAATTACAGTACAGTTACTGTAAATCGAAATACAGTAACTTGCTGGCAACCGTGCTGCCAGTAGTGTACTGTAAAAATACAAGAAAATCGTTAACAGTGTATGCAAACATACAACTAGTCAATGAGTATATTTTTACTGTATATTTTGTTAATGTTTTGATTTTTAATAATGTTATTTCTTGATTTGATTATGTCCTTACCCATTTCCAATGCGAGTGCGTTCCAGCAGTGCGCTTTCACAGAGAGACTCCGCCCACACGCTGTTCTGAATGGCTGTGATTTTTGATTGACGTGTGGCGTCTCACAGTCGCGTCGCGTCTAGTCTGGACAGACACACTTGCTGTCGCTGGAATTTTATCGCGTCGCGTGTAGTTAGGACACGGTGTAACACGACCATCAAAATGTGGATAACAAGTACTATACAATATGATGATCATTTAAATGTATTTTCAGAATAATTAATTAATCATATATTGCTCGTTATTTAATTTAATTTATCATATATTTTTATTAACGGTATAACTAAAGCTTTTATTTGGTGACTGCAATAATTACGCTTCTTGATTTAAATGACTGCTTCATTTTAGAAATATAGAGCATTTTTATATGGTTATATTAGTAGCATTTCAAGCGGCTCTATATGAATGTTGTTAATTTTTATGTGACTCCAGATTTTATAAGGATGAAACAAGTCACAGGTTAAATTCTTCAATTAATATATGAATTAAACAGGAATCTAACAAAGATAACAGAAATCACAATATGACTGAATAGTGGCTGATCAAAATAATGACTATATTTAATTCTCTGTACGTTACAATACGTACAATACACATTTAGAAAACACAAACATCAATTCTTACACGATAAATATCATATATCTGACCTGCAGACTGGAAATATACGACATCCGAAGAAAATATTCCACGTTTGTCCTTCATTCACGATCGTTAACAGCGTCACTTTCTGCTTCAAATGGTGAAAAGTTTCAGCGCTCGTCTCTCTTTTTTTATTGCATTATCAAGAACATTAATATAATATACACTTCCAGGGGATCACAACGTGTTCGACTGTTACGTTCATAATAGAGTCAAAGGAAACAACAACAAAAGAGAGGGAAACAACAACAAAAGAGAGAGAAATAAGAAAGAAAACGAAACTCTTCTGCGCATGCTCAGTGCGCGCGGTGTCATGTTTCTTAAAGGGGCCGCATTCAGTAAATCACATCTCCGCACTGTTATGGACCAAATTCACTAATATAATAATAATAATGCAGAATAATCATACATATAATATATGGATTGAACAATATAGTCATCTTTACTATTCCAAGCTATTCTAAACTGTTTTTATAAGATTCATATAATTTACAAACTAGACAATTGACAAATTAGTTAAACTAAAGGTTCCCTTTTGAAAAAGTAGCTATCTAACAGAGAGTATATATGATATTATACAATCATACATGCACAAGGCTAATTAGCCTTGGCATGTTTAGATTTTGTCTATTCATCAATGCAAATTTACTGGAACTGCTGCTATGCAAATTTAATAGGATGTGGATACAAGTAATTATTGTATTTAATTAATAAAGTTATATTAATTAATTGTGTATTTATTATATGAATAATATACTTTTGCATTTGTATAAATAAGGCTGTTCTGTTAATTTATTTTTGCCTATAAGGTTGTGAGGATTTATGTAAAGTTTATATAACCTTATGTTTTATTATTTTTGTGAGTTGTACTCTATTCACAGATTGGATTCTATTATTTATTACAGTTTTTCACTTCTGAAAAGTGAATACAAATTGAATTTGACAGTTCTTATTTACAGCAGTGAATAAATGCCATTAAAAGAAAATAAGGTATCACTGTTTATTGCTGATTTTAAAGCTTACTGAACTTTAAATTATTTGGATATCTACAGTTTTACATATAAACACAACATAAGATTGGCCCCTCCGTATTTGAAAAAATCCTAGAATCGCCCCTGGTTGTGTCCACATACTGCAAAGACACATTTATATGCAAATAACCATATAAATATACCATATAAAAATGAATTTTGCATCCGATAATTAACAGGGTCATATAATGCAATTTTTGTACAAGCTAATGATTCTTTAGGGTCTAAATGAAAATTTTGTAATATACTTTAATTAAAAATTCTCATTAGTATTGTAAGAAAACACTCATTTTACCTGGTCAAAAACAGCTCTGTTTTCAGCATGCCATTTAAATGCATGTGTCTTTAAATGATAATGAGCTTTGCTTACCCCGCCCCTCTTTTCTGTGGGGCGTTTTGACACAACACATGTGGAGTGTTGCCTTGACAACAGTTGAGGGTATATTTTGGAGAAAGAACGACAGCGGGAGTCTCTGAGGACACATCTGTGCAACCGTATCATTTTGAACCGGAGTCGGACCCAAAACAAGATGACGGCCCCGAAGAAGTTCGACAATTAAGGCTCGAACAGGACGTTTGTGAATGGTTGGTTAACGCGATGTCACTTTGATCTATCTTTGTATGTACTGGCAGGGTAGAGTAGTGAGATACGAACGCTATGTGTTTACTGATGTATACGTTAGTTCATTGACAGATTGATGTTACAGCTAATGGCCATGAAAAACTTTTTTTCGGTAAATGTAGGCTTTTCAGTGATGATGAATAAAACTTTACACTCACTTCTTCTGGAGGTGCAGCAGGATTACTAATAGTTGGTACTGATTCTTTTTTCAGGAGCAGATTCTTAGCAAAACCAGCTTTATACTGACCCTTGTTTATAAAGCAGTCTGGTGAGAAATGATTCGCGCAAACATGAAAGCATTGACGTTGATCGTGGGGAATATTCCCTTCGAAAACAAAACTCAGCCACTGTGTCTTCAGCGGTTCGGCTTTAGGAACATCAAAATGACAGCTGTGTTCGATATTACACCCAAGAACAGAACACCACAATCGCTTAGACGCCATTCTGCTCCAGCATATCAACAATGGCGGACTATGATGACAGCTCGCTCAGGGCGGGTCTGTGTTGAAACGCTGCTGTCAATTAACAATCGTGGGAGGGGCGTCCGGCTATGTGACGTCACACGGTCAGACGGCACGATTTGAGACAGGGGAAAACATATAAGGAGATATATTAACCAAAAAAACACTGGATGGATTTTTATCATTAAATGATAGTTGTGTACAGGTACTGCCAACACCTGCCATTGAAGCTAGATCTGTGTCTGTCAAGAAGAGATGCTTAAATGAGAACACTAGTGCACTATTTATGAAGGCTATATCTTTAACACCAAACATATCTGCTGACTCTGTTGATTTTCTCCTTGATTCTTTTAAGTTAAAAGTGTAATTGATGATATTGCTCCTGTGAAAGTCAGGAAGAGTGGTAGACAAAAGGCACCTTGGAGAAACTCAACAGCAGTGCAAAATATGAAAAGACAATGCAGAAAAGCAGAGCGCATGTGGCGGAAGACAAAACTTGTAGTCCATTATAACATCTACAAAGACACCATCCATGCTTTCAATATGGAACTAGGCAAAGCTAGACAGACTTTCTTCTCAAATATTATAAACAGCAACTTAAACAACACACGCACTCTTTTTGCTACTGTTGAGAGATTAACAAACCCCCCGAGCCAGATTCCCAGTGAAATGCTCTCAGACAGTAAGTGCAGTGAGTTTGCTTCTTTCTTCTCTGAGAAAATCAATAATATCAGAAAGGTGATCAGCAGATCCTTGAGTTGCACTGGGGTCAGACAGATAAAACCACAACCTGTAGTTACTATGTCTGATTTCAAAGAAATTGATGGCAAAGCTTTAGAAGAAACCGTACAGCACCTTAAAACATCGACCTGCGCCCTTGACGCTCTTCCCACATCTTTCTTCAAAAGTGTGTTAAACAGCTTAGAAGCAGATCTCCTAGAAGTGGTAAATGCCTCACTTCTCTCTGGAAGTTTTCCAAACTCCCTGAAAACTGCAGTTGTCAAACCCCTCCTAAAAAAGAGTAATCTTGATAAGACTATATTAAGCAACTATAGACCGATCTCAAATCTTCCTTTCATTGGCAAGATCATTGAAAAAGTTGTTTTCAATCAGCTGAACAAATTCTTAAGCTCGAATGGATACTTTGACAATTTTCAATCTGGTTTCCGATCGCGTCACAGCACAGAGACAGCGCTCATAAAGATAATAAACGATATTCGCTTAAATACTGATACAGGCAAATTATCAGTGCTGGTACTACTCGACCTCAGTGCCGCTTTTGACACTGTCGATCACAACATACTTCTTGACAGGCTGGAAAACTGGGTGGGGCTTTCTGGGATAGTCCTAAAATGGTTCAGGTCATACTTAGAAGCGAGAGGTTATTATGTGAGTATAGGAGACCATAAGTCTGAGTGGACATCCATGACATGCGGAGTTCCTCAAGGCTCAATTCTTGCGCCACTCCTATTCAACCTGTACATGCTCCCAATGAGCCAAATAATGAGAAAGAACCAAATCTCTTACCACAGCTATGCAGACGACACACAGATCTACTTAGCCCTATCGCCTAACGATTACAGCCCCATTGACTCCCTGTTCCAATGCATTGATGAAGTAAACAGTTGGATGTGCCAAAACTTTCTTCAGTTAAACAAAGACAAAACTGAAGTCATTGCGTTTGGAAACAAAGATGAAGTTCTCAAGGTGAATGCATACTTTCACTCTAGAGGTCAAACAACTAAAAATCAAGTCAGGAATCTTGGTGTGTCTCTAGAGTCAGACCTTAGCTTTAGTAGTCATGTCAAAGCAATAACTAAATCAGCATACTATCGTCTGAAAAATATTGCAAGAATTAGATGCTTTGTTTCCAGTCAGGACTTAGAAAAAATTGTGCATGCTTTCATCACCAGCAGGGTGGATCATTGTAATGGACTCCTTACTGGCAGGGCTGGATTGTCCATTAGGGCAACTGGGCAGTTGCCCAGGGGCCCAGGACATCTAAGGGGCCCTGGGCACCGTCAAATATTATGTTAGATTAGGGGTGTGCGATATCACGATTTTTGATCGTGGACGATTAAAATGTCTCCACGATCTGCTTTTAAAGAAATATCGATCGTGCATTCTATCATTTTGCAGTTCTGGCGCCTCCGTCTCAACATACTGTACAGCGTGACGTATATTCACATCAAATGCAGAGGAACGGGACACTGTAGTTTATAAAAATTAATGATTTGCATGTGCTTTAAAGCCTTGCCGGTCAAACATGTCATTCGCTGCTGATGCGCTGTTTTAACGGGCGCTTTTCTGAGCGCAATACACCCGACGCGCGCACATGCACTAAAAGCCTGTATAACAGCGCCTGTTACTGGACTAAGTTATCTTTCGAGTCTTATTGCTCTAATACTGTCAAATACACACAAGGTTTACATAAACAAAGTTGGTTATGTCTAAAGTGAAAGAACAGTAGAAAAAATTAAGAAAAAAATCTGATTGTCAAATGTGTGTATATTAGACTCGTCGCGGGCAGATCTTAAAGAGACAGTAGCCCTAATAGTAAACATGCAGCCGCTTGTCCTTAAAGGGATAGTTACCCAAAAATAAAAATAATGTCATTATTTACACACTCACACTAATGTTGTTCCATAAATGTATTAATTTATTTCTTGTGCAGAACACAAAAGAAGATATTTTGAGGAGTGTGGGTAACCGGGCAGTTGCTGGTCCCCATTGACTAGTAGGAAAGAACTATTATGGAAGTCTCTGGGGTACATCAACTGTTTGGTTACCCACATTCTTGTGTCTAGTGTGTGTGGGCGTGGGGTCCTACAAGTCATTGTGCCCAGGGGCCTCTGAACTCTTAATCCGGCCCTGCTTACTGGCCTTCCCAAAAAGACCATAAGACAGTTGCAGCTCGTACAGAACGCTGCCGCCAGGATTCTGAGCAGAACCAGAAAATATGAACACATCACACCAGTCCTCAGGTATTTACACTGGCTCCCAGTCACATTTAGGATTGATTTTAAAGTATTATTACTAGTATTGTAACAATCTGCTACTAGTTTTTAGATTATTAACAAAAACAAAAACATTCACGGGATTCATGGACTGAGTTATCCTCATTAATGAAATAGCTTCTCAATTATTTTTAGGAAGACACAGGAAATGCAATAGATTCATAGGTGCCATATATTTCCCAGACAAACGATATCACATACAACAACAGATAATCTCATTTCCGTAATGTCCAACAAGCCGTGCGACCGGTTGAATGTCCATGCGCACAAGCCACACCCTTTCGTCAGCCCGAAACAGTTTCGTTAAGCAAGTCCTTCACAACACCGCGGCAAGGGGTAAAGCACCAACGACAATATCCAGGGAACAGTCTTGTTAATCCATGGAAAACTGCTTCAGCGTTAGAGATCATAAAGAGGATCGTTCTCACCGATTTTAGGAGTCGTTACCCCCCGAAGGGTATTGATATTTCGTAAATCAGACACAGGTCCTTGGTGAGTAGGTGGTTAAATATGAGCTTAGTCCCAGGTCTCACGTAGCCTTCCTGTACACTCGAAGCTCCCGGTTTAGTCCACTCTCGCGCGTCTTATCCTCCTCTCAGCTGACGTGATTTTTGTCAGGTAACCCCAATCAGCTGATAATTGACAGTCAGCGGAACTAGCACGCAACAACATAAACACAGTCACGGAATGTGGTACAAATGACAGATACAATAAAAGCGCTACAGAGTTCCTAGTAATGGAGATACATCTAAATTCTTTCATGCTAATAATTACAATATTATTCATGCATAAAACAAACAAAAAAAGAAAGGAACTCTAAACCTTATGTGGTGGTGCCACAGTATATAAATCATTTAATGGCCTAGGACCTCAATACATTGCAGATATGCTCACTGAATATAAACCCAACAGATCACTCAGATCATTAGGATCACATCAACTAGAAATACCAAGGGTTCACTCAAAGCAAGGGGAGTCCGCTTTTAGCTATTATGCCAGCCGCAGCTGGAACCAGTTTCCAGAAGAGATCAGGTGTGCTCCTACTGTAGCCACATTCAAATCCAGACTCAAAACACATCTGTTTAGCTTTGCATTTACTGAATGAGCACTGTGCCACTGTTCGTCCGACTGTTTGCACTGTGTTTTATTATTTTATTTTCCAAACTGTGATTCAGGAAGATTTTATTAATTATTAGGGCTGTCTGATTCACTGTAAAAAAAAATATGCCTCTCCAACATAAAAATTTCTAGTGACCCGTTGCACCTAAAATTTTTAGTTTGCCCAATTTAAGTTGCGGAAACCAACTTTTTTGTGTTGTGCTGACTACCCCTGCATGTAGACTGAACTTGAATTAGAATGTTGTGTCAATTAAATATTTCCTGTTGTCTAAACATAGCTTGTTGGGCCAACAAGCAGACTCAAATTGAAAAAAAATGTTGTATTAATTAAATATTTCATGTTGGCCAAAAATTCTATTTTTCATTAATGTTGGTCAAAAGTCTATTTTTCATTATTTCAAATAAATTACACACTATGCTCTGATAAAGTACATTTTATGTATTTATTTAAAAGCAAATATCTGCTTTACAAAATGAAACTCAGTGAAACATGACAACGGCTTTGCCTGTAAACATTTTAAAATTTTAGTCTGTTAGTCTAAGACTAAGTGCAATTACATGTAAAAATCTTAAACATTTTTTAAACATTCTGCAAATATAAAATAGCAAATATCTGCTTTACAAAATGAAACTCAGTAAAACATTACAACGGCTTTGCCTGTAAACATTTAAAAATTTTAGTCTGTTAGTCTAAGACTAAGTGCAATTACATTACATGTAAAAAAATTAAATAAAAAACAGTACTGCCCACTACTTTCTATTGGTCTATATGGTCACTATTTAAATCAAAACAGTTCTATTGGCAAAAAAACAACAACTCTGCTTTAAGAATGAAACTATGATATTTCTCAGGGATGACTGCTTTACAAATCAAATATCAGCATAAACTCAGATATTGTTGAAACAAACTTAAGACATTCTCTCTGAAATTCAAATTCCACACAAATAAACTGCGTAGGGGAAAAAAGTAATTAACAAGTTCCAGAGCAGTTACAAAAATTCAACAAGAAAAAAGTCACTGGCATTAACAGAAACGTTTGCATGAAACCTTTGATACCTCAAAATACCTCAATGACTGACAATTAACATGTAATGACCATTACACCTGTAATAACTTGTTTTTCAAGGACTGTATCCTTGCTGTGCACTCTTTTCCCAGGTTTAAGATAATCTTCTGGACTGCCTCGAATGTGTACCTTAAGTCCTTAGGGTACTCCATATTTACAGCATAAAGCAGACCAAAGAGCATCATGAGGGCATTTGTGAAGTCTCCCAGATTGTCCATGACAACTTCCTCCTCCAGTACTACAGCCACATTGACCACTGTGGGATATGGTCCTGAGTTGGTAGAACTGTCAGTCACTTCCAGGATCCCCATTTTCATGGCCTTTGTGTGTGGCCCCAGTGCCTCAGTATCCTGTGAAACACAATAAATGACACTTAGTGTCAGACTGAAAGCATAATGTCTTATGCAATCATTACTGCATCTCAAACATTAATACTATAAAGATATTCAAATGAATTACCTTAATAGTCTTTGAAATTGAAGCTGGCTCTCTCAAGTACAGGGGAAGACCACGAAGAACAGCAGACCTTCTATAAGTAGTTAGATCTGTGGTCTGCCAAAAAGACAGGTCATCAATAAGACATTATTAAGTCACCTAATTCACAAAGAGGTTACACATCTCTACCAACAGTTTAGGATCACCTACTCCTTTCACCATTGGGCTTCATTACAACCAACTTCATGAAATAGTTACCTGAAATACATTAAGATTACAATCTGCGAGGGATAATCAGCTAACAAGTGCAGCAAGTATGTAGATCCCTTAAGGACAATTCCAGTGAAAAATTAACCTAGGGTAATTAACACATGGTTACCGAGTCGATCGTTCCCTGGGATGCGTTTTCATGATAATCGAATGTAAAGAGTTTTATCTCTAAAAACTGATTAGCTCATAACACTAGTATATGGGGCAGAGAGTAAGTAAAAGTAAATCGCTAGTTAATACCTCCAACAAGGCTCAAAATAGCCTCACACTAACACGGTAGCATAATGAGGGTCCCTACATGCAAACCGAAGCATTGAGAACTTTGTAAGTGTACAGACAGTTTAATAAGAAGATACTTTATAAAGACAGTACATTACGCATTTACAGGCAGCAGGCATCTTGAAAACAGTCTCAATTAATCGAGTCACGAACGCCGTGCTACGTGAGCTGGTCGATAGGAATTACGTTTGTGAAATCTAACGTAGCACAGCGTTCGTGACTCGATTAATTGAGACTGTTTTCAAGATGCCTGCTGCCTGTAAACGCGTAATGTACTGTCTTTATAAAGTATCTTCTTATTAAACTGTCTGTACACTTACAAAGTTCTCAATGCTTCGGTTTGCATGTAGGGACCCTCATTATGCTACCGTGTTAGTGTGAGGCTATTTTGAGCCTTGTTGGAGGTATTAACTAGCGATTTACTTTTACTTACTCTCTGCCCCATATACTAGTGTTATGAACTAATCTGTTTTTAGAAATAAAACTCTTTACATTCGATTATCATGAAAACGCATCCCAGGGAACGATCGACTCGGTAACCATGTGTTAATTACCCCTAGGTTAATTTTTCACCAGAATTGTCCTTAAGACTGTTGGAATAACATTCCCAGAGTCTACTTAGGTTAGATACTGAGAGTGGTTTTCTAACAGTCCTAAAATAGATCTCAAACATGCTGTGCGCTTGTTGGCTGTTTTTTGTTCAGTCATATTGACCAAAAGCATGTCAGGTGACTTTCATGAGACTGGTCAAGATGAACCAATGGTGAAATAAGTCAATTTTGCACAGTAGTGTATGTAGGTGCTGGTCAAACAGAGCTATATGATAGGAGAAAAACAGCTTAATACTACACCAAAATATTTCTGTATAATGCATACATGTTGATCACAAGGTCTTTATCAGGGAAGTTGACTGCTTTGCCCGTTTTGTTATCCATACCAATTGAAAAAATGAAATAGCACCATAATCAAAGTCTCACCGAGGTTCCATGTACACCCCATGTAAATACGATAACGTAAACAATACGCGTGACATCCCACAAACAAAAAATAAGCCATCATCTCTGAACACCATTTATGGCATCCATTATATTATGTATTTGTGGGATTTGTACATGTATTGTAGATCATCTACATCAAGTATACATGGAACCTTTTTGACACATTCTGATCATATAATGTAATTATATTGCTCACATAATGAGCAATGAATAAATGTCACAAGACAAAGTATCAACTCAACTGACAGAGACCTTGAAATTCAAATGTTGAGTTTTGCAGTTAAGTTTTTGTGGAGCAGTGAGCTGTTGGGAGTTACTTCTCTTAAACAGGTATCAGTAAATTATGTTACACTGTTTAACACTGTTATATTTTATACAAAAAATTATTAACATACCTGGGCATCCAGTTTCTCCAGAAGTTCATCCAAGTTGTTCCACCTTCCCTGTCTTGCTTTGGCTCTGTACATCTTCAGCAACCCCTGGGTGTGATTGTCCAGCGATGTCAGGAATGTTGACTTCAGGTCAATACGGTTGATGCGGAAGAATTCAGCACAAACCTGTGGGTAATGAAAGATTCATTAGCAAACAAGTAAAAGCAAAGCAAATTATTTCAAGACAATCAATTCCAGTGGTGACAGAGGAAAAAATGACTTACCTCCTCCTCAAAAAACAGTCCTGGCCATCTTTGCTTGATTGTTGACACCAGCGGCTGATCCTGCACAATTTCCTTTCTCCTCAAGGAAAATGTTGTCTCCATCTTTGCATTCAAAAGGGTCAAGCTCAAATTTCTCTTTTTCACTTCTTGCTCCATCAATGACCTTTCCTTCTCCAATTCTTCTTCATCCAAACCAACAGGATGGTCGGGAAGAAAGTTGAGTTCAGATCTTCTGGGTCTCTTGAGAGATCCTCGAGATGAACCTTGTCTAGAGTGGGTATTCACAACCATCTCACTGCATCCTGCATTGCGGAGTTTCTGACGATAATTAGCCATTTTAAACTTCAGGCTAATTTTCCATGCTTCACATCCTGTCGTGTCAGATCCTGGGTCTTTGAGACTGGGGTGTTTTTCTACCAAAGCAGATGCAACCTTCTCTATTTCAGAGTCTTTTGGGTAGGCTTTGAAAGAGTACACAGTTTCAGCCAATTTGTCTAAGATATTCATTTTCATGTCTCTTGGAACAATCAGGGCTGTTCCATTTTCTTGAAAATCCTCATTAGCTTTTTTCAGCCTCAACTCCACATCATATGAAAATGAAGGCACTGGAAACATGCTTGGCCACTGCTCAAATCTAGATGTAGAGAGGGGAAAAACTGAATGGGGTGATGAAGCTGATGACTGAGTGGATGTCATGCTTGCTGTATCCACAGTGAAATCTGAAAGGGGAGCATCGTCCACCACTGGGCTTAAAACTACTTCCCAGTGGATCCTCAAAGTAGCCTTGTCTTTTGGAAGCTCTGTGATGTCATGTAAAGTACAAAGTTCATTGTTGAAGTCAGGGTCTTCATACTGAATAACAAAACTTCCCATTATCTGCATTTTTTCACAGAGAACTGCAGAGAGTTCTTCAATTGATGATGGTGTGGGTATTGATAACTTCCTGATGTTGTCAGGTGAGAGAATGACTCGAAGTAACATTGTTTCCTGGGAAAGAAAATTAAGAGATTTACATTTTAGCAAAGTAAAAATCTCTTAGCAGACACCATAATCTTTCCACCTACATTGTATGATGCCAGAGGGTAGAAATCAATGAGATCTTGTGGGTTGACAATGGCTACATTGCAGTAAGTACTTCCAACAATTTCATATGCTCTAAAATGTTCAAAGTACCATGAAGACAGTTGTTCCACTATGAATGAGACCTCTGTGCCAACAACCAGAATACTGTGAATTCGACCAAACTCTGGAAAGCCATCACTAAGTCCAACTGGTAGAATCATTCCTTTACTATACAAAGTCCCAAACAATGTTGCATTTGTTGCCAGGGACAAGGAACTCAGATTTGGATATTTGTTTTCAACAGCTGTCCGCAGCCGCGGTTCAACAGCTGACAATTTGACCACTTTCAATTTTTCAACATGCAATGGTGCTTTGAAGAAATTTTGAGCGTCCAAAGCAAAAGCAATCATTGATTGATGCCTACTTGCCAACGTTTTGAGGGGATTTTTGAAATTGCGGGTGTCGTGCACCACTCTCTTGAAGAAGCTATGCTTCGCTTCATACCGCATTGTCCACAGATCAGCCAAAGGGCCAAAACAGCGGATCAAGTTCGGATAATGCTCAAGGTAATGATGTTTAGGTAGCAACCTTTCATTGGGAAAAACATCAGTGAACAACTGGCGATGATCAGAAATTTTACTCTCTAGATAACAGAGAGATTCTTCTGATAGCTTTGAACTAACCACCAATTCCACAATGTCTTTTAAGTCCATTAAAAGTTGCCATGCTTTTTCATCTTCAGGCACCATACCACCTACCATGAGAGGGAGCAGTCTAATTAAGGCCCAATTTTCATGTGCATTTCCTCCAACTGTTTTTTTCAAGTGAAAGGTCTTTGGAATTCTTTGAGGGCGATTCACTCTATCGGAATATGAATATTGAAATGACTGGATAATGCTATTGAGCTGATCAAATGTAAAGTACTTGGCACCAATCAATTTCTGCAGACACAGAGCCAATTCCCTAGGTATTACCCCTTCAAACAGATCGTGTAAAATATCTGGAGGAAAACCAGTGATGACATGAAAGAAGGATAGGTGTTTCTGAAGAACACATTCAGCTTTCACACCATGCACATTTGTTACAAACTCATTGCTCTTCAACTCAGCAATGCATTGATCATGTTGCTCATGACTTCTGAGTGGAAAGAGTCCCTGCCTAACTTCTGTGGTCTGAATGTCTTTCAAAGATGCTAAGCAAAATCTGCAGAATTTTTCAACACGGAAACTTTCCTGAAAGCCTGCAAGTCCATGCGCACCAAGATTGTCTGCAGACACATTAAGCACAGTTCCCCTGACATTCTCACCTATCTGTTCAACATACAAGCCTTCCTGCTCTAGGCTCCTCAAGTCACATAAAAGTGGTTCAAAAAATGATTCATAACCATACACTTTCACTTCAGAACTTTTCCCAAGCAGTGCCAATTGGATAGAGTGGAGACTCGATCTGTACTGTGATTCCCAATTCAAAATGACCCAATAGACTGCAGTAATTTTATGCTTCTTTCTAGAAGTTCCCAGTGGATTGGCAATTTCAAAATCATCAATATAAAACCCAAGTGAAAGTCTGAAATCTTGACCATTAACAAGTTTGTTAACTTTGAAATACTGACCATCAAAAGGTGAGGTGTACAATCCTGGTGTACCCTCCTTTATGGGAAACGTCTTCTCCAGAACGTCAGGTCTCTCCAACAAAGACTTCAAAGTCTTCAAAAGAGGAACATAAACAAATGAGTGATTTTGTACCCTATTGAACACATATTCAACAGGTTCAATTATGCCAAAATTGTTTTTGAAGTAGATGTTTCGCTTGTGATTAGTTGAAAGGGGACCTTTGTCAGTGGTGGCACTCAGAAACGGGTTTGTTTTTTGTAATGTGTCAGCAATGTCAGCAACAATAGACTCATTAACATTGCAGTTGTGCTTTAGCAGAATATTCTGAATTGCGCACAGTGTATTTGAGTTAGCAATTGACAGAATGTCATTTACATTATCAATAATCTGTTGAGAGGCACTTTGGGACACATGCAACTGTGACTGCATACACAAGAATAAGGCAGCAAGTTTGTGTTCAAGTACTGGCTCACATTCCTCAAGGTTCGAATCTGAAATATGAGAATCTGCCTGAATGTCATCAGCTTCATCTGATGGACTTTGTGAAACTGACACTGTGTCAAACTCATTGCCTGTACTGCCTACTGTACAAACAGATGTGCAGAGGTCATTCAAAGTTTGTTTTCTGTGTTTCTTGGACTTGTGAGCTCTGAAAGTTGTGTTGTTGCTGCTGCTAAAATCACAGTTGGAGAATGGACAATTAACTCGCTCATGGTTTTGCAAATGTCTTCCTAAATGTTTCAGAAATTGAGTAAGTGAGCAAATATCTGAGAATTCACATAATTCACACCGAAAACTGGCATGGTCAGTGCCTGTCAGTGCCTGCCTGTCTATTTTAGGATGTGCTCTCCATAAATGGGTTTTTAAGGCCCCTGTTGTTGTAAAAATACAAACACAGTCTGGATGAATGCAGGGAAAAGAACCTTTACCTGCTTGCCAATGATGAAGCCTGTAGTGCTTAAGCAGGATGTCTTGCTGCAGATGTGAAAATTTACAATAGCGGCACTGCATTTAGCTTTAAGCCTGAAAAAAATACCTGGAATACAAATAAAGACAAATGCATACATAACTCATAGTTCTATACACAGAACAACCATACTTCAGTATTTTTTAGGGTTATCTTAAACCTAACAATGGCGCATTAGCCATCATGCCTCTTCTAGGCTAAGTATAGCTGGGTACCAGGCTAACAGGGGGTCTGGTGAGGCAAACTGATAACGTTAAACAGCTTACAACTCTGGTAACGTTAGCAGCTAACGTTATTCGTTTTCGTGTTAGCACAACTGTTTTTTTATTTTTATTTTATTTTATTACCGAACTGAAATGTTATTTCACTCTTGCAAAAGGAGGCTTTGTGCAAAGTAACGTTACTAGCTGCTAACACGAAGGCAAGGCGCACGTGCTTTGAATGCCAACTAACTGTTAGAACTAGCCTAAATGATCAGTCACTCTGTGATAGCAAAAGCACTAGTTGTCAAGACTAGCTGTCTGTTGCAATCAATTATCATATAAGCAAGAATGCAAATGGAATTTGAAAATATTGACCATTAAAAAATGTGATTTTCCAGCACTGCTAATCACTGTAACGTTAGATACAATAAAGCTATTTCAAACTTTGTTGATAGACAATGGATATATTCTTAACCTAAATTTGCTCATTACGTCGAAGCACAAAGACAGGGAACTAACTTTGAAGCATTCACCACTTCAATGTCGTCGTGACTCGTGGCGGGGGAAATTCCATGAGCCTGGTAGCTAGAACTCCTTTGCGCATGCTCAGACGCTCGGCAAACATAATATACAAACTGATAACGTTAAAGAGCTTACAACTCTGGTAACGTTAGCAGCTATTCTATTCGTTTTCGTGTTAGCACAACTGTTTTTTTGTTTGTTTTTTTGTTTTTACCGGACTGAAATGTTATTTCATTATTGCAAAAGGAGGCTTTGTGCAAAGTAACGTTACTAGCTGCTAACACGAAGGCGCGCGCGCTTTGAATGCCAACTAACTGTTATAAATAGCCTAAGTTAAATGATCAGTCACTCTGTGATAGCAAAAGCACTAGTTGTCAAGACTAGCTGTCTGTTGCAGTCAATTATCATACATATCATAAGTCAAAATGCAAATGAAATTTGAAAATATTGACCATTAAAAAATGTGATTTTCCAGCACTGCTAATCACTGTACGTTAGATACTCACAACAAAGCTATTTCAAACTTTGTTGATAGACAATGGATATATTATTAACCTAAATTTGCTCATTACCTCGAAGCACAAAGACAGGGAACTAACTTTGAAGCACTTACCACTTCAATGTCGTCGTGACTCGTGGCGGGGGAAATTCCATGAGCCTGGTAGAACTCCTTTGCGCATGCTCAGACGATTGACGCTGTTCCCTCTTGCTCGGCCAACATAATATTTTTAGTGCAACGTTAAAAGTTCTGTGAACACGATTATTTATTTTCTCTTGATGAACATTTTGTAGTACAGTCATGGAAATCATGCAATCATTGACAGAACATATTTTTCTTTTTTGACACAACCATTATGTTGAGCCAACATGTATTTCCTCATTTGTACAACTTTTTGCATCAATCATTTTTTACAGTGTTGGAAGAGATTTTGAAGGGGAACGGGAGAGCTTCACTCCGACGAGGCGAGTGAAGATGATCTATACTACGGAGAGTATAAAGGTTCGCTGTTTGTTTAAAACAGCAAAAGTGAAACGTGCTCTGTGGGGGCCCCATTGGGCAATACTGGTGAAAGACACCACCCCAGCAGAGGACGTCCCTGGATTAGCTCCAGTGGCACCGCAAACCTGCTCAATCACTTCCATCTCAGGTTTTAATTATTCTTATTTCTTTTGATTATTTTAATTTCTTCTATGTAAAGCACTTTGAATTACCACTGTTTAGCTTTGCATTTACTGAATGAGCACTGTGGCACTGTTCGTCCGACTGTTTGCACTGTATTTTATTTTCTAAACTGTTTTAATTATTCTTATTTCTTTTATTTTTTATGTAATGATTTTAATTTCTTCTATGTAAAGCACTTTGAATTACCACTGTGTATGAAATGTGCTATATAAATAAACTTGCCTTGCCTTGATTGTTCATTGTTGAAAGATACAACCATGGCATCTTTCCCTGATCTTTATGTAACTATAAGTTCTGCAATAACCAAATTGATATTAGCGACAGGTGCACCAACACCTCATAACATCAGTAACTCGACAGCCCTATACCTAGAATGGTTTTACTCATCGTTTGTAATGTCTGTACAAAGGAGACGGGCAGCTGCGCGAAGATCTCACCTTTGGAGAAAACTGTTGATTTTATTCTGGGAAAATGTAAGCATCACCCCTTAAAAATTAAGATTACCCCAAAATGAATTGCATTGCTACCCCACCCCAACACTTATGTTCAATAATAATGATAAACGCTGACTAATACTTAATATTACCTTTTTTATATACTGAAAATTATACATTTTAGTAAAACAAGCAACATATAATTTGTTTTGTCATATGACATAGCTATGCGTGAATACACACTAGGTAAATGCAGTGAACACATCTCGATTTTCAGTCAAGAAATTAATTAATGCATTATTTAATTAAATAAATTATATTTTATTTACTGACAACAATAAGAAACATGAATGAATGAGTAAAAGATTAAAAAAGTAACCATCACAATAAATAAATATATACAAGTCAACAACACATGAAACAAATCTTTATTCATACTTTTGTTCTAACAATCACATATTTACCGGCGGTGAACCTGCTGCCATCTCAACACAGCGGTTCTCGTTCTTCAGCTTTATTCTGATGAATCAGCTGACCAGCATTCCCACCTCCTCCTGTCTCTGCTGTCCATCATGTCCCTTTATTGCTGCAGTCAGACTGGTATCTGATCATAGATGGGAAAGGGACATGAGGCTATCTTTGCTTGAGTGCACCGTCTCCCTTATCACCTCATACAAAGAGCCTGTACAGAACCTGTGAGTACTCTCGTGAGAGAAGCATAGTAGAGCGAGCCTTTAACGTGCTGAAAACAAGCAGGTGCCATTTTCTTCATGGCCAGAGGTGAGCCATGCCAACCCGTGCCTGAGGTTGTTGCTTGTTGCGCTGTGCTTCACAATCTGAGGCAATAAGGGCCGGTGGAATGATGGAGGGTCTCGTAAGGGCCGGTGGAGGGATGGAGGGTCTCGTAAGGGCCGGTGGAGTGATGGAGGATCTCGTAAGGGCAGGTGGAGGGATGGAGGGTCTCGTAAGGGCCGTTGGAGGGATGGAGGGTCTCGTAAGGGCTGTTGAAGGGATGGAGGGTCTCGTAAGGGCTGTTGGAGGGATGGAGGGTCTCGTAAGGGCCAGTGGAGTGAAAGAGGGTCTCGTAAAGGGCGGTGGAGTGATGGAGGGTCTCATAAGGGCCGGTGGTGGGATGGAGGGTCTCGTAAGGGCCGGTGGAGGGATGGAGGGTCTCGTAAGGGCCGTTGGAGGGATGGAGGGACTCGTAAGGGCTGTTGGAGGGATGGAGGGTCTCGTAAGGGCCAGTGGAGTGAAAGAGGGTCTCGTAAAGGGCGGTGGAGTGATGGAGGGTCTCATAAGGGCCGGTGGAGGGATGGAGGGTCTCGTAAGGGCCGGTGGAGGGATGGAGGGTCTCGTAAGGGCCGGTGGAGTGATGGAGGGTCTCGTAAGGGCCGCCGGAGTGATGGGTGGTCTCGTACGGGCCGGTGGAGTGATGGAGGGTCTCGTAAGGGCCGGTGGAGGGATTGAGGGTCTCGTAAGGGCCAGTGGAGTGATAGGGGGTCTCGTAAGGGCCGGTGGAGTGATGGGGGGTCTCATAAGGGCCGGTGGAGGGATGGAGGGTCTCGTAAGGGCCGGTGGAATGATGGAGGGTCTCGTAAGGGCCGGTGGAGTGATGGGGGGTCTCGTACGGGCCGGTGGAGTGATGGAGGGTCTCGTAAGGGCCGGTGGAGGGATGGAGGGTGTCGTAAGGGCCGGTGGAGTGATGGGGGGTCTCGTTAGGACCGGTGGAGGGATGGCGGGTCTAGTAAGGGCCGGTGGAGTGATGGGGGGGGGGGTCTCTCATAAGGGGCGGTGGAGTGATGGGGGGTCTCGTAAGGGCCGGTGGAGTGATGGGGGGTCTCGTAAGGGCCGGTGGAGTTATGGGGGGGGTCTCGTAAGGGCCGGTGGAGTTATGGGGGGGTCTCGTAAGGGCCGGTGGAGTTATGGGGGGGTCTCGTAAGGGCGGGTGGAGGGTCTCGTAAGGGCCGGTGGAGTGATGGAGGGTTGAGGGCCCTCCATTGAAAATGTACGGTATACTGTCCATGTCCAGAAAGGTAATAAAGACATCATCAAAGTAGTCCATGCATTGTTTTTATTTAGCATTGTATTCTCTCCCGGGTCTGTTGTCAATCTGCGTTCACGACTCCGCAGTGACGCTGCTGACGGAAGACGCTGATGACGTGTTATCTGCTGCGCCCAAGCTTCGTTTACAGTCTGAGGAAGACGCACAATGTATTTAAGCTATTCTACATTGTTTGTATTCTGGTATTGCTATATTTTTTTTTCATGGTGCGTTCTTTCAGGTTTCCAGAATGAGTAAAACTCTTGTCACAATATGAGCACTTGTAAGGTTTTTCTCCAGTATGAATTCTTTGGTGTTGTTTCAGATTCTCAGCTGTAGTAAAGCTCTTCCCACAGTCACAACACACATGATCTCTCACTTCATTATGTGTTTTCTGGTGCTGTTTACAATGATACAGTCGTGAAAAACTCTTTCCACAGAGAGAACACACATAAGGCTTCTCGTCTGAATGAACTTTCAGGTGTTGTTTTAGATTTGATGATGAAATAAAATCTTTTCCACACTGATCACATTTAAATGGCTTTTCTCCAGAGTGAATGCGCAAATGATAATTGAGATCAGATAAATGTCTAAAACTCTTCTCACACTGAGTACAGTAGTACGGCTTCTCTCCAGTGTGAAGTCGCATGTGTACTTTCAGGTGTCCAGAATGAGTAAAACTCTTGTCACAATATGAGCACTTGTAAGGTTTTTCTCCAGTATGAATTCTTTGGTGCTGTTTCAGTTCACCAGATGCAGTAAAGCTCTTTCCACAGTCACAACACACATGATCTTTCACTTCGGTGTGTATTTTCTCGTGCTGTTTAAAACTGTTCAGTCGTGAAAAACTCTTTCCACAGAGAGAACACACATAAGGCCTCTCATCTGAATGAACTATCAGGTGTTGTTTTAGATGTGCTGATGTAATAAACTCTTTACCACACTGATCACAGTTAAATGCTTTTTCTCCAGAGTGATGGAGCAGATGAACACTGAGACCTGATGCTTGAGTAAAACTCTTTCCACACTGAGTGCATGGATACGGTTTCTCTCCAGTGTGAATTCTCATGTGTGTCTTAAGGTTTCCTTTTTGACTGTAACTCTTTCCACACTGTGAGCAGGAGTGCAGCTTTTTGTCTTTTGTTCTTTGAGTTTTGAAGTCACAGTGTTTCTTTACTTCATTCAGTTCTTCTTTTTTTATCTGATCTAAAATGAACATATCAAGTCGTTATAATCAGTTTAAGGAGGATAATTTCAAGGAAAATTCTAGTGAACACAAGCAGACAAGATAATAGGTTTCTGTCTGTGTGAGTATAAAGTATCCGATCTTTAATGTTGAAGGTTTGTTAAATCATTCGCATTAATTTGAATAATTAAAATGTATTTGACACATTGCTATATACATGGTTAGGATCATTTAGATTAATTTCTACATAATTTATCATCAATATACTACTTATCATTTCACAGCCACCAAAGCAGTCAACAATGAAGAATCAAGAATGGACACCAACCTATTTGTTCCTCAGTATCTTCATGTTTTATTCTGGATGGTTCTGGATCACTCATGTCTTCAATCTCCTCTTTAATAAACTCCATCTTTAACAGTCACACAGATTTCAGCTGCTACTCCTGGAGTTTGTCCTTCTCTTGTAGGATGATGGGAATATTCCCAGTATTTATTGGATAATTGTTGTGGGAGGGGCTTCACTGCAGGTGTGAACTGTGATCACTGTGTGATACTGACGCCCACAGGACCAGATCTGGAAAAATCAAAAGATAAGTTACTGAATTCAAACTGGATTACTTTAACAGAAAACATATGGTGCCTTAAATTTGGTTCAAATATAGAGCATTTTAATGGTTACATATTAGTAGTGTATAAAACAGCTCTAAGTTGGTCATTTTTATGTAACCCAGGATATTATAAGAATGTAACAGGGCACAGGTTCAATTGTTCAATTAATATCTAAACTAATTTGAAATCTAACAAGATGACAAAAATCCACTTAACATGTACATGTAACATTACTGTACTGTATGTTACATTTGGCGCTCTGACTGTTAATAAACAAAACTGCATGCGTCTTGCGGAAGAACATAGTTAGGTAACTGGTGTTGGTAGTTGGCGGGGTTGATTTGTCGGATGATGGTGAAGGGGCCAACGTATCTGGGACTCAGCTTCTTGCAGGGCAGGCGCAGCTTGATGTCCCGTGTGGATAGCCAGACCTTCTGTCCTGGCTGAAAGATGGTGGTTCCGCCCTCCGAGTGTCTGCCCTCTGAAGATGATGGTGTGCGTCGTCCCAGACCCTCTCACTCTCTCGGAACCAATAGTCGCCGGAGGGGACGTCGGAGGGACCCATGGTCCGGGGGAACAGTGGAGGCTGGAAGCCGAGCACACACTGGAAGGGAGTCTAGTGGCAGGCTGATGAAGAGAGTTCTGTGCGTACTCGGCCCAGCCTAGGAATTGGTTCCAAGAGTTCTGGTGGCCGTGGCAGAAGGTTCGTAGAAAGCGCCCAATCTCTTGGATTTTCCTCTCTGTTTGCCCGTTCGACTGTGGATGGTATCCAGATGAAACACTGACGGTCACACCTAGGAGTTTGAAGAAAGCCTTCCAAACTAGGCAGATGAACTGGGGGCCTCGATTGGATACTATATCTTCAGGGATTCCATTGTACCGGAATACATGATTGAAGAGGAGCGCTGCAGTAGTCATTGCTGTGGGTAAACCTTTTAGGGGGATCAAACCGCAGGATTTAGAGAATCTGTCAACAATTACGAATATGCAGGTATTACCGTCTGATGGAGGTAGGTCTATGGCGAAATCTACTCCCAGGTGTGACCAGGGTCTTTGAGGAATGGGCAACGGAGTAATTATTGAGGCTCTGGAAAGCTTTAGTGGCTGCTGGTGTCCAGGACAGAGACTTGGGCTTGTTCTTGAGGAGATTGGTTAGCGGGGAGGTGATGGAGCTGTAGTTGTGATTGAAACGTGCGGTAGAAATTTGAAAATCCAAGAAAACGCTGAAGTTCTTTGATGGTTGAAGGGATTGGCCAGTTTCGAACAGCTTCCACCTTCCCCTCGACCATCTGGATGCCGTGTTTACTGATGCTGTAGCCAAGAAATTGGGTGGTAGACTAATGGAATGAGCATGTAATGGCCCAAGCCTGATCCCTGACAGAGCATTTCTCGGCTTTAAGGAAGAGCTGATGTTCACAGAGGCGTTGGAGGACCTCCGCAACGTGGTGGCGATGTTTCTGCCAGGCTCCGGGAATATATCAGAATGTCATCCATGTAGACAATTAAAGTACGGCGGAGGAATTCCCGGAGCACCTCTTGCATAAAGTCCTGGAATATTGAGGGGGCATTTACCACGCCATACTGCATGACCAAGTACTCATGATGTCCAATTGGGGTTACAAAGGCAGTCTTCCACTCGTCCCCCTCACGTATCCGGTCGAGATTATACGCGCTGCGGAGGTCCAACTTAGTGAACATGGCTGCGCCACGAAGTTGTTCCAGGGCTGCTGGGACAAGAGGAAGTGGGTATCTGAACTTAACTGTTATCTTGTTGAGGGCACGGTAATCGATGCAGGGCCGCAAGCCTTCGTCCTTCTTAGTCACGAAGAAAGCAGGGGAGGTGGAAGGGCAGATGTAATCTTGCTGGAGGGCCTCTTCCACATACTCCTCCATGGCCTTCTGCTCTGGAAGTGAAAGTGGATAGATTTTATCCGGAAGTAGGTCGATGGCACAGTCGCATGGCCGGTGTGGTAGCAACGATGAAGCCTGTTTGGGACAGAAGACATCACTGAAGGGGGCGTAACAGGTCGGAATGTCAATAGACTGCTGCTCCAGAGGGCTCTCAATGGATGTGGAGTTGATCGGAATGGGAATCCCCGGTTGAGGAAGATGTGGGAAGCATCCCGGAAAGCAGCTATCGCCCCACTTCAGCATTTCTCGCGTTACCCAGGAGATGGTGGGATTGTGTTGCACGAACCACGGGCGCCCTAGGATGATACCAGCGGTGGAATTCTCCAGAACCAGTAGAGTGATTCAGAGTGAAGTAGTCCAACTTGCAGGTGGAGAGGTCCCACAGAGAAACGGACGTTCTTTTTATTGAGATGTTTGCCAATTATTGAGTGTACCTGGTAGTGGGTTTCAGTGGGCCTGACGACTTCAGTGGTGAGTGGTTTGATATTGACCAAGGAGGAATGGATAACACTCACCATGGGTCGTGGAGTACGGATGGGACACACTGAAACAATGTGTCCACCGGCGCCGCAGTACAGGCACATACCCTGAGACAGGCTCCTTTGTCGCTCCATGACTGTTAGGCGGGTGTTATCCACTTGCATGGGGACTGGTTCTGGTTCTCCGCTAGAGTCCGGAACTTATTGGTGTAATCAGAGACGGACTCTTTCTCTTGACGAATATGATATAAATGCTCACTTGCGGGAGAATCGCCATCTGGAATTCAAAAAACTTCAAGGAAGTAAGTGGTGAAGTTACTCAGAGACTGTGTAGCGATGGCATCTTGATTCCAGAGGATTCGAGCCCAATTGAGCGCTCGCCCCATCAGCAGGGAAATAATAAACGCCACCTTAGATCTCTCGTGGGGAAGCGGGATGACTGCATCTCCATGGCCAGCGAACACTGAAGAAGGAATCTATCGCAGTCCTCCGCCAAACCCAAGTAGGGTGCCAGGTTGGCCACGGGACTGGAGGCCACTGGTGGTGAAGGAGAGGCAGTGACGGGTGGAGCAGAAGTGGGCACGGAGAGTGTGCGTTTGAGTGCATCCACAAGATCCTGAAATGGATCGGGAGAACTCATCTCGGCGGTGTTGGTCTGGTCTTCTGTAACGAAACAGACACTCCAAACAAGAAGGTTGAAATGAGTAACCACATACAGTGAGAGGTAGCGATGGGAACCGTAGTGGATGATAAACAATGAAGGATATGGAACCAGAGATACTGACTGTCCTTGAAGATGATGGAAGAATCACATAAGCCAATGACATGTTTGTAGATGAAATGATAGCTAGTATTACATGTGGAACTCTCTCGAAAACTAAGTAACCTTAGTTTAACTAAGTAAACTAAGTACGTTTTTACTATTACAGCTAACGAGAAGATTATCAAATCGTGAAAAGTATTGTTTAAAGCATTATATTTAAATCTATTCCATCACATGAAAGGTTGCAGTGATGAGCACTGAGCAGATGACATACAGTCTGTTGATCGCGTAAATAAAGATCTCATTATTGCAACGCAATGTTTGCACTCTCACGAATGCTTTACCAAACAACAAGGCAAACACGACGTAAATACAGTAAGAGCTTCGTTGTGGAGTGTAACAGCGTCATTGATTTCATAACGAGTTTTGGCAAGTGTCCAGAATCAGATAAACTTGCGCTGTGTGATTGACAGCTTGGGCGATTGGAAAGGGAGCGTTCTTTGATCGCTTTCTGTATAATTTATTCACAGTTTAAATAAGATTATTTTCATCCTACTAAGAGAAACGATGTGAAGTTGATCTTTTAGGCACTGATGCATAAACATTATTGAACGACTTTGAGAGAGATAATCTATCTGAACCTGAATAATTACACATCAGATATCACTGATCACAGATCAGGCATTAGAATAAACACGGTTACTTACATGTTGGTGGCGTTGCTGGCAGATCCGTGTCATAAAAGTCTATTTGCAAAGCCTGTGTCTGAAATTGTGACTGACTGATTTAATAAAGTTTAACCACGCATTCCTAATATTGGAATCCGAATGAAGCTTATCCAGCGACTGTCTTCTTCCACAACCAGTCACTGCACAATATTTCGTAAACGACATGTTTATTGCTTGGAAGTAGCTCGATCCAGTTTAGCAATTATTACCTCGTAGGCCTATGTTATTTAGCTATTGCATGTAAAGCGCAAATCGGTGGGCGGGACTAAACAAGGAAGTTTTCAGTTCTGAAATTTACAGGATATTCTTATAAACTTCCACTGTATAAACTGTATTGCACACTGTATACACTTACAGGATATATATTATAGTATGAAGACCTCTTATATGTCAAAAGCTCAAGAAAATGTTGATTTCACCCCTTTAACATACTAAGAATGAACAATACTTCTATATCATTTATTCATCTTAGTTAATATTAATTTCAACATTTACTTATACATTATTAAACTCAAAGGTTGTATTTGACTGTGAAGTAACATGAACAAAAAATTTAACTAACATTAACAAAGATAAAAAAATACAGTTGCAAATGTATTGTTCAGTGTTGGTTCATGTTGGTTAATACATTTACTAATGTTAACTAATGAACCTTATTGTGAAGTGTTACCTAAATAACAAGCAATAATTATTTGTTCAAATAAAGCATCAAAGTAATCATATGGTTTTTATGGAACAACGCTGTTAAAATACACCATGTAAAATAAATGATATAAACTAATATAAACATAACTTATGTACATTACGTAAAAACAAATGTCCGCAGAGAGCGCCAATGGCCTGGTTACACTAAAGGTGATGATACACAGGGCAACTTTTTGAGCAATGTTGCCGTCAACAGGACACCAGATGAGACACAGGGCCCACGACCGATCTAAATTATCCAGATAGAAATGTATTGCCCATTTTCAATGGGAAAGTGCCCAAGCAACAATCGCTCGGCAAGATTGCCCAGCAACATTGCTCAAAAAGTTGCCCTGTGTATCATCACCTGAAGGCATGATCAAATCCATGTTTAGCCTAATATTGGCCAAACAAAATTTAATTCAAATGTCAACTTAATCTTTAATGTTTGGTAACTTCTGTATGATAGAAATGCAACAACTGCTGTAATTTCTTGAACAAGAACTTGTGCACGTCAAAACATGCAAACTTGAACAACAATTTGCACATATTTCAGAAAGATATTTATGTATTCTTATTCTGTGTTCGTGTGTTGGCGTAGATTTACAAAAGAGTTGCGTTACGAATCTTGTGAAACGGCGCACACTGCGTGCAGATGAACGTTATGCTCCACACAAACTCACAGCACACAGAGATGGAGTTTGAGAAACCCGAGACGCTGACATGCATATAAATGATGACAGTGCAACTATGAAACACGCGTCTGAGGTTTTGCATTCCCAAATGCACATTATTGGAAAACTAAAGAAATAGCACATGCACAGACTGAGTACGTGTGGAGCAGTGTTTTACAACTGATTGAGGGTTCCTGATAGCCTGGCAAGCCAGATCTACATCAAGATGTCAGGTCTGGCAACTCACCATTGGAATGGCTCAATCCGAGGGGCGGGATAAACGATTGTCTTTCAAATCCCCTCTGCACGCAATAGGATAGCGCTAAAACCAACCAGAGCAACGAAGAAGGTGACGTATTCAGAGCGGCAAAGAACCGGTCCGGCAAAACTCTGAACACTTCATTCTTTTTTAAGAATGACTTAAGTGCCGTTCTTTGCTCTTTTCTCAAAGAAAAACTTAACTCCAAGTCCTCCAGAGTCGCGGCCAAAGCCGATTCGAAAGACCGCTGTTCGCCGGCAGCAGCAGCCATTCTTTGTTTTCAAGTGGCAGGGAACCGTCGCAACTCTGTCGTCATTATGTTAAGCCCGCCCTGCCTACTCTATACACGATGTGATTGGCCTGACCCAATTTAGGTTTTTCCAGCTCGAAAGTCAACGGAGAGTTGCTAGACTACCCTGGCTGCAAAATAAATTTTGCTGCCGCTAGGGTGCATCTAGATTTCTAGGCTAGGTTCCTGATGGTTTCACACTTAATTCCACATTAACCCTGCTGACCCAATGAGCATTTCACTGTCCAATAGTCATGCCTTAACTGCAATTTCTAGAATTGCATTAGTATTGCATCCTTCTCATGGACATTTAATAAAAAAAATTATTTCAATCTTTTTTTGGGCTTATTTTATCTGTAAAAGAAAACGTGCCTGATAATTTTGCACACCTGAAAATAAGGCATTTTCAACTCCAGACTTCATGAAAAATTATATTTCACTTATAAATGATTAAATACAAAATGAATAGTAGATATTAAGATGAATGTGGTTTGAAATTTGTTAAGTGTTCCTGTAAATAATTATAATCAGAAAATCAACATGCCTAATAATTCTGCACGCACTGTAGTCCAAATATAAACACTTATTAAAGGCGTACTGTAGTGATTCAAGATAAGAGAAAAACAAATCTTCATGTTTGGAAAATGGATTCATACTCAAAAGAAAACTTTAGGATGACCATGGCACTCTTTAGAATTAAAAAGCCTTTATCATCAGATGGCTACATACAAACAAATCTAGAGAATATTACAAATATTTTTAGTCATGTACTTTAAGCTGAAGGGTAAAACATAAAACACACATTGATAGGTGATTAACACATAAAGTGATGATCCTGTAGTTTATCTGACACTAATGACGAGCTTGATGTGCCAATTTACAGAAGATCTCAGACATCACCATAATGAATGAGGTGAAAACAGGGACTATTGAATGAGATAAAGATGCTTTTCAGCAGCTCAGTTAAACGTTATGGCACTGTCATTTTGTTGGTTAGACTCATAATTTGATAATTTTCAGTTACATGTTTTTTTGTTGTTATGCCCAATTCTCATCAATCTTAAAAAATAGTTGAGATTCGTTCAAAAAGCTCATACATCCAGTAATGGAACAAGTGAGTGAGTCATTGAATCAATCATTCACAACAATTTGGAAAAATAATTGAAATATTTAGTCTATAAATAAAAAGACTGCATTGCAACAATTGCCATTTTGTCAGAGCCTCTAGTAAATTACATGTTATTTGGTTTATTTGTATATTCAGAATCGTGGTTTCTATTTTAAACAAAACATCATGATCCTAAATGTATCCAGAATCTTGCAGCTCTACAGAAAGGGTGCCATTACTTAAACAATACAAATATACAAATTTGTCACGCCAATCAGGTACCTGAAAACAAACTCACTGAATGAATGGAAATACTTTGCTCACTGTGACACTTGGACAACACTTCTTTATATGATTCACTACAGAGCTTGAATGTCTAAAACTCTCTACACATTAGTGCGGCTTCTCTCCAGTATGAACTCGCTCCTGTGATTACAGTTCCGACAAACATTAGGGTGTATTCACACCTGCCTTGTTTGGTTCGATTTATCGTTGAAAATCCCCCTTGGTGCGGATCTTTTGGGAAGGTGTGAATACAGCAATCGCACTCGGGTGCAGACCAAACAACCGAACCGAGACCCAGCTGAAGAGGTGTTCTCGGTACGGTTCCAAACTAACTCTGGTACGGTTCGTTTACGGCGTGAACATGAACCGACCCAATTGCAGAAAGCACTGCGCTGATACTGTTGCGCGTCTTTCTGCGCGTCGTGTGTGCATCAGGACATTCACAGACAGAGCGCTCTCTTTTTTCTTATCGCGCTTAAATGGTTTAAAAGCATTTCATGAATAGGAGCGTGATCATATAATGTAACGATAGTTTAAGGATGATAGGGGGAAAACGGGTGCTGTGTTAATTTGCGTTAAACTGGACAAACTTAATCGCATACGTTAACGTTGACAGCACTTGTTAGCAGTAATAATAATAATCTCATGATTTGGATGTATGAACATAGCCCCTCTCTATGAATGAAAACTTTATACCTAATGCCACTGTCAGCATGCCAGTATAGGCGCACATGAGAGCATGTTCTCTCCGCCGGGACCGTCTTGCAGCACATCGTCGTCTTCTCAAAATCCGAATTACAACATCGTATAGATGACATTGTATCATATGATGCTCACTAGTGGCTGCCAACTCTCTCGCAATTGACACTTTTCACACACTCTCACGCCACACATCCATTTTCTAAAATGGATCAAAGACAACACTGACACCAATAGACAAGACAGAGCAGGTTACTATTGATATAAAACAAATTATCAGCTCTCAGATTATGTCAATTTTATTACGAAATTCGGTAACACTTTACAATAAGGTTCATTTATTAAACATTAGTTAATGTATTAACTAACATGAACTAACAATGAGCAATACATTTATTACAGTATTTATTAATCTTTGTTAATGTTAGTTAATATGAATAAAGCTGTTCATTGTTTGTTCATGTTAGTTCACAGTGCATTAACTCATGTTAACAAGATTTTAATAAAGTATTAGTAAATGTTGAAGTTAACATTAACAAAGATGAATAAATGCTGTATAAGTGTAGTTCATTATTAGTTAACGTTAACTAATGTAGTTAACTAATGTTAACTAATGAACCTTATTGTAAAGTGTTACCCGAAATTCAAACAATAAATGCTGTTTTGGCGTTTGTAAATGTGACGTGACAGATCTCCGTAGCGCCTCAGTTCAATCGGCACGTGACCGATCATCTTTTACTCTTCTTTACTAGTAAATAAACCCGAATGAACAATAGGCATGTTGAAAGATATAGCACAACTTACCGAAATGCATTTGTCTCGGATTAATCAGTGTTTTTCAGCCGCGGTTGAAAGGTCAATAAGAGGTCAATAAAACAGGTAAGAAAGCCATTTAATGACCATAGGCTAGAGAAATGAGTGTTTTGTTTAATATGTCCACTATATTACGCTATATTATATTTTTTACTTGTATCATTAAAATATTATAAAGTTGTTATTATAATACAAAACGCATTCAATTTAATTTAAGTTGTTATTTTTAACCTATAATACCAGCTGACAGGCTCTCTGTTTGTTTACAGCATAAGTGAGATTTTTTTTCTTGAGAAAAATTAACATGTATTTACTGTAGGCCTACATAATAATTATCCAAATGAATCGATATTGAATCAAGATGTCAAGCAATAATAAATACAGTAGCCTACCGCTACCATAGCTAAACAATATTGTAACATGTTGTCACTAAACCTAATAAAAATTATGTTTAGTTACCAAATGTTTTGACTAGTGATCGACCTATATCGGCCGGCCGATACATCGGGACGATTTTTGCAGTTTTTACGTGTATCGGCATCGGCCGATACACAGCTGCTGCGTTCGCCGATATTTTTTCCCCGGCATTATTTACAGACAGGCGTCCGGCGGCAGCTCTGTGTTGCTGGAGACGCTGCACTGCCCCTCCCCCACTAGCAGAGCGCTGGAATCTGCTCTTCAAGACAACGATACGTTTTCAACTTTCAAAGCATATTTTAACAGTTTGACTTGGCTGAAATATTGCCATACACTTTGAAAGTGGGACACGTTGCTCTATATGTGCTTGCAACTATAACTAAGCAAGTTTGTGGGTCCAAATGGAAAACGCGAATGCCTCTATAAAACTGCTTGTCATTGTATTTAGGGAGCTGCAAATAGCTAAATTGTAGGCTATAGGCTATTCGTATGCATACGGTAGCTGTTACGAACACTGGTCATACATAGGATTAAATAATGCCGACGTTGTTCCGTGGTATTTGTGGGAGTTTTATTCAGCGATCACATGGCTGGGGTTTGGACGCGTAGGCCTACGTGTCTCTCTAGTTTCCCACACAGACTAATTCGTGGCGGTGCGCCACAGAATCAACACCGGATGCCACATATTGCGTTTTTTGGCTGTCGCCAAAGCTCATTTTTATCCCGCCAAAGCCTTATTTGATCAGTGAGTGAGTGATGTATGATTGACTGCTGCTGCGCTTGTGACAGGGCGCATGTTACTGAACGAGCAGAGAGAGAGAGAGCGTGAGAGCGTGCCCCTCCTCCGGCTGCGCGCGCGCATTCTCACCGTCTTCAAACCTATGCTTCGAACGGTCTTGCTCTCCCTCGCGCATATGAATCAAAATCAATTGAGAATTGACATGATGGTAAAAGGTCGGAAGACCGAAGTTTCATGTGGAGCATTGGGAGATTTTTTTTCCCCCTGAATTACCGCTGGGTGTGAGAATTGTGCTAAAAAAAAAACTTCTCTAAAAAGCGTTCTGCGCATTCAGCTGACACAAAACACACTTTCAATAAACCCAAAAACCTATCCAGTGATGAAATGTTTTCTGTGTTGACCCAAATCTGGAGCGATGTCCTAAACTGCCGGGATAATCACACAACGCGTACACGTCCGCTAATGACTCCTCCGATTCCCGCACTAATGACTCCTTTAAACCGATTCCTTTTTATGAATGGTTAAAAAAACAACTGATCTATCCAACACTGAACTCACCAGACGTCTGAATCAGTGTAGGCTATGACAAATACTTTACAATAAAGTTAAATTTATTAAACTCTAGTTAACTACATTAGTTATTATTAAACTGCACTTCTACAGCATTTATTAATCTTTGTTAATGTTAATTTCACCATTTATAGTAGCCTTATTAAATCAAAAGTTGTATTTGTTAACATTAGTTAGCCTAATGCACTATGGATAACATGAACAAATGAACAGCTGTATTTTTATTAACAAAGATTAATAAACAATAGGCTACAGTAACAAATTTAGCTATTACTCATTTTTTAATTATGCTTAAATAAGTATTTTCAGCACTGAACTCTTTTTTTTTTTTATTGTTAGGGTTAGCACAGGTTACCCTCAACTGTTTTTACTATTTGTTAAATAGTTTTTTAAAGTTCAATAAATGTTCCTTTTTTAAATTGAGACTTGTAACATTTGTTATCATCATGATAATTGTGTCAATTTTATGATGTAAATTGAGGGAGCAAAAGCAGTATCGGCTCCAAATATCGGCTCAAGAAAATCGGCAGCCCATATCGGCCATCGGCTGAGGCTGATGAAAAAAAATCGGTATCGGCACTAAAAAAGCCATATCGGTCGATCCCTAGTTTTGACAATCACAACTTATTGCACTTCCTGCTTTTCCCTGCTTGAGAATTCATGTCCAATGAATGGACGACCTTAGCTCGTACCAAACAAACAAAAATCAACATTGTATTTGTTTTGTTTTTTACAGTCTATGGTCCGGACTAAAGCAAGTGAATTATCGGACTTTCCTGGTGTGAATACACCCTTATTCACGATATGAGGGCTTGTAATCTGGAGCTGGTTAATGTTAATCTGAGAACATCTCTCACCTGCAGACTGGAAATAAACGGCTGGTGAACGTTTCAGCTCGTCTCTCTCTCTCTCTCTCTCTCTCTCTCTCTCTCTCTCTCTCTCTCTCTCTCTCTCTCTCTCTCTCTCTCTCTCTCTCTCCTCTCTCTCTCTCTCCTCTCTCTCTCTCTCTCTCTCTCTCTCTCTCTCGCTTCTCTTTTGCGCAGGCGCAGTGCGCGATGTCATATTTCTTAAAGGGGCCGCATATTATACCAATGTATTCTAAGGGTTAGTACTAGTCAATCATGATCAACAAAATGTATCTTTTTGATGACAAACTTTATTTGTCTAAAATTTAAAGTTACCCATTAATAACTTGGTCACGGAGCAGTTGCAATGTCACATTTACAATCAAGCTGATATTCGGGAAAACAGCACTCTAGATTTTATGTTGCTTGAGTTGTTTCTAATATAACAACACAGGAAAATTAAATATTTTTAACCCAATATCTTGAATTTGGGGGCATTTGTCTTATTTTTAATGGCATTTCTGCCCCAGTGTAACAGGTAACAAACAGTATAGTGAGACAGTATACAAATGATCAATCTCAATAACAAAATGTGAAATAAAAAAACATACAAATTTATCAATATTCTTCTAAATGTTTTGAACTAAAAGCCTGAAAGAGAGTTGTTTTGTGCAGTCTTGTGACCACAAACAAACAGGAGAAAATGTGATTGAATTTGATATGGTCTGAACAGTGGAAATGTGGTGAATGATTTCTGACTGATAAATAATGAACACATTAAACGAATGCAAACAGGAAAAAGTGAAGCCACTACTGGACAGAGTCAGTCTAGACCAATGAGTGTCCGGCTGTGTCCAAAACACACATGATTTCTCTCATGGTCTGTATTTTCTGCTGATGTTTAGAGTCCAGCAGTGAAAAACTATTTCCACAAACACATATTAGACTTGTTTTCAGTTTAAACAATCTCAGTTAAACGCTTTTTGTCAAGACAAGATATTTTCTCTCTTTATTTCTCATAATTGCATGTACTATCAGAAGACAAAATAGTAAACTTAGTAAATAAGTATTACATGAATATATCTAATTCAAGTTAGACTATTTTTTGTGCAAAATCTTTTACATTTTTGAAGGTTCACCTCTTAAAATCTTTCTAGTCTTCCATTCATTTTAACAAATTAAACAAAATAGACAATCTCAATATGTTATCTTGCAGAATTAACCTGAATGTATTTGATATAGAATTGAATGTTGATCACTTGCAACAGTTTTTCATGTGAGTGAGAAGGCCTGATGAATGTCTGAAACTCTTCTCACACTGAGTACAGTAGTACGGCTTCTCTCCAGTGTGAACTCGCTCGTGTGATTTCAGAGATCCAGACTGAGTGAAACTCTTGTCACAATATGAGCACTTGTAAGGTTTTTCTCCAGTATGAATTCTCTGGTGCAGTTTCAGACTCGCAGCTGTTGTAAAGCTCTTCCCACAGTCAAAGCACATATAATCTCTCACTTCATTGTGTGTTTTCTGGTGCAGTTTAAAACCGTCCAGCCTTGAAAAACTCTTTCCACAGAGAGAACACACATAAGGCTTCTTTTTTTCTCCAGAGTGAATGCGCAGATGTTGTCTCAAACCTGTTGAATCTTTGAAACTCTTCTCACACTGAGTACAGTCGTACGGCTTCTCTCCAGTGTGAACTCGCTCGTGTGATTTCAGGTGTCCAGACTGATTGAAACTCTTGTCACAATATGAACACTTGTAAGGTTTTTCTCCAGTATGAATTCTTTGGTGCAGTTTCAGTTGCTCAGCTGTAGAAAAGCTCTTCCCACAGTCACAACACACATGATCTCTCACTTCATCATGTGTTTTCTGGTGCAGTTTAAATTGATCCAGTCGTGAAAAACTCTTTCCACAGAGAGAACACACACAAGGCTTCTCGTCTGAATGAACTTTCATGTGTGTTTTTAGATTAGATGATGAAATAAAATCTTTACCACACTGATCACAGTTAAATGGCTTTTCTCCAGAGTGAATGTGCAGATGATACTTGAGTGCGGATGAAGATTTGAAACTCTTCTCACACTGAGTGCATGGATAAGGTTTCTCTCCAGTGTGAATTCTCATGTGTCTGTTAAGGTTTCCTTTTTGTCTGAAACTCTTTCCACACTGTGAGCAGGAGTGCAGCTTTTTGGCTTTTGTTCCTTGAGTTTTGAAGTCACAGTGTTTCTTTACTTCGTTCAGTTCTTCTCTTTGCTCTGGTATTTCCATCTGATCTAAAATGAACATATCAAGTAGTTATAATCAGTTTAAGGAGGATCATTTCAAGGAAAATTCAAGTGAACACAAGCAGACAACAAGAGAATAGGTTTCTGTCTGTGTGAGTATAAAGTATCAGATCTTTGATGTTGAAGGTTTGTTAAATCATTCTCATTTATTTGAATAATTAAAATGTATTTGACACATTGCTATATACATGGTTAGGATAATTTAGATTAATTTCTACATCATATATCATTAACATACTACTTATTATTTCACAGTCACCAAAGCAGTCAACATTGAAGAATCAAGAATGGACACCAACCTATTTGTTCCTCAGTATCTTCATGTTTTATTCTGGATGGTTCTGGATCACTCATGTCTTCAATCTCCTCTTTAATAAACTCCATCTTTAACAGTCACACAGATTTCAGCTGCTACTCCTGGAGTTTGTCCTTCTCTTGTAGGATGATGGGAATATTCCCAGTATTTATTGGTGAATTGTCGTGGGAGGAGCTTCACTGCAGGTGTGAACTGTGATCACTGTTCAAATATAGAGCATTTTGATGGTTACATATTAGAAGTGTATAAAACAGCTCTAAGTTGGTCATTTTTATGTAACCCAGGATATTATAAGAATGAAACAGGGCAGAGGTTCAATTGTTCAATCAAACTATTTTGAAATCTAACAAGATGACAAAAATCCACTCTACTTTGTGTGATACTGACGCCCACAGGACCAGATCTGGAATCTGAAAGTTACTGAATTTTACTGAACTAATTTAATTATTTGATAGTTAAGTGAATATATTTGCTGTTATAAATAGTGTTTTGACTAACTTGTATATTATCATCATATAAAACAGATCTATAGGGTCATCCATATCAAAAGAAAAACTTTTTAGAAATGTTTATATTGTTAATATTTTTTCTGAAGAAAGCCAAACATAAATGTGATGGATTTATATTTACTGAGTTATCCAGTATTTTGCAGAGGGGTGTACAAACTTTAGATAGATGGCAAATCATTATTTTGAGATTGGCAGGTCCCAATGTTCAAATTGTTGAATTTTACCCCATTTCCAATGGTTGAAAACTAAATATTGGTATAACTTTTCAAACAGTGGATACTTATTGTGTTTAAAGAATGTCTGAAGCATAACTAGAAATGTATCTTGTTTCCCTTTATCAAAACTATTGCATACAACATCCCACTCAGAGTGCCAAAAACACACTCAAATTAATATTTCCAGTATTTATTGGTGAATTATTGTGGGAGAAAAATGTGTAAAAGAAAAGAAACAACTGAATTACTTTCATTGCATTTAAATTGTGAACATTTGTTTTAACAACTTTTAGAAATATAGGATATTTCAATGTGGTTTATATTAGTAGCATTTAAAACAAGGCTTGTTTAATACTTTTCCAAAGTCTGAGGCAAATAACTGAGTCATCATATTTAAATGAGCTGCTGAAAACCCTCTATTCGCACGGGGTAATTTCTAAATCACCAGATAATACTAATCCAGTGCGAATAGGGCTTTTGTCTCCAAAAGTTCCCTGTTTTCACATAATTCATTACGGTGATGCCGGAGATCTTCTGTAAAGTGGCACATTAACCCTCTGGGGTCTGAGGGGTTTTTGGAGCCCTTGAGATGTTTTGACATGGCCTGACATTTGTGCTTATTTCAGCAACTTACAACATACCTTTGGCCAACTCATAATTCTGCTGTATTCAGCACAAACTCTGCTACAATAATATGTGAGCAAAATGGAAGTTACATGTTTGCATTTTATAGAAAAAAAAAAATTATGCGTGGTTAGTAAGTTTTGGGGGGAAAATTGTACTGAATAGTTTGGCACAAGACTTTTGAGTTACCATTCTTGTAGGCTAGAATTTTCACTACAAAATGATGTGAAAATCATTCTGATCACTCTTTCACAAAACAATAATGATTTAAACTTTGCAAGTCAGTTTTTGTGTCAGCATTGCTGTATGCGTAGGCGTGTTGATGGCCATGAATATGAATGAGGGCAGACAATAGACACTCCCCCAATGGCTAATGCCCTGAAGAAAGAATGAGAGGAGATTCAAAGGTTTTGTTTTTCAATTTGTTTTATTGTAATTCCTCAATGTGGAGGAACTAAATGTTGTGCCTCACAAGACCACAGTGCTACATATATAAACATATAGTAATGCATATATATATCTGTTGATGGGCCATAGGACGGAGAAATATCAATCTATGGGCCATAGACCGCGTCACCGCGAGTATCTGTTGATGGGCCATATAGACCGCACGCATTTAGAGCATTTCAAACATTTACACCTGTATTCACAATTATATGTGCATAAGGCAATATTTTAGCAAGATAAGTGTCATAGGCTAACCAAAGCCGAACATTTGTATATAAAAATATAATGTCTACTGTCTAGTACTTAGACAGTATCACATTTTACCGGAGGCTGAAATATATTTGCACTAAATCATATTTACACCCAAGCAGATATTCGCAAATAAGCTATATTACGCAAAAGGCAGTATTTTTAGCATAAACAACTTACTCCGAACTTGTACCCTCGGCGGGATCAATTCGCTCTTGAAAATGCAGCCGTTCGTCATCTGAGTTGCAATCTTCTTTCTCTGAGGAAAAGGTGAATTCTTCAGAAATTAAAGCCATGAAAGAAAAACCTAATGGCGCTTTTCCACTGCATGGTACGGTACGGCTCGGTTCGGTACGGCTCACTTATGGCGCATTTCCACTGCATAGTACGGTACGGTACGGCTCGCTTTAAATGGTACCACCTCTGTTGAGGTTCCAAGCGTACCGTACCGATACTAAACGTGACGTGAAAACACTGCAGATCACTGATTGGTCAGTCACTTCAGCGTCATTGTATTTGCGATACGAGACACTAAACCCGCTAGATTTAAATAGCCAGACAACAGCCAACGCAGTCGCACCTGTTTTTAGAGTATTTACTTGACAAAATAAGTTTAAAAAAAAAATCAAAAAAGAAATGGCTGAATCGTGGTCAGTGGACGAGGTGCAGACGTTCCTCTCGTTGATTGCCGCCGGACCTACAAACAGTGTAGGGACAAATTAGAGGCGACAACTATTAACGATCAGTCCCACCCACTTTGAAGCGGTACTAACTGCAGTGGAAAAGCAACCGATCTAAAGCAAACCGAACCGTGCCGTACCGAGTCGAGTCGTACCACGCAGTGGAAAAGCGAAGCGAGCCGAACCGTTCCGCGCCGAGACGAACCGTACCGAGCCGAACTGAGCCGTACCATGCAGTGGAAAAGCGCCATAAAATAACCAAGAAACCAGTGCAACTGAAAGATTACAACGGAAAAGACATAGAAAGCAAAGGCCAGTGCAGACTAAAAGTAAAAGTGAAGGAAAAAATCCACAATGTACTGTTCTTTGTCGTACCTGAGGGCAGAGAGTCACTGATCGGTGGTGTTTCTTCAAAGAAGTTGAATCTGGTAAGAAGAGTATACCACATCAACTGCTCAGAGGCAGTAAATGCTCACACAGGAACAGTTGAGTCCATTGTGCATCGTTACTCTGACGTTTTTAAAGGACTAGGATGCCTTCCATGCACATACAAAATCAAACTCAAAGAGGATGCAACTCCATTGATCCATGCTTCAAGGCGAGTTCCAGCTCCACTTCGGGAGCGCCTTAAAAAGGAACTGGAAAGGATGTGTCAGTTAAAAGTCATCACGAAAGTAGAAGAACCGACTGAGTGGGTAAAATCAATGGTATGCGTTGACAAAAAGAATGCAAGAAAAGAACTGAGAATATGCATGGATCCAGGAGACTTAAATCAAAACATAAAACGTGAGCACTACCAAATACCAAAAAGGGAGGAAATCACAAGTGAGATGGCAGGAGCTAAGTATTTCTCCAAGCTAGATGCAGCACAGGGTTTCTGGCAAATCAAGCTGGACGAAGAGAGCTCAAGATTCTGCACATTTAATACACCTTTTGGGAGGTACAGATTCCTGAGAATGCCGTTTGGCATTATCTCGGCATCTGAAATATATCATAGAGCAATGGACAACATGCTAGAGGGTCTAGAAGGGGTTCGTTGCTATGTAGATGATGTGATGATCTGGGGGTCTACGCTATGTGAGCACAATGAAAGACTGACAAAAGTGCTCCAAAGGGTGCGTGAGAATGGACTAAAGTTAAACCGTGCTAAATGCCAATTTGGTGTGCAAGAAATAACGTTTCTTGGAGACAAACTGTCTTCTAGAGGGATAGAGCCAGATGAAAAGAAAAGAAAAGCCATTTTGGGCATGCACCTTCTGCACTACAAGTATGGCTGAACGGCTGGGAGTATCAGGCAAAACCTGTAATATACTACTGAGGACAATGGGGCAGACTAAAACCATTAATACTACCGTGATAACTGGTCTGGAGGTGTCTGGTTTTGACACCGAGGACTTTATTGAGCTGCCATCTGTTCTGACACAAACAAAAATGCCTGTATCTAAAGTTAATGTGCCGTGTCAGGATGATGTTGCCAAATGGGCGTATTTGAGCAGCATTAGGCTACAGGAAGTAGATGCAGATGTGGACTTGCTCATTGGAACTGACTCTTCCAAAGTTTTGGAGCCATGGGAACTAATAAACAGTCAATTTGGTGGACCGTATGCAGTGAGGACCAGAGTTAGCTGGGTCATAAACGGGCCTCTTTGTGCTGGAGACTCTGGAGGTGCTGGTGTCAAATCAGGATGCGCTGTTGTAACTGCTAACCACATATCTGTGGAGCACTTGGAAAATATGTTGATGCAGCAGTATAATCATGACTTTACTGAAAGAACAAATGATGAACAACTTGAGATGTCAAGAGAAGACATTAAATTCATGAAAATTGTGAAGGATACAACAGTGCTTATCAATGAACATTATTGTATTGACTTACCTTTCAGAGTTGAAGATCCTGTTTTGCCAAATAATCGCTGCATTGCATTACAAAGACTCCAAAGCCTGAAGAGGAGATTTAATAGAGATATTTCATTCAAAGCTGAATATATTGATTTCCTCAACAACATGTTGGAGCAAGGATATGCAGAAAAGGTTCCCACAAATGAGCCCACTCCAAAACAAGGAAAGGTGTGGTACATTCCCCACCATGGTGTACATCATCCAACCAAAGGAAAGTTGCGTGTTGTGTTCGATTGTGGCTGTACTTACAAAGGTACATCATTAAACAGCCAGCTCCTGCAGGGCCCAGACTTTACTAACACGCTAATTGGTGTCCTCCTCCGGTTTAGAGAAGAGCCCATCGCTGTTATGGCTGATATCAACGCCATGTTCCATCAGGTCCGGGTCCCATATAAGCACGTTAACTTCCTGCGCTTTTTATGGTGGCCCAATGGAGACACTACAACGGAGCCAGAGGAATACAGGATGTGCGTGCATTTGTTTGGAGCTGTATCCTCTCCAAGCTGCTCAAACTATGCACTGAGAAGAACTGCTGAGGATAATGCACTGCAATACTCACCCGATGTCCTCAGCACAATCAAAACAAATTTCTATGTGGATGGCTGTCTTAAGTCCACTGTGACAGAGGAAGATGCAGTGAAGCTTATACATGGACTAACATCTCTCTGTAAAAGAGGCGGCTTCCATCTCCAAAAGTGGGTCACAAATAGCCCAAATGTGTTTGTACTTATTCCCAGCAACATCAGAGCAGTGTGTTTGGAGAACATGGATTTGGACAGGGACCAACTCCCTGTGGAAAGAGCTCTGGGGATGCAATGGTGTGTTCAAGGAGATACGTTCAGCTTCAGGACTGCAGTGCAGGAACGTCCACACACCAGGAGGGGCATCCTCTCTGTGGTGAGCTCTCTTTATGACCCGCTGGGTTTTCTGTCTCCTTTTATAATTCCCGCCAAGATTTTGTTACAGGAGCTGTGCAGAATGAACCTCAAATGGGATGAGCCAGTCCCCAGTGCCGTCTCCAGACATTGGTCTGAGTGGCTCTCTGAACTTCAGCAAATGAGTGGATTTAAAGTGGAACGGTGCATCAAACCCAAGAACTTTGGAACACTAGTGAAAGCAGAACTGCATCATTTTTCAGATGCCAGTCAAACAGGATATGGCACTGTTTCATACTTGAGATTGGAGAGCACTGACAATGTGCATGTTTCATTCATCACGGGCAAGGCTCGTGTTGCTCCTCTAAAGCAACTAACCATCCCACGCCTGGAGCTTGCTGCAGCCGTGCTTGCTGTTCGAGTGAATGCAATGCTGTTGAAGGAGCTACAGTTGCCATTGCAAAGGTCATTTTTTTGGACCGATAGCACTACTGTTCTCAAGTACATCTTCAATGAAACAAAGCGCTTTCACACATATGTTGCCAATCGTGTCGGCACCATAAGAGAAGCCACAGACAAAGATCAGTGGAGGTATGTAAACACCAAAGATAATCCTGCAGATGAAGCATCTCGAGGACTAAGAGCTCAGGAGTTTGTGGAAGGAAAACGGCTAAAAGGACCAGACTTTTTGCACTTACCTCCCACCAAATGGCCAAAACCCGACTTGGACTCCTCCTCCATTCCATCTGATGATGCAGAGGTGAAAAAAGAACTTAAAGTGAATGTTGTTACAATACACAGTGACAATCCCCTCAGTCAGGTCGTTCACTATTTTTCATCCTGGAGAAAGCTTAAAACATCAGTGGCCTGGTTGTTGGAGTTGAAAGAAAGACTTTTACTTTTGAGCCGAAAGAGAAAAGAATATGTGGTCAAGCAGAATGAAAATGTGGAAAAGGAGCTTAAAAAATTCAAAGCCACACTTGGAAAATCCAGCTTGACACCAGAGCGCTTGGAGGAAGCCGAAAAGGCAATAATTGATTGATCGGCTGCCGATCATGATCGGCATAAAAATAAAAGTAGATGTAGATCATAAAAATAGCTTGATCGGCGAACCCCAAAAGCGCAGATCAAAAAAGCAGATCACGTGACGTAAATTACTCGCGCGACTTTTTTCCACCTGCATGCGTGGCGCACGGGCACACAACAGCAGACCGGAGCTTGCCAGTGGCAACATGAGTTCTTCTCCCGTCTGGAAGTTTTTAAAAAGTCATTTCCAGAAACGCTGGCCGCAGAGAGTCATTACAAAGTAGCAAAAAAGTAGTCGTAGCCTACAAAGCGGAGCTGTAGAGCAGGGGTCTCCAACACGGCGCTCGCGCGCGGCCAGTAGCTCGTAGCCTGACTGGAGGGAGCTCGCCAAGGGGCCGTACTATTAATAATAACATAGCCTATAAGCTAATGTGCATTGTAAATGTCAGTAATTGATCTTTTTTTGACTCATTCTTTTTTATAAGAAAATTATTTAAAGGCTGAAATATGAGGTTTATCTTTTTATAAAACCTTTTTTTGTCAAAACTTTATTTGCACTTGTACATGTTAGTAGATAACATGTTGCAAGACACTCTTTTAAAATCTAGCCATAATTGATGTTATTATTTTAATGCTTATGTAAACAAAAAGTGCATATTGATGCTAATTTTATTTGTTATTTGCTGGTTAATGCAGTTAATGCTGTAATGATCTTAAAATGTCTTAAAACGGTCTTACATTTGACTTTTTATTTTTTATAATTGGTTGTTCCAGAAAAAAATCGGTAGTTAAATTTCTACAAATGGTGCAAAATCTGCTAGATTATGGATAAAAGATTCCCATTCCACTGCCATTCTGTGATCAGCAATCGGCAGATCAGGATTTTGGTGATCGGTAATCGGTGATCGGCCCCAAAAATGCTGATCGGAGCATCTCTAATTGCCGCAATTGGTCTGACTGGCGCGTGAGAGAGACGAGGGTGCATGCGCGCGCGCGCGTGTGTGTGTGAGGGGTAACTCTCTTGCAATTGAACGTGAATATGTTTACTACTTAAAAAACATCAAAGCTAAACATCATATCTAGTCAAACCGCATCATGACATCGCTAAAAATACAGTATGGGATTAAAATCAGTGAACATCAATGTGTAGGCTTAGGCTACGTGACCTTGTTTCAGCGACGCTTGGTGAAACAGCATGGAGTGGATGTTTTCGGTTGAGATGCTGAACTTTAGACATTCTCTGCCGTTTATGGACATCTTTACTCTCCGCCATCGCGGCAACTAAATGAAAAATGTATCACGCGCTATGGTGCGCTTGAACAACGGTCCGTGTGAAACAATCACATCCCTGCGCGTGCCGTATAGTGCACGTCATAGGAATTTAACGAGGCTTCGAGGCAGAGTTTTTGCCTCGAGGAATTTTTGTAATCGAGTTAATCGAGTAACTCGATGAATCGTTTCAGCCCTAGTTGACAGCACTTGTTAGCAGTAACAATAATCTCATGATTTGGATGTATGAACATAGCTCCTCTCTATGAATGAAAACTTTATACCTAATCCGTCTTCTGCGCAGTGCCACTGTCAGCATGCCAGTATAGGCGCACATGAGAGCATGTTCTCTCCACCGGGACCGTCTTGCAGCACATCGTCGTCTTCTCAAAATCCTAATTACAACATCGTATAGATGACATTGTGTCATATGATGCTCATTAGTGGCTGCCAACTCTCACGCAATTGACACTTTTCACACGCTCTCACGCCACACATCCATTTTCTAAAATGGATCAAAGACAACACTGACACCAATAGACAAGACAGAGCAGGTTACTATTGATATAAAACAAATTATCAGCTCTCAGATTATGTCAATTTTATTACGAAATTCAAACAATAAATGCCGTTTTGGCGCTTGTAAATGTGACGTGACAGATCTCTGTAGCAGTGTCTCAGTTCAATCGGCACGTGACCGATCATCTTTTACTTTTCTTTACTGGTAAATAAACCGAATGAACAATAGGCATGTTGAAAGATATAGCACAACTTACCGAAATGCATTTGTCTCGGATTAATCAGTGTTTTTCAGCCGCGTTAAGAGGTCAATAAAAGTCAATAAGAGGTCAGTAAAACAGGTAAGAAAGCCATTTAATTACCATAGGCTAGAGAAATTAGCTATAGAGAGGAGTGTTTTTTTTAAATTATATGTCCACTATATTATATTTTTTACTTGTATCATTAAAATATTATAGTTGTTATTATAATAAAAAACGCATAAAATTACATTTAAGTTGTTATTTTTAACCTATAATACCAGCTGACAGGGCTCTCTGTTTGTTTACAGCAGGGGTGTCCAAACTACGGCCCCAGTTTTTATTGGCCCGCGGCAAGTTCTGAAAATATAATTTAATATGGCCCACACAAGAAGCTTGAGCTCAACTCTGTTGCACTTCTCAGTTTCAACACTAGATGGAGCCAGGCAGCCAGCCACAGAAACGGTGCTACTCAACCGTTACCGCTAGAAAAACTTTTAACGCGAGTCACCAGAAATGGCAGCACCCAAGAAACGAAAAATAGCAAGTGAGTGCAGAAGATTTCAAACACGGTGGGAAAATGAATATTTTTTCAAAGAAATCAACGGAAAGTGTGTCTGTTTGATTTGCAATGAAGATGTTGCTGTGATGAAAGAATATAATGTCCGTCAGCACTATGAAACCAAACATCAGAGCTACACATCGTACACCGGTGCCGAACGAACACAGAAAGTCAAGCAAATGACAGCTAGTCTGCAAGCTCAACAACAGTTTTTTTTCGTGCTAATAAAATACAAGAAAACGCCACAACAGCAAGCTATGAAGTCGCTAAACTTATTGCCCAGCACGGTAAACCGTTCTCAGACGGTGGTTTCATAAAGCAGTGCCTCATCAAAGTCACAGAAATAATGTGCCCGGAGAAAGTGCAGGATTTCAACAACGTGAGCTTATCCAGAAATACAGTGGTGCACAGAATCGAGGACTTGTCAGCTAACGTGAAACTTCAGCTGAGAGACAAAGCTGGTGCTTTTGACTTTTACTCGATAGCATGCGATGAGAGTACAGATGCTACAGACACTGCACAGCTGTTAATTTTTTTGCGGGGAGTAGATGATAATTTTAGCTGTACGGAGGAGCTGCTTGATATGATGAGCCTAAAAGGCACAACGACGGGTAGAGATATTTTTGAAGCTGTGTCAGAGGCAGTTGAAAAGATGGGGCTTAAATGGGACAAGCTCTGTGGAGTAACAACGGATGGAGCTCCGGCCATGACGGGCGATCGCGGAATGGCATCGATGGTGTGCGCCAAGGTAAAAGAGAGCGGAGGTGAGGCTTTTAGGATGCACTGTATAATCCACCAAGAAGCACTATGTGCCAAGACTGTCCAGCTGGCCGATGTGATGAACACTGTTGTAAAAACTGTCAACATAATTCGAGCTAGAGGACTGTACCACAGAGAATTTCAAGCTTTCCTTTCTGATGTGGATGCTGAATACGGGGATGTACTCTACCACTCTCAGGTGCGCTGGCTGAGCCGCGGCTATGTGCTGCAGCGCTTTTATTCGCTGAGATCAGAAATCGATCAGTTTATGAAAGAGAAGGGCCGACCTCTTCATGAACTGAGTGACCCTCTGTGGCTGGCCGACCTGACATTTTTAGTTGATCTTACTCATCATCTGAAAACATTGAACAAGAACCTACAAGGCAAAGAGCAGCTGGTGCCACACCTGTATGCGCACATGAAAGCCTTCCGTGTAAAGCTTGAGACACAACTACGAAGCTTTAATGTTGCACACTTCCCTGCACTGTCTGAAATCAAGTCTTCTTTTCCAAATGCCGACCTTTCTGCTAAAAAGGAGAAATATGTGTCTGTGATTGCATCTCTCGTGACCGAATTCAACCAGCGTTTCCAAGATTTTTCTGTCATTGAAAAACAAATCAAGCTGTTCTCGACCCCCTTCCTGGTGGATGCAGAAGAAGTGGAAGAGAGTCTGCAGTTAGAACTGATTGAAATGCAATGCGATGATTCTCTGAAGAGTCAACATCAGCTTCTCTCCCTCCCTGACTTCTATCAGAGTTTGGATAGTGCCAAGATTCCTCTGATGAAACGCCAGGCAAAAAGAATGATGAGCCTGTTCGGCTCAACATACATATGTGAACAAACATTTTCTCTGTTAAATCAGAACAAAAGCAGATTGAGAACCAGAATGGCCGATAGCCATCTCTGTGAAGTCCTTCGTGTCTCAACCACCAAACTTTCTCCTGACATGTCAGCCATCCTTCAATCCAAAGGACAGCATCACTGCTCCCACTGATTGCAATGTTCTTCACATTATAGAATTATCAGTTCATATTAAACAGCAATAAAGCTAAAAGCAGCGCGCGTGTGACCTAGTGCCATGGACAGCGGCGCCGCGCAGAGATCTGCCACATGAACGCATTTCCCCCCGGGGGCGAGCGCTGTGAGTTAGTTGTTGCGCGAGTGTCTTGCGCGAGTTTTCATTTAACCTTAAAATAAAATATTTTTTTGTGAAACTAAAAGTTCAATATAAATTTTTGAAGGTAGTTTTTAAACTGAAAGTTTTTCAGGACAAGAGTATTTTTTTCATAAATGTCAACCTGAGGAAAATTGTCACATGTTTTTTATACATTGATATGTACACTGAGTGCAATGTTTTTCACATTATAGGTGAGTTATGTTACGACCACCTGTGCCACCTGCACCAGTGCAGTTCCAGTTATTAACCTGACTCTTTGCAAACACACACAGCTGACATTGTATTTAATTCATACCACACTTTTTTAATTTAATAATAAACAGTTCTTTATTCATTTTAAATTGTAAAACCTAAACTGTTTGTTTCTGTTCCTTTTTATGTTGAGACCTTGAGTAACAAGCCAGGTCGTAAAAACGCAGTATTCATGTGTCAATATAGTGTGTGGCCCCGCCCTTTGTTTATTTTTCTGTATTTGGCCCACACTAAAAAAAGTTTGGACACCCCTGGTTTACAGCATAAGTGAGATTTTTTTTTTCTTGAGAAAAATTAACATGTATTTACTGTAGGCCTACATAATAATTATCCAAATGAATCGATATTGAATCAAGATGTCAAGCAATAATAAATACAGTAGCCTACCAGTAACTGTAGCCTACCGCTACCATGTAGCTAAACATTGTAACATGTTGTCACTAAACCTAATAGAAATTCTGTTAAGTTACCAAATGTTTTGACAATCACAACTTATTGCACTTCCTGCTTTTCCCTGCTTGAGAATTAATGTCCAATGAATGGACGACCTTAGCACACGTGTGGTTTTGTTTACAAATTTTGGTTCCTTGCAAAAAAGAGCTATGTGAAAGCGAACCATACCAAACAAACAAAAAATCAACATTGTATTTGTTTTGTTTTTTACAGTCTATGGTCCGGACCAAAGCAAGTGAATTATCGAACTTGGTGTGAATACACCCTTATTCACGATATGAGGGTTTGTAATCTGGAGCTGGTTAATGTTAATATGAGAATCTCTCACCTGCAGACTGGAAATAAACGGCATCAAGAGAAAATATTCCACATTTGTCCTTCATTCACGATCGTTAACAGCGTCACTTTCAGCCTCAACTGGTGAACGTTTCAGCTCGTCGTCGTCTCTCTCTCTCTCTCTCTCTCTCTCTCTCTCTCTCTCTCTCTCTCTCTCGCGCAGGCGCAGTGCGCGATGTCATATTTCTTAAAGGGGCCGCATATTATACCAATGTATTCTAAGGGTTAGTAGATAGTCAGGGAAAGTAAGGCAATCGATTTGCCTGCTTTTTAAAGTAAGGTTAACTAATTGGAAATAACAGTTTAAACACTTTGCTATAATTTATATGGCTGCTACTAGTCAATTTTTATCAACAAAAATGTATCTTTTTGATGACAAACTTTATTTGTCTAAAATTTAAAGTTACCCATTAATAACTTGGTCACGGAGCAGTTGCATAATGTCACATTTACAATCAAGCTGATATTCGGGAAAACAGCACTCTAGATTTTATGTTGCTTGAGTTGTTCGTAATATAACAACACAGGAAAAAAATATATAATATCTTGAATTTGGGGGACATTTGTCTTTTTTTTAATGGCATTTCTGCCCCAGTGTAACAGGTAACAAACAGTATAATGAGACAGTATACAAATGATCAATCTCAATAACAAAATGTGAAATAAAAAACATACAAATGTATCAATATTCTTCTAAATGTTTTAAACTAAAAGCCTGAAAGAGAGTTGTTTTGTGCAGTCTTGTGACCACAAACAAACAGAAGCAAATGTGATTAAATTTGATATGGTCTGAACAGTGGAAATGCGGTGAATGATTTCTGACTTATAAATAATGAACAAATCAAACAATGAGTTCAAAACACACATGATTTCTCTCATGGTCTGTATTTTCTGCTGATGTTTAGAGTCCAGCAGTGAAAAACTATTTCCACAAACACATATTAGACTTGTTTTCAGTTTAAACAATCACAGTTAAATGCTTTTTGTCAAGACAAGATGTTTTTTCTGTTTATTTCTCATAATTGCATGTACTATCAGAAGACAAAATAGTAAACTTAGTAAATAAGTATGTCATGAATATATCTAATTCAAGTTAGACAGATTCTGCAAAAAAAATATTTACACTTTTGAAGCTTCACCTCTTAAATCTTTCTAGTCTTCCATTCATTTTAACAAATTAAATAAAATAGACAATCTCAATATGTTATCTTGCAGAATTAACCTGAATGTATTTGATGTAGAATTGAATGTTGATCATTTGCAACAGTTTTTCATGTGAGTGAGAAGGCCTGATAAATGTCTGAAACTCTTCTCACACTGAGTACAGTAGTACGGCTTCTCTCCAGTATGAACTCGCTCGTGTGATTTCAGGTTTCCAGACCGAGAGAAACTCTTGTCACAATATGAGCACTTGTAAGGTTTTTCTCCAGTATGAATTCTTTGGTGCAGTTTCAGATGATCAGCTTTAGTAAAGCTCTTCCCAGTCACAACATACATGATCTCTCACTTCATCATGTGTTTTCTGGTGCAGTTTAAAACAGTTCAGCCATGAAAAACTCTTTCCACAGAGAGAACACACATAAGGCTTCTCGTCTGAATGAACTTTCAGGTGTGATTTTAGATTTGATGACGAAATAAAATCTTTACCACACTGATCACAGTTAAATGGTTTTTCTCCAGAGTGAACGAGCAGATGATACTTGAGTAAGGATGAAGATTTGAAACTCTTCTCACACTGAGTGCATGGATACGGTTTCTCTCCAGTGTGAATTCTCATGTGTCTGTTAAGGTTTCCTTTTAGTCTGAAACTATTTCCACACTGTGAGCAGAAGTGCAGCTTTTGGGCTTTTGTTCCTTGAGTTTTGAAGTCACAGTGTTTCTTTAGTTATAATCAGTTTAAGGAGGATCATTTCATGGAAAATTCAAGTGAATACAAGCATCTTTGATCTTTTGTTATATCATTCTCATTAATTTGACAAATAAAATGCAATTTTGACACATTGCTATATACATATATATATAGTTAGAATAATTTAGATGAATTTCTACATCATTTATTATCAATATACTACTTATCATTTCACAGCCACCAAAGCAGTAAACAATGAAGAATCAAGAATGGACACCAACCTATTTGTTCCTCAGTATCTTCATGTTTTATTCTGGATGGTTCTGGATCCCTCATGTCTTCAATCTCCTCTTTAATAAACTCCATCTTTAACAGTCACACAGATTTCAGCTGCTACTCCTGGAGTTTGTCCTTCTCTTGTAGGATGATGGGAATATTCCCAGTATTTATTGGTGAATTGTTGTGGGAAGAGCTTCACTGCAGGTGTGAACTGTGATCACTGTGTGATACTGACGCCCACAGGACCAGATCTGGAAAAAAACAAAGATAAGTGACTGAATTTTTGCTTAACTAATTTAATTACTTGATAGTTAAGTGAATATATGTGCCGTTATAAATAGTGTTTTGATAAACTTGTATATTATCATCATTTATACCATGGTCTGGGTGAATACTCGATTCTGATTGGCTGCAGGGTGTCCGTTAAAAAGTGATAGAGGACTCCTAAATAAACTGTCAGGCGTAACCAAGGAAACCAAGTTATTGTTTGTAACTTGTAACTTTAGATTTCGATTGTAAAACTAATTAAAATATAAACTAATGTTTTAAAAATGTGTTATTTGGCAAGTGACCATGGTATAAGCGGGTTAATGCCCTTCGAGGTGTCCATTGTCAGGTTTTAATGGACTTCGGCGGAGGCAACCGTCCTCCGCTGCGCATCGGCCGGTTCACACCTCGCCATCGTCCATTAAAACCTGACAATGGACACCTCGTCGGGCATTAACCCTTACATAAAACAGATCACATTTTAGAAACTTCACGCTAAAATGTTTTTATACTGTTAATATTTTTTCTGAAGAAAGCCAAACATAAATGTGATGGATTTATATTTACTGAGTTATCCAGTATTGTGTAGAGGGGTGTAAAAACTTTAGATAGATGGCAAATCATTATTTTGTGTTTACACAAATGTCCCAATGTTCAAAGTTCGAATTTTACCCATTTCCAATGGTTGAAACCTAAATATTGGTATAACTTTTCAAACAGTGAATACTTACTGTGTTTAAAAAAATGTCTGAAGAATAAATAGAAATGTATCTTGTTTCCCTTTATCAAAACAATTGCATACAACATCCCACTCAGAGTGCCAAAAACACACTTAAAGGAGAACTCCAGCGCAAAATGAACCTTTGGTTTAATTACACATTGTTACCTAGTCAACCGTTATCTGGGATTTGTTTTCATGATTATCGAATGTAAATAGTTGTATCTCTAAAAACAGTTTAGCCTATAACGCTAGTATAACGCTAGTATATAGGGCATTGAGTAATGACAAATTAAAATCGCTTGTTAATACCACTAACAAGGCTCAAAATAGCCCCACACTAACACGGTAGCATAATGAGGGTACCTACCTTCAAACCGAAGCATTGAGAACTTTGACAGTGTCCAGACAGTTTAATAAGAAGATATTTTATACATAGTCAACTTCGCGTATACAGGCAGAAGCCATCTTTGAAAAACAGTCTCTATCAGTCGATCTAGGAACGCCGATCCAAGTGCGCTGAACTGTGTAGAATCCCATATGGTCCAGCGCACTTGGATCGGCGTTCCTAGATCGACTGATAGAGACTGTTTTTCAAATGCTTCGGTTTTTCAATGCTTCGGTTTGAAGGTAGGGACCCTCATTATGCTACCGTGTTAGTAGCATAATGACCCTCATTACGCTACCTCAAACACTGGCAGACCAGCTCAGGCAGAAACGAAACCAGGAGATCCGTGTAAACCGAGAGCAGGACCAGAACTGCACAGAACAGAACAGGAACCAGCAACCCAAACGATCTGACACTGAACATGACTAACACAGCCCTACATATAGGACTAATAAACGAGACACACCTGCGACTGATCTGATCGCTCGTCAGCGCAGCTGGCGCTGATGGGAAATTAGATCAGCGCAGTACACACAGAATGAGCAAGCAAACCCGCAAACCGTGACATTACCCCACCCCCTAGGAGCGTCACCTGACGCTCTCAGAGGGTCCTACCTGGCGATTGTAAGCATCGATAAGGGAATTATCCAATATGTCCCGGGCAGGAACCCAACTCCTCTCCTCCGGACCGTAACCCTCCCAGTCCACCAAGTACTGGAATCCACGTCCCCTCCACCTTGAGTCCAGGATACGATTAACCGAATAGGCTGGCTGCCCATCTACAATTCGCGGCGGTGGGGGAACCGGGACAGGCGGATTAATAGTCGAACGAAAAACTGGCTTGATTTTAGATACATGGAAGGCGGGGTGAATCCTCCGGTACGCCGGAGGAAGTTTGAGGCGGACCGTCACCGGACTAAGGATATCTTGGTGATGGTAAACGGGCCGATGAATTTAGGAGCTAATTTTCTACAAACGGAGCGGAGAGGAATATCAGCAGATGAAAGCCACACCAATTGACCAGCGACGTAGACGGGAAGTCTCGACCGGTGGCGATCGGCCTGGACCTTAGTGCGCAAACCCACCTGGAGAAGGGTCTCCCTGGCCGTTCTCCAGATGTCTCTGCACCCCTGGACGAATTTGTGGGCAGAGGGGACCGCGACTTCAGATTCCAGACTAGAAAAAATGGGTGGCTGGTACCCTAAACTACACTCAAACGGAGATAGGCCCGTGGACGACACTGGTAATGAGTTATGCGCGCACTCAACCCATGAGATATGCTGACTCCAAGAGGACAGATTCTGTGACGCTAAACATCGCAAACCTCGTTCCAAATCTTGGTTGGCCCTTTCCGTCTGACCGTTGCTCTGGGGATGAAACCCAGAAGAAAGACGCCCCCAGCAAACGACAAAACTCTCTCCAAAATTTGGATATAAACTGGGGACCCCTGTCAGAGACCACGTCTGTCGGGAGGCCATGGATACGAAACACGTGGTCTATGACAGCAACCGCTGTCTCTCTGGCTGATGGTAATTTGGGCAGAGGGACGAAATGCGTAGCCTTCGAGAACCTGTCCACCACAGTTAAAACCACCGTGTTACCCTGTGAGGCAGGGAGACCTATCACGAAATCTAGCGCAATATGTGACCAGGGTCTCGAAGGCACTGACAACGGTTGAAGGAGCCCAGCAGGAGGGCGAGTGGAAGACTTACAACTTGCTTAATGTGAAAAATGGTACGATTGACTCCTGGATGACAAGCCACCTTGGAACAATGACCCAACCGGATGACGTTGGACCGCAATTTCTATGACACAAATAAACGACATCGCACATCGCCGGGAGTATGGGGTCCGGGGTCCTTTGCTAAGGGCTGTCCGGTCCCTGTACGACCGAAGCAGGAGCTTGGTTCGCATTGCCGGCAGTAAGTCAGACTTCTTACCGGTGCATGTTGGACTCTGGCAGGGCTGCCCTTTGTCGCCGGTTCTGTTAATTTTTATGGACAGAATTTTTAGGCGCAGCCAGGGGCCGGAGGGTGTCGGGTTTGGACTGCAGCATGCACTAGGACGGTTTGCAGCTGAGTGTGAAGCGGCTGGGATGAGAATCAGCACCTCCAAATCCGAGGCCATGGTCCTCAGTCGGAAAAAGGTGGCTTGCCTACTTCAGGTTGGTGGAGAGTTGCTGCCTCAAGTGGAGGAGTTCAAGTATCTTGGGGTTTTGTTCACGAGTGAGGGAATGATGGAACGGGAGATTGACAGACGGATCGGTGCAGCTGCTGCAGTAATGCGGTCGATGTACCGGTCTGTCGTGGTGAAGAAAGAGCTGAGCCGCAAGGCGAAGCTTTCGATTTACCGGGTCAATCTACGTCCCTACTCTCACCTATGGTCATGAGCTTTGGGTCATGACCGAAAGGACAAGATCCCGGATACAGGCGGCCGAAATCAGCTTTCTCCGCAGGGTGGCTGGGCGATCCCTTAGAGATAGGGTGAGAAGCTCAGTCACTCGGGAGGAGCTCAGAGTAGAGCCGCTGCTCCTCCACATCGAGAGGGGTCAGCTGAGATGGCTCGGGCATCTGTTCAGATTGGTCAAAAATGCGGGACAATGCGTCAGGTTTGATGTTCTTGGAACCTGGACGATAAGAAATGGAAAAATTGAACCGACCGAAAAAAAGTGCCCACCGAGCCTGCCTAGAGTTAAGTCGTTTAACGGATCTGATGTATTCAAGGTTCTTGTGGTCGGTCCAAACAATGAAAGGTACCCCCGAACCCTCCAACCAATGACACCACTCCTCCAAGGCAGTGGCGCCTCCAGAAATTTTTCATAGGGGTGGCCAGATGGGGCCACTTAAAATCTTGGGGTGGCACACCAAAACTATAAACCATAATTTCAGAATTTTATTCTACTGTTGTAGTAATCCGGCCTGTACAAAACTATCAGAAAGACTTAAGGAAACTCCTACTGATATACTTTGGTTTATTGTGTTATATTTAACGGACAGTGCATCACGTTGCATGAATTTCTTAAATGAAATAAACAGAGTTCACAAGCAGGTTAATACATACGCACACTCCATTTCGACTTACCAGCAGCGAGAGATGTGAGACTCTGCTGGTGGTGACGTAGCTCCGCCCGCAATATCACGCACACAAATGCAAGTGACGCAACAGCCAATGTCGAGTTTTCCCAATTAATGCATGAATTCAACAGCATTATTTAAACTCCGTTAGACATATACACAGTGTTGGGGAAGCTACTCTGAAACTGTAGTTTGACAAGCTACAAGCTACTTGTAAGTTAAAGTAGTTAAACTACAGTCAAGCTACCCTTTCGGAAAAGTAGTTAGCTACACTACAAGTTACTATCAAAAAGTAGCTAGCTACATTGAAACTACTTTTGATTTTTTTTGAACAACGTATATTTTAAATAACTGAATAAGTGTCTGAGGAATGTTTTAAGTAAAATATTTAGTGTTTAAAACAATGCAATACAATTATGATTTCAAAGAGTATTGTTTTATTACACACAACACTCAAATATCTCAGACTGTTTGTTAAAAGTGAAAAATTGCAACAAATATGAACTTGGACAAATAAGGCCATTAACATAGTTGTTTCTCCATCCTCCAAATCTGCCGTGTACCAGCTGCTTTGACGCGATTATCAGTTTAACTGACTCGTAATGTGTGCAATATCTCACGACCTCCCGAGTGTCTGAACTCGCACCGTGTACGCCCGCCTTAGCCGCAAGATGCGTGATTAAACAACAGGTGGCGGTAATGGCTAAAAATTAGTTTGTAATGTAACAAGAAGAAGAATATCCTGGCATCACCTCTATGGGCATCACGCTGATTCGTGCAGGCTCGACAAAACGCAATGTAGCTTTTGCCCGCGCTACACCGCTACTTGCTGCAAAAAGTAGTTAGCTACTGGAAAAGCTACACTGTTTAAAAAGCAACCGAGCTACTGCCAAGCTACTGAAAAATGTAGTTAAGTTAGTAGCGTCGCTACTTGTAGTTAACTACTCCCCAACACTGCATATACATGCACCAGCTAACGACGTTAGCTAGGTAACTCTTGTCAAAACGTGTCAAAGACGCATCAAAAAGCTGCTGTAACAGTATACTGTAACCATTTGGCACCTAAAAAGCACATGTCACGACACATAATTCCCCGTCTTCTTTTACTAAAGAATATTTTTTACTTATTTACTTACCGGTAGTCTTCGACTTCTTTCTTAACTTCTTTTGAAATTGTTGACCGACGGACACGCGCTGAGCTGTTGCTGTCTGAGCGTGCAACAGCGGCATGTACGGAGGGGCAGACTACTGTGTGCGATCAAAAGTCTAGAGCGGCTTGCCTGCCGGGCTGTGCATTAGGGATGAAATGCATGATGCTACTAAAATTTATACTGGCCAGTGGGGTGGCCGGGAATCGGCCAGGCCACCCCCTGGTGGCGCCATTGCTCCAATGCTGACTTGACTGCCAACAACTGTCGTTATTACGATGTCGTATTTACGTTCAGCGGAAGACAAACGATGAGAATAATAGACAGGGGTGCACATAACTGGTACGCAGGTACGCATGCGCGACAAAAATCAGGAATGCGTAATGCCACTTGTGTTACTACGCGCTTTTGCGTACTTTAAGGGTAACTGTCGCCAAAATGCAACATAGGCAGTGTTCATTTAATTTTTTCACGTTTTAAATGACGACCACGTCAACGAATAAAAACTAGGCGGAAATTAGGGAGGGACGATTGGGGAAGAGATCCAGTCAGAACTGATTTGCGTTTGTGGTAGATGCGCACATTTGAATTGTAACGTGCTGATCTACCCGGCGCACACGAGTTGGCATGCGCTTGATGCATGTCTCAAATCGTTAAAAAACGTCTGGGATAAAGAGAAGAGCAGACATGGATAGATCTGAATAAGAGAGACGACGCGAAAGAGAGCTTTATTCGGTATGCTTTTCTGTGCGAACACACACACATACGCGACCCGAAGCGTGCAGTCCTGCACATAGACAGCGCGCAAGGACTGAATTGAGCTCTCTTTCGCATCTGAATGGACAAATACACACAACATTATGTCTAAATGTCAGTTTTGGAGAGCATTCACGTAAACACAGTCGGTTATGTCTTTACAGAACGTACAGTGCATCAGTGCAATTGGATCTGCATTCTGCACACTTGGTCTTAAAGTGACAGTGCGTAATAAACCTAATGCCTTCTGTACACTTAATATTGATCAAATAACAAAATAAAAAGAGAAAATTCACTGCTGTTTAATATCTTTAATAAGGATTCATTATATTTAATTTATACAAATAAATATATCTGAACAATCAAATAATACTTTAAATAAATCTTTTCCAATGGTGTTTTCTATCATTTTAGGTAGTTTTTTCCCCCCACGCTGATGTAAATTTAAGTGTTAGTTTTTTTGATTAGTTTGGTTTTAGTTAGTTATTTTATGCTATAAAAACGGGAATGTGACGTCATGATTGACAGCTGTGGCTACGCTACATTATGGGGTGAGTACCAAACACCATCTCCTGGTACTCACCTGAGTAACTCACTGAAAAAGTTATGTGCACCCCTGATAATAGAGAACCGCACCTACTGGGAGAGAACCGCACCTACCCCCACCTCTGATGCAACGACCTCCACCACAAACTGACAAGATGAATCAGGGGCGACAAGAATGGGAGCTGAAACAAAGCAGTCCTCGAGTTTGGAGAATGCAACTTCAGCTGCACTAGACCACCTGAAAGTCGTCATGGAGGAGGTCAAGGCTGTCAGAGGCGCGGCTAGTTGGCTATAGTTGCGAATAAAACGCTGGTAAAAATTTGCAAAGCCCAGAAACCTCTGCAGGGCCTTGCGGGAATCTGGAGTTGGCCAATAGTTTTCCACTTATCCCCCTTTCTGATGCGGACCAAATGATAGGCGTTACGTAGATCCACAAAGAACAAAGAAGCATCCTGCAACCTCTTGAAGGCTGAAGACATCAGTCGCAAAGGATAAGTAGTCTTTACCGTGATGCTGTTCAGCCCTCGGTAATCAATACAAGGACATAGGGAACCGTCCTTCCTCTTCTCCTGCAGGGGCGGGATTCTTCTTTGTGGGCAGGAGAAGAGGAAGGACGGATGAGTTTTGCTGCCAGAGAATCAGAAATATATTTCTCCATGGCCTCCCTCTCCGGAGTGGAAAGAGAGTATAACCTGCCCTTAGGCAGAGACGTACCTGGCAATAAGTCTATAGCACAGTCATAAGGACGGTGCGGAGGAAGAGAAGCAGCCCGGGACTTACTGAACACTTCCTTCAGGTTGAGGTACTCCCCGTTAGACAGATCTGCCTGCTCATCCTGCAACACAGAACAAGACACAGAAGAACACGCAGACAACAAACAAGACGCATGACAGATCTCACTCCAAGACATGACAGAGTTCTGACGCCAATTTATGTGGGGGTTGTGCAGAGTGAGTCAATGAGAAGAAAGTGAATCTCCTCGACGTGGTTACCCGACGTGATCAGACTCACCGGTCCGGTGGAGTGGGTGACCGATGACAGGAGTTGCCCGCCCTGTGCGTTAACCGAGATGGGGTGAGTGACGGGAATTATTGGTACTCCCAGACGAAGTGCCAGGTCACGGTCCATAAAACTCCCCTCCGCACCGGAGTCCACAAGAGCCTCACACCGATGATAAGAGGCGGCCCACTGCAGTCTTACCGGGAGGAGCGTCGCTTCTCGAGAGGATTCATCCCAGGAAATGCCACCCATCAGTAACCTCCGTTCTACAGACGGGTGTTGGCTTTTACCGGGCACTTGGACGCAGTGACCCCCGGCTCCACAGCATAAGCACAGTCCTTGCTCTCTTCTCCTCCTGGGAGAGACGAGCTCTGCCCACCTGTATGGGTTCCAGATCGAAGGAATGACCGACCGCATCACCTGAAGGGAAGACCGGATGGACCTCCATGTCTGGAACTCGACCTCGCTGCACCAGAAGACTTTGACATTGTAATCTTGCGTCTAGTCGGAGAGCTAGGTCAATCAGTCCAATGTTGCAGGTAACTCCAGAGTGTATATCTCATTTTGGATGCGGTCGGCCAACCCATGCAGAAACATGTCCCACTGCGCCTCGCTGTTCCACTTACACTCCGCAGCCAGCGTCCGGAATTCAATGGAATAGTCAGTAACCGATCTGTGGTCCTGACCAGAGTATGTGAGCGGAGCGGAGCGGAGCGGAGCGGAGCGGAAGGAATTTGCGCTCCACGCTCAAAGCATTTCATAATTACTCCGCTCAAGCTCTGCTCCGGGTGTACAATTTCCCGCTCCTCGCTCGCTCCCCACTCCGTCCTTAATATGTCTCGCTCCGTTTTCGCTCCACGGTAAATTTATATATATATTTTTTTAAATAACACCAACTTCTGATCAGAAGATGCATGCATGTACTCACTGTAAAACGAATACGCAGTACTAAGAGAAGAACATCCATGCTTTATTGGATTTTTGAACAGCCCCAAACCAATAAATTCCTTTAGCTCACTTTTAAACAAAGCAAAATAAAAAATAAGAGTTGAATGAGGCTAAATTAAATAAATTATCAAACGAAAAACATTATATTAAATAAATTATCAAACGAAAAACATTACATTCAATTAAATAAATAAATCACAAACTAAAATATGAAGTTAAACAAATTGCCAAACGAAAAAATATAGATCTCTTTATGCCAATTTTTATATTAATTTTAAGAAATAGGCTACTATGAACAGAAAAAATGCTGGCTGGTTGAACATATTTTTTATTAGCAAATCTAGCTATATCTTCTCCAGTGCTGCGTTTACTTTCAGAAAAACTAGCTTTTGCAGAGTGGCAGGTGCCAAGCACATGCGATTATTGCTGGACATCAGACCAGCAATAGAAAACACCCTTTCCACGCTGGCCGAACCACTGGGAATGCTAAATACGCGTCTTGCAATTTGTGAAAGTTGTGGCAGTACATTAGAGTTGTCTTTCCAGAAGCGAAGGACGTGATCGGTGTTCAATCTGGGCATTCCAAGGTATTGCTCGACTTCTCCTTTTACGTCTAGTGTAGAAGACGAACGGGCAGTTGCGTATGACTGGAACATTGACTTGACTTTTTTTGCGCTCGATGGCTCAGGGACAGCTCTCAGATAATACTTTATTTAAATGTTTGTGAAAGTACTAGGAAAACAATACAAATGCAAACAAATGCAAAATATGATTATAAACATTTTGATTCCCCCTCCGTTGCCTCACAGTGGTATGGTCCTCCTGGCACGTGATTCGTAATTGAGCGATAGTGGAGCGGTTTCGGAGCGAGAGAAAATCAACGCTCCGACATAAAAAAAAATCCGCTCCTCGCTCCTGGCAAAATCACGCAACTCCGCTCCTCGCTCCGCTCCCACTCCGCACCGCTCACATACTCTGGTCCTGACGTAGATCTGCTAATACTCTGGCTGCTTCCTTGCCTGCAACTGCCCGATAAAAAAACTTTCTTGAGTTTGGTGCTGAAAGTCTGGAAAGACTCCAAACAGTCATGTCCCTGCTCCCAAACGGTGGTTCCCCACAGCGCCGCTCGTCCAGATAGTAGGGTAATGACAAAAGCCACTTTAGATTCCTCAGTGGGAAATGATGAGTGCTGTAGAGCAAAAAACAAAGAGCATTTTGTCAAAAATGCTCATATGCTGCCGCGATATGCTGCCGCGATAGCGTCAATGATCCACCTGGACAGACTCTGCTTCGAGGTGGCGAGACCCTTAGTGCGCCCACCGAACTGCTCCGAGCGCCTGAAGGCGGCAGAGCGCGTGATGTAATCTGATGACAGGACTATCAGAAAAGCGGTTTTGAGCGAGAGGTATTTCAGATCCACGGTCTGTAACGGTTCAAAGGGATGTGCTTTCAAGGCCTCTAGGACCACCGAAAAATCCCAAATGACTCGAAATGGTGCGTATACTTCACAGCTTCAGCAGGCTCTTCACTGGACTCAGACTGAGAGGAGGGTGCGTATACTTCACAGCTTTTGCCGAGGGATTATAGGCTGCTCGCCCATACACTCTGCAACATCCCACACTTGTGTATACACTGCAACACACTCAGTGATAATTGAAACTTAGCACAGCATGCACAAACTTCACATCATTAAGGCAGAGTGCGGACCCAGACGACAGACTCGACAGATGACTCTCCGTGTGTTGATACAAACAGGGTTCTCACTGCTGTGTCATTTCCAAACATCCAGCTTCAGAAGATAGACAGAGGATTGTGAACTTCAGCAGTATGTCAATGCAGTACTTCTTCATAGAATGGTAACGACAGAGAATAACCAGGCACTTATCTTTAAGATGAATCCAGTCTCTCTGCCTCTAGTCCTTTCCTCGCTGCATCACCACTGATCCTTCCTCGCTCCCCCAACTTCCTTACTCTCCAGCGTCAGCTTCTTTTTATATCCCTCCTAGTCCAATCGCCTGTGTGTATGTTTTCCCCGCACCGCTGCCAGCGAATCCCCTCATTAGTTTTCGTTCCCGGCGTGTTTTTCCCGCTTCCGTTTATCACCGGAACCAGCCTTGTGTTACACCGGAAGTGCTCCCCACCACAACAACTTCCCGGCCTGTAGTTCCGGCTTTCGTCACCCCATGACTGGTACATAAAACTAATCAATGTTAAATAGTTCAACATGAATCTTTATATGATTCACTACAGAGCTTGAATGTCTAAAACTCTCTCCACATTAGTGCGGCTTCTCTCCAGTATGAACTCGCTCGTGTGATTACAGTGCCGACAAACCTTAGGGTGTATTCACACCTGCCTTGTTTGGTTCAAATTAATCGTTGAAAATCCCCCTTGGTGCGGATCTTTTGGGCAGGTGTGAATACAGCAATCGCACTCGGGTACGGTTCCAAACTAACTCTGGTACGGTTCGTTTACGGCGTGAACATGAATCGACCCAATTGCAGAAAGCACTGCGCTGATACTGTTGCGCGTCTTTCTGCGCGTCGTGTGTGCATCAGGACATTCACAGACAGAGCGTTCTCTTTTTTCTTATTTGTTAAAACCATTTGCATAAATAGGAGTGTGATCATATAATGTAACGATAGTTTAAGGATGATAGGGGGAAAACGGGTGCTGTGTTAATTTGCGTTAAACTGGACAAACGTAATCGCATACGTTAACTTTGAAAGCACTTGTTAGCAGTAATAATAATCTCATTATTTGGATGTATGAACATAGCCCCTCTCTATGAATGAAAACTTAATACGTAATCCGTCTTCTGCACAGTGCCACTGTCAGCATGCCAGTATAGGCGCACATGAGAGCATGTTCTCTCCGCCGGAACCGTCTTGCAGCACATCGTCGTCTTAATAAAATCTTAATAAAATAAAATCTTCTATTGACAAGGGGGGAGTAGTAGGGGCGGTTTTCTTGGATCTCAAGAAAGCCTTTGATACAGTGAACCACTCAGTTCTACTTAACAAGCTTTCACATTTTAAATTCTCTCGTGACACTGTTAGCTGGTTTGAATCCTATCTGCATGATCGTACACAATCTGTACTAATTAACAACGCAGGGCTCAATATTAGGACCCCTTTTATTTAGCCTTTATGTCAAAAACTTGCCTAATGTTTGCTCTGAAGTAGAATGTTTAATGTATGCGGATGACACCGTTCTATTTGTTCATGGTCGCTCTAAAGACATTGTTGCAGATAAACTCACTAAAGCAATGACTCGTGTTACATCCTGGCTGCAGGAGAACTGCCTGCAGCTAAATATTTCGAAAACTGTAGGTATGTTCTTCAGTAAAACCAATAGAGCTTCATTTAATCCTGACATAATAGTTGCTGGAGAAAAATTAAGAATTGTAAATCAATACAAATATCTTGGCTTAGTAATAGATTCACACCTCTCCTTTAAAGCCCATATTGAAAAGTTATGTAAAATAATCAAGTTTAATCTTGCAAATTTCCGCTCAATTCGAAATGACATGTCAACCGAAGCTTCATTCATTTTTTTACATTCCATGATTTTCAGCCACCTCAACTACTGCTTAACAAGTTGGTCTCAAGCTAGTCAGAGCGCAAAAAGACCTTTGGAAATATTATACAAACAAGCCATTAAAATCATGGACAAAAAACCAAGGCACTATCATCACTGTGCAATTTTTAAAAAATATAGCCTTTTAAACTGGGACAGTATTCATAAGTTTTTAGATTTGAGTCTTATATACAAAGTGACACATGATTTGGCCCCAGCTCCTCTGGCTGAGTTCATCAGCCAAAGAAACGGCTCTAAGCGCGTCACTCGAGGCTCTGCCAGAGGGGACTGTGTCATCCCTCTGCGCAGGAGCGCTTTCAGTCGCTCGGCCTGGTCAGTGAGGGGTACTTCTGAATGGAATTCTTTACCTGAAAAGGTTAGGCAGCTCAACTCCTACAAGGCCTTTACAAAAAAATTGAAAATTTGGCTCATTAACAATTATGTCTGCCAACATTAAAACCCGAGCCTATTATGCTGTATTATATATTGGATATACTATTCAGTACTATAGCCTTTTTTGGAAATGTGTTTTTTGTGTGTCTTATTATTGTAACAGGTACAGTGTACCTTAAGTTATCTTACAGTGTCATTTATATTGTAGTCAATTTGTCATAGACTTGTAAATGTATTTTCTTGTTCGTATTTTAATGCTTTTTTTACATCTTGGCCAGGGGACTACAGATGAAAAATAGCCTTTTGGCTAATTCTGGCTTTTTTAACCATGTTTGTTCATGTGTTTTATGAAATTGCACTGTCCCCTTTTAAATAAACCAATAAATCAAATCAAATCAAGTCTTCTCAAAATCCTAATTACAACATCGTATAGATGACATTGTATCATATGATGCTCATTAGTGGCTGCCAACTCTCACGCAATTGACACTTTTCACACACTCTCACGCCACACATCCATTTTCTAAAATGGATCATAGAGGACACTGACACCAACAGACAAGACAGAGCAGGTTACTATTGATATAAAACAAATGATCAGCTCTCAGATTATGTCAATTTTATTATGAATAAATGCTGTTTTGGCGCTTGTAAATGTGACGTGACAGATCTCTGTAGCAGTGTCTCAGTTCAATCGGCATGTGACCGATCATCTTTTACTCTTCTTTACTAGTAAATAAACCCGAATGAACAATAGGCATGTTGAAAGATATAGTACAATTTACCGAAATGCATTTATCTCGGATTGATCAGTGGTTTTCAGCCGCGGTAAGAGGTCAGTAAAACAGGTAAGAAAGCCATTTAATGACCATAGGCTAGACAAATTAGTGTTTTGTTAAATATGTCCACTATATTAGGCTATATATTATATTTTTTACTTGTATCATTAAAATATTATAAAGTTGTTATTATAATAAAAAAACGCATTAAATTAAATTTAAGTTGTTATTTTTAACCTATAATACCAGCTGACAGGGCTCTCTGATTGTTTACAGCATAAGTGAGATTTTTTTTTTCTTGAGAAAAATTAACATCTACTGTACCTAATGATTATCCAAATGAATCGATATTGAATCAAGATGTCAAGCAATAATAAATACAGTAGCCTACCGCTACCATGTAGCTAAACATTGTAACATGTTGTCACTAAACTTAATAAAAATTCTGTTTAGTTACCAAATGTTTTGACAATCACAACTTATTGCACTTCCTGCTTTTCCCAATGAATGAATGGACGACCAGAAAAGGTTGGTCAGATCGGCTCTTAGTGTGTCCGGAATAACTGCTCTTTCACCCCTGAACACTATGCCATTCTGAAAGCTCAGCTCATCCTGAAAAGCAAAATAGTGTTGAATGTTTTGCTCCATGTCTTTTTTGTTCCGTGGCCATCCTGTAAGAATGAACTTAATCACTTCCTGCAACTTTGTGTCCTCGCTGGTTGCATCGCGAATGGCTGACAGTCTTTCTGCCGAGATAGGTACGTATGTAATCATGTTAACAGTCTCTAGATCTGCCTCTGTGTCTCCCTGTTTGCTGTCAGGTAGATAAGCTCTGCTGAGTGTGTCAGCTAGTAGCATGTCTCGGCCTGGCACATAGATCACATTAATGTGATACTTCTGCAGTCTGAGTAGCATTCTCTGTAGTCTCTTTGGTGCACTCAGTAGAGGTTTTCTCACAATATTCTCCAGTGGCTTATGGTCACTTTGAACAGTCACTTTTCTACCATAAGTATATTGGTGAAACTTTTCCATTCCAAACACTATGGCCAGACATTCTTTTTCTATCTGTGCATAACCTCTTTCTGTAGGGGTCAGCGCTCTACTAGCAAATGCCACAGGTTTGCCTTTCTGTGTCAGGGCTGCTCCTAGTCCTGTCTCTGACGCATCACATTGGAGGGTTAACTCCTCATGTTGGTCATAGTACTTGAGCAGTGGTGCGTTTGATATTTTTTCTTTCAACCTTCTAAAAGCTGTCTCGTGCACCTCAGTCCATTCCCACATGTTGTCCTTGTGTGTAAGTTGTCTCAAAACCTCACAGTCATCAGAAAGATGGTCACAAAACTTTGAAAGGTAGTTCAGCATACCTACAAGTCTCTGTACCCCCTTAACATCTGTAGGCCTCGGCAGCTCCCGCACTGCCCGCACTTTTTCCGGGTCAATGCGGAGGCCTTCTGCTGTCAGCAAGTGTCCAATGTAGGGTACCGACTCTCTCCTCAGTTTAAACTTGTCTACATTGAGTTTAATGTCTCTTTCTCTGCACCTTATTAAAAAACATCTCAAGTTTTTTTCATGATCTTTGTCTGCTTCCTCTAGTGTGTCACCTTCCCCTGTGATCAGTATGTCATCTGCAATGATATACAAACCCGGTAAGCCCTCTAGTGCTTGCATGAGTTTTCTTTGAAAGACTTCCGGAGCTGGGCTTATCCCCATTGGCATCCTGAGCCAACGATATCGTCCGAATGGGGTCGCAAACGTGGTGAGGTAACTTGACTCCTAATCCAGCTTGACGTGCCAAAATCCGTGCTTCACATCACAAACAGTGAATACCTTGGATTTTGCCAGTCCTGGCAGGACGTCATCAATGGTTGGAAGCGGAAAATGGCTCCTTTTGAGTGCTCTATTCAGTGGTTTGGGGTCTATACAGATCCTTGTCTTTCCATTTGGTTTTGTCACTGACACCATACTGCTTATCCAGTCAGTGCTGCGCTCCACAGGTGCTATTATTTCTTGGCTTTCCAGATTCTTTAATTCCTCTTTAAGCGGGGTCATCATTGCAACAGGCACTCTGCGTTTAGGCAGTTTTACTGGTGGTACACTTTTGTCTATTTCAATGCTGTACTCGCCTTCTAAGCAGCCAACGCCTGTGAAAACATCTACGAACTCTGACTTTATTTTCTCCATATTTGTCAGCTGCACACCGTTGTCAGTCGTTTTGTCTGTACATTGTGTTTTCACTATACTGTCAATCGCCAGTATGTTCTCATACTGCACTTTAATTAACTTCATGGCTTCACTAGCCTTTCTTCCCAGTAGCGGGATCCTGTCATCCTGGTCCACCACTTGAAACTCAAGTCTGTATAATTTATCATTTCTTGGATTTCGGAGTTTGACTTTACATTTTCCAAGTGGGCGTAATCTGCTTTTGTTGTACATGACAAGTACTTTCTCTGTGTCTTCCAGTTGTGTATTTGGGTTTAACAGTTGCATTGGGATAACATTACAAGTAGCACCACAGTCTATCTGAAAGTTAACTAGCTTTTTGTCCAACAACATACCTGCAAATAGATGCTGGCTTTTGCTGTGTGCTTCTTTCACTTGATTTATTGTCTCTTGGCTTTCTCTGATGTCTGTAATTGTCATGATGTCCTCACATGAGTCACTTGACTCCGAAATTGTGTGTATCGGTCTGCCTTTTTTATTTTTCTCGAACTTGGACTTGCATTTTGCAGCAAAGTGGTTCTCTTTTCCACAATTCTTACACTTCTTTCCATAGGCTGGACATTTGTGTTTATTTTTCTCATGCGTGTTGCCACAAAATTTACAGTTAATCTCGTCATTTTTGTCTCTTCTTGGATTCTTCCTCATTGCATGTATTTCTTCCACCGTTTTGCCTTGTATGGTTTTACTGTTCTCTTTTGACAGCTCAGTAGCTCTGCATATTTGTATGCACTTATCCAGCGTTAAGTTTTCTTCCCTTAACGGTCTTTCTCTCATCGCAGGGCTCTGTGTACCACACACAATCCGGTCTCTTATTAGCGAGTCTTTAATGTCACCGAAATTGCATGTACTGGCCAATACTCTCAGATCTGTGACATATCTGTCAATACTTTCGTCTTGTGCTTGGTCTCTGATAAAAAACTTGTAACGCTCAACAGTCTCATTCAGTTGTGGATTACAATGATTATCAAACTGCGTCATCATTGAACTCACTGTGCTCCTTGCAGATGTATCACCGCTCGTCAGCGTTGCTAAAAGTTCTCTCCCTCTCTCTCCGAGGAGGTAATTAAACAACTTAACTTTAGTTGTCTCCTCTGCATCGGGCATCGTGAGCTCCGTATAAAGCGTAAACTCCTCCTTCCAACTTTTCCACGTTTTCGCCACGTTGGCTGAATCCAAACAAAGTATTGGAGGCGGCTTGAGACCCTCCATCGCGACGTCTGGCGCCCTTTTTCTGCTCCGGCGTAGTGAACACTGTCTCTTGCTCGAGCTCGCGAGCTAACGTTAGATTCGCGGCACTCTTAACTCTTCACAGCGCGGTAATAACTTCGGCTGAATTCACGACCGCTGCCACCATGTTTCATACTGTTCTGTTATTCCCAACTATACAGTATGGACGATTAAAGCAATATATATGCTTACTGTGTTTATTAAGTCACAAGTGCTCACCGCATTACATTACATACATGCCAGTCTAGCGATCTGTCTCCACACAACAACATCCGTTTGTGCGTCACTCTAATCTGTCCCCTTGGGAACATGACAGTAAGTTAAGACTTAACAATTCTCTTGTAACACTTAGCACACGTGTGGTTTTGTTTACAAATTTTGGTTCCGTGCAAAAAGAGCTGTGTGAAAAGCGAATCGTACCAAAAATAAATAAAAAATCAACATTGTATTTTTGTTTTTTACAGTCTATGGTCCGGACCAAAGCAAGTGAATTATCGGACTTTCCAGGTCTGAATACATCCTTATTCACGATATGAGGGTTTGTAATCTGGAGCTGGTTAATGTTAATCTGAGAACATCTCTCACCTGCAGACTGGAAATAAACGGCATCAAGAGAAAATATCCAACATTTGTCCTTCATTCACGATCGTTAACAGCGTCACTTTCAGGCTCAACTGGTGAACGTTTCAGCTCGTCTCTCTCTCTCTCTCTCTCTCTCTCTCTCTCTCTCTCTCTCTCGCTCGCTCGCTTCTCTTTTGCGCAGGCGCAGTGCGCGATGTCATATTTCTTAAAGGGGCCGCATATTATACCAATGTATTGTAAGGGTTAGTAGATAGTCAGGGAAAGTAAGGCAGTCGATTTGCCTGCTTTTTAAAGTAAGGTTAACTAATTAGAAATAACAGTTTAAACACTTTGCTATAATTTCGATGGCTGCTACTAGTCAATCATTATCAACAAAATGTATATTTTTGATGACAAACTTTATTTGTCTAAAATTTAAAGTTACCCATTAATAACTTCACGGAGCAGTTGCATAATGTCACATTTACAATCAAGCTGATATTCGGGAAAACAGCACTCTTGATTTTATGTTGCCTGAGTTGTTTCTAATATAACAACACTGGAAAATAAAATATTTGTAACCTAATATCTTGAATTTGGGGGGCATTTGTCTTATTTTTAATGGCATTTCTGCCCCAGTTTTCTGGGGAAATAAATCAAAATTAAGAGAGTTTTTGCTTGAAAAAAAAAGCACAATTATCTGCCAATGGGGTAAGAAAAATAATCTTAATTCAAAAAGAAACAAGATTATTTTTCTTACCCTATTGGCAGATAATTTAGCTTGTTTTAAGCAAAAACTCACTTAATTTTGATTTATTTCCCCAGATAACAAGACATAATATCTTATGTCATTTTACTCATCTAGTAAATGCATCTTGATTTAACTATTGTTAGATATTTGGACTGGAAACGAGACAAAAATACTAAGTAAGAAAAGCATTTTTTGCAGTGTAGTGAGACAGTATATGATCAATCTCAATAACAAAATGTGAAATAAAAAACATACAAATTTATCAATATTCTTCTAAATGTTTTGAACTAAAAGCCTGAAAGAGAGTTGTTTTGTGCAGTCTTGTGACCACAAACAAACAGGTGCAAATGTGATTGAATTTGATATGGTCTGTACAGTGGAAATGCGGTTAATGATTTCTGACTGATAAATAATGAACAAATCAAACAATGAGTTCAAAACACACATGATTTCTCTCATGGTGTAGAAAAGGCCCCAAAGTTATGTTAGTTTTGCTTTTATTTAGTACTAATTATTTAGTATTTAGACCATATTGTGCTTTATGTTTCATGTTTACTCCCGTTTATTCAGTGCTTGTGACGGTAGCAAAAGCGCGCGCTGGTTTGTATATTATATCTGACGTCGCGCAGTTAGTATGCAGTAGCTACGATAGAGATAGTCGGTTGGTTGTCACACAGTTAAGCCTTTTTTATGCTTCTGCGTCAACTCCACGGCGTAGCTACGCCGTTACTCCTACGGCGTCGTGGCCGTTTTATGGTTCTGCGTCGGGTTGTGTTGCAGAACGCTAGGGGGGCGGTATCACAGCCCTTATGGTCTGCGTCGCCTCGACGCGTAGTTACAATTTTTTGGAGGTGCACGTCGAGCTACGGCGGAGGGGGCGGAGAGGGGTTCGCGTCGACGCAGAAGGGTCTGCGGGGGTACGCCGTCGATTCGACGCAGAAGCATAAAAAGGCCTTTAGTATGCTGTAAGATAGAGATCGTCGGTCGGATGATAATTGTGAGCAGGCACGTGCAGAGTGCATTTGCTTATAATTTACATGACAATGTGTACAAGACTAAAGTAGCCTAAATTCACGTTTATTTTTACGTTTCTGTCAGTCTGAGGTGTCGTTGCTATAACGCGTTGCTATGGGTTGCGTCACTTGCGTCAAGTTGTGCGTGTCTTGCTTCGGTCTTGACTGACAGTCTCCATTTTCGAGGGTCTAAAACTCCGGAGTAGTGTGTGGGCGGCAGGCATAACCGTAGCAAAAGTTATGCGTTTTAAAATGAAAATGTACTAGTGTACACGTAGGTATCCCACACAGTCTGCTTGGGAACCGATGCTCTCGAGCGTCTTTCAGTGAGTATGGCTCGACGGCAGAAAAAAAAAAAAAAAAAGCTTTTTTTTATTATTATTTTTTATAATAAAAGGTTGCGTGTCGATTCAATTCCAAATCCACATAACACATATTTTAAAATATTACTTAATTCGCTGAAGCCTGTTTGTCATGCATAATACACCGACCAATCGTCATCTGGCACAAGAAGTTCAAATATCATTGGACGGTCATTTATAAATAAATCATTTGAAAATTACATGGACAGACGAATTTACATTGAGGTGATCTGAATCTCCGTCGTTGACCTAATGGATGTTAATTGACTACAAACCAGCACCAAAAGTAGCATTAATGGTAAGTATAGTATTCAAGTCACTGTATTTAGTCTATATTGATACACCGTTTACATTATGAAACTATCATAGTTTGTTAAATGAAGCCCAGGCCTACTGCAGGCCTATTATGTGAAGTGTAGGCTGCCTGACAACAACACGCGAAATGGTGACTTTATTATTTTAACATTTTTGCACACACACACATTACAAATTTTTTTTTAAGAAGTCCCTTATGCGCTTTAAGCCTGCATTTATTTGATCAAAAATACAAAAAAAAAAACTACAATTTAAAATAATGTTTTTCTATTTTAATATACTTTAAAAATATGATTTATTTCTGTGATGCAAAGCACACATATACATATATGTGTATATATATATATATATATATATATATATATATATATGCCCTCTTTTTATATTTGAGCCCCTGCCCCTGAGGAACTCTCTGCACGTCCCTAATTGTGAGGGACACTTTTCTTCAGAGTGTGCGTAAATGAGGAAAGTAAGTATATCTGCTGCATTACTCGTGATATTGTATTTCTTTGTCAGCTGTTATTTCTGCTATTTGATATGGATGAGAGTTAGGAGTTTAAGGGTTGCTACATGACCGTTGTGTTAATTATATCAACGTTCGTACGTTACTTTCTAGCTTCGGTCCACCTGATTCAGTACGTCGGGTCAAAATATGTCACAGCATCGTGTTTAGACATGCTTATCCTTTACTATTTGTTGTTATGAATGTTCAGTACTTTGGTTGAGCAAATATGAAGTGGTGTTAAATATTATTATCTGGACCGCTATTGTCAGGGTTGGGACCTTGTTTTCTGTCGTTTCCATGGACTTTTAGTTTGTTTTCCATCTTCAGTGTTTTCATCTTCTCTGTCGTCATTATCATTAGTTCATTGTCCTTATTAGTTCATTTTCGTCACCTGTCTAGTTAATCAGTTAATCATCCTTCATTGTCATCACCTGTTGTACCCTCGTCATCCTCAGTGTATTTAGTTCCTGGTTCCCCTGTCTTCCGGGTCGATTAATGTTTGAGCAATGCTCACTGTTACTTTTGTTCTGAGCCTCAATTAAAGAGTGTGATTGTTGAACTTCGACTTCTTCTTCTGGCAAGCTCGTTGTGACAGATTAATCGACCAAAAACAGAATGGAGGATGATGCGTTTATCTTCAACCAGAATGGTTGTTCCATGGAGGAATTCGTCGAATTATACATTCACTTACATCAAGATGTGTACTGGAGTGAGGACTATTTAAAACAACGCTTCTGGTGCGGACTGGACGATCCCCGGGACCAGTTATTACTGTTGGGAGACTTAAATCTACCTTTTTGTGACTTTTTAGATAGAGCCCTTTTGATGTATGGGTCTTCTCTCACAGTCTCACCTGTCACTCCAGAACTTCAGGAGCCGGTGCCTGAGCTTTCTGGCTTCCAAATTTTGCTGTCACAGTGGGAGGAACTAGAGCCGGTTCGCCCTCTTCATCGCCGATATCGCCCGGCTTCATCACCTCGGCACCGGATTGGTCCTGCACTGCACCCTTTACTCCTCCTGTCACCTTCAGGGAGGTGGAGTCGCCGTCGGTCCACCGGCCTATTGTTACTGCCTGGTCGGTGGATCTCCGGTCTCCGCCTCCAGCCTCCGTCTCCAGCACTCCACCTCAGGCCAGCTGTCCATCACCGTCCCCTTGGCTCCTACCTCCTTCAGCCCCTCCATGGCCCATCAGTCCACCAGCTCCTCCAGGCTCACTTGTCCCCCCGAATCCACCTTGGTCACTCGTCCACCTTCCCTTGCCTCTGGACTGCTCTCCTCCGGCTACGCCTCGTCCCTTCGTCTTTCCGGCTCTGTTGGACTCCTCGCTCCCTTCAGTTCCTTCTTTGGTCCCCACTCCCTCTGTTGTCACCGTGCCCTTCTGTCAGGGTTGGGACCTTGTTTTCTGTCGTTTCCATGGACTTTTAGTTTGTTTTCCATCTTCAGTGTTTTCATCTTCTCTGTCGTCATTATCATTAGTTCATTGTCCTTATTAGTTCATTTTCGTCACCGGTCTAGTTAATCATCCTTCATTGTCATCACCTGTTGTACCCTCAGTGTACCTTCATCCTCAGTGTATTTAGTTCCTTGTTCCCCTGTCTTCCGGGTCGATTAATGTTTGAGCAATGCTCACTGTTACTTTTGTTCTGAGCCTCAATTAAAGAGTGTGATTGTTGAACTTCGACTTCGTCTTCTTCTTCTGGCAAGCTCGTTGTGACAGCTATTGAGGCTTTGAAGTATATCATAGACGACAGAAAGTTATATCTACGTTATTGGTAACTTAATGCATGGTAGGAAATCTGAAAATCCCATATAAGTGTTTGAATCCTTTCTCTCTGCTTACATTCTTAGAGTTTAAGAGATATATAGTCATATTCTGACTATTATTTATTTTATGTTTGTAATGTATATTAGTGCTCAAGGAGGAATGAGTGTATGCATGTTTCCTTTATTCATCTGTATTTTGTTTCTCTCTTTATAGAAAACCACACTCAAAATTACACTCACCCTCAAACTCACTCACACAAGAAAGAGGAAAGAATAAACAGAATAAAAAGAACTTTCTCTCAGCTCTTCATTTCATACTCTGGAATATTTGGCCTTAAGTGGTGTTCTGGCCGACACATCTGAGTGAACCTGGTGATAAACCCAGAATTAGCACCTAGGCTGAGCGTCTACCCATTATCTTCACTTCATTTATGGTCCTTCGAGCTGGATCACTGGGTTTACGTCAGAGATGGAATTACATCCAGAGTATGATGCTAGTGGTGCACGTCCCAGACGGCAAATTCGCCCACCTGTGCGCTATGCAGATTATGAGGTTGATTATAGAGGCTACATCGATGAGAGGTACAGAGAGGAACTAGAGAGTACTCACCAGGAGGGAAATGCCAGGATGACACCCCTCACCTCCCCTTATGACTCTCCCCTTTGCCTGCAGAGGCGGGATGCTATTCTTCAAGAGATGGACCTGGGCTATATGACGGAGAACCAACAGCACAGCCAGAAGAATCAGCTAGCCCCCCAGCGGTTTCCAGAGAGAGTTTAGGGAACAGCTACGAGATTACTCTACTCCCCTACCTTCAGCGCTGCACCCCATACATCCACAGGAGGAGAGCCAAGTTGAGTTAGATGACATTCGTCATGAAAGACACCTCCTGCAGAAGACACAGCGTCACATGGCATCAGACTTAGTCGAGCTTAGAGCGTTGCGAGCAGACATGAGACAGTTAGTAGATGCTGTTCGCAACATGCAGAGTCCAACCTCTATTCATACCAGAGAGCCAGAGTTAACGGTGATGTCGCCACGGCGTAGAGGAAGAGGATGATTGGCCTGCACCACCACCATGGCCAGACCCAGTAATGGACAAACTTCTGCCTAGTGACCCACCTATGCTACATTCGCTTATTAGGAGAATAGATGAGGTTCCAAGAACTGAGGAAGAAGCACTGCCAGCCCCAGCTCCTGACATGTTTGTGGGCCAGCCACAAGTTAATCACTCAGCACGTGGGGCCCTTCCTACTGCAAAGCCATGGGATGACACTGGCCGTCATCCACCGCCCTGGTTCAAGCCCATTCAGTCTCTGCCGCAGCCACACAGACTACCTCCAGCTGAGCCCAAGTACCCTACAGCTTATGGTGGTCAACGGAGTGAGCTTGGCTGCAACCCAACGCCCCATCAGTGACATCCAGGAATGGCATGGGCACAGCCTCTGCCTTTTAGCTCACCTCAGGGTCATAACTACAATGTCCCAGAGCCAAGTTACCGTGGGCCACGCCCAACAATCCGCAACTTCTCAAGTCGGGACCCAAGTGAGTTTTCACGGCTCAAGATCTCATTGGAGAACCTCTTACCACATGATGCATCTGAGCTGTTTAAATACCAAGTGTTGGTCGATCACTTGCAACTAGAAGAAGCCAGGTTAATAGCAGATGCTTACCTTAACTCCCCAACACCCTTCTCAGACACAATGGTTGCCCTAAATGACAAGTTTGGCCAACCACATCAGATAGCACTGAGGCGTATTGCTGCTGTGATGGACTCACCAGACATAAGGCGGGGAGACTTTGCTGCATTTGAGAAGTTTGCACTCCAGATACAGTCACTTGTGGGAATGCTGAAGACACTAGACCATGAGGGTGAAGTGGAACTACAGTGTGGCTCACATGTGGCTCGTCTGCTGAGCAAGCTGCCACCTGAGCAGAGAGCCGAGTTTCGCCGCTGCATGTACCATCAGGGCACACAAACCCACACCCTAACTAATCTTTCAGATTGGTTGAAATACGAGTCTTGGTGTCAGGACTCTGAAGGACAGTTAGCTGTGATAGGAGCTTGGGAGAAGCCAGTGTCCAGACATGAGGGTAGGAAGGGCAAGCTACCTACCACTGTCCTCCATGGTGTGAAGGACACCGCTAAGAAACCTGAGGCTCCAGTGCCAAGCAGCTCCTTCAAATGGAACAAGAGCAAGCCATACTGTCCATTCTGCAATAATGAGGAACACTACCCAGAGGTGTCAAAAGTATTCACATTCATTACTCAAGTAGAAGTACAGATACTAGGGTTTAAAATGACTTCTGTAGAAGTTGAAGTATCAACTCAAGCTTTTTACTCAAGTAAAAGTGTAAAAGTACATGGTTTCAAAACTACTTAAAGTATAAAAGTAAAAGTAATGCAAGGCAAAAAATGCCATTAAGGACAAAAGCTTAGACCGCGCCAAAGGGGCCTATAGTGCACCCCACCTCCTCAAAAAAAAAAAAAAAAAAATTCTAAGGCCATAATGACTATAATGTTATATATATTAAAATGTAAATGTTGAAAAACTTGTGAGGCACTAGACTATAGCTGTATAACAGGTATACCTGTTTCAGCCACATATAAGGATTTCGGATATTGCCATCTTTGTGGGGATATTTTGACACTATAATGGTTGCGCGCACACACACACTCTCTCTCTCCCACACACACACTCTCTCTCTCTCACACACACATGCACGCACTCTCTCTCTCTCTCTCTCTCTCTCTCACACACACACATACACACTCTCTCTCTCTTCTCTCTCTCCACACTCTCTCTCTTCTCTCTCACACACACACTCTCTCTCCTCTCTCTCTCACACACACACTCTCTCTCTTCTCTCTCACACACACTCTCTCTCTTCTCTCTCACACACACACTCTCTCCCCTCTCTCTCTCTCTCTCTCTCTCTCTGTCTCTCACACACACACACACACACACACTCTCTCTCTCTTCTCTCTCTCCACACTCTCTCTCTTCTCTCTCACACACACACTCTCTCCCCTCTCTCTCTCTCTCTCTCTCTCTCTCTCTCACACACACACACACACTCTCTCTCTTCTCTCTCTCCACACTCTCTCTCTTCTCTCTCACACACACTCTCTCTCCTCTCTCTCTCACACACACACTCTCTCTCACACACTCTCTCTCTTCTCTCTCACACACACACTCTCTCCCCTCTCTCTCTCTCTCTCTCTCTCTCTCTCTCACACACACACACACACACACTCTCTCTCTCTCTCTCTGTCTCTCACACACACACACACACACACACACACTCAGTCTCCCTCTCACACACACTCGCTCTCTCACACACACGCACACACTCTCTCTCACCTCTCTCTCACACACACACGCGCGCACGCACACACACACTAACGATTATGTTTGCCACTTATCCCGCGATTGTCATACAGTAGGCAATATTGTAAAAACGGCTGTCCCCAAAGCAATATTTGACGCGATTTGCCCCGTTGAGCACAAAACTGTGGATTTCTCCCTCGCTTACCGCATCTACAGTAGGTTTCCTTCGGAGGAGTTTTGCCGCTTCGCACAAACCAAATGTAACTACAGCGCGCCGCGCGGACAGCGTCTCACAAGTTAGAAAGAAAACACAAAGCCAATCAGTTTAGCGATGTGTGTTCAGGAGGCGGGACTCAGATCTATTGTAGTATAATTGGCCATTTTTTGAACGACGACAAGCCAGAATGAAAACAAGCGGGAATGAAAACAAGCAGAAATGAAATAGGAGTAACGAGGCTATTTTTAAAATGTAAGGAGTAGAAAGTACAGATAATTGCGTGAAAATGTAAGGAGTAGAAGTAAAAAGTCGGCTGAAAAATAATTACTCAAGTAAAGTATAGATACCCAAAATTTCTACTTAAGTAATGTAACAAAGTATTTGTACTTCGTTACTTGACACCTCTGACACTACCTTAGCCAGTGTACAGAGGTATCCAGGCTAACAAAGGATCAGCTGACCGAATGGATAAAAAGTAACAAGAGGTGTTGGCGATGTGCACGGCCACACCAGGCGGCCCAGTGCAACTTAAAGACATGCAGCCTCTGCCAAGGAAAACACCTCCAGGTGCTACATGTAGTCCGTCACCTCGCCCAACCACAGCAGTGTCTATTTACAACAGTAACACCCCAGGCGAGCGAGCTGATGAAACATGTTGAGAGATTATGGCAGGTCGACACTGTCCCATTCAGAAGCGAGAAACTAGTTACTCATTCAAGGCAGGACCACAAGGCCATCAGCATCCTGGAAGCCAAAACCATCAGGGTAGAGGTTGATGGCATTCTCCGTTACGCAACCCCGCTGCTCCACCGGAAAGACATGCTGCTCTTTCAGGCTACTAAAGAAGCCGTAATGCCCAGTTTACGAAGTGTAGAGAGGCGACTGGCCAGAGATCCTGTACGGGCAGAAGCCTACAGAGTGGAGATGGACAAACTTATAAAGGCGGGCTCTGTCATCAAGTGTGGACCGAAAGTTTCAGATGAGGAGGGTCGTGAGGAATGGTATATCCCTCACCATATGGTGAGCCATAATGCCAAGAATAGGCTGGTATTCAACTGCTCCTATCAGTATCGAGGGCAGAACCTGAACGATCATCTACTGCCTGGGCCGACCTTAGGAGCATCACTACTGGGAGTTCTGCTAAGATTCCGAGAGCATGCAGTTGCAGTTAGTGGAGACATCAGAGGCATGTTCCACCAAGTTCGCCTCCTCCCAGAAGATCGTGCTCTGCTCAGATTTCTTTGGCGCGACATCAGTCAAGAAGGACCTCCTGCAGTGTACGAGTGGCAGGTGCAACCGTTTGGTACAACATGTAGCCCCTGCTGTGCCACATTCGCCTTACAACGCCACGTCTCCGATAACAGCCAGCCAGATGAAGAGGTGAGGATATCGGTTCAGAAATGTTTCTATGTAGATAACTGCCTCCAGAGTGTCCCCACTATTGCTAAGGCGAGGCATCTAGTCGACAAACTACGAGCCCTTCTTGCGTCTGCAGGCTTCGATCTACGTCAGTGGGCCAGCAACGAACCAGGTGTAATAAGTCATCTACCAGAAGAGAGCTGCTCTGCTAGTGTTGAGCTATGACTGGCTCAGAACAAGACAGATACCCCAGAATCTACTCTAGGGCTAAACTGGCTCTTCCACACTGATGTCCTTGGTTACAAGCATCGTCATGTGGAGTACGGTGTTCCCACGATGCGTAATATCTACAAGGTGCTGGCGAGTCAGTACGACCCCTTGGGGTTCATCCTACCCTACACCACCAGGGCTAAGATAATTGTCCGACACCTTTGGGACAAACACAGGGGATGGGATGATCCACTACTACCGCAGGAGCTTCTGCAGCAGTGGAAAGACTGGGAAGAAGAACTACAAGTCTTACCTCAAGTCACCCTGCCCCGACCGTACTTGTCGAAGTCCGTGGACATCTCCGGTCTTCAGAGAGAGGTGCATGTATTTTGCGACGCCTCACAAGAGGCTTATGGTTCAGTGGCGTACCTCCGGACCACTGACAGACACGGTGAAGTGTATCTGTCATTCCTAATGGCCTGTTCCAGAGTCGCTCCCAAGCGATTTCACTCTATGCCCTGATTAGAACTCTGTGCTGCTCTTACTGGTGCACAGCTCTCACAGGTGCTGAAGAGGGAGCTTACCATCCACATTGATCGGACAACCCTTTGGTCAGATTCCACAACGGTGCTGACATGGCTGAGGTCTGAATCCTGCCGGTTCAAGGTCTTTGTGGGCACCCGCGTGGCCAAGATACAGGAGCTGACTGACGAGCATGCCTGAAGATATGTTGATACCGCAAGAAACCCTGCTGATGACGTAACACGAGGGAAGAAGCTGCGAGAGCTTGTTCAGCCAAATAGATGGAGCCTGGGACCTGCCTTCCTCCTGACCAGTCCGGACTCATGGCCAGAAGACCCCACTGTTGACCAAGCAGAAGATACCTCAGAGCTGCGCAAGTCTATCTTCTGTGGGGTCGCCGCAGTTGCATCAAGCCAGTCGACTTCAGATGTGGACCAATACGGCTCGTGGAAGGAGCTGCTGGAAGGGACAGTGCAGGAGCTGCATGGGGCGGCCAACTCTAATGATAAGCCCACAGCTGAAGACTACCGACAGGCTGAACAGTTAATACTTCAGAGGGCTCAGAGGGATAGTTTTTAGCAGGAGTACAGCCTCCTGAAAGCTGGTAAACCAGTCCCCAGCAGCAGTCGACTTCGCACTCTGTCTCCAGAGCTGGAGGAAAAGGGAGGGCTCATTCATGTTGGAGGACGACTCCGTCGAGCAGAAGGCCTAGAACTGACCACTCTTCATCCAGTCATCTTAGACCCAGGTCATCGAGTGTCTACGCTCTTGATCAAAGACTTCGATAACCGCCTCCGCCACCCAGGCCCAGAGCGGGTGTTCGCAGAGCTTCGACGCTCCTTCTGGATCCTGCGAGGGCGTGAGGCTGTCCGCCGCTACCAGTATAGCTGCGCTGACTGTCAGCGATAGAGGGCAAAACCTGCAGTGCCGAAGATGGCAGACCTGCCATCAGCCCGTCTGCGCCTTTTCAAGCCCGCCTTCTATTCTACAGGGATGGACTGCTTTGGGCCATTTGAGATCAAAGTGGGCCGGCGCCGGGAGAAGAGGTGGGGGATCATCTTCAAGTGCCTCACAACTAGGGCGGTGCACTTGGACCTCCTTACCTCTATTGATACAGATGCTTTTCTGATGTCCCTTTGACGGTTTATTGCCCGTAGAGGAACTCCTGCAGAGCTGTTCTCCGATCAGGGGACAAATTTCAAGGGAGGTGAGCTAGAACTCCGTGAGACCTTCGTTGGAATGTCTAACGAACTACAACATCTCCTTGCACCACAGAAGATCTCCTTCCGCTTTAACCCCCCAGCAACTCCCCACTTCGGAGGGGTGTGGGAGAGGGAGATCCGCTCAGTTAAGAGCGCACTCTATGCCACAGTCGGTGCTCAGCCTGTTCCAGAAGAAGTGCTTCGCACCGTACTTACTGAGGTAGAAGGGATCCTTAACAGTAAGCCCTTGGGTTATGTGTCTTCAGATGCCAGCGACCCAGATCCAGTGACTCCCAGTGTTCTTCTTATGGGGCGGCCTGATGGTTCGCTACCTCAGGTAGTCTACCCCGAAAGTGAGCTCATCTGTTGCCGCCGCTGGAAACACTCACAAATCTTGGCTGATCACTTTTGGGGCCGTTTCATCCGACTCTATGTGCCGAGTCTGCAAGGTCGCCAGAAGTAGCAGGCTACACCAGCTGATATTGCAGGGGACTGTGTAGTGATGATCGCTGATCCACATCTTCCGAGGGCCCTCTGGCCCATTGGGAAAGTAGTCAAGACTCATCCCAGCCCTGACGGGCACATCAGGTCCGCTGATGTTAAGGTGAAGGAGAGAATCTACACCCGGCCAGTTGCCAGGCTGGTTGTCCTCCCTGCACTTCCTTCTGGAGCAGATGGAGACGGTTCCACTCCTGCCACTACACCCCAGCCATATAACTTTGTTGCCTTTAATGATGAGCGAATGTCTTACATACATTCGGGGGCGGCTGTAGAAAAGGCCCCAAACTTATGTTAGTTTTGCTTTTATTTAGTACTAATTATTTAGTATTTAGACCATATTGTGCTTTATGTTTCAAGTTTACTCCCGTTTATTCAGTGCTTGTGACGGTAGCAAAAGCGCGCGCTGGTTTGTATATTATGTCTGACGTCGCGCAGTTAGTATGCAGTACGATAGAGATAGTCGGTTGGTTGTCACACAGTTAGTATGCTGTAAGATAGAGATTGTCGGTCGGATGATAATTGTGAGGGACACTTTTCTTCAGAGTGTGCGTAAATGAAGAAAGTAAGTATATCTGCTGCATTACTCGTGATATTGTATTTCTTTGTCAGCTGTTATTTCTGCTATTTGATATGGATGAGAGTTAGGAGTTTAAGGGTCGCTACACGACCGTTGTGTTAATTATATCCACGTTCGTACGTTACTTTCTAGCTTCGGTCCACCTGATTCAGTACGTCGGGTCAAAATATGTCACAGCATCGTGTTTAGACATGCTTATCCTTTACTATTTGTTGTTATGAATGTTCAGTACTTTGGTTGAGCAAATATGAAGTGGTGTTAAATATTATTATCTGGACCGCTATTGAGGCTTTGAAGAATATCATAGACGACAGAAAGTTATATCTACGTTATTGGTAACTTAATGCATGGTAGGAAATCTGAGAATCCCATATAAGTGTTTGAATCCTTTCTCTCTGCTTACATTCTTGGAGTTTAAGAGATATATATAGTCATATTCTGACTATTATTTATTTTATGTTTGTAATGTATATTAGTGCTTAAGGAGGAATGAGTGTATGCATGTTTCCTTTATTCATCTGTATTTTGTTTCTCTCTTTATAGAAAACCACACTCAAAATTACACTCACCCTCAAACTCACTCACACAAGAAAGAGGAAAGAATAAACAGAAACTTTCTCTCAGCTCTTCATTTCATACTCTGGAATATTTGGCCTTAAGTGGTGTTCTGGCCGACACATCTGAGTAAACCTGGTGATAAACCCAGAATTAGCACCTAGGCTGAGCGTCTACCCATTATCTTCACTTCATTTATGGTCTGTATTTTCTGGTGATGTTTAGAGTCCAGCAGTGAAAAACTATTTCCACAAACACATATTAGACTTGTTTTCAGTTTAAACAATCACAGTTAAACGCTTTTTGTCAAGACAAGATGTTTTCTCTGTTTATTTCTCATAATTGCACAGTACTATCAGAAGACAAAATAGTAAACTTAGTAAATAAGTATGTCATGAATATATCTAATTCAAGTTAGACAGATTTTGCACAAAAAATATTTACACTTTTGAAGCTTCACCTCTTAAATCTTTCTAGTCTTCCATTCAGTTTAACAAATTAAACAAAATAGACAATCTCATAGTTTATCTTGCAGAATTAACCTGAATGTATTTGATTTAGAATTGAATGTTGATCACTTGCAACAGTTTTTCATGTGAGTGAGAAGGCCTGATAAATGTCTGAAACTCTTCTCACACCGAGTGCAGTAGTACGGCTTCTCTCCAGTGTGAACTCGCTCGTGTTCTTTCATGTTTCCAGACCGAGAGAAACTCCTGTCACAATATGAGCACTTGTAAGGTTTTTCTCCAGTATGAATTCTTTGATGCCGTTTCAGACTCTCAGCTCTAGTAAAGCTCTTCCCACAGTCACAACACACATGATCTCTCACTTCAGTGTGTGTTTTCTGGTGCTTTTTAAAACCGTTCAGTCGTGAAAAACTCTTTCCACAGAGAGAACACATATAAGGCTTATCATCTGAATGAACTTTCATGTGTGCTTTTAGATTTGATGAGTGAATACGCAGATGATTTCTCAAACCTGTTGAATCTTTGAAACTTTTCTCACACTGAGTACAGTAGTACGGCTTCTCTCCAGTGTGAACTCGCTCATGAAATTTCAGGTGTGCAGACTGAGTGAAACTCTTGTCACAATATGAGCACTTGTAAGGTTTTTCTCCAGTATGAATTCTTTGGTGCTGTTTCAGATTGTCAGCTCTAGTATAACTCTTCCCACAGTCACAACACACATGATCTCTCACTTCAGTGTGTGTTTTCTGGTGCTTTTTAAAACAGTTCAGCCATGAAAAACTCTTTCCACAGAGAGAACACATATAAGGCTTCTCGTCTGAATGAACTTTCATGTGTGCTTTTAGATTTGATGACGAAATAAACTCTTTACCACACTGATCACAGTTAAATGGTTTTTCTCCAGTGTGAATGTGCAGATGATACTTGAGTAACAATGAAGATATGAAACTCTTCTCACACTGAGTGCATGGATACGGTTTCTCTCCAGTGTGAATTCTCATGTGTGTGTTAAGGTTTCCTTTTTGTCTGAAACTCTTTCCACACTGTGAGCAGGAGTGCAGCTTTTTGGCATTTGTTCCTTGAGTTTTGAAGTCACAGTGTTTCTTTACTTCGTTCAGTTCTTCTCTTAGCTCTGTTATTTCCGTCTGATCTAAAATGAACATCAAGTAGTTATAATCAGTTTAAGGAGGATAATTTCAAGGAAAATTCAAGTGAATACAAGCATCTTTGATCTTTTGTTATATCATTCTCATTAATTTGACAAATTAAAAATAGTATTTTTGACACATTATACATATATATATGGTTAGAATAATTTAGATTAATTTCTACATCATTTATCATCAATATCTACTTATTATTTCACAGTCACCAAAGCAGTCAACATTGAAGAATCAAGAATGGACACCAACCTATTTGTTCCTCAGTATCTTCATGTTTTATTCTGGATGGTTCTTGATCACTCATGTCTTCAATCTCCTCTTTAATAAACTCCATCTTTAACAGTCACACAGATTTCAGCTGCTACTCCTGGAGTTTGTCCTTCTCTTGTAGGATGATGGGAATATTCCCAGTATTTATTGGTGAATTGTTGTGGGAGGAGCTTCACTGCAGGTGTGAACTGTGATCACTGTGTGATACTGACGTCCACAGGACCAGATCTGGAAAAATCAAAGATAAGTTACTGAATTCAAACTGGATTACTTTAACAGAAAACATATGGTGCCTTAAATTTGGTTCAAATATAGAGCATTTTGATGGTTACATATTAGTAGTGTATAAAACAGCTCTAAGTTGGTCATTTTTATGTAACCCAGGATATTATAAGAATGAAACAGGGCACAGGTTCAATTGTTCAATTAATATAAACTAATTTGAAATCTAACAAGATGACAAAAATCCACTTAACAGGACCAGATCTGGAATCTGAAAGTTACTGAATGTTACTGAATTTATACTTAACTAATTTAATTATTTGATAGTTAAGTAAAGTGAATATATTTGCTGTTATAAATAGTGTTTTGACAAACTTGTATATTATCATCATATAAAACAGATCTATAGGGTCATCCGTATCAAAATAACCACTTTTTAGAAATGTTTATATTGTTAATCCCTATTATCTCTAGCCTTGGCTACCGTATATAGACCGCCAGGGCCTTACGCTGATTTCCTAAAAGAGTTTGCAGATTTTCTCTCAGATCTATTGGTCAACTTTGATAAAGCATTAATTGTTGGAGATTTCAACATACACGTAGATAATTCAAATGATGCGTTAGGGGCTGCGTTTACAGATTTATTAAACTCCTTTGGGGTCTAGCAAAACGTCACCGGACCAACTCATCGTCTTAATCATACACTCGATTTAATTATATCATACGGAACCGATCCAACCGATATAGATATTATACCGCAAAGTGATGATGTCAGTGACCACTTCATGGTAACTTGTATATTACGGACTACAGTACTATGTCACGCTGCGCCGCGTTACCGACCAGGCAGAACAATCATTCCATCCACCATAGATAATTTCTCAAATTGCTTATCTGATTTGTCTCAGTTACTGCCTGAACCCAAACAAACAGATGAATTAGAGGAAATAACTACCACTATGAGCACCATTCTCTCTAGAACATTGGATATTGTTGCACCCATTAGATTAAAAAAGGTCAGAGAGAAAAGTAAAGCACCATGGTACAACAATACTACGCATGTTCTAAAGAGAGAAACCCGTAAATTAGAGCGTAAATGGAAACAAACTAATTTAGAGGTCTTTAGAATCGCGTGGAAAGACAGTATGTCACGTTATAAAAAGGCCCTAAAAGCGGCAAGGGCTGAGCATCTCCGCAAACTAATAGAAAACAACCAAAATAATCCAAGGTTTTTATTTAACACCGTGGCTAGACTGATAAATAAACAGACGTCACCTGAACAAAATATTCCGTTACAGTTTAGCAGTAATGATTTCATGGACTTCTTCACTGAGAAAATAGAAAGCATCAGAACCACAATTGTAAACATTCAATCTTCAATCGCGCCTTATAAATCAGCCTCAATTATCACCCCGCAAGAACAATTACAGTGCTTTACAACTATAGAACAAAAAGAGTTAAATAAACTTATCACTTCATCTAAAACAACAAAATGCTTATTAGATCCTATACCAACTAAACTACTGAAAGAAGTGTTACCTATAGTGGAAGAGCCTCTCCTCAATATCATTAACTCGTCTCTATCTTTAGGTCACGTTCCAAAAACATTTAAACTGGCAGTTATAAAACCACTCATTAAGAAACCACAATTAGACCCACATAATCTAGCAAATTACAGACCCATTTCAAATCTTCTATTTATGTCTAAAATATTAGAAAAAGTAAACTGGGCTCTTTTTTGCAAGAAAATGACATCTATGAAAAGTTTCAGTCTGGATTCAGGCCGCACCATAGCACTGAAACTGTGCTCGTTAAAATCACTAATGATTTACTTTTAGCTTCGGACCAAGGCTGTATCTCAATACTAGTTTTACTTGATCTTAGTGCTGCGTTCGATACTATAGATCACACAATACTCTTAGATCGACTACAAAACTATACTGGCGTTCAAGGACAAGCATTAAGCTGGTTCAGATCATACTTATCTGACCGCTACCATTTTGTCTATTTAAATGGAGAAAAATCGATCATAACTTCAGTAAACTATGGAGTGCCGCAGGGATCTGTGCTAGGTCCTCTATTTTTCTGAATATATATGATGCCACTTGGAAATATTATAAGGAAACATGGAATTAGTTTCCATTGTTATGCTGATGACACTCAAATATACATTACATCACGGCCGGATGAAAACGCTAAATTATCAAAATTGACAGACTGTGTTAAAGATATAAAAGATTGGATGCCACGTAATTTTCTTTTATTAAATCCAGACAAGACCGAGGTACTACTTATCGGTTCAAAAAAACGCCCACAAAACCTCTCACAATACAACTTTAACATAGTAGGATGTCCTGCTATTTTATCCTCTACAGTAAAATACCTGGGTGTTATACTAGACTGCAACCTGTCTTTTGAAAATCATATTTCATATGTTACAAAAACTGCCTTTTTCCACCTTAGAAACATTGCTAAGCTACGTAATATGCTATCAGTTTCTGATGCAGAAAAGTTCTCGCAGAAAAGACCTCGAGACTAGATTACTGTAATGCTCTATTAGCTGGTTGTCCTGCATCCTCAATAAACAAGCTACAGTTAGTCCAAAATGCAGCCGCTAGAGTTCTTACTAGATCAAGAAAATATGATCATATAACACCGATCTTATCATCACTACATTGGTTACCTATAAAGTTCCGTATAAATTATAAGGTATTGTTACTGACTTATAAAGCCCTAAACGGCTTAGCTCCTGTCTATTTAACGTATCTTCTATCGCCCTATAATCCATCGCGCTCTTTAAGATTAGGGATCGACCGATATGGATTTTTTAGTGCCGATGCCGATTTTATTTCATCAGCCTTAGCCGATGGTCGATATGGGCTGGCGATTTTCTTGAGCCGATATTTGGAGCCGATACTGCTTTTGCTCCCTCAATTTACATCATAAAATTGACACAATTATCATGATGATAACAAATGTTACAAGTCTCTATTTAAAAAAGGAACATTTATTGAACTTAAAAAAACTATTTAACAAATAGTAAAAACAGGTGATGGTAACCTGTGCTAACCCTAACAAGTAAAAAAAGAGTTCAGTGCTGAAAATACTTAAGCATAATTAAAAATGAGTAATAGCTAAATTTGTTACTGTAGCCTATTGTTTATTAATCTTTGTTAGTAAAACGGACCAGCACGTCCCTGCCCTGTAGCGGCCTTTTTAAGCGGCTCAGAGAGAGACGTACTGCCAGCAACTCGAGGCAGTTGATGTGCCAATGCAGATGGGGGCCCGTCCAAACCCTGACACTGCCCGTTGTACGTGGCACCCCAGCCGGTGGCAGAGGTATCTGTGAACACCACAGCATGCCTGGAGACCTGTTCCAAGGGGACTCCTGCCCGCAGGAACGAGAGGTCTGACCACGGGCTGAAGGTATGGCGGCACGCCGGTGTGTTTGCCACCCGGTGAGTGCCGAGATGCCACGCCCATCTCGGGACTCGGCTGTGAAGCCAGTGCTGAAGCGGTCTCATATGAAGCAGGCAGAGCGGGGGTTACCGCCGTAGCCACTGCCATATGCCTCAGGAGCCTCTGAAAGTATTTCAGTGGGACCGCCGTCCTGCCTTCTAACGTGTTCAAGCAGTTCAGCACCGACTGAGCATGTTCCTCTGTGAGGCGCGCTGTCTGTGCGACCGAATCCAACTCCATACCGAGAAAAGAGATCCTCTGCTCAGGGGCGAGTTTGCTCTTCTCCCAGTTGACCCGTAGACCCAACTGGCTGAGGTGCCTGAGCACGAGGTCCCTGTGTTCGCATAACTGCTCTCGAGAGTGTGCTAGTATGAGCCAGTCGTCGAGATAGTTAAAGTTCTCTCATGGGAACAAGGGCCCCCTCCGTGACTTTCGTGATGACACAGGGAGACAGGGACAGCCCGAAGAGCAGGACCTTGTACTGATAAGCTCGACCCTCGAACGCAAAGCGCAGAAACGGCATGTGTCGAGACAAGAATCGAGACATGAAAGTACGCGTCCTTCAGGTTGATCGCTGCAAACCAATCTCGGGGACGGATGCATTCGAAAATGCGTTTGTGCATGACCATTTTGAACGGTAGCTTGTGAAGACTCCGATTCAAAACACGCAGGTCCAAGACCCAACTCCTTTCTGGGTACAATGAAGTAGGGACTGTAGTACCCTGACCTCATATCGGCTGGAGGGACCGGCTCTATCGCGTCCTTCGCCAGTAGGACTGCGATCTCCGCGCGCAAGACATGGGCAACGGCTGCTCTCACTGTAGTGGAGTGGATGGCCCGAAACTTGTTGGGACGCCGGGCAAATTGAATCGCATAGCCGAGCCTGACGGTTCGAATGAGCCAGCGAGACGGACTGGGAAGCGCTAACCAGAATCGCAAAGACCGTACAAGCGGGACCAAAGGGACCGTAGGCGTACCCGGAGCGGGGCAGCGAGGCGGAACACAGGAACGCGGCCCGGGAGGCTCTCTTGGGGAGGCGACCCGGACCGTGGTCTAAGTGTGCTGTGCAACACTTACCTGGTTCCACGAGGCAGGAGGTGGCTTGGTTGCGTTCTCGAACCACACACTGCTGCCCGCTGGCAACAGAAGAGGCGGATGAGGGTGGTGAGGATTCTCTCCTCCCACTACTCTCCGGACCCTCTTCAAACCCAGAGAGAGGAACTGCTCTTTTTTTTTTTGAGAGAGAGAACTTGGGGACCACTGTGACACTGTGGTGGAACAGAATTTTTACTCAAAAGATTAGTTTCCCAACCCTCTACTGGGAGAGAGCAGCTCCACCCATCTCCGGGTCACCCGTCTCCAGTGATTGTTTCACCGACCACTTAAACAGTAACAGTGGTTGAGACGGGCGGTGTCATCCTCCTGCAGCGGACACAGTAGAGCAGGCTGTGCCGGAGTTTTTTCTTTTTTGCAGGGGATGACACCCTTGGCGACAAGTAGACTGAGGGGCAGCCCACGAGGTACTCTGGTGGTACATTGGGGGAAGCGCTTCAGTCTGCTGCTGACTGTGGAGAACTGCTGGGCCAGTTCTCAACAGTGTCGCTGAAAAGGTCACCTTATGCGATGGGAACATCGAGAAAGCTTACTTTGATGAGCTCTCACACCTCTACAAGGACAGCCAGGGGCGCTTCTGGACCACCAAGGTGGACATCGTCTGATCGAGGGCCAGCGCTGTGACTTGAACACGGTCAGTCGACAAGCGCAGCTCAACCCCGGCTCAGAAGTACCCTCGTGCAATAAGAGTGCCTTGGCCTCGCATGCAGGGTAGAGGTGGCCTGCCAGAGGCACAGCCACCCCACCATCAAGGGTAGTGAGAGAGGTGAAAACTTTATGCAGAATTTGGCACTTTTGGCGTTCCATATTTTGGTTCCAATATAGCTCCATACTGCTAAGTTTTCAATGCACGTCCGAGAAAGACCCGGGAAAGCATGGCTGTCAGCTCTGAATCTGATTAAGCATAAGCACACACACTATTACAGTGGGAACTTAGCATCATCCTCATTTCCAGAACGAAACAGCCCCTCTTTCCAATGTAGCAATCGACATCTGCTCTCAGCTGAAGCCTTAAATGAAAGGCTAAGTTCCTCCATTTTTTTTTTTGAAAGACCAGCAATCCCATCCAGAAACTGCACAGCTTGTGATGCGCTAGAGAGGGAGGGGCCCTAGAGGGTTGGTTCCCCGAAGGAGAAAGCCTCAGCTCTAAGGATCACCCAAGCTATTCCACTGAAGTAGACCTCTCCTGGTGGCCACCAGGGAGGGCGCTACAACGGATAATAGACATGGGGACCTCACACCTAGAGTGTCGAGCGAGCGCTGGGTCACCGTGACAACCCGCGCTGCAGCCTGGCAGCTCGACGGCACACGACACGCTGGTGTCCCAGAGTGTCGAGCAGACCTGCAGCTGTGCTTTCACACACAAGCAGCGGCTGGCCAACAACAGAGGGGACTCAAGCTTTCCGAAGAAAGCAGAGTCAACCGGCGTGCCGACATGGTCATGATTCCATGAAAACATGAACCACCCATGAACTCAGTCTCACATGTTTCCCAGGCATGCGAGACAATGATCGTGGCCGTCAGTGAGGACAGGAAACGACCGCATCCAGAAACACACGGGTGGGCGTCATCTTTAGAAAGACGCAACTCACACCCATGTAAGCTCTTTCAGGTGAATGCTCTTCTTGGTACTGAAGCACGCAGGGGAACGGTCGCAGCGGACACAGACAGGAATGTGCAACCTGTCGTGCGCTGTCTCTCTTCACGGCGGTCTTACCCGCCGTAAGAACGGCTATTTAGCGCACCGTTACCAGCTGTGAAAACAGCTTTTTTTTGTTTTGCTCTGCTCAGTAACACAAAAACAAAAATAAAAGAGAAAAATAAAGTCGACCCCGCTGCATCGCCCGCACCAGACACAAGAGATCTTCCTGAAAAGCTTGCTCGTTGTTTGATCACTCAAGATTAGATAGATTAAACAGCATCGGTTGGCTCCGAAGCAAAACCGAAGCGGACCACTCTCACCCTGCTCACCATCTCTTTAATCTCCTCCCATCAGGTAGAAGATATAGGAGCATTAAGACTTCCACATCACGTTTCAGAGACAGCACTTACCCTCTGGCTATCAGACATCCAAATTTGCACTGACTGATAGCAGCATTTTACTAACTGTATGCACTGTGAACTTTCTTTGCCGAGGGGTATTGTCTCTTTAATGTCTGCGGGGTTTGGTCTACTGTTTAACTGTTTGCTGGGTATTGTTGTTATTATTTTTGTACTTGTGTTGTCTGTCTTTAGGCTATTTATGTCTGAGAGTTGTACCAAGACAAATTCCTATCAACTTGTTGATATGGCAATAAATTATTGAAATGAAAAAGCTTAAGTGCAATCGCAACTGCTGCTCATATATATATCCGCGCTGCGAGGCTGAGCAGCTGATGCAAATGATTGCACGCCAATGTGTATTGGCTCGTGTCACTCGAAGTAGATCGGCTCTCTAGCGAGATTCCTATTTTTTCGATCACGACATACGTCGTAGTGACTGACTGATAGGGAACGGTGACATGTTCTCGAATTAAATCTCAGAATGAAATGAATACAGTACAAAACATTCTGGTGCAATCTGATAAGAAAATGAAGTAAAAAAGACAACATTTTCTTTAATTAAAAAAACACATGTATTGACAATACAAGCTTTAAAATAAGATTTTAATTTACTTTGATATTAGTTTTGGGCCTATCAGCTACAGAGAAATGGCAAATTTCCTCAAAGGACAAATTATCTTTCAACTAAATGGCGGCTCTACATTGAATTATTTACTTTACTGACATTTACAAGGCACATTAGCTTATCTTTTAATATTAATATAGTAAAATTCGGTCCAATTTTCCCATTGCGTCTGTCGTTTCTATGCAACCATGATCTGCGCTCTCCACAATGACAAAGAAGTTTTAGTAACTAATGGATTTCCACCACCGAAAAACGCTTGCTGAAGCTCTACTACAAGATTTATTTATGGAGAAGAGAAAAACACCCACGGTGTTGAGGTGCACCCCCATACTGAAAGTGAAAATTTTAGATTTGTTCATCTCGCTGCCCCTGGAAAAAATGAGCGCGTCGCTTCAATTATGAGCGCGCTTCCCGTGTGCCTACATTTGAAATAACGAACTCGAGCGCGCAAAAGACGCGATATGTGAACATATAAAGGAAGCTTTATTGGCGAGCTACCTTCAATCAGGCCACGAGTTACTGGTAACTCGCGAGCGACGTGTTGGAGACCCCCTTGACATAGCTTCTATCCAGGTTCTTCTATAATAGGTTCTATCCAGACTGGACTATTGTAATGCTCTCCTGACTGGTCTCACTGCTTGCACTGTCAAACATCTGCAACTGATCCAGAATGCTGCAGCTAGAGTGGTCTTCAACGAGCCGAAGAGAGCACACGTCACTCCTCTCCTCACAAAATTGCACTGGTTGCTGGTTGCCGCTCACATCAAATTCAAGTCACTGACATTTGCCTACAGAACAACCACTGGCACTGCTCCCCTGTACCTGAACTCATTACTTCAGACTTATGTGCCATCCAGAAACTTACGCTCTGCAAGCGAGTGGCGTCTAGTGGTGCCATCTCAAAGAGGCACAAAATCTCTCTCTCGGACCTTTACCATGACTGTTCCCTGCTGGTGGAATGATCTGCCTAACTCAGCCAGAGCTGCTAAGTCCGTAACCATTTTTAAGAAACTGCTGAAGACGTATCTTTTTCGGCAGCACTTGATCCATTAATACTAACACTTTCTTCTCTATTCTAACTTTAAAAAAAATATTGTGTTGGATTGTACTGTGAAGGGTCATAGCACTTACATACTGTTGTCCTACTGCTAGTTTAATTGCTTCTATTGTTTCTCATTTGTAAGTCGCATTGGATAAAAGCATCTGCTAAATGAATAAATGTAAATGTAACCTTCTCAGCAAGCAGGGGCGCCAATTTGCCAATAATTGAAATGATAAACAGGCTAATAGAAAACCGCTTCGCGCGCAAAGGTTTATTATTTTTTTAAAAGTTTGTGCCACCCCCCATGTGACATGAAAAAATTCATGCCCCTGGCAACCGCCCGGTTCGCCGGTGCCAAAAACCGCTACTGATGCCTCTAGTGGAATGAGCCCTAACGCCCAAAGGGCAGTGTAGACGCATTTGCTGCCGCGATAGCGTCAACGATCCACCTGGACAGACTCTGCTTCGAGGTGGCGAGACCCTTAGTGCGCCCACCGAACGAGACGAAGAGCTTCTCCGAGCGCCTGAAGGCGGCGGAGCGCGTGATGTAATCTGATGACAGGACTATCAGAAAAGCAGTTTTGAGCGAGAGGTATTTCAGATCCGCGGCCTGTAACGGTTCAAAGGGATGTGCTTTCAAGGCCTCTAGGACCACCGAAAGATCCCAAATGACTCAGTCGGAGAGGAGGGTGCGTATACTTCACAGCTTCAGCAGGCTCTTCACTGGACTCAGACGGAGAGGAGGGTGCGTATACTTCACCACTTTAACAGGCTCTTCACTGGACTCAGACGGAGAGGAGGGTGCGTATACTTCACCACTTTTGCCGAGGGATTATAGGCTGGTCGCCCGTACACTCTGCAACATCCCACACTTGTGTGTACACTGCAACACACTCAGTGATAATTAAAACTCAGCACAGCATGCACAAACCTCAGATCATTAAGGCAGAGTGCGGACCCAGAGGACAGCCTCGACAGATGACTCTCCGTGTGTTGATACAAACAGGGCTCTCACTGCTGTGTCATTTCCAAACATCCAGCTTCAGAAGAGAGACAGAGGATTGTGAACTTCAGCAGTATGTCAACGCAGTACTTCTTCATAGAATGATAACGACAGAGAATAACCAGGCACTTATCTTTAAGATGAATCCAGTCTCTCTGCCTCTAGTCCTTTCCTCGCTGCGTCTCCGCTGCATCACCACCGATCCTTCCTCGCTCCCCCAACTTCCTTACTCTCCAGCGTCAGCTTCTTTTTATATCCCTCCTAGTCCAATCGCCTGTGTGTATGTTTTCCCCGCACCGCTGCCAGCGAATCCCCTCATTAGTTTTCGTTCCCGGCGTGTTTTTCCCGCTTCCGTGTATCACCGCAACCGGCCTTGTGTTACACCGGAAGTGCTCCCCGCCACAACAACTTCCCGGCCTGTAGTTCCGGCTTTCGTCACCCCGTGACATAAAACTAATCAATGTTAAATAGTTCAACATGAATCTTTATATGATTCACTACAGAGCTTGAATGTCTAAAACTCTCTCCACATTAGTGCGGCTTCTCTCCAGTATGAACTCGCACGTGTGATTACAGTGCCGACAAACCTTAGGGTGTATTCACACCTGCCTTGTTTGGTTCGAAGTAATCGTTGAAAATCCCCCTTGGTGCGGATCTTTTGGGCAGGTGTGAATACAGCAATCGCACTCGGGTGCAGACCAAACAACCGAACCGAGACCCAGCTGAAGAGGTGTTCTCGGTACGGTTCCAAACTAACTCTGGTACGGTTCGTTTACGGTGTGAACATGAACCGACCCAATTGCAGAAAGCACTGCGCTGATACTGTTGCGCGTCTTTCTGCGCGTCGTGTGTGCATCAGGACATTCACAGACAGAGCGTTCTCTTTTTTCTTATCGTGCTTAAATGGTTTAAAAGCATTTGCATGAATAGGACCGTGATCATATAATGTAACGATAGTTTAAGGATGATAGGGGGAAAACGGGTGCTGTGTTAATTTGCGTTAAACTGGACAAACTTAATCGCATGCGTTAAAGTTGACAGCACTTGTTAGCAGTAATAATAATCTCATTTGGATGTATGAACATAGCCCCTCTCTATGAATGAAATCTTTATGCTCATTAGTGGCTGCCAACTCACGCAATTGACACTTTTCACACGCTCTCACGCCACACATCCATTTTCTAAAATGGATCAAAGAGGACACTGACACTGACATCTTTCGAGGCCCTGTAATTGGAATGAGCGTATCCTAAACCCATGGGCGAGGACCCATTGGAGGGCAAGTCTGGTGCCAGCAGCCGCGGTAATTCCAGCTCCAATAGCGTATACTAAAGTTGCTGCAGTTAAAAAGCTGTGTTAATTTGCGTTAAACTGGACAAACGTAATCGCATACGTTAACGTTGACAGCACTTGTTAGCAGTAATAATAATCTCTTGATTTGGATGTATGAACATAGCCCCTCTCTATGAATGAAAACTTTATACCTAATCCGTCTTCTGCGCAGTGCCACTGTCAGCATGCCAGTATAGGCGCACATGAGAGCATGTTCTCTCCGCCGGAACCGTCTTGCAGCACATCGTCGTCTTCTCAAAATCCTAATTACAACATCGTATAGATGACATTGTATCATATGATGCTCATTAGTGGCTGCCAACTCTCACGCAATTGACACTTTTCACACACTCTCACGCCACACATCCATTTTCTAAAATGGATCAAAGAGGACACTGACACCGACAGACAAGACAGAGCAGGTTACTATTGATATTAAAACAAATTATCAGCTCTCAGATGATGTCAATTTTATTATGAATAAATGCTGTTTTGGCGTTTGTAAATGTGACGTGACAGATCTCTGTAGCAGTGTCTCAGTTCAATCGGCATGTGACCGATCATTTTTTACTCTTCTTTACTAGTAAATAAACCCGAATGAACAATAGGCATGTTGAAAGATATAGTACAATTTACCGAAATGCATTTGTCTCGGATTAATCAGTGGTTTTCAGGCGCGGTAAGAGGTCAGTAAAACAGGTAGGAAAGCCATTTAATGACCATAGGCTAGACAAATTAGTGTTTTGTTAAATATGTCCACTATATTAGGCTATATATTATATTTTTTACTTGTATCATTAAAATATTATAAAGTTGTTATTATAATAAAAAAACGCATTAAATTAAATTTAAGTTGTTATTTTTAACCTATAATACCAGCTGACAGGGCTCTCTGATTGTTTACAGCATAAGTGAGTTTTTTTTTTCTTGAGAAAAATTAACATGCATTTACTGTACCTAATAATTATCCAAATGAATCGATATTGAATCAAGATGTCAAGCAATAATAAATACAGTAGCCTACCGCTACCATGTAGCTAAACATTGTAACATGTTGTCATAAAAATTCTGTTTAGTTACCAAATGTTTTGACAATCACAACTTATTGCACTTCCTGCTTTTCCCAATGAATGAATGGACGACCTTAGCACACGTGTGGTTTTGTTTACAAATTTTGGTTTTGGTTCCGTGCAAAAAGAGCTGTGTGAAAAGCAAATCGTACCAAAAATAAATAAAAAATCAACATTGTATTTTTGTTTTTTACAGTCTATGGTCCGGACAAAAGCAAGTAAATTATCGGACTTTCCTGGTGTGAATACATCCTTATTCACGATATGAGGGTTTGTAATCTAGAGCTGGTTAATGTTAATCTGAGAACATCTCTCACCTGCAGACTGGAAATAAACGGCATCAAGAGAAAATATTCAACACTTGTCCTTCATTCACGATCGTTAACAGCGTCACTTTCAGCCTCAACTGGTGAACGTTTCAGCTCGTCTCTCTCTCTCTCTCTCTCTCTCTCTCTCTCTCTCTCTCTCTCTCTCTCTCTCTCTCTCTCTCTCTCTCTCTCTCGCGCAGGCGCAGTGCGCGATGTCATATTTCTTAAAGGGGCCGCATATTATACCAGTGTATTCTAGGGTTAGTAGATAGTCAGGGAAAGTAAGGCAGTCGATTTGCCTGCTTTTTAAAGTAAGGTTAACTAATTAGAAATAACAGTTTGAACACTTTGCTATAATTTCGATGGCTGCTACTAGTCAATCATTATCAACAAAATGTATATTTTTGATGACAAACTTTATTTGTCTAAAATTTAAAGTTACCCATTAATAACTTCACGGAGCAGTTGTAATGTCACATTTACAATCAAGCTGATATTCGGGAAAACAGCACTCTTGATTTTATGTTGCCTGAGTTGTTTCTAATATAACAACACTGGAAAATAAAATATTTGTAACCTAATATCTTGAATTTGGGGGGCATTTGTCTTATTTTTAATGGCATTTCTGCCCCAGTTTTCTGGGGAAATAAATCAAAATTAAGAGAGTTTTTGCTTGAAAAAAAAAGCACAATTATCTGCCAATGGGGTAAGAAAAATAATCTTAATTCAAAAAGAAACAAGATTATTTTTCTTACCCTATTGGCAGATAATTTAGCTTGTTTTAAGCAAAAACTCACTTAATTTTGATTTATTTCCCCAGATAACAAGACTTAATATCTTAGGTCATTTTACTCATCTAGTAAATGCATCTTGATTTAACAATTGTTAGATATTTGGACTGGGAACAAGACAAAAATACTAAGTAAGAAAAGCATTTTTTGCAGTGTAGTGAGACAGTATATGATCAATCTCAATAACAAAATGTGAAATAAAAAACATACAAATTTATCAATATTCTTCTAAATGTTTTGAACTAAAAGCCTGAAAGAGAGTTGTTTTGTGCAGTCTTGTGACCACAAACAAACAGGTGCAAATGTGATTGAATTTGATATGGTCTGTACAGTGGAAATGCGGTGAATGATTTCTGACTGATAAATAATGAACAAATTAAACGAATGCAAACAGGTAAAAGTGAAACCACTTCCGGACAGAGTCAGTCTAGACCAATGAGAGTCCGGCTGTGTTCAAAACACACATGCTTTCTCTCATGTTCTGTATTTTCTGCTGATGTTTAGAGTCGAGCAGTGAAAAACTATTTCCACAAACACATAGACTTGTTTTCAGTTTAAACAATCACAGTAAAACGCTTTTTGTCAAGACAAGATATTTTCTCTGTTTTTTTCTCATAATTGCATGTACTATCAGAAGACAAAATAGTCAACTTAGTAAATAAGTATTACATGAATATATCTAATTCAAGTTAGACTATTTTTTGTGCAAAATCTTTTACACTTTTGAAGCTTCACCTCTTAAATCTTTCTAGTCTTCCATTCAGTTTAACAAATTAAACAAAATAGACAATCTCAATATGTTATCTTGCAGAATTAACCTGAATGTATTTGATGTAGAATTGAATGTTGATCATTTGCAACAGTTTTTCATGTGAGTGAGAAGGCCTGATAAACGTCTGAAACTCTTCTCACACTGAGTACAGTAGTACGGCTTCTCTCCAGTGTGAACTCGCTCGTGTGATATCAGGGTTCCAGACTGAGTGAAACTCTTGTCACAATATGAGCACTTGTAAGGTTTTTCTCCAGTATAAATTATTTGGTGCTGTTTCAGATTCTGAGCTCTAAAGCTCTTCCCACAGTTACAACACACATGATCTCTCACTTCATTATGTGTTTTCTGGTGCTGTTTAAAACCGTCCAGTCGTGAAAATCTCTTTCCGCAGAGAGAACACACATAAGGCTTCTCGTCCGAATGAACTTTCATGTGTTTCTTTAGATTTGATGACGAAATAAAACCTTGACCACACTGATCACAGCTAAATGGTTTTTCTCCAGAGTGAATGTGCAGATGATAACTGAGTGAGAATGAAGATATGAAACTCTTCTCACACTGAGTGCATGGATACGGTTTCTCTCCAGTGTGAATTCTCATGTGTGTCTTAAGGTCTCCTTTTTGACTGAAACTCTTTCCACACTGTGAGCAGGAGTGCAGCTTTTTGGCTTTTGTTCCTTGAGATTTGAAGTCACAGTGTTTCTTTACTTCGTTCAGTTCTTCTCTTTGCTCTGGTATTTCCATCTGATCTAAAATGAACATATCAAGTAGTTATAATCAGTTTAAGGAGGATTGTTTCAGGGAAAATTCAAGTGAATACAAGCATCTTTGATCATACATTGCTAATATAGAATAATTTTGATTAATTTCTACATAATTTATCATAAATATCTACTTATTATTTCACAGCCACCAAAGCAGTCAACATTGAAGAATCAAGAATGGACACCAACCTGTTTGTTCCTCAGTATCTTCATGATTTATTCTGGATGGTTTTGGATCCCTCATGTCTTCAATCTCCTCTTTAATAAACTCCATCTTTAACAGTCACACAGATTTCAGCTGCTACTCCTGGAGTTTGTCCTTCTCTTGTAGGATGATGGGAATATTCCCAGTATTTATTGGTGAATTGTTGTGGGAGGGGCTTCACTGCAGGTGTGAACTGTGATCACTGTGTGATACTGACGCCCACAGGACCAGATCTGGAATCTGAAAGTTACTGGATTTATGCTGAACTAATGTAATTACTTGATAGTTAAGTGAATATATTTGCTGTTATAAATAGTGTTTTGACAAACTTGTATATTATCATCATATAAAACAGATCTATAGGGTCATCCGTGTCAAAATAACTACTTTTTATAAACTTCCCGCTATTTTTTTTAATTTTGTTAATATTTTTTTCTGAAGAAAGCCAAACATAAATGTGATGGATTTATATTTACTGAGTTATCCAGTATTTTGTAGAGGGGTGTAAAAACTTTAGATAGATGGCAAATCATTATTTTGTGTTTACACAGATTGGCAGGTCCCAGTGTTCAAACTGTTGAATTTTACCCATTTCCAATGGTTGAAAACTAAATATTGGTATAACTTTTCAAACAGTGGATACTTATTGTGTTTAAAGAATGTCTGAAGAATAACTAGAAATGTATCTTGTTTCCCTTTATCAAAACTATTGCATACAACATCCCACTCAGAGTGCCAAAAACACACTCAAATTAATATTTCCAGTCTTTATTGGTGAATTATTGTGGGAGAAAAATGTGTAAAAGAAAAGAAACAACTGAATTACTTTCATTGCATTTAAATTGTGAACATTTGTTTTAACAACACTTAGAAATATAGGATATTTCAATGTGGTTTATTTTAGTAGCATTTACTTGTTTAATACTTTCCCAAAGCCTGAGTCAAATAACTGAGTCATCATATTTAAATGAGCTGCTGAAAACGTACTCGGTTACTAACGTAACCTCGGTTCTCTCTAGGAGAGGGAACGAGTACTGCGTCGAAAGAACGCTACGGGAAAGTATTTCTTTTGTAGAGATTGAAGCCTAAAAATTAATCCTTAATTTTGTAAACATGTAAAACGCTTTTCTGTAGCATACAACCCTAGGCGGAGCAATATCGCTCACCCATTGGCTGCTCCGCCAGAAAAGCACAGCCTATGCGAGGCCAGAGACGCTGACCAATGAGGGCGCTTCGCGCCCATTCTGCGTCATCTCCCGCCGAAACAGGCGTGGCCTAGGTCTATAAATACGAGCATAGCTGTCTAACACACCGATTTTCGTCACGAAAGCGACGCAGCGTGGGCACGCACGGCATGAGACGCAGTACTCGTTCCCTCTCCTAGAGAGAACCGAGGTTACGTTAGTAACCGAGTACGTTCTCTTACGTAGAGTTCTCTCGTACTGCGTCGAAAGAACGCTACGGGAACCCCATGTAAAACGCCGTGCGTGCTCTTGGACCGACACAGACACCTAAGGGCGCGCGCGCCCTGGCATACAAGTGCCTACCCCAAGAAGTATAGGGAGAGCGGCTAAAAATAGCATCATCCCTTTATAGTAGTGCCTCTAAGGGCATAATAACATATATATGAAGTATATATATATATGAGGGGTAATAGCATGCTCATGGGACACATTGTCAGTGAGTGATGCTTAAACATTGAAGTGACCTGGGCCGCAACGCGGGGCAGGAACACTAACATAGTCTTCTAGACCGAGAGCAGTTTAGCCTGTAACGCAGGAACCTCTAGGTTATAGAACCGTATAAATGTAGACGGGGAGGCCCAGCCTGCCGCCATACAGATATCTTGTAACGAGATTCCGCTATACCAAGCCCACGAAGAGGCCATGCCTCTCGTAGAATGTGCTCTGATGCCCAGGGGGGCATTCCAAACCTCTAGATGCGTAGGCTAGCGCAATGGCATCCACTACCCATCGAGATAGACTCTGTCTGTTCGCGGCTCGCCCTTTAGAGCGCCCACTGAACGAAACAAAGAGCTGCTCCGTCTGTCGAAAAACAGCGGAGCGGGACACATAAGCTCTTAATGTCCTGACCGGGCAAAGGGAGCTATTTCCGTCCTCCGAGGCCGGCAGGGCCGCCAGGGAAATGACCTGAGCCCTGAACGGTGTGTTGAGGGACTTAGGTACATACCCATGCTTCGGTTTCAACACGACTACAGAGTCGTTTGGCCCGAACTCCATACAAGAAGCTCTAACTGAGAGCGCTTGCAAATCCCCCACGCGCTTCACTGAAGCGAGAGCCAAAAGAAACACGGTCTTGAAAGACAGATGTTTCATGTCAACTGAGTGAATAGGCTCGAAAGGGGCCCCTTTCATAGCGTTCAACACTGTAGAAAGGTCCCAAACGGGGACTGAAGGAGGCCTTGGAGGGTTTAACCTCCTGGCTCCTCTAAGGAAACGGACCACCAGGTCGTTTCTGCCCAGTGAACGGCCAAGCGTCGGATTAACGAACGCAGATATGGCAGCCACATAGACTTTGAGCGTGGATGGGGTTCTTCCCTTATCCAATAGCTCTTGGAGGAAGGAGAGAATCTCCGTTCCCCTGCACTGAAGTGGTGACAGACCTTGGTCTGAACACCAACCAGAGAACACCGACCATTTGGAAGCGTAGAGCCGTCTAGTAGACGGAGCCCTAGCCTGTTCGATCGTGTCTAACACTCCCTTTGGGAGGTTAGCGGGTACCCGTTTATGGCCCATACGTGTAGAGACCAGAGCTCCGGGCGAGGATGCAAAATCGAGCCCTTGGCCTGCGAGAGGAGGTCTCTCCTCACTGGAATCGGCCACGGGGCAGTACTCTTCAGTCGCATCAAACTGGGAACCAGGGTTGATTCGTCCAGTACGGAGCGACTAGTAGCACCGCGCATCCGCTTTCCTCGATACGCTCCAGCACTTGAGGCAGGAGTGAGACAGGAGGAAAAGTATAGAGCGGACGGCGGGGCCAGACACTGGTCAGCGCGTTCGTGCTCTTTGAAAAGAATTCAGGGCAGTGAGCGTTTTCCTGGTTTGCAAACAGGTCTATTTCCGCTCTGCCGAACGTTTTCCACAGCAGACGCACTGTCTGTGTGTGTAGAGACCACTCTCCCGTCGGAACATTGTTCCGTGAGAGTCTGTCTGGGCCTACATTCAAGTGGCCTGGCACATGCATTGCTCTCAACGAGCGCAGGTTGTGCTGGGCCCATACCAGTATGCGTTCCGCTAACCTGAATAGGTTTCGGGATTTCACGCCCCCCTGGCGGTTTATGTAGGCTACTACCGACATGTTGTCCGAACGGACCAGGACGTGGTGCCCTTTTATCCGGGGACAAAAACGCCTCAGCGCAAAGTCCACCGCCATCATTTCCAGGCAGTTTATGTGCGGTAGTTTGGCTCGTTCTGGCCACTGGCCAAAGAACGGTCTGCCTTCGAGCAGTGCTCCCCAGCCTGAGGTGGACGCGTCCGTGGACACCACCTTCAGACTCGAGGAAGTCCCCAGGCTTACACCTGACCGGTACCAGTCTGACGCTCTCCATGGTGTCAGGGCTGAAATGCATTCCTGATTGACCTTGAGGCGATAACGACCGTGCAACCATGCTCGGCGCGGTACGCGCGCTTTCAACCAGAACTGCAGTGGGCGCATGCGCAGCAGGCCCAGCTGCAGTACCGCTGAGGCTGAGGCCATGAGGCCTAGCATTTTCTGAAATCTCTTGAGCGGCACTAAATGGCCGCTGCAGAAGGATTTCGCCATTTGCAGGGTGTCCTGCCTGCGCTGTGATGGCAGCTGTGCTGTCATAGACAGCGAGTTCAGATCCAGTCCTAAAAAGGAGACCCTTTGACTGGGAAACAGTGAACTTTTCTCCCAATTGACTCTCAGACCTAAGCACTCGAGGTGATCGAGTATTAGTGTCTTGTGGTGAGCGAGTTCTGAAGGCGATTGAGCCAGAATCAGCCAATCGTCCAAAAGTTCAGAATTCGAATGCCTCGGAGTCTCAGGGGTGCCAGCGCCGCGTCCATGCACACTGTAAATGTACGAGGTGCTAGGGATAGGCCGAATGGCAGGACTGTGTACTGATATGCCCGGCCCTCGAAGGCGAATCTCAAAAATCGCCTGTGACGTGACGCAATTTGTATGTGAAAATACGCGTCTTTCAGATCTATCGCCATAAACCAGTCTCCTCGGCGAATCTGCGCGAGGATTTTTCTGGTCGTGAGCATTCTGAACTTTCGCTTTGCTAGCGCTTTGTTCAGACGCCTTAGATCCAAAATGGGTCTGAGACCCCCGTCTTTCTTGGGTACCAGGAAATATCTGCTGTACCAACCCCCTTCGCTTTGAGCTTAAGATAAAGGCTCTATGGCCCCTTTGCTCAATAGCTTCGCTATTTCGGCTCGAAGTAGATGTGCTACTTCTGTTTTTACCGTGGTTTCGACTTTCTCCGTGACACGGGGAGGGCGTCGATGAAACTGTAGCGAATAGCCTCTTTTTACAGTCTCTAGCACCCATTCTGAGACCCCGGGAAGTCTTTCCCATGCATCTGCACGTGTGACTAGGGGTTGAATGTAATCTGGGCCCTGGTCGCGAAATGGCGGCGACACGAGAGCAACCGTGTGCTGTAACATGGACGCCGTGGCGTCTGAGGCGGGGGGCATGTTTAACACAGTATGCATCCCGCGCGCGCTCGGCTCTCTGAGTTGAGAGAGAGCGCGCGGGGCGAGCCCCGTAGGGCTCGTTATATTTGTGAATAAAAGTGGGCGCTTGGTGGCGGGCACATTTATAACACCGGGGACACTGTGTTTGTGTACTGACTGACCGTTCGTTAGTTTTGTTTTTACAGAAACCGCGGAACGTGCAGTATGTAGTGGTTGTGGGCACTGGACAGTGGGTACGCTCACTACATGTAAAGCACAATCGGCATGAGCCGATTTTATGTGTGCAGACCCTGTGTTGTTCAGGGCTGTGCTTGCACGGGTTGAAAAACCGGGCTCTGGTCGCGAAATGGCGGCGACACGAGAGCAGTCGTGTGCTGTAGCATGGGCGCCATTGCAGCGTGATGCGGGGGGCGCGCTTAATCGAGCGGGCAGCCCGCGCGCGCTCAGCTCTCTCAGCTGAAAGAGAGAGCGCGCGGTGCGAGCCCCGTACGGCTCGGCATGTTTGAGAATAAATGTGGGTGCGTGAACGCGGGTACATTTATAGCACTGGGAAGTACTGTCTATTAGAACTGACTGACCGTGCATTGGTTTCGTTTCATAGAAACCGTGTGACATGTAGCTTGTAGTGATTGTGGGCGCTTGAAAACGGGCACGCTCACTACATATAATGCACAATCGAAATGAGTCGATTTATGTGTGCAAGCCCTGTATTGTGCGGGGCTGTGCTTGTGTGTACAAATGGGCACTGGGTCGTGGGCATACAGTTACACACATTACATCATCGGCCATGGCCGGGACACCGTGTAGCACAGAGAGTACTGTCTATCAGAACCGACTGACCGTGCATTAGTTTCGTTTTTACAGAAACCACGGGACATGCAGTGTGTAGTGATTGTGGGCACTGAAAAGCGGGCACGTTCACTAACTTACATGTGAAGCACAACCGACATGAGTCGATTTTATGTGTGCAAGCCCTGTATTGTGTAGGGCTGTGCTTGTGTGTACGAATGGGCACTAGGTCGTGGGCATTACGGATACACACATCACAACATCGGCCGTGGCCGGGACACCAGAAAATACATTTTCAGATTTACCTGGGGCGTCGTGAAAACGGCGTCTGTGTGCAGGCAAATGGGCATTGATGCCGATTTGGTGATTGCAAAATACACTGGCACGGTCGCGTATGTTGGGACTGTGCGAGCGAGACATTTTAGTGAAATCCGGCCGCGGCGGGATTTTAACACTGTAGCTTTCCTCGAAGCAGAAGTGCGCATCCTGGCTGAAAACGGGGCTTTCCGGGACTCCGCGATTTCCTCGTGAATTCAGGAAGAAAAAGGCGCGGGTCGTGAGGACGGTAACGTACGTTCCTCTGCAGAAAAGCAGCCATCCAGCCGGTAAGCGCATCGATGCTGGTCTTTCTCCGTCGACGCTCACGAGCGGCGGGGGAGGGGAGATCCTCGGAGCTCGCCCATCCCTCGCTACCCGAAGCGAGGAGAGAATAGCAGTCTTCCTCCACAGACGCGGCTTCACCCTCGTCCATGACGGACGCGGCGGCACTCAGCGGCCCTTGTCCGTCGATCAGAGAGTCCAGCGAAGCGGGCGGAGAAGCTGGCGGCAGCAGCGGCGAGCACCTCGTGGTGGAGGGAGGTTCCGGACTCCGCTGAGCACGGCGCTTTTCACGGCGCGGCACTGCAGCGGGCGGAAAGATGCAGCTTCAGTAAAGAACGCCAGGCGAGTCCGCAGAGTCACCGTAGACATCAAATCACCGTGATGGCAGCCGCCATCGACGAGAGCTGAAGCTGCGTGATCATCACCCAGGCAGGAAACACAATCACGTGGTCCCCGTCGCTGAGCGGGGCTCTACACGAGCCACAGGAGGTGCGAGACATCTTGAAAAAGACGCTCGGCTCTTTTAGTGGTGGAAAAACTGTGTGTCGCTACGGCGAACACACACACAAAACACACACACATAATGTAAAGGATATTCCACGCCGGAGAAGCGCAGCAGGGAACGGCGGCTGAAGGCGGCGAAGACGGCGGCTTCAGGTAAAAGGCTCGTCCTGCTGAGGTGCTTGTTTCCAAACGGCTGTGGCGGCTCGAATCCAATCCAACGATGCGTGCAGCTTCGTGAATTTAGAAAAATCGGTGTGTTAGACAGCTATGCTCGTATTTATAGACCTAGGCCACGCCTGTTTCGGCGGGAGATGACGCAGAATGGGCGCGAAGCGCCCTCATTGGTCAGCGTCTCTGGCCTCGCATAGGCTGTGCTTTTCTGGCGGAGCAGCCAATGGGTGAGCGATATTGCTCCGCCTAGGGTTGTATGCTACAGAAAAGCGTTTTACATGTTTACAAAATTAAGGATTAATTTTTAGGCTTCAATCTCGACAAAGAAATACTTTCCCGTAGCGTTCTTTCGACGCAGTACGAGAGAACTCTACGTAAGAGAACCATCTATTCGCACGGGTAATTTCTAAATCACCAGATAATACTAATCCAGTGCGAATAGGGCTTTTGTCTCCAAAAGTTCCCTGTTTTCACATAATTCTGTGATCTTCTGTAAAGTGGCACATTGAGCACATTTTATTGGTTTCAAGGCTGAGACAGAGTCTGTGAAAAACTCTCTGCCAACATATTATTACTATCTTATTAATAATTAGACCTGCACATTCAGAGGTGAAAACGGTGTTCTCGAATGAAATCTCAGAATGAAACATTCTGGTGCAATCTGATAAGAAAATGAAGTAAAAAAGACAACATTTTGTCACAGTGTCTGGTTTGTGTATTCCTGGTGTCAACTAGAGGTCCTCTTCCCCCACAGGTGTCAGTCACTATTGGACTACAATCCCCATCACTCTTGTTGGACTCATTATTCATTATCACACTCAGCTGTTCCCACTAACCTTGTTAGTGTCTGTCTATTTATACCCTGTCTGTTTGATCACTTGGTGTTGAATCCTTGTATGTTGTCACCCGCTTCCCAGAGTCTGTCTCGGTTTGTTTATGTGTTTATTTCTTGTTTTGGACTGCCTTCATGGACCTTGACCTTTGCCTGTTCCTGGTTTTGTGAGTACGGATTACCCTTGAATAAACTGCGCTTGGACTATCAAGCTTTTGTGTGTGTGTCGTGACAGAAGGATTCCACCAATGGATAGATCCAGCAGTACGGGTTTCCGTATCCTGCCCACTACTACGGGGAGGAAAGGGTCCCAGCACAATGGGATTTCTCGAGCCGGAGAGGTGGAACCTCGTTTGAACATTTTTCAATGTTTTGCGCTTTGGGCCCGTCAAACTGAGGAGGCCATGACGGTCAATTCCCCCGAGCCCCCTTCCATCAGGCATGGACAATCTCTTGAGGGAACTCGTCTGGCCAGGTTTTCTGGGACCCGTGGAGGCCGTGGGAGAGGAGGGGCTAGATGTGACCTGGCACCACTCCCGGTTTCGGTCTCACTTCGACCTTGGGCCGGTGATGCTCAGCCCAGAGCACCCTTCGCCGTGGGTCCTGTCCAGCCCAGAGCCTGCACCTCGCCATAAGAAACGACAGAGGAGGAGGAAGACTTCCTCCGTGACTGCCCCGGTGGTCCCAGGTCCGGTGGTCCCGAGTCCGTTAGTCCCGGAGGTCGTCCCCGTGCAGCCCGCTGTCATCCCGGAGGTCGTCCCCGTGCAGCCCGCTGTCAGCCCTGAGATCGTCTCGGAGCTGCCCACCATCAGTCCTGCCACGGCCAAGAGGGCTGTCTTCCTCTATTATGCAGTGGCAGTACTGCATGCATGGAGGAGACACGTCACGTCTGCCGATCCAGAGAGTGTTCAGTTCACGTCGGCCGATCCAGAGACTGTTCACGTCACGTCTGCCGATCCACAAACTGTTCACGTCACGTCTGCCGATCCAGAGACTGTACACGTCACGTCTGCCGAGCCAGTGTCTCTGGACAAGATGGCCGACGCCGAGCCGGTGTCTGTTGCTGTTCCTGAGCCGGTGTCTGTTGCTGTTCCTGAGCCGGTGTCTGTTGCTGTTCCTGAGCCGGTGTCTGTTGCTGTTCCTGAGCCGTTGCCGCCCGAGTGGTCGTCTTCGCCCTGGTCGTCTCCGTCATGGCCGCCCGAAGGACCTGCCCCATACTGGCCGCCTGCACAGCCGGATTCACCCTGGCCACCTGAGGGAAGGTCTCCGCCGTGGCTACCCGAGTGGTTGTCTTCGCCCTGGTCTTCACCGCTGTGGCCGCCCGAGAAGTGTGACTGCGTCTCCCTCGCTCTCTCTCTCTTGCGCTCTCTAGCCTTTGTTGTCAGGCACGGGTTATTCGCGGTCATGGTCACGCTAGCGGATGGCTTGTGTTGTGAGTATTGTTGTTGTAACCCGCGTTGCACTGAGGTGTTAAAGGGTTAGTTCACCCAAAAATGAAAATTCTGTCAGTAATTACTCACCCTCATGTTGTTGTTCCAACCATGTAAGTCTTTCGTTCATCTTCGGATCACAAATTAAGATATTTTTGATGAAATCTGAAGGCAGTCTCACTCCTCCATAGGCTTTCAGAGGGACCCAAACTCGCCGGCCCAGAATAGTTATTAAAACATTGTTACAACATTGTGTCTGTGTTGCACGTCACCACGTAGACTCACTATTGGCCGACGCTGGTCATGTGTGTGATGCGTGGTGACGTGCAACACAGACGCGCTGCACTAAAACACTACGTGATCTAACTCGAGGCCCAGAGAGAAGGAAATGAATAGTGGAATAAAGTCGTTATTTTTGTTGTTTTTCCGCACATAAAGTATTGTCGTCGCATGATAAACTTAATGCAGAGCCACTGTAGTCACTTGGACTATTACAACGATGTTTTAATAACTATTCTGGGCCGGCGAGTTTGGGTCTTTTTCCTTCTCCACCTGTTTTTGTCTGACCCTGCTGACCCAATGAGCATTTCACTGTCCAATGGTCATGCCTTACCTGCAATTTTTAGTATTGCATCCTTCTCATGGGCATTTAATATTTTTAGAAATTTCAATCTGAGTTAAATCTCTTTTTGGGCTTATTTTATCTGTAAAAGAAAGTGTGCCTGATAATTATGCACACCTGAAAATAAGGCATTTTCAACTCCAGCCTTCATGTACAACTATATATCACTCATAAATGATTAAATACTAAATTAATAGTAGATATTAAGATTAATGTGGTTTGGAATTGGTCAAATGTTCCTGGAAAAAAATATGATCAGAAAACCAACATGCCTAATAATTCTGCACTCAATGTAGTCCAAATATAAACACTTATTATAGGCGTACTGTAGTGATTCAGGATAAGAGAAAAACAAATCTTCCTGTTTAGAAGATCGATTCATACTCCAAAGAAAACTTTAGGATGACCATGGCACTCTTTAGAATTAAATAAAGTGATACACATAAAGTGATGATCCTGTAGTTTGTCTGACACTAATGACGAGCTTGATGTGCCAATTTACAGAAGATCTCAGACATCTCCATAATGAATGAGGAGAAAACAGGGACTATTGAACGAGATAAAGATGCTTTTCAGCAGCTCAGTAAATGTTATGGTGCTGTAATTTTGTTGGTTAGACTCTTGGTTTGATCATTTTCAGTTACATGTTTTTTTTTTGTTATGCCCAATTCTCATCAATCTTAAAAATCTAGTTAAAAAATAGTTAATTCATGAGATTTGTTCAAAAAGCTCATACATCCAGTAATGGAACAAGTGAGTGACTCACTAAATTTAAATATTTAGTCTATAAATAAAAAGACTGCATTGAAATAATTGGCATTTTGTCAGAGCCTCTAGTAAATTACAAGTTATCTGGTTTAATTGTCTATTCAGAATCATGGTTTCTATTTTAAACAAAACATCATAATTCTCAATTTATCCAGAATACAGCTCTACAGAAAGGGTGCCATTACATGTACAAATTTGTCACACCAATAAAGTATCTGAAAACAAACTCACTGGATGATTTGATACTTTGCTCACTGTGACACTTGGACAACACTTCTTTATATGATTCAATACAGAGCTTGAATGTCTAAAACTCTCTCCACATTAGCGCTGCTTCTCTCCTGTATGAACTCGCTCGTGTGACTCCAGTGCCGACAAACATTATTCACGATATGAGGGCTTGTACTCTGGAGCTGGTTAATGTTAAACTGTAATCTGAGAACATCACTCACCTGCAGACTGGAAATATACGACATCCGGAGAAAATATTCCACATTTGTCCTTCATTCACGATCATTAACAGCGTCACTTTCAGCCTCAACTGGTGAAAGTTTCAGCTCGTCTTCTTAAAGGGGCCGCATGTTATACCATTGTATCCAAAGGGTTAGTTCATTAATAAGGCAGTAGTCAGGGAAAGTAAGGCTTCTTCTTCTTCTTCAAAAAAAAAAAAAAAAAAAGATCGACCGGCCCAAAAGTGAAGCGGCCCACCGGGAATTCTCCCGATTCTCCCAATTACCCACCCCGGGCCTGCTTGTGACCACAAACAAACAGGAGCAAATGTGATTGAATTTGATATGGTCTGTACAGTGGAAATGCGGTTAATGATTTCTGACTGACATATAAATGAACAAAATAAACAAATGCAAACAGGTAAAAGTGAAGCCAGTACCGGACAGAGTCAGTCTAGACCAATGAGAGTCCGGCTGTGTCCAAAACACATGATTTCTCTGGTCTGTGTTTTCTGGTGCTGTTTAGTAGCCTGGATGCCAGCCGAACTTAGTCCCGCCTACAACATTTTAGGTCGGGAAGTTCGGTCTGGACTTGATCCGTTGTGGAGCAACTATGCTACGAACAAGATCTGTTCGGACCAATCAAATTGTCAGGGCGGACTTTATACGATGATGGCCAGATGGTCAACAGTAACGTAATCATCCACGTCACCAAAGAGCGCTTGGGTTGAATTCCCCTGGACGCCAGCCGAACTTAGCCACGCCCACAACATTTGAGGTCGGGAAGTTTATTTCTCTCAAATTATTCTCTTAAATAATTTTTACAACACTGGCAAATATCGTTTACAGTACACTCATCTTCTTGATAAGTGTACAGTTGAGATCGTGAAGTGTAGTTCCCTTTCGTAGTCACTTCGAGTTACGTCGAAATGACGACGAATGGGGTTCGCTTAGAAGCCTATCCTCTTCGAACAGTAATAAAACGAGCCAATGGCAAGCAAATGCCATGGGTCTGCTGAATTTGCATAGCGTAACTCCGCCCCACAGTGTGGGTATATAAGGAAGTGAGCCGGCAACATGCAGATATGTTTTCGCTTTCGGAGCCAAGTTTATTCTTCACTCCACAAGCCATCCTGAGTATCATCTCTATATTCCTCTTCGAGACGAGCTTCCCTCCAGGTGTTGGTGTGACAGCGAGTTCCAGCGAGTGCACATTCCCTGCGATCTGAGCAGTGATCTGCCAGTGTGTGTGTGTTCTCTCCCTGGTCGCTTCAGCATCTGCGGGGATCTTCCTTCTCTCTAAAAGAGCAAAGCGCGTGGCACGTCTTTTTAAAGATGCATCGCCCGTGCCCTTCTGGTTGTGGTCACTGGCTGTCTGATTTAGATGGGCACAATCGCTGTTTTGCGTGTTTGGGCTTAGAGCACGCCAAAGCAGCGCTTGTGGATGACTCATGTTTTCATTGCGGAAACATGACCATCGCGACACTACGGTCGAGACTCAATGATCTCGAAAGAGTGAGAGTCCCCTCATCCACACCCCGATCTACCAGCTCTAGTGCAAATAGAGCTGGTACTTCGGCTGGTGGCCAGGGTGACCTGAGGGTGACGGTGTGGCAACAACAACCGACGATTCGTCCTCGGGCCACATCCCCCTCTCAAGTGCCGCAACCCGCGAGCCGACCGGATGATGCGCTCGATCAGTCCCGGCCAACGGTCGGCGGCGGACCGAGTGCGCCGTCTGGCGCTCCTAATGACGATGCTATGTCGATCACAGCATCACAAGGTGGGCAGGAGTCCTCGGGAGATGAGGGGTCGGCTGTGCTGCCGCCTCCGGGCGCGTCAGCATTGCCCGATCCTGATCCCGAGCTGACGGCCATGCTTTCCCGGGCAGCCGCGAGCATCGGGTTAGAGTGCAATCCGCCGCCCTGCCCCGAGCGCTCGCGTCTGGACGATTGGTTTTTGGGGGCGGCCGCCGATTCACGTCGGCGTCCAACCCCAATGCCTTTCTTCCCGGACGTGCATGAGGAGGTCTCGAGGTCCTGGAAGACACCCTTGTCTTCCCGTGATCGCTCGGCGACCTCCTCCGCCTTTCCTCCTCTCGATCAGGCGGCTGTTTACGGGTACACTGGGGTACCTATGGTTGAACGCTCTGTTGCGATGCAACTGTGTCCACAGAGTGCTTCTTCCCGTGGTGATCCTAAGCACCCCTCCAAGGCCTGTAGGTTTTCGTCGACCCTGGTGGCGAAGACCTATAGAGCTGCGGGGCAGGCAGCCGCCTCTTTGCATGCCATGGCCACTCTGCAGGTCTACCAGGCCCAGATGCTCAGGGACATGCACGAGGGGAGGACTGACCCAGGGCTCTTCAATGAGCTGCGTGCCGCCACTGACCTCGCTCTCCGGGCGACGAAAGTGACCGCACGCTCCCTGGGCCAGGTGATGTCCACTAGTGTGGTCCAGGAGAGACACCTCTGGCTCAACCTGGCCGATATGAGGGACGCTGAGCGGACTCGTCTGCTTGACGCCCCCATATCCCAGGCTGGCCTCTTCGGCGGAGCGGTTGAAGATTTTGCCCAACAGTTTTCAACCGCCCAGAAGCAGACTGAGGCTATCCGTCATATTCTGCCCCGACGGCCCGCTGCTGCCTCCACCCAGCCGTCGGTTCAGACGCCTCAGCCTGCTCGCCGCCGAGGGCGCCCTCCCGCGGCTCCCGCCCCTCCAGCACGGCCCCAGCAGCAGCCTTCACCCGGGCCGCGTCGTGGAGGACGCCGCAGGCAGGCGCCCCAGCCCTCTCCAGCCCCGCGCCCCGCTAAACGCCAGGCCAAGCGCAATCCTGAGACGGGCTGCTCAGAGATGGCTGTCAGTTTTTCTCAGGAGATGGTAGCAGGACCACTCCTTCCCCCGGTGGAGGGCCGGGGGAGAATCTTTTGTTCTCCACTCCCCGCTGCTCACCCACGGGTGGGCAGCACCCTAATGTGGTTAAAGAAAGAACTGATATCCCCATCTCTGAGCCCCCAGAAGGGAATGACAGTGTGCGCCGCCCACGGGCCCCGCCGCTCTCATCCCCTTCTGTCGCCAGACCCCTGCCAGAGCACGCCCCCGTGGAACGCTAGTCCTTCCCTGGCTCCCTCTGGCAGGACGCGGCTAATGACCGTGCCCCCACACCGGGCCGCTATGCCACCCACGTCCGGGCCGGTCATGCCGCTTCGCTGCACCCCCGGGGGGACGTCTGTCGTTCGCATGACCCCGCTGGCACAGTCCTTGGGAGCCTGGTTAGAGCTTCCCAACCTGTCCCGCTGGCTCGCGCGAACCATCAGGCTCGGCTATGCGATTCAGTTCGCGCGGTCTCCTCCCCGCTTCAGGGGAGTCCGCTTCACTATGGTCGGTGGCAATGCCCCTGTCATGAGAGCGGAGGTCGCCACCCTGCTGGCGAAGGGTGCGATCGAGACCGTCCCTCCAGCCGCAATGAGGTCCGGCTTCTACAGCCCCTACTTCATTGTCCCCAAGAAAACCGGTGGGTTACGGCCAATCCTGGATCTGCGCGTCTTGAACCGTTCCCTTCACAGGCTTCCGTTCAAGATGCTCAGGCCAAGCGCATTTTCGAATGTGTGCAGCCACAGGATTGGTTTGCAGCGATCGACCTGAAGGACGCCTACTTTCATGTCTCCATTCTTCCTCGACACAGACCGTTCCTACGGTTTGCTTTCGAGGGGCAGGCATACCAGTACGCGGTTCTCCCATTCGGGCTGGCCCTGTCTCCTCGCGTCTTCACGAAGGTCGTCGAGGCAGCCCTTGTGCCGCTACGGCAACACGGGGTTCGCATCCTGAATTATCTCGACGACTGGCTAATCCTAGCTCACTCTCGGGACCAGGTTTGCGAACACAGGGACCTAGTGCTCCGGCACCTAGCCCGTCTGGGCCTTCGGGTCAACTGGGAGAAGAGCAAACTTTGCCCCGTGCAGAGGATCTCTTTTCTCGGTATGGAAATCGACTCGGTCGCCATGTGCGCGCAGCTTACGAGCGAGCGCGCGCAGTCACTGCTGACTTGCCTGAGACAAATCCAGAGCAAGAGTGCGGTTCCACTGAAACTTTTTCAGAGGCTCCTGGGGCATATGGCATCTGCAGCCGCGGTAACGCCGCTCGGATTGCTTCATATGAGACCGCTTCAGCACTGGCTTCACGATCGAGTCCCGAGGTGGGCATGGCACCAGGGCAAGCTCCGAGTACCAGTTACTCCGACCTGCCGTCAGACCTTCTCCCCGTGGACGAACCTCAGCTTTCTACGGGCCGGAGTGCCCTTAGAACGAGTTTCCAGGCATGTTGTTGTGTCAACGGATGCCTCCTCCACGGGCTGGGGTGCCATGTGCAATGGACATGCTGCCGCGGGCTCCTGGACAGGACCCCACCGCCTATGGCATGTCAATTGCCTCGAGTTGCTGGCAGTACGTCTCGCTCTGCACCGCTTCCGGGCGCTGCTCAAGAACCAGCACGTACTAGTCCGATCAGACAATACCGCGACAGTAGCGTACATCAACCGACAAGGTGGTCTACGCTCCCGCCGTATGTCGCAACTCGCCCGCCACCTCCTCTTATGGAGTCAGAAGCATCTGAGGTCGCTTCGAGCCATTTATATTCCGGGAGACCTGAACTGTGCAGCCGACGAGCTCTCACGGCTTCAGCCTCTTCCTGGAGAATGGAGACTCCATCCCCAGGCGGTCCAGCTGATTTGGGATCAGTTCGGGGACGCACAGGTAGACCTGTTTGCCTCCCACGACTCGTCCCACTGCGCCCAGTTTTACTCCCTGACCGAGGGCACGCTCGGCACGGACGCTCTGGCACACAGCTGGCCCCGGGGCCTCCGCAAGTATGCGTTTCCCCCAGTGAGCCTTCTTGCACAGACCCTGTGCAAGATCAGGGAGGACGAGGAGCAGGTCATATTGGTTGCGCCGCACTGGCCCACCCGAACCTGGTTCTCCGAACTTGTACTCCTCGCGACAGCACCTCCCTGGCCAATTCCTCTGAGGAAGGACCTCCTTTCTCAGGGACGGGGCACCCTTTGGCACCCTCGTCCCGATCTCTGGAACCTCCACGTGTGGCTCCTGGACGGGACGAGGCAGGTTTGAGTACCCTACCACCAGCGGTGGTGGCTACCATCACTTCCGCTAGAGCGTCGTCCACTAAAGAAGAGACATGCCTACGCGTTGAAGTGGAACCTCTTCGTCTCTTGGTGCTCTTCTCACTCAGAAGACCCCAGATCATGCCCGATCAGTGTCGTGCTTTCCTTCCTGCAGGATGGGTTGGAGCGAAGGCTGTCTCCCTCCACCCTGAAAGTATATGTTGCCGCTATCGCCGCACATCACGACGCAGTTGATGGTAAGTCCGTGGGAAAGCACGACCTGGTCATCAGGTTCCTGAGAGGAGCGAGGAGACTACAGCCTCCTCGCCCTCCTCTCGTTCCCTCTTGGGACCTCTCAGTGGTACTAACTGCCCTGCAGAGTGCTCCCTTTGAGCCTCTGCAATCAGTGGAGCTTAAGTTCCTGTCAATTAAGACAGCGCTCCTGGTTGCTCTGGCCTCCATCAAGAGGGTAGGGGACCTGCACGCATTTTCTGTAGACGAAGCGTGCCTGGAATTCGGGCCGGCCTTTTCTCACGTGATCCTGAGACCCCGGCCTGGATATGTGCCCAAGGTTCCCACCACTCCCTTCCGGGACCAGGTGGTGAACCGGCAAGCGCTGCCCCTGGAGGAGGCAGACCCAGCCTTGGCATTGCTCTGTCCAGTACGCGCCCTCCGTGCTTACGTAGACAGAACGCAATGTTTCAGGACCTCAGACCAGCTCTTTGTCTGTTATGGTGGGAAGCTGAAGGGAAGGGCTCTCTCCAAGCAAAGGTTGTCTCACTGGATAGTGGACGCCATTGCTTTGGCTTACCAGCAGCAAGGTCGACCGTGCCCCCTTGGTGTGACGGCCCACTCCACCCGGAGTGTGGCCTCCTCTTGGGCTCTAGCGCATGGCGCCTCGCTAACAGACATCTGCAGAGCTGCAGGCTGGGCGACACCCAACACATTCGCCAGATTCTACAATCTCCGAGTGGAGCCAGTGTCCTCCCGAGTACTCGCTTCAACCAGCCGGTGCTAGGACCCGCTCAGGTGTCTTCGCTTGCTCGCCATTCCACTCCACGGACTGGATACGTGCGATATTCTCCTCAGGTGAGCCTGATAAGCCCTGAGTTCCTCCAGCGCTGTTGACGTCAACGCCAGAGTTATGCCTCCGGCAGCTTTCGCGTTGGCTAGGTGCCACCATGTGCATGGTTCCCCCGCTGGGCGACCCCCACGTGTGTATTTCCACTGTAAGCCTCCTTCGAGCATGTGTCTTTCCCTTGGCAAGCCAGTCTGCCACCCCTGGGGTTGAAATACTCCACCCTACGGGCTGGACACCCCAGTGTTCTCCGTATGCTCCCCCCTCCGGGTCATATGTGTTTTCTTAAGTCCCCCCCCTTCGGGCGGGCACTGATTGCATATTCCACTGTGATATGCTTCCCAGTGTACCTTGGTATTCCTGTGTTAGGTAGGAGTCCTTCGTCCGTGCTAGTCTCACGACAGGGAGCTCAGACTTACGCAGGGCACTGGAAGACAGCCGAGGTGGCGTGATTGGACTGGGAACCCCATTCGTCGTCATTTCGACGTTACTCGAAGTGACTACGAAAGGGAACGTCTCGGTTACGGATGTAACCCTCGTTCCCTGAGTAGGGAACGGAGACGTTACGTCTTCCTGCCACTTCCGCTGTACCGCTGGAACAGCCTGAGTTCAGCTTGGCTCCTTCAGCGAAGAAACATATCTGCATGTTGCCGGCTCACTTCCTTATATACCCACACTGTGGGGCGGAGTTACGCTATGCAAATTCAGCAGACCCATGGCATTTGCTTGCCATTGGCTCGTTTTATTACTGTTCGAAGAGGATAGGCTTCTAAGCGAACCCCATTCGTCGTCATTTCGACGTAACATCTCCGTTCCCTACTCAGGGAACGAGGGTTACATCCGTAACCGAGACGTTCTGCTGACAACTATGCGTTACTCCGATCGTTGCTCTGATTGGCTGTAGGTCTATCCAAATGAGTGCGGAGGTTTTTTTTTTTTTTCTGGTTCGGTTGAAACACGCCCAATAATCTCAGCCCAATGGAGCAGTATCAGACTCATATTCTGCCTAGAATCTGAGTATGACGACGTCAGGCTAGCTGTTTAGAGTCCAGAAGTGAAAAACGATTTCCACAAACACATATTAGACTTGTTTTCATTTAAACAATCACAGTTAAACACTTTTAGTCAACACAAGATGTTTTTTTTCTGTTTATTTCTCATAATTACATGAACTATCAGAAGACAATATAGTCAACTTAGTAAATAAGTATGACATGAATATATCCAATTCAAGTTAGACAGATTTTGCAACAAAAATATTGGTAACACTTTATATTACGACCCGCAAACAACTGTGTAAGTAAACCGAAATTACGGTGTACGTTTCTGTAATTATAGTCTACTTCCGTGTAGGTATAAGGGAATAAAAATTAAGTTTGGGTAATAAAGGGGTAACAAGCAGATATACAACCTGCAAAGAATTTCGTAAGTAAACCGAAATTACTATGTACGTTTCTGTAATTATAGTGTACCTCCGTGTAGGTAAGGGAACAATATGTTACCTTTTGGGTAATAAATGGGTACAATATAAAAGCAAATTATTTGTAATGTAATTATTCTAAAACGGGTACCTATTCTGTTAATATATTCCAGGCAAAAAGTGTACGTCTGTTGTAAAAGTTATCACCACATTTCTGGCAAAATATGTTCTTGTGCAATGTAGTTACAGGGTAATTTTGACATCTGTGGGTTGTAAATTAAAATTAAATTTAAATTACAGAGAAAGGTACTCTTATTACGAAAAAAAGAAAAGAAAAAAATAACCTTTTTAATTACACAGTATATTTGCCCTGACATTTAAGTGTCATTGCAATACAATGTGATAAGGCAAGTACTAAGTACTACATGGTACGTTCTAAATTAAAATCATAGCAGAAACTATTTTTTTGGCTTAACGTTAAGTAGTTTAGAAAGAAAAGCCAATAAATTAAATTTTTATCATACTGTGCTTAGATACAGCTATATATATATATATATATATATATATATATATATATATATATATATATATATATATATATATATATATATATATATACAGAGATGTATAAATTACCCTGTAACTACATTGCACAAGAACTATTTTGCCAGAAATGTGATAAAAACTTTTATATACAACAGACGTACAATTTTTGCCTGCAATATATTAACAGAATAGGTACCTGTTAGTTTTAAAATAATTACATTATAAATAATTTGCTTGTAGCCTATATCTGCTTGTTACCCCTTTATTACCCAAAACGTAATATTGTTCCCTTATACCTACACGGAGGTACACTATAATTACAGAAACGTACACCGTAATTTCGGTTTACTTACGCAGTTGTTTGCGGGTCGTAATATAAAGTGTTACCAAAATATTTATACTTTTGATCTCAATATTTTTTTCTTGCAGAATTTACTTGATATAAAATTGAGTGTTGATCACTTGCAACAGTTTTTCATGTGACTGTGAAAACTCTTCAAACCATTGACTTATGATATTTCTTCATATGACTGAGAAAAGTACTTGAATGTGTAAAACTTTTCTCACACTGAGTACAGTCGTACGGCTTCTCTCCAGTGTGAACTCGCTCGTGTGATTTCAGAGATCCAGACCGAGAGAAACTCTTGTCACAATATGAGCACTTGTAAGGTTTTTCTCCAGTATGAATTCTTTGGTGCTGTTTCAGATTCTCAGCTCTAGTAAAGCTCTTCCCACAGTCACAACACACATGATCTCTCACTTCATTGTGTGTTTTCTGGTGCAGTTTAAAACTGTACAGTCGTGAAAAACTCTTTCCACAGAGAGAACACACATGAGGCTTCTCATCCGAATGAACTTTCATGTGTTGTTTTAGATGTGATGATGAAATAAAATCTTTACCACACTGATCACAGCTAAATGGTTTTTCTCCAGAGTGAATACGCAGATGTTGTTTCAAACCTGCTGAATCTTTGAAACTTTTCTCACACTGAGTACAGTAGTACGGCTTCTCTCCAGTGTGAACTCGCTCGTGTGATTTCAGAGATCCAGATTGAGTGAAACTCTTGTCACAATATGAGCACTTGTAAGGTTTTTCTCCAGTATGAATTCTTTGATGCAGTTTCAGTTGCTCAGCTGTAGTAAAGCTCTTCCCACAGTCACAACACACATGATCTCTCACTTCATCATGTGTTTTCTGGTGCAGTTTTAAACAGTCCAGTCGTGAAAAACTCTTTCCACAGAGAGAACACACATGAGGCTTCTCGTCTGAATGAACTTTCAGGTGTTGTTTTAGATCTGATGAAGAAATAAACTCTTTACCACACTGATCACAGCTAAATGGCTTTTCTCCAGAGTGACGGAGCAGATGAATACTGAGACCTGATGGTTGAGTAAAACTCTTCTCACACTGAGTGCATGGATACGGTTTCTCTCCAGTGTGAATTCTCATGTGTCTGTTAAGGTTTCCTTTGTGTCTGAAACTCTTTCCACACTGTGAGCAGGAGTGAAGCTTTTGGGCTTTTGTTCCTTGAGTTTTGAAGTCACAGTGTTTCTTTACTTCGTTCAGTTCTTCTCTTTGCTCTGTTATTTCCATCTGATCTAAAATTAACATATCAAGTAGTTATAATCAGTTTAAGGAGGATCATTTCAGGGAAAATTCAAGTGAACACAAGCAGACAACAAGAGAATAGGTTTCTGTCTGTGTGAGTATAAAGTATCAGATCTTTAATGTTGAAGTTTTGTTATATCATTCTCATTCATTTGAATAATACAAATGTATTTGACGCATTGCTATATACAAGGTTATGATCATTTAGATTAATTTCTACATCATTGATCATCAATATACTACTTAGTTAACAATGAAGAATCAAGAATGGACACCAACCTATTTGTTCCTCAGTATCTTCATGTTTTATTCTGGATGGTTCTGGATCACTCATGTCTTCAATCTCCTCTTTAATAAACTCCATCTTTAACAGTCACACAGATTTCAGCTGCTACTCCTGGAGTTTGTCCTTCTCTTGTAGGATGATGGAATATTCCCAGTATTTATTGGTGAATTGTTGTGGGAGGGGCTTCACTGCAGGTGTGAACTGTGATCACTGTGTGATACTGACGCCCACAGGACCAGATCTGGAATCTGAAAGTTACTGAATTTTACTGAACTAATTTAATTACTTGATAGTTAAGTGAATATATTTGCTGTTATAAATAGTGTTTTGACAAACTTGTATATTATCATCATATAAAACAGATCTATAGGGTCATCCGTGTCAAAAGAACCACTTTTAAGAAACTTCCCGCTAATTTTTTAAAAATATTGTTAATATTTTTTCTGAAGAAAGCCAAACATAAATGTGATGGATTTATATTTACTGAGTTATCCAGTATTTTGTAGAGGGGTGTAAAAACTTTAGATAGATGGCAAATCATTATTTTGTTTACATAGAGATTGGCAGGTCCCAGTGTTCAAACTGTTGAATTTTAAAAACCAAATATGGATATAACTTTTCAAACAGTGGATACTTATTGTGTTTAAAAAATGTCTGAAGAATAACTAGAAATGTATCTTGTTTCCCTTTATCAAAACAATTGCATACAACATCCCACTCAGAGTGCCAAAAACACACTCAAATTAATATTTCCAGTATTTATTGGTGAATTATTGTGGGAGAAAAATGTGTAAAAGACAAGAAACAACTGAATTTACACTGAATTACTTTCATTGCATTTAAATTGTGAACATTTGTTTTAACAACTTTTAGAAATATAGGATATTTCAATGTGGTTTATATTAGTAGCATTTAAAACAAGGCTTGTTTAATACTTTCCCAAAGTCTGAGGCAAATAACGGAGTCATCATATTTAAATGAGCTGCTGAAAACCCTCTATTCGCACGGGGTAATTTCTAAATCACCAGATAATACTAATCCAGTGCGAATAGGGCTTTTGTCTCCAAAAGTTCCCTGTTTTCACATAATTCATTATGGTGATGCCGGAGATCTTCTGTAAAGTGGCACATTAAGCACATTTTATTGGTTTCAAGGCTGAGACAGAGTCTGTGAAAAACTCTCTGCCAACATATTATTACTATCTTATTAATAATTAGACCTGCACATTCAGAGGTGAAAACGGTGACGTGTTCTCGAATGAAATCTCAGAATGAAATGAATACAGTACAGAACATTCTGGTACAATCTGATAAGAAAATTAAGTAAAAAAGACAACATTTTCTTTAATTAAAAAAACATGTATTGACAGTACAAGCTTTTAATTAGATTTTAATTCACTTTGATATTAATTTTAGGCCTATCAGCTACAGAAAATGGCAAATTTCCTCAAAGGACAAAATATCTCTCAACTAAGTGGCGGTTCTGAATTATTTACTTTACTGACATTTACAATGCACATTAGCTTATCTTTTATTATTAATAGTAAAATTCGGTCCAATTCTCCCATTGCGTCTGTCGTTGCTATGCAACCATGAACTGCGCTCTCTAGAGCTTGCGCATTAGACTTGAGTCGAATCCGTATGTTTGTTGTTTGTCCGGAAGCTAGTTATTTTACTTTAGGAAGTTTTAAATATGAATATTTTTCTTACACAAACGCATTGCTTTGCTTCAGAAGGCCTTATTAACCCACCGAAGCCTGCATTTCAGCCCGAGCCAGACGGGCCCCGACTTATTTACGCCCCTAGGGCCGGGCTTCGGGCCAATTTCCACGCCATAGTTCACACGCGGGCCGGGCCTCGGGCCTGTTTTAGGCTTATCCTTCTTTTTATAGCCTATTTCAGACATGTATTAAAATTAAATATGAGAAATTGACGATGGAAAAACAAACATAGAAAGACGTTTTATAACCTATCACACTGACATATGACTGACACATGACAGTCTGCTCGCGCACACACGTATGTGTGGTTTCCCGGCGGCACGAACCAAGATTTGCGCGACCGGCACGCTCTGTTGTTAGTGTCCCCGCCAGCAGCAGAAGTGTAGCGAGCGTGACTTCAGCGCAGCTGGAATAGTTGAAGAAAAAAGTACAACTGGATTGAAACCTTCCACTGTGGATGTTGTGATTTTTCTTCACGATGCTCTGTAACTGTTCTTAGCCATGTTAGGGGCTGTCTTGTTGTTTTTCGCTTGAAAACGACTTTATTTTCATTAGTCTGTTGGAAACTATTGGAAATAAGAATGGCCATGTTCTGTAGTGAAGACTTGATTTTTAAGGGTAAAATAATCTGCATGTTTGTTTTTAATTTAATGTCATTAATTTGATTAGTTTAGATTGTACACTGAAAAAAGTTTTTCATTCATCCAATTAAAAAAATTTAGGGTAATGGTTCACATCTATATTTTATAACTTGAGCCAATGAAAAATAAATAACTTGCCCTAACCAATATTTTCTCTTTCTATGAAAACTATTTTTTAAAACCTGGCACAAAGTATATTTTTCTTGTTGAATTAAGTCAATTAATTTAAATTATATTTTTGATCTAAGCAAAAATATATAGTTCTCTTACGTAGAGTTCTCTCGTACTGCGTCGAAAGAACGCTACGGGAAAGATATTTCTTTGTCGAGATTGAAGCCTAAAATTAATCCTTAATTTTGTAATATTGTAAAACGCTTTTCTGAAGCATACAACCTAGGCGGAGCAATACAGCTCACCCATTGGCTGCTCTGCCAGAAAAGCACAGCCTATGCGAGGCCAGAGACGCTGACCAATGAGGACGCTTCGCGCCCTACTGCGTCACCTCCCGCCCAAACAGGCGTGGCCTAGGCCTATAAATACGAGCATAGCTGTCTAACACGCCGATTTTCTTAAATTCAACGAAGCTGCACGCATCGCTGGATTGATTCGAGCCGCCACAGCCGTTTGGAAACAAGCACCTCAGCAGGACGAGCCCTTACCTGAAGCCGCTGGTCATCGCCGCCTTCAGCCGCCGTTCCCTGCTGCGCTTCTCCGGCGTGGAATATCCTTTTCAGTTTTGTGTGTGTTTTGTGTGTGTGTTCGCCTACCGCGTCACACACTTTTTCCTCACAAAAGAGCAACGAGTGTCTTTTTAAAGATGTCTCGCTTTTCCTGCGGCTCCTGCCGAGCCGCGCTCATCGACGGGGACCACCACGAACTATGTGTTTCCTGCTTGGGCGAGGAACATGCAGCTATCGCTCTCGGTGATGGCGGCTGCCATCACTGCGACATGATGCCAATCGCGACTCTGCGGACTCGCCTTGCATCTTTCGCCGAAGCTGCTCAACCGCCCCCTGTAGCGCCGCGCCGTAAGAAGCGCCGTGCTCAGCGGGTCCCGGAACCTCCCTCCACGAGGAGCTCGCCGCCGCCGCCGCTAGCTCCTCTCAACGTTTCGCTTGAGTCGCTCACCGACGGACAACAGCCGCAGCCCGCCGCTTTGTCCGTTATGGAAGACGACCAGCAAGCTGTATCAGAGGGAGATGATGACTGCTGTTCGCTTCTCGCTTCGGAGAGCGAGGGTTGGGCGAGCTCCGTGGACCTCCCCTCCCCCGCTGTTCGGGAGCGCAGAGGAGGGAAGATCAGCATCGAGGCAGAACTGATGCGTCTGCTCACACAGGCCGTGTCGAGCCTCGGCCTCGATTGGTCGACGCCCGAGCAACCTGCACTCAACCGGCTGGATGGCCGCTTCCTCTCTGGAGACCGCGCTGCGCCCCCCTCCAGACACGCACCGTTTCTTCCTGAGCTTCATGAAGAGGTAGCGAAATCGTGGAAGGCGCCATTTTCAGCCAGAGTACGTACTTCTGCCTCGCCAGCATTCTCCGTAGTGGACGGTGCTCGAGACAGAGGCTACCACGCTCTCCCTCCGGTCGAGGAGGCTGTAGCGACTCACCTTTGCCCACCCTCTGCTGGACGGCGGGCTAAGGGAGTCCTACCATCCAAAGCTTGCCGCACATCGTCAGCTCTGAACGGTCGCGTGTATTCCGCCGCCGGACAAGCTGCATCGGCGCTGCACACCATGGCGGTGCTTCAAATCCACCAGGCCAACCTCCTCTGCAAGCTAGACGAGGAAGGCCCGGGCGCGATCAGTGTTCCGGACTTACGTAGCGCCACAGACCTAGCTCTTCGCGCTACAAAGTCCGCCGCACACGCCATCGGCAGGACTATGGCCACAGCTACTGTTTCCGAGAGACATTTATGGCTGACTCTCTCTGAAATGGCGAAGTCCGAGCGCTCTGCGTTCCTCGACGCCCCCATTTCACCGGCTGGCCTCTTCGGATCCTCCGTGAAGGACTTCGCGGACCGATTCGCCGAGGTACAGAAAACTTCGCAGGCCATGAGACATTTCCTGCCAAAGCGCTCCAGTTCCGCAACAGGCCGCCCTAAACAGCCGCCTGCCCGAACTCAGCAGCGCCCCGCGCCCGCCGCACCGGCCCAGCAGCAACAGGCCCGAGAGAGACCACGGTCTCGCTCCGCCGGACGCCGCCCGCCACCGCGTGGTCCTCGGCCCAAGATTTCACTCAAGCCCGAGGCCTCGGCGCCATCCTAGCCCTGCTAGGAAAAAGACGGTGTTCGGGTCCCGCTGCGGCCGGACTTCCACCAAAGATTCCCGCTTGTACAGCCCTAAGTTCCGCGTTTGTACCAGTGTACTCAGCAGCCAACAAACCGGCCGTAAAGCCCGTTTGCCTGCACACAAACGCCGTTTTCACGGCGACCCAGATAAATCTAAAAAAGAGTTTAATTTCTGGTGTTCCGGCCAAGGCCGATGGTGTAATGTGTGTAACTGCAATGCCCACCCAGTGCCCATTCATTCACACAAGCACAGCCCCGTTCAACACAGGGTTTGCACACATAAAATCGGCTCACACCGATTGTGCTTTACGTGTAGTGAGCGTGCCCACTGTCCAGTGCCCACAACCACTACACACTGCACGTTCCGCGGTTTCTGTAAAAACGAAACTAACGAACGGTCAGTCAGTACACAAACACAGTGTCCCCGGTGTTATAAATGTGCCCGCTACCAAGCGCCCACGTTTATTCACAAACATAACGAGCCCCGTAGGGCTCGCCCCGCGTGCTCTCTCTCAACTCAGAGAGTCGAGCGCGCGCGGGACGCATACTGTGTTAAACATGTCCCCCGCCTCAGACGCCACGGCGTCCATGTTACAGCACATGGTTGCTCTCGTGTCGCTGCCATTTCGCGACCAGAGCCCAGATTACATTCAACCCCTAGTCACACGTGCAGATGCATGGGAAGGACTACCCGGGGTCTCAGAATGGGTGCTAGAGACTATAAAAAGAGGCTATTCGCTACAGTTTCATCGACGCCCTCCCCGTTTCACGGGAAAAGTCGAAACCACGGTAAAAACAGAAGTAGCACATCTACTTCGAGCCGAAATAGCGAAGCTATTGAGCAAAGGGGCCATAGAGCCTTTATCTCAAGCTCAGAGCGAAGGGGGCCTGTACAGCAGATATTTCCTGGTACCGAAGAAAGACGGGGGTCTCAGACCCATTTTAGATCTAAGGCGTCTGAACAAAACGCTAACAAAGAGGAAGTTCAGAATGCTCACGACCAGAAGTATCCTCGCGCAAATTCGCTGAGGAGACTGGTTTATGGCAATAGATCTGAAAGACGCGTATTTTCACATACAAATTGCGTCACGTCACAGGCGATTTTTGAGATTCGCCTTCGAGGGCCGGGCATATCAGTACACAGTCCTGCCATTCGGCCTGTCTCTAGCACCTCGTACATTTACAGTGTGCATGGACGCGGCGCTGGCACCCCTGAGACTCCGGGGCGTTCGAATTCTGAACTATTTGGACGATTGGCTAATTCTGGCTCAATCGCCGTCAGAACTCGCTCACCACAAGACACTAATACTCGATCACCTCGAGTGCTTAGGTCTGAGAGTCAATTGGGAGAAAAGTTCACTGTTTCCCAGTCAAAGGATCTCCTTTTTAGGACTGGATCTGAACTCACTGTCTATGACAGCACAGCTGTCATCACAGCGCAGGCGAAATACCCTGCAAATGGCGAAATCCTTCCGCAGCGGCCACATAGTGCCACTCAGGAGATTTCAGAAAATGCTGGGCCTCATGGCCTCAGCCTCAACAGTGCTGCAGTTGGGCCTGCTGCGCATGCGCCCACTACAGTTCTGGTTGAGAGCGCGCGTACCGCGCCGAGCATGGTTACACGGTCGTTATCGCCTCAAGGTCACTCAGGAATGCATTTCAGCCCTGACACCATGGAGAGCGTCAGACTGGTACCGGTCAGGTGTAAGCCTGGGGACTTCCTCGAGCCTGAAGGTGGTGTCCACGGACGCGTCCACCTCAGGCTGGGGAGCACTGCTCGACGGCAGACCGCTCTTTGGCCAGTGGGCAGAGCGAGCCAAACTACCGCACATAAACTGCCTGGAAATGATGGCAGTGGACTTTGCGCTGAGGCGCTTCTGTCCCCGGATAAAAGGACACCACGTCCTGGTCCGCTCGGACAACATGTCGGTAGTAGCCTACATAAACCGCCAGGGTGGCGTGAGATCCCGGAACCTATTCAGGTTAGCGGAACGCATACTGGTGTGGGCCCAGCACAACCTGCGCTCGTTAAGAGCAATGCACGTGCCAGGCCACTTGAACGTAGGCCCGGACAGACTCTCACGGAACAACGTTCCTACGGGAGAGTGGTCCCTACACACACAGACAGTGCGTCTGCTGTGGAAAACGTTCGGCAGAGCGGAAATAGACCTGTTTGCAAACCAGGAAAACGCTCACTGCCCAGAATTCTTTTCGAAGAGCGCGAACGCGCTGGCCAGAGTCTGGCCCCGCCGCCCGCTCTATGCTTTTCCTCCTGTCTCACTCCTGCCTCAAGTGCTGGAGCGTATCAAGGAGAGCGGATGCTCAGTACTGCTAGTTGCTCCATTCTGGACGAATCAGACCTGGTTCCCAGCTTTGATGCGACTGAAAAGTACTGCCCCGTGGCCGATTCCAGTGAGGAGAGACCTCCTCTCACAGGCCAAGGGCTCGATTCTGCATCCTCACCCCGAGCTTTGGTCCCTACACGTATGGGCCATAAACGGGTACCCGCTAACCTCCCAAGAGGAGTGTTAGACACGATCGAACAAGCTAGGGCTCCGTCTACTAGACGGCTCTACGCTTCCAAATCGTCGGTGTTCTCTGGATGGTGTTCAGATCAAGGTCTGTCACCACTTCAGTGTGGAGAACCGGAGATTCTCTCCTTCTTGCAAGAGCTATTGGATAAGGGAAGAACCCCATCCACGCTCAAAGTCTATGTGGCTGCCATATCAGCGTTCGTTAATCCAACGCTTGGCCGTTCACTAGGCAGGAACGACCTGGTGGTCCGCTTCCTGAGAGGCGCCAGGAGGTTAAACCCTCCAAGGCCTCCTTCAGTCCCCGTTTGGGACCTTTCTACAGTGTTGAACGCTATGAAAGGGGCCCCTTTCGAGCCTTTCACTCAGTTGACATGAAACACCTGTCTCTCAAGACCGTGTTTCTTTTGGCTCTCGCTTCAGTGAAGCGTGTGGGAGACTTGCAAGCGCTCTCAGTGAGAGCTTCTTGTATGGAGTTCGGGCCAAACGACTCTGTAGTCGTATTGAAACCGAAGCATGGGTACGTGCCTAAGTCCCTCAACACACCGTTCAGGGCTCAGGTCATCTCCCTGTCGGCCCTGCCAGCCTCAGAGGACGGAAATAGCTCCCTTTGCCCGGTCAGGGCATTAAGAGCTTACGTGTCCCGCTCCGCTGTTTTTCGACAGACGGAGCAGCTCTTTGTTTCGTTCAGCGGGCGCTCCAAGGGACGAGCCGCAACGAAACAGAGTCTGTCTCGATGGGTAGTGGACGCCATTGCGCTAGCCTACGCATCTAGAGGCTTGGAATGCCCGTTGGGCATCAGAGCACATTCCACGAGAGGCATGGCCTCTTCATGGGCTTGGTATAGCGGAATCTCGTTACAAGATATCTGTATGGCGGCAGGCTGGGCCTCCCCGTCTACATTTATTAGGTTCTATAACCTAGAGGTTCCTGCGTTGCAGGCTAAACTGCTCTCGGTTGTATGCGGGGCAGGACTATGTATAAGTGTTCCTGCCCCGCGCTGCGGCCCAGGTCACTTCAATGTTAATATGTATAAGTGTTCCTGCCCCGCGCTGCGGCCCAGGTCACTTCAATGTTTAATATGTATAAGTGTTCCTGCCCCGCGCTGCGGCCCAGGTCACTTCAATGTTAATATGTATAAGTGTTCCTGCCCCGCGCTGCGGCCCAGGTCACTTCAATGTTTAATATGTATAAGTGTTCCTGCCCCGCGCTGCGGCCCAGGTCACTTCAATGTTTAAGCATCACTCACTGACAATGTGTCCCATGAGCATGCTATTACCCCTCATATATATCTATATTTACATATATATGCTATTATGCCTTAAGAGGCACTACTATAAGGGATGATGCTATTTTAGCCGCTCTCCCTATACTTTTTGGGGTAGGCGCTTGTATACCAGGGCGCGCGCGCCCTTAGGTGTCTGTGTCGATCCAAGAGCACGCACGGCGGTTTGCATAGGGTTCCCGTAGCGTTCTTTCGACGCAGTACGAGAGAACTCTACGTAAGAGAACGTACTCGGTTACTAACGTAACCTCGGTTCTCTCTAGGAGAGGGAACGAGTACTGCGTCTCATGGCCGTGCGTGTCCACGCTGCGTCGCTTCATTGACGAAAATCGGCGTGTTAGACAGCTATGCTCGTATTTATAGGCCTAGGCCACGCCTGTTTGGGCGGGAGGTGACGCAGAAGGGCGCGAAGCGTCCTCATTGGTCAGCGTCTCTGGCCTCGCATAGGCTGTGCTTTTCTGGCAGAGCAGCCAATGGGTGAGCTGTATTGCTCCGCCTAGGTTGTATGCTTCAGAAAAGCGTTTTACAATATTACAAAATTAAGGATTAATTTTAGGCTTCAATCTCGACAAAGAAATATCTTTCCCGTAGCGTTCTTTCGACGCAGTACTCGTTCCCTCTCCTAGAGAGAACCGAGGTTACGTTAGTAACCGAGTACGATTTAATCAAAACGAAACTTCTCATTTAAGAAATATGTATTAGAAATTATTTGTTTTCTCTAATCAAATATATATATCGATTTAATTAAACAATTATTTCTCATTTTTAAAAATACAAGTTAATAGAAATTATTTATTTTAAACAAAGAAAAAGATATGGATTTAATAAAACATGTTTCCCATTAAGGAACATTGTACTTAATATTTAATCTTATCCAAAATCTAATAAAAAAGACATACATTTTCATTGCATTGATATTTATTATCTTATACACAACTTCCACACATCCACAATTTCAGTGCTCAAGTGTCAGATTTTTAACTTCTGAGCTAGCAAACATTGACCTGAAAAGCGGCGACATGCCTTTTGGGTCCAGCTCCATGATGACTTTCTGGATATATTCAAATGTCAGTTTCAATGTCTTGGGATATTCCAGATTGAACGCATAAAGGCGGCCCAGGAGAATTGCAACAGCATTTGCGACAGACGGCAAGTTGCTCAGAACCTCTTGACCCTCAAGAATGATACCAATGTTTGTGGGTACAGCGTGTGCATCTCTGATGATGAAGACTGCCATCGTTTCTTGCTGAAGAATTTGTCCAGCCTCTTCTTTCTCTGACACCTGGAAAATAATTTAAGAAGTAGAAAAAAGAAATGAATAAGGAATCGATACAGCTTGGGTTTCCCCCTATTAATATTCCAACGGCCCGCAGACTTATACCGTATATTCTTATATTCAGGCCAGCTAATACCGTATTGGCCTGAATATAAGACCACATGCAAATAATGAACTTTTATGAACTGTAGTGTCCCGTTCCTCTGTGTTAACATTTGATGTGAATATACGTCGTGTTGTACAGTATGTTGAGACGGAGACACCAGAACTGCAACTGATAGAATGCACGATACTACGATATTTCTTCAAAAGCAGATCGTGAAGACATTTTAATTGTCCACGATCAAATCTTGATATCGCACACCCTTACTGTAAACTATTAAGGGTTACCCCTTGCTTGCACATTACTATAATATTAAAGGTTAACAACAGAGTCCAAACCATTAGCCTAACTTTAGTTGCTATTTATTTTTTAGATATAATACCCGCAACAGTCAAATAACAAATTGTATGCGCAAACAAACTGCACATAATTTTATAATTAGCATTAACTTCTAACTAATTATAAAATTATGTTTTTACTCCAATTCAATGTTGAAATATAAATATAACAGTCGCATAACTTGTGTACTGTATTGTGAAAAGCGCTATACAAATACATTTGAGTTGAATTGAATAACTTACCAGCACATGGGACTCTAATTTTAGTGGAAAGGAATTTTATCTCTATTTGAAATTAGCCTTCAGACTGTTTTCAGACATATATCTGAACATAGTCTGATGTCTAATTTGGAAGTGGACAGCCTTATATAGCAAGTATTTTCACATCTCTAAAGTAATCTTGCCTTACCAGGAAATCTTTGAGGTCCTCCACTGCTTCTCCCATGTAAAGGATGAGACATTTAAGTGCAATCTCCCTCTTTGTAGCGGTGTCAGTATCCTGCATCAAGATAGTAAAAATTAAAATCCATGAATTTGAGTGCGTCAAGGTTTGTTACGTGTGAGATTGAGAGCTAGTTTATGTAGGAATATGAATGGTCATACATGCGCATGAGGGCATAAGGGTAGGGCCGGACATTATGGTCAACAATTTTTATCACAATATACGTTATCCAAAAATTGGACTCTGCAATAATACCTCTAGAGGGTTTCTCCCACCGTAACAGCAGCTATAATAAGGTTGAGGCCGATGAGATGTTTCCACCTGAGAACTCCGATACCCTGCATAAGAGAGAGAAGTAAGGGAATGAGAGAGAGCGAGACAGAAAGTCTTGGCAATAGTCAAAAGTAGAAAGCGCTATTTTATCATCTCAATTTATCATCTCAACAAATTTCAATCGTCACACATTTTAATACATTTTAACGGTTTTGTAATGCATCATAACATTGACATTACATTATAAGAGCTGTGTGCATTATCTTTATCATTTTGAGATGCTCAGATCAAAGCGGACCTTTCACATCCATTCAGCTCGTAGCCTCTACCCTCCAGTCTCATGGCTAGTGCTGAATATTTTAGGTAATAGTCCGCCATTAGACGTCTCCCTGCGCCATACTGCAGGCATGGGCCGTATATTTTCATCTCAGCCTAACGTAACGTTAGTTTTTTGACACTTAAGTACAAGCCGTCTACATTAACAGACAATGTTAAAACATTAAGCATTTATATTCATTGTCAACTGACGGTCCTCTGGCTAGTATTTTGTTTTTTTTTGAAAACCAACCGACATCGCCAATTGGCGCCAATTAATGCAGCAATACTTATTAGCCATAATTAAAATGACCATTGTCACAACTGCATTAGCTAATGTTACCATTAAGCCAGTCCCTTTACATGTAACGTTAACTTAGCTCCTTCACTAAAAGTTAGTTGTTGATCAGGTTGTAACTTACAGTTTTAACGTTATTCTTATTACACTGACTCGATATAACTTACGTCCAATGCGTACGTAACCGTGAATTACCCTTGTAAAATCTAAATAAGCCACGGATATTTTTTAACTTATGTTCCCTTTTGCAATCGGACAGGAATTGATTAACGTCGACATAACGCTAACGTTACCTAGGTTAAACTAGCTAACGTTAACGTTAACACCAAGTTAACATTTCCAAACTGACGTAACGTTATATCAAAGAAAGTCAGTAGAGCGCCATGTCTGGCATAAAATCAACAGGCTAACGTTACTAAATACAGCAGCACATTTAAATGTTTGTTTGTTTCACTTACCACAGTTTTTCCGCGTTGCAGCTTGATTCTCTCTGGAACAGGAAAGTAGTGATACACGGAGGCCGGGTAACAGACGAAGACGACAAAGAGCGGTCTCGTGGTGACTCGAGAGTCGAGATTGTGTCTAATGCCCATGCGCGCTGGTCTGTGTGTAACCTTGAAATTGTACATTCGTCGAAACAAATTTTTCTTAGTTGAGCTCTTAATTAAAAATATTTATATTTATCAATGTTTTAAACTAAAAAAAATATGACTTGAAAAATAAAACAAATAATGGTAAACTGAATTGAAAGAGAATTTATTAATTGGATGAGTTGCTGCTTGAAAACCTTTTTTCAGTGATAGGCTATAGCTCATTTTGTTTGAGAGCGCTGTTGCAACTGTGAGCAGTTTGCCTCAGCTTTTAAAAAAGGATAATAAAAGTTTCTAACTGTCTGTGTGATATCCTTAAGGTGTTTTATATCTATGGATTTTGTTGTAGCCAAGTAAAGTGTTGATTTGAGAGGCTAAATGGATCAAACATGTTTACCTCGCTGTCGGCTGCTTGGTCGTCATTAAAAAAAAAAACCCCGAACATTTGTCTAAATTAACTTAATAAAGAGATGAAAAGAAACATGACCAACAAAACGGACCTATTATAATGGCTGCAAATAGCTATTTGGCCCTAGGGCAGGCTACCGCTGTGTAATGAAGAAAAGAAAAAAAAACGGGGTCGGGCTGATAATTCTGATGAGCTGTCGGACACGGGCCGGGCTAGGGCCTAGATTTTAGGCCCGTGCAGGGCTCTAGCGCTCTCCACAACGACAAAGAAGTTTTAGTAACTAATGACTCAGACGGAGAGGAGGGTGCGTATACTTCACCACTTTTGTTATAGGCTGGTCGCCCATACACTCTGCAACATCCCACACTCGTGTATACAATAATAACAATGCAACAGCGAATCCCCTCATTAGTTTTCGTTCCCGGCGTGTTTTTCCTGCTTCCGTTTATCACCAGAACCGGCCTTGTGTTACACCGGAAGTGCTCCCCGCCACAACAACTTCCCAGCCTGTAGTTCCGGCTTTCGTCACCCTGTGACTTGTACATAAAACTAATCAATGTTAAATAGTTCAACATGAATCTTTATATGATTCACTACAGAGCTTTAATGTCTTAAACTCTCTCCACATTAGTGCGGCTTCTCTCCAGTATGAACTCGCTCGTGTGATTACAGTTCTGACAAACATTAGGGTGTATTCACGCCTTGTTTGGTTCGAAGTAATCGTTGAAAATCCCCCTTGGTGCGGATCTTTTGGGCAGGTGTGAATACAGCAATCGCACTCGGGTGCAGACCAAACAACCGAACCGAGACCCAGATGAAGAGGTGTTCTCGGTACGGTTCCAAACTAACTCTGGTACGGTTCGTTTACGGCGTGAACATGAACCGACCCAATTGCAGAAAGCACTGCGCTGATACTGTTGCGCGTCTTTCTGCGCGTCGTGTGTGCATCAGGACATTCACAGACAGAGCGTTCTCTTTTGTCTTATCTAGGGGTGGCTCGATACCACTTTTTCATGTCCGATACCGATACCACACACTTGATTATCTGTAGATACTGATCTATACCGATACAATACCATATATTCCACACAGCTGACATGATAACTTAATAATTAAGTCCCTCCAGAAAAACGCAGAGTTTTTTTGTGATTGTTGCGGGCAAAAATCCTTGATTATGCGGCACGTTTTCTTGAAAAAAATGCGATGGAATATGCGGGATATTTATGCAATTTTATGCGATGAAATTGCGGGAACTTGCAAAAATTGCGGTTTGATGAAAAAGAGAGAATTTTTTTTTCCCCCAACACCCTATTCACTAGGCTACTACTTTAATGTAAAGAGTCATTTCTTATTACTTCCCAGGGAACTACACTGTGACCAAAATGGTCGCATATGCGACCTTTTGAAATGACATTGCGACCCTAATTTTTAATGGGTCGCAAATGTATCACTGATTATTTTTGTACGTACCTTATGTTTTAGGCAATATGCTATGATTTACTATGAGCATTTATTAAAACAGAAATGTGTATTTTAAGAACACGTTTTATAACGTGCTCTGAGCATTCAACACAAAGTTGGCTTCAGCCCCGCGACTTATAAATCGGGTTGATGTGCGCGTTTATGTCACACGTTTCCCGCTGTTCGCGCATAACTATTCTCTATTGGTTCTTTATTTGTTTTAAACAGCAGACGTAATACTGGAGACGAATTGGGCGGTACCGCCCAAAATGGTATACTTTTACAAATGTGCAATTATCTTCAAAACTATTAATGATAGAGAGGTGCGGTCTTTTTTGCCGTCTTCCTCAGATTCCGCTGAAAACAGTGGTATCCCGTTTGTATTATACACACGCTTCGCTGTTGCGCAATACCACTGCATAAAAAGGCCAATGAAATCGATGTTGTTAGGCAAATTCCACCAATGGAAAAATTGCCGCTGGGAGGATTTTTTTTTTTACCCAATCAGAGGAAGGTTACCATGACGTATTCTAGCCAATCAGAGGACTCTGTAGCCTTCAACATGTACAAACAAACAGCGTCATGTGGACGGAGAATGAGACAGATAGCGAACGGAGCGGAGTATTACAGAGCGCACAGAGATCTATATAAGAGAGAGACAGAATAACTTAAATAGCATTATTATTGTATTGTTTTAGCACTGTTATGATGGCTAGCAGTAAGATTTACGGTAGAACAAGCTCTGGAACAGTTAGTGGAAAGTAAATCTGCCAGGTTGTGAGTGTGTCATGTTCTTCAGAGCAAGCAGGTCTCATTTAGTTCGAAGCAGACAGCTTTTTCACGCCTGGGACTGTTTGTAAAAAAAGTTCCTTATTTCATTGTTCTTAACACATTTGATTAAACAATTACAAATGGCTGTCAAGCAAAGGGTTTGACAAATATTTGTTTGGTTCAAAAACTGTTCACTATTGTTGTGTGAGGTGTGATTTTCAGTAATAAATGACAAAAATCTAATTTTCGGTTTTGAAATTCTCTCGATTATTGTACATTTTTCACACATACTTCCTTTATAAACACATTACATGCATGCTTATGTTAGCTTAGGGTCTTCTGAATCCTTTCTAAAATCTTTTTAGTCCGATTATAAGTGTCCATGTAAATTGAAGCTTCAGAATGACAGTATGAAGCACGCGAAATGTATAGACAGGTACATATCCCGTAACGCAGCAGCACTCCCCACTGCATTTCGGCGTCAAGCAAACAGAGCAAGTGAGGAATCTGAATTGATAACTAAGTTCAATGTAGCTTATAATATAGCCTTATTTGTTGCTTATTATATTTCACTTAATTGTGAAGTGGACATGCATTGTTTTTTTTTTTTTGTATCTTTAATACCGAATAGTCAATAGCTGCTGAAAATCTATTATTATATTATTTTATGGATTATATTTATTTTATTTTATTTTAAGAGTTCAGGAGTGTGGCAACCATAGCATGTTGAAATCCAAAAGAAATTAATTTTGCACATTATTGTGTACTGTATTTTCTATTGCAGTAAATCTATCCCAACCAATGTTAAAGAAAACAAGGCGGCATGTGGTTTAAAAGATGGAAAGTAAAATAAAAAGCACATCTGTATGCAATACAGTTCCATTATTGTTCATTATTACCCAGAGCGGCTTACTATAAATAATTTGTGCGACCAAATCATGTTTTGCGCCAGTAACTGAAAAAGTTAGTAGCGCAAGTGCCACCAGTGGAAAAGGTTAGTGTAGTTCCCTGCTTCCTATGATAAGCGAGCATACTACCTCACATAAAGTGCTGGGAATATTTAAGTTCTCATCTTGTTTTATTTCAGACCTTGTTGTTAAGCATTTGCATGAATAGGAGCGTGATCATATTAACGATAGTTTAAGGATGATAGGGGCAAAACGGGTGCTGTGTTAATTTGCGTTAAACTGGACTTAAATTAAACTTAATCGCATGCGTTAACGTTGACAGCACTTGTTAGCAGTAACAATAATCTCATTATTTGGATGTATGAACATAGCTCCTCTCTATGAATGAAAACTTTATACCTAATCCGTCTTCTGCGCAGTGCCACTGTCAGCATGCCAGTATAGGCGCACATGAGAGCATGTTCTCTCCGCCGGGACCGTCTTGCAGCACATCGTCGTCTTCTCAAAATCCTAATTACAACATCGTATAGATGACATTGTATCATATGATGCTCATTAGTGGCTGCCAACTCTCACGCAATTGCCACTTTTCACACACTCTCACGCCACACATCCATTTTAAAATGGATCATAGAGGAAACTGACACCGACAGACAAGACAGAGCAGGTTACTATTGATATAAAACAAATGATCAGCTCTCAGATTATGTCAATTTTATTACGAAATTCAAACAATAAATGCCGTTTTGGCGCTTGTAAATGTGACGTGACTGATCTCTGTAGCAGTGTCTCAGTTCAATCGGCACGTGACCGATCATCTTTTACTCTTCTTTACTGGTAAATAAACCCGAATGAACAATAGGCATGTTGAAAGATATAGTACAACTTACCGAAATGCATAGGCTATACCACGGATTAATCAGTGTTTTTCAGCCGCGGTAAGAGGTCAATAAAACAGGTAGGAAAGCCATTGAATGACCGTAGGCTAGACAAATGAGCTATAGAGAGGAGTGTTTTGTTAAATATGTCCACTATATTACGCTATATTATATTTTTTACTTGTATCATTAAAATATTATAGACTTGTTATTATGATAAAAAACGCATTAAATTAAATTTAAGTTGTTATTTTTAACCTATAATACCAGCTGACAGGGCTCTCTGTTTGTTTACAGCATAAGATAGTTTTTTTTTTTCTTGAGAGAAATTAACATCTACTGTACCTAATAATTATCCAAATTAATCGATATTGAATCAAGATGTCAAGCAATAATAAATACAGTAGCCTACCGCTACCATGTAGCTAAACATTGTAACATGTTGTCACTAAACCTAATAGAAATTCTGTTAAGTTACCAAATGTTTTGACAATCACAACTTATTGCACTTCCTGCTTTTCCCATGAATGAATGGACGACCTTAGCACACGTGTGGTTTTGTTTACACATTTTGGTTCCGTGCAAAAAGAGCTGTGTGAAAGCGAACCGTAGCCTACCAAAAATAAATAAAAAAATCAACATTGTATAAAGTCTATGGTCCGGACAAAAGCAATTTTATCGGACTTTCCTGGTGTGAATACATCCTTATTCACGATATGAGTGTTTGTACTCTGGAGCTGGTTAATGTTAATCTGAGAACATCTCTCACCTGCAGACTGGAAATAAACGGCATCAAGAGAAAATATTCCACATTTGTCCTTCATTCACGATCGTTAACAGCGTCACTTTCAGGCTCAACTGGTGAACGTTTCAGCTCGTCGTCGTCTCTCTCTCTCTCTCTCTCTCTCTCTCTCTCTCTCTCTCTCTCTCACTTCCGGTGTGATTGTTGGGGGTGAGCGTGTGGATTGCGTGAGTGCGGCTGGATTCTGTGAGTGGATCTTTTCTTTCTTTCTTTCTGGCTTTTTTCTTTGTTCGTTGTTTTTGTGTGTTTTTGGTTTATATTGTAGTTGTTTTGGGCCGCGTGCCACCTGTTTCACCGGGAGCATGACGGCCCCACGCTCACGATGTTTGGGTTTATTGACTCGGCGTCATGGGGTGAAAGTTGCGGCCGCATTTAGTGTGGAAAAATGTTGCCTGGCAGTAGGAGAGGTGGTTGGGCATGACAGTGTAACCCACCTAAAAAGGGTAACCAGTTAATTGTGTGCAATTATTTTCATTATTTATCCATACTTTACGTTTATGAGTAATGGGGGTTTTATTTTGAAAAATATATTTTATTTTGTGGGAAACCGGAAGTAGCGCGCTAAGATACTTCCGTGAGTCGAACGCGCTAAAAAGCAAATGGAGCACTGCTTCAGGTTCCCCCGCGAGTTAAAATAAACAGAAGAAAAGGTATGAAAACCTGTCTATTTTTTCTAGCAGTTTAAATATGATTCAGTTCGTTATGTAAACATCTGTATACTTGTTTTAGAAGTTGGAGAGCCGTCCAGAAATCGTTTTATCTGTCCTGGCTTCTCATACTGAAAATCCTCTCTTGGTAAGCTAAAGCGTTCAATGATGGTGTGTGTGGAAAAATACCACGAGGTAGCCATGTTAGCTCCAATTAGTAATTATTCAAACATTTCTGTTGTTCAGAAGGAATGTAACATTATAAAATACATTTATTTCATGGTTTAAGGAGAGATGTAAACTAATTTGATATGTTTAAAAAAAAGATGCTTTTGTAACATTTTACTTTGTGATATATATGTGACTAAAGGTTAAAGTTACATACAGGAGAATATAAATTGTCATTTTAAGTTAGTTAAAGTGGTTAAATCAGCAAATACTGTAAATTCATATAAATGGGTTTTCAATTAAAACTGTATTTCATTTATTTTGATTTAAAATCTAACAAAATCCTATGTAAAAAGGGATTAAAAAGAGAGAGAAAGTTAATTGGTATAATGTGTCCTATAATTACATTTCATTGTAATGACATAAGGTTAAAATGGTATATTCTGATTTAAAATAGCTATTGTTTTCTTCATGTGAACTATGCTATGATATTTTCTAACATTAATATAATGTTGTACAGTACTTTAAGAACTATTTGATATCATTGATTTTGGACTGAACCTGTTCTATATACAGGTCAGGTCTTTTTCTTGCTTGATGAGATGAGCAGAAATTCCAGAAGCTCCAGTCCTTGAATGATATCAGGTGAACCATTGACCCATAGATGGCGAGCCTTCCCAATGAGCCGTGAATCTCCACCACAGCAGTCCGGAAGCCTGTGGTAGGATTGTGTCAGTTCAACTAACCGGCACCAACGAGATTGTCCTGACGAAACCTTGACCTTGACTATTTCCCTTGACTAACTGACTCGAATTATCGTTTTGACTTTGGAATTCTTCAGGAAAATTTCCAAGGAATATTTTCGACAAAGAAAGGACATTTTATTTTATTTTACATTTATTTTGGGCCATACTTATTGTGAACAAAAAATTGTTGTGAAGTGTGAAACCTTTTGTTGACTAAAAGCTTACATGTCAAACCGTTATACTTGTGTTGCTGGTTATTACTGTACTTCTCAGCTCCTACGAACCTAGTGTGTGTACATACTCTGAAGTGGGTTACACGGTAAAACTTGGCGAGCCAGCCAGGAGCTTTGAGTGAGTAATAACCAGGCTTCTTTTCGAAAAAAAGTGTCATTGAGTGTCCTTAAAGTGTACATTTTTGTTTTTGTTCTTTTTCCAAAAATGGATGTGATTGCGAAAGAAAGTATTAAGGTCTCCAATGCCGTCATTGTGTCAGGTTTGACAAATACCGATGTAGATGAAGAGATTTATGAAGATTTAAAGCAATTTGGATCTATTAACAGAATTGTGAAGGTTTTAGACGAAACCTCTGAGTTTTATGGTAAAGCTCTTGTAGAATATGTATCTGGTGCTGCTGTGGAGACACTTGAGAAAGATTTACCCTTTGATAGAACCAGTGATACTGATGACGCTGTTGTCTTCCACGTTGAAGCTTTAGCCAGTTTATACTCAAGTGGAAAGGGTACCGATATTACCAAAACATTTCTGTCTGACCTCCAAAATGTTGCAAAACTCAGTGGAAAATCTTTTGAAAACCTGCTACATGATGAGTTAGCACGAATCACTGGATTACTGGAAGAGCCGAGTGAGTCTGGCAAACCTCAGGGTACAGTTGTGGCACCGGCTGGAACAGCCACAGGTCCCGTTTCCCTTGATGCCATTCCAAGGGATTCAGTCAATGATGAGCAACGTCCTCTTGACCCCTTCAGCCCTCCTTTCAGACCTATGGCAAATGCTAGGCCCACTCAATTGCCAGTATCTTCCTTCTTGCAAACTGCCGAACAACTTACTCCACCTGAGGTGCAGCGTGTAGTGGTCGAACACATTGTCAAAAGTTCTGACTTCTCTTCACAAATACACGCACCAGCAAAAGTTAGACCTTTTTCCGGCAAAGTCCCTTGCCCAAACTTTGAAGTCGATTATGAAACTTGGAGGAACAGCATTGAATGTTACTTGGCTGATCCTACCGTTTCCAGTGCACAGTTGGTAAGACGCATTGTTGACAGTTTGCTTCCCCCTGCCACTTCGGTTGTCAAGTCACTTGGTCACCATGCAAATCCAAAAGCTTTCCTCGATCTGCTTGACTCAGCTTATGCTACGGTGGAAGATGGAGACGAACTTTACGCCCAGTTTCTAAATGTTAATCAGAACTCCGGCGAGAGACCTTCCAATTATCTCCAGAGATTACAGACCCTTTTGAATAGAGTTGTAAAGTTGAAAACCATTTTGCCTCAAGACTCAGACAAGCAGCTCTTAAAGCAGTTCTGTAGGGGCTGCTGGAATAATGTGCTGATTAATAACCTTCAGCTTGAGCAACGGAAGAAAAATCCGCCCACTTTTCCAGAGTTTTTACTCCTTTTACGCACAGAGGAGGACAAACAAACTGCAAAAGCGAACAGGATGAAGCAACATCTGGGGTTTCAAAAACCAAAAGCTCAAGCTGCAGCACAAGTGCATGAGGTATACGTGGAGGACACATACAATTCACCTCAGTCTTTCTCTGCCGAGCAACCAGCTATGAAACAACTTCAAAAGCAAATTGTTGAGCTACAAGCTCAAATTGCTGCCCTATCGAGTCCTAAACAACAGACATCATCTACAAACACACCTGAAAGGAAAAAGGAAAAGGAGAAACGAAAAGAGAAACCTGTTTACAAAAAGACATCAACATCAAAACTTACCTCAGGAGCCGCACCCGCAACAGTCAAGCCAAAACCATGGTACTGTTTCAGTTGTGGCGAGGATGGACATATTGCCACAAACTGTGATGATCCTCCCAACCCCACATTAGTGTCTGCAAAGAGAACTTTGCTGAAAGAGAAACAACGAGCTTGGGAAAAAGACAATCCAACCCCCGATAAACATTTAAACTGAACAGTGTTTCTATTGAGGGACAAATGGAAACAAATCAACCTGAAAGTCCCAAAATTGCTCCAAAATTGAAAGTCAAGTTAAAAGAGCACAAAGTGACAAAAACCGTAACCTTACCTAAAGGGCTAGTTGGTAGCAAGAGCACCGCTAACGTTAAAGTTAATGGGCTTGAGTGCAATTCACTACTTGATACTGGGTCGCAGGTAACAACTATGTCACTGTCGTTTTACAACCGTTACCTTTCAGATCAGACCATTCACCCAGTAGCTGACTTACTAGAGATTGAAGGGGCTAACGGTCAGTCAGTGCCCTACCTGGGGTATGTCAAAGTCATACTCCAGTTTTCCAAAGAGTTCATTGGTAGTCAGCCTGAATTAGAGACACTTGCCCTCGTAGTGCCAGATGTTAGGTCCAACAGTCTCACTCCGTTGTTAATAGGAACTAACACCCTCGATCCACTGTACGAACAGTTTTGTGATGACAATACATTTCGAAAGAGTGCTTACTGTGGCTACCACCAAGTCCTGAGAACCCTACAAATGAGACACAAGCATAGTTTAAATGGCAGACTAGGTCTCGTCAAGTTGAGAAATAATGAGCCAAGTGTAATCGGTGCTGGTGAAAGGATAGTGCTAGAAGGATATGCGAATATCGACAATGCAAACAATGAACAATGTGTTTTGTTTGAGCAACCAGCAGTGTCATCCTTACCTGGGGGAATTTTTGTCGAATGCTGTCTCATAAATGTCCCAAGAGACACCCCATACAAGATACCTGTAGTGGTAAAGAATGAAACTGATCGAAACATCTCCCTTCCTGTTAGGTGTATCATCGGTGAACTTAGTGCTGTTAAAAAGATTGTTCCAACTCAGAAACCCGCTAGTTGCAGTAGCCACCAACAGCCCACTAGCCAAACAAACAAGCAGCAAAGTTCAAACCTAACCTTCGACTTTGGAGAATCACTTTCCGAGGAGTGGAAAGCTCGTATGACAAACAAGTTAAACACATTTTCAGACATTTTCTCTCATCATGATCTCGACTACGGACATGCAACAAAAGTGAAACATTCAATCAAACTCAAGGATGAGACACCTGTCAAGCAGCGCCCACGTCCTATTCATCCTCAGGATTTTGATGCAGTGAGGCGTCACCTGCAGGCTCTCCTTGAAGCAGGGATCATTCGCGAATCGCAGTCTCCTTTTGCGTCTCCAATAGTCGTAGTAAAAAAAAAGAACGGTGATGTCAGATTATGTGTAGATTACCGGCGATTGAATATGCAAACGATCAAAGATGCGTATGCATTACCGAATCTTGAGGAATCTTTCTCAGCCCTGAGCGGATCTCAGTGGTTTTCAGTAATGGATCTGAAAAGCGGCTATTACCAGATTGAGATGACTGAGAGTGACAAAGACAAGACAGCGTTCGTGTGCCCTCTAGGTTTTTGGGAGTGGAATCGCATGCCACAGGGGATCACAAACGCTCCCAGCACTTTTCAGCGTTTAATGGAAAAGTGCATGGGGGACATTAATCTGCGCGAGGTGCTTGTGTTCTTAGACGATATTATTGTCTTTTCCAAAACACTAGAGGAGCATGAAAATCGTCTCACGAACGTACTGTCCCGATTGCGAGAGAACGGGTTAAAGTTATCTCCTGAAAAATGCCGTTTCTTTCAAACTTCGGTTCGTTACTTAGGTCATATAGTATCACGCGACGGAGTTGAAACCGATCCTCAAAAGACAGAAGCACTTAAGACCTGGCCAAGACCTCAAAACTTGAAAGACCTTAGGTCATTTCTTGGGTTCTCCGGGTACTATAGAAGGTTTGTGGAGGGGTATTCTAAAATAGTAAAGCCCTTAACCAACCTCACAGCTGGCTATCCTCCCGTGCGTAAAGGCGCAAAGATTACCAACATAGCCGCCAAGTACCATAATCCCAAAGAACTTTTCGGAGAAAGGTGGACCCAATCCTGCCAAGACGCTTTTGACCAGATCATTGAAAAATTAACATCCGCGCCTGTCTTAGGGTACGCAAATCCAAGATTGCCTTATGTTGTTCATACTGACGCGAGCACAACAGGCCTGGGCGCGGCGTTATATCAAGAACAAGACGGCCAGACCCGCGTCATTGCGTATGCGAGTCGGGGTCTCTCACAGTGTGAAGCCCGCTATCCAGCCCACAAGCTGGAATTTTTAGCTTTAAAATGGGCTATCACCGAAAAATTCCACGACTATCTATATGGCAACGTGTTCACAGTCATTACTGACAACAATCCTTTGCTATACGTTTTCACCAAAGCCAAATTAGATGCTACTAGTTATCGATGGATAGCAGCCTTGTCTACGTTCACTTTTGACATCAAATATCGCGCCGGCAAGCAAAATCAAGACGCCGATGGCCTGTCAAGGAGGCCACATGGTGAGCTAATCAGTGACAGTGCATCTCAAGAAGAGAGTCAAAGAATACATGACTTTACCTCATACCATCTTGCACCTGTGAACGTTGTCCAAGCCACATGTCAACTCCACACTATTTCTCAAAACGACTCTGGTCTGTCTCCATGTTACATTGAGTCACTTGCCGTGCATCCAGATGCTATTCCCTCAGCATTTTCTGATGATGAAAATCTTAGTGGTCTTTCAACCATCCCTAAGTACAGTGAGGCTGAGATAGCTGAGTTGCAACGAGCTGATTCGGTAATCGGTGTAATCATACAGTCATGTGAGTCAGCAGAACCTGTCCCCGATGGTAATAACTGTCCTGAACTCCAACTCATGCTCAGGGAAATGAGTCGATTTGAAATAATAGACAGTCTGCTGTATCGGAAAAGACAGTGTGACAACAAAACCATCTACCAGCTTGTCTTACCCAAAATTTTGAGAAACCCCGTGCTCTACAGTTTACATGATGAAATGGGCCATTTAGGAGCCGAAAGAACTCTTGAGCTAACCAGATCTCGGTTTTATTGGCCAAAGATGTCTCACGATGTTGAGTCCAAGATTAAAAGCTGTCCAAGGTGCGTTAAAAGGAAAAGCCAACCCGACAAAGCCGCACCTTTAGTCAACATACAGGCAAGTAGGCCAATGGAATTGGTCTGTATGGATTTCTTGTCCATCGAACCCGACAGTCATAACTGCAAGGACGTTCTGGTCATAACGGACCATTATACGAAATATGCAAGTGCCATTCCGACTCGAGACCAAAAAGCTCTAACTGTAGCCAAATGCCTTTGGGAACAGTTCTTTGTCCATTACGGATTCCCTGAACGTCTTCACAGCGACCAAGGTCGCGACTTTGAGTCACAGGTCATCAAAGAGTTGTGCGCCTTGGTCGGTACTAAGAAAGTAAGAACGAGTCCTTACCATCCCCAGGGTAATCCCGTCGAGCGGTATAACCGTACATTGCTCAGTATGTTGGGTACGCTCAAGGACAAAGAGAAAACTAAGTGGCGCGAGTACGTCCGACCTCTCACTCATGCATATAATTGCACAAGGAATGACGTCACCGGGTTTTCACCCTATGAGTTGATGTTCGGGCGCCAACCTAGACTGCCCATAGACATTGCGTTTGGTCTACCAGTTAAGAACAATTCGAACATGTCTCACTCGCAGTATGTGAAAAACCTTAAGACATACTTGAAAGAAAGTTATCAGTTAGCATCTGCTAATGCAAAGAAAATTGCTGACAAAAACAAACGCAGGTTTGACATGAGAGTAAGGGAGTCAACGCTTGACACAGGCGATAGAGTTCTAGTGCGAAATCTCCGTTTTCGCGGCAAGCATAAACTCGCCGATCGGTGGGAGTCCACTATTTATGTTGTACAAAAGAAAGCTGGAGATATACCTGTGTATACAGTCTGTCCTGAGGGTCAGGAAGGACCTTTGCGCACACTCCACCGCAACTTACTGCTTCCTTGCGGATTTCTATCTGAAGATGATGAGAAAATGGCAAAGCCAAAGAAAGCCTCAAAACCCAAAACAAGGCAAACTTTCGTCTCTCCAGAGGAAAATACCCCTAATTCTGACAGTGATGATGACTATATTCAGAGTTATTACCCTACAACAATCAAGACAACCACAAGGATTATTCAACCAAACAATATGAACTCAAACACGAATGCTACAAAGGAGAATCTCCCCAATGTTGAGGAACCTAAAACCTTACCTATGGACTTACCTTCAGGAATCCTGGATCAACCTGTGGAACAACAGAGAACAAACCAAAACTTAGCAGAAGTGACACAAAAGGAACTAGAATCTGTAAATGAACAAGCGAGTGAACTTACCGAAATGGAACATGATCTATCAGACACTTACTCTTGCACAGAAACTCCAGAGAGAGTCGAGAAGTCCAAAGACATTGATCAGAGACAATCTACTGACTTGGACAATGCTGAACAAGATACTAGTTCACTTGAGCTTGCAGATCATGATGTTCCTAACAATCAGACTGCTGACCAAATACGCAGATCTGAACGGTTGAGAAAGCCACCTGCTAAGTTTACTTATCCACAGCTTGGTAAACCCTTGATTTCATTTGCACAAACTATACTGGATGGGTTTAACAAAGTTTTAGTTGAAACATTTGAAGGTGCCCCTGCCTTTGTACGAACATGAAGGGACTCATGTTAATTAAGAGGGGGAGGATGTAACCCACCTAAAAAGGGTAACCAGTTAATTGTGTGCAATTATTTTCATTATTTATCCATACTTTACGTTTATGAGTAATGGGGGTTTTATTTTGAAAAATATATTTTATTTTGTGGGAAACCGGAAGTAGCGCGCTAAGATACTTCCGTGAGTCGAACGCGCTAAAAAGCAAATGGAGCACTGCTTCAGGTTCCCCCGCGAGTTAAAATAAACAGAAGAAAAGGTATGAAAACCTGTCTATTTTTTCTAGCAGTTTAAATATGATTCAGTTCGTTATGTAAACATCTGTATACTTGTTTTAGAAGTTGGAGAGCCGTCCAGAAATCGTTTTATCTGTCCTGGCTTCTCATACTGAAAATCCTCTCTTGGTAAGCTAAAGCGTTCAATGATGGTGTGTGTGGAAAAATACCACGAGGTAGCCATGTTAGCTCCAATTAGTAATTATTCAAACATTTCTGTTGTTCAGAAGGAATGTAACATTATAAAATACATTTATTTCATGGTTTAAGGAGAGATGTAAACTAATTTGATATGTTTAAAAAAAAGATGCTTTTGTAACATTTTACTTTGTGATATATATGTGACTAAAGGTTAAAGTTACATACAGGAGAATATAAATTGTCATTTTAAGTTAGTTAAAGTGGTTAAATCAGCAAATACTGTAAATTCATATAAATGGGTTTTCAATTAAAACTGTATTTCATTTATTTTGATTTAAAATCTAACAAAATCCTATGTAAAAAGGGATTAAAAAGAGAGAGAAAGTTAATTGGTATAATGTGTCCTATAATTACATTTCATTGTAATGACATAAGGTTAAAATGGTATATTCTGATTTAAAATAGCTATTGTTTTCTTCATGTGAACTATGCTATGATATTTTCTAACATTAATATAATGTTGTACAGTACTTTAAGAACTATTTGATATCATTGATTTTGGACTGAACCTGTTCTATATACAGGTCAGGTCTTTTTCTTGCTTGATGAGATGAGCAGAAATTCCAGAAGCTCCAGTCCTTGAATGATATCAGGTGAACCATTGACCCATAGATGGCGAGCCTTCCCAATGAGCCGTGAATCTCCACCACAGCAGTCCGGAAGCCTGTGGTAGGATTGTGTCAGTTCAACTAACCGGCACCAACGAGATTGTCCTGACGAAACCTTGACCTTGACTATTTCCCTTGACTAACTGACTCGAATTATCGTTTTGACTTTGGAATTCTTCAGGAAAATTTCCAAGGAATATTTTCGACAAAGAAAGGACATTTTATTTTATTTTACATTTATTTTGGGCCATACTTATTGTGAACAAAAAATTGTTGTGAAGTGTGAAACCTTTTGTTGACTAAAAGCTTACATGTCAAACCGTTATACTTGTGTTGCTGGTTATTACTGTACTTCTCAGCTCCTACGAACCTAGTGTGTGTACATACTCTGAAGTGGGTTACAACAGCATATTGTCTGCCTCACGGATGAATAATGCCACTGTTGTATTTCTCAGTACTATTGAGAAGGCTAATGAACTAGTTGAGAAAGGGATAGTTGTTGATGATGTGTTTAACCCTGTACTTCCGCTTTCTACCCCATCAAAGAAAGTCACGCTATCCAATGTACCACCGTTTCTCAGTGATGAGATATTAGATAAAGCTTTGTCTCGTTATGGCAAACTGGTCTCGCCCATTAAAAAGATCCCCATTGGTAGTGAATCGCCTTTACTAAAACACGTTGTTTCGTTTCGGCGTTTCGTCTATATGATTATGAATGACGATGCTGATTTGGATGTGTCTTTGCACTTTCGGGCTGATGAGTACGATTATATTATTTACGTGACAACTGACAAGATGAAGTGTTTTAGTTTTGGGCAATCTGGTCATTTAATCCGTGCTTGTCCCGCAAAAAATTTAAACAACCGTGACGTAGCTGCTGTCGTCAGAAATGATGTAGTCAATAACGTTGAAGCTGAAGCGGGGCCGTCCGGTGAGACTCCGGGTGTGTCAGGTGTACGAGCCTCAGAGGACAAAAATGATGGGGATTTACCTGTGATCGCGGCAACTGAAGCCGCAGAATTAGCGCTTGAAAACACAGTTTCTGGTGTGGAAGTGCTAAACGTTCAGGCGGGGGTTATTGAGACGGAAAGGCTTTTAAATGATGCTCTCAATGAAAATCTGCAATCTACTGTGTCTGTGGGGAATATAGGTGATGACAGTCCAATGGAAACAGGGCAGGTAGACTTTAAAGTCCCGTTAAAGAGGAAGAAGGCTGGTAAAACTCGGATTGATAGGCACGCAAAGAAATCAGAGATGACTGACGCAAGTGACAGCGAATCTTCTGATTCAAGTGTTTGTCTTTCTCAGTGTGATTTTTCTAGATGTCAGTACGAAGTAGATGATATTAAACTGTTCCTTAGAGCTACTAAAAATAAGAGGGGTGTGCGCGTTAATGAATATTTTCCTGACTTAAAACAGTTTATAGAGAATTCTAAGGGTTTTATGATGGAGGGCTCCTTTACAAATAAAGAGGTCTATAGGCTAAAAAAAATAGTGAGGAAACTCAACTCTGAGCTTAATAATGATGACAGTGAGAAAGCCTAATTCCATGACCTTTGGTAGTTTTTTTTTGTGGACAGTTTTGTTTTTCTTTTTTTTCTTTTCCTCAAGTATGTGTCACGCTAATGTTGCTACTCTGAATCTGAATGGTGCTAGAGATATGCACAAAAGAGCTGCATTATTTGAAGTAATTAATCAGAAAAAAATTGATATCATGTTTTTACAAGAGACACATACTGATGCTAATAATGCTGCAGACTGGGCAGTAGAATGGAATGGGATTGCTGTTTTAAGTCATAATACCTCAATTAGTGGCGGAGTTGCTGTTCTCTTTACTAAGAGTTTCAGCCCACACTCTTATCAGGTTGAAGAGGTTATCAAAGGTAGACTTTTGAAAGTAAGAGCCTCTTTTGAAAATGTTGTTTTTGTTTTTATTTGTGTGTATATACCAACTTCAGCTGTTGAAAGAATGCTGTTTTTAAATACTTTATCCTCTGTCTTACAAGATGTTGCTGATGATGAGTATTTAATTTTGGGTGGTGATTTTAATTGCACAGAGTCCAACTTAGATAGAAATCACATGGAGCCTCATTTACCTTCACGTCAACGTCTTGTGCAGCTAAAAAAAACACATGAATTAATTGATATTTGGAGGCAGCTTAATGGAGAACAAAAACAATACACTTGGTCTCATGTCCGTGATAACATGATTTCATTGGCAAGGCTGGATAAGTTTTATGTTTTCAAACATCATGGTAGTATTGTTGAGAAGTGTTCTATTACTCCATCATGTCTTTCAGATCATAGTATGGTGCAGTGCTGTATCTTTTTAAATTCTATCAAGCCAAAGAGTGCTTATTGGCATTTAAATACCACTCTATTGGATGATAAGTCTTTTAAAGAAAGTTTTAAATATTTTTGGGATATTTTTAAAACAACAAAGACTTCCTTTAGAACACTGCAGCAATGGTGGGATTTTGGGAAAGTTCAGATAAAACAGCTATGCCAACAACACTCTCAGAATGTCACTAGAGAAGTAACCCTGAGATTGAACACCTTAGAGACTGAGATTCTGAAACTGCAAGATTTGGCTAACTTGCCTGGGAATCAAAGTGATGTGGAGTCTCTCATAAAAAATAAGAAGACTCAGTTATCTGACCTTTTAGGGGTTAAAACGCAGGGTGCGCTGGTCAGGTCACGTTTTCTAAGTATAAATGAGATGGATGCACCGTCAAGGTTTTTTTTTAGTTTAGAAAGGAAAAATGGACAGAACAGAGTCATTCATGCTTTACGTTCTGAATCTGGATCCGTATTGACTGACCCCAAAGACATTCGTAAGAGAGCAGCCACTTTTTATGAGTCTCTATATAAGAATGAACTTGGTCCAGATTATAGGGATGACAGTGCTTTTTTTGATAATCTTCCTCAAGTGGCAGAGGAAGTCAACGTAAAGATTTCAGGTGCCGTGACCATGGGGGAACTGTTTAAAGCCGTCCAAGGCATGGCGCTTGGAAAAGCACCAGGGATTGATGGTCTGCCTGTTGACTTTTATAAGTCGTTTTGGTCAGAGATTGGAGAGGATTTGCTAGAGGTACTGAATGACAGTTTAGCCGGAGGGCTACTGCCGTTGAGTTGCCGTAGAGCAGTCCTGACTCTCCTACCCAAGAAGGGTGATCTGACGGACATCAAGTGCTGGCGGCCGGTCTCCCTCCTGTGTAGTGACTACAAGTTGCTCTCTAAGGTTTTAGCTAATCGATTGGCAGAGGTTATGGACCAGGTAGTTCATCCTGACCAGACATACTGTGTCCCCGGGAGGTCAATCTTTGATAATGTTTCTCTGATTAGAGATCTTCTTGATGTCTCTAAGAGGTTAAATTTGGATTGTGGCTTCATATCATTAGATCAAGAGAAAGCGTTTGATCGCGTTGAGCACAGTTATTTATGGAGAGTTTTGGAAGCCTTTGGTTTTTGCCAAAAATTTATAGATCAGGTGAAAGTTCTCTATAGTGACGTTCAGAGCATTCTCAAGGTTAACGGTGGTTTGTGTGCGCCTTTTGAAGCTTGTAGAGGTATTAGACAGGGGTGTTCCCTTTCTGGTATGCTCTATTCTCTGGCCATAGAGCCTTTATTGCAGCAATTACGAATTAAACTTCAAGGTATATCTTTGCCAAATTGCAATGGTAATTTTTTATTATCAGCGTATGCTGATGACATTGTAGTCATGATTAGCAAGCAAAGTGATGTACAGGTTTTATCTGAATTGCTTGAAAATTTTAAAGTTTTGTCTTCTGCTAAGATAAATTGGAATAAAAGCGAAGCTTTGCTGATAGGAAGCTGGAAAAGCGGAAAACCAGGGCTCCCTGCTGGTTTACATTGGGGAAAAGAAGGTTTTAAATATTTGGGGGTGTTTTTGGGAGATGAGACAATAATACAGAAAAACTGGGAAGGTTTAATTGAAAAAGTCATAGGACGTTTAGAAAAATGGAAGTTTTTGTCTCCAAAATTGTCATATAGAGGACGCATTTTAATTGTTAATAATTTGGTGGCATCATCCTTATGGCATAAGTTTGCCTGTGTAGATCCTCCTTTGCAACTGCTTTTAAAAATTCAGGCTGTCATGGTTAATTTTTTTTGGGATCGATTGCATTGGGTTTCCCAAAATGTATTGTTTTTGCCTAAGGAGGAGGGTGGTCAAGGACTAATACATCTGCAAAGCAGAATTGCAACCTTTCGTCTGCAGTTTGTGAAAAGGCTGCTGGATGGACCATCAAACTGTAACTGGCGTGCTGTTTCATGCCTCATTTTACGTAGGTTTGTAGGATTGGGGCTGGACAAAACACTTTTCTTGTTGGATCCCCTGAAACTGGACACCTCCACACTGCCAATTTTTTATAAGAATACTTTTAAAGTTTGGAGTCTCTTTGTTGTTCAACGACCAGAAAACTCACCTTCTCTTTTCTGGTTACTGGAGGAGCCTTTAATCCATGGCTCTCGGCTGGATTCAATGGACAGTTCCTTTTTTCCTGGACTTAATAGGGTGCTGATTGGACACAATGTTATTACACTGAGGCAGCTACTGAACATTGTAGGGCCGGATTTTAAGGACGGAGCAGCCCTAGCTCAACACTTGGGAATCAGGTCCATTCGTCTGGTTACCCAGTTGCTCATGAGATGGAAAGATGCCCTTAAGACAGCTGAAATTGATTTGTTAACAGAATATTGTGAAGGTTCTTGTGTTTTGAATCCTGAAGACTCCTTTCCTTGTTTGTTTTTGTCTATAGATGTTGAAGGGATTACTTCCCCTTTTTTTAAAACTGCTGCATCTCTGTGTAAAGACTTTTTTTTAAGTACTGGCAAATCTTTGTACAGGTCTTGTGTTTTAGTGTTTAGTAAAAAAGTGTTAAATGTAAGAGTTGATACCCCCTGGCGTGATGTTTTTAAACTGAATGAAAGCAAAAAACCTGAGTGGCGATCTTTTTATAAACCACCGTTGACCAAGAGAACAGGTGATTTACAATGGAAAATCATTCATGGTGCTGTCGCGGTTAACGCTTTTGTTTCAGTTTTAAACCCCGAGGTTGATTCTGCATGCCCGTTTTGTTCTAACAGAGAAACCATTTTTCATGCCTTCATGAATTGTTGTAGGTTACAACCTTTATTTGAAGTTGTAGGTGATGTTTTTAGGAGTGGTAATGAGACCTTTTCTCTGGAGACGTTCATTTTGGGGTGCAAATATGTGAGAAAAAAAAGATTTGTTTGTCAACTTCTAAATTTTGTTCTAGGCCAAGCAAAACTGGCCATCTATTTAAGTAGGAAAAAGAAAATAGAACAAAATGTAAATCAGAATATAGTAGCCTTGTTTTCTAACCTGGTGAAATCAAGAGTTATGGTTGATTTTTATTATTATAAGTCTATTGATGATCTTCTGTCATTTGAATGTATATGGTGCTGTAATGAGGCTCTGTGCTCTGTTTTTGAGGGTGAATTGTTGTTTATGCATATTTTGTGAGTTTTTTATTTATTTATTTTTTATTATTATTTATTTAACGACTGTGGTGTAAGTGTATGGTGAATAGTTGGTTTTTGTAATAAATGTCTTGTTAAAATTCAATTCTCTCTCTCTCTCTCTCTCTCTCTCTCTCTCTCTCTCTCTCTCGCTCGCTCGCTTCTCTTTTGCGCAGGCGCAGTGCGCGATGTCATATTTCTTAAAGGGGCCGCATATTATACCAATGTATTGTAAGGGTTAGTAGATAGTCAGGGAAAGTAAGGCAGTCGATTTGCCTGCTTTTTAAAGTAAGGTTAACTAATTAGAAATAACAGTTTAAACACTTTGCTATAATTTCTCTGGCTGCTACTAGTCAATCATTATCAACAAAATATATATTTTTGATGACAAACTTTATTTGTCTAAAATTTAAAGTTACCCATTAATAACTTGGTCATGGAGCAGTTGCAATGTCACATTTACAATCAAGCTGATATTCAGGAAAACAGCACTCTAGATTTTATGTTGCTTGAGTTGTTTCTAATATCAGGAAAATAAAATATTTTTAACCTAGTATCTTGAATTTGGGGGGCATTTGTCTTATTTTGTGTAACAGGTAACAAACAGTATAATGAGACAGTATACAAATGATCAATCTCAATAACAAAATGTGAAATCTAAAACATACAAATTTATCAATATTCTTCTAAATGTTTTGAACTAAAAGCCTGAAAGAGAGTTGTTTTGTGCAGTCTTGTGACCACAAACAAACAGGAGCAAATGTGATTGAATTTGATATGGTCTGTACAGTGGAAATGCGGTGAATGATTTCTGACTGATAAATAATGAACAAATCAAACAATGAGTTCAAAACACACATGATTTCTCTCATGGTCTGTATTTTCTGGTGATTTTTAGAGTCGAGCAGTGAAAAACTATTAAACACTAAATGTTTTTTTCTGTTTATTTCTCATAATTGCATGTATGTACTATCAGAAGACAATATAGTAAACTTAGTAAATAAGTACGACATGAATATATCTAATTCAAGATACACAGATTTTGCAAAAATAATATTTACACTTTTAAAGAGTCACCTCTTAAATCTTTCTAATCTTCCATTCATTTTAACAAATTAAACAAAATAGACAATCTCAATATTATATCTTGCAGAATTAACCTGAATGTAGGTACTTGTAAGGTTTTTCTCCGGTATGAATTCTTTGATGCCTTTTCAGACTGTCAGCTGTTGTAAAGCTCTTCCCACAGTCACAACATCTCACTTCATCACTTCATCATGTGTTTTCTGGTGCTTTTTAAAACCATTCAGTCGTGAAAAACTCTTTCCACAGAGAGAACACACATAAGGCTTCTCGTCTGAATGAACTTTCAGGTGTTTCTTTAGATTTGATGATGAAATAAAATCTTTACCACACTGATCACAGCTAAATGTTTTTTCTCCAGAGTGAATGCGCAGATGTTGTCTCAAACCTGTTGAATCTTTGAAACTTTTCTCACACTGAGTACAGTAGTACGGCTTCTCTCCCGTATGAACTCGCTCGTGATATTTCAGAGATTCAGAATGAGTGAAACTCTTGTCACAATATGAGCACTTGTAAGGTTTTTCTCCAGTATGAATTCTTTGGTGGTATTTCAGATGACTAGATGTAGTAAAGCTCTTCCCACAGTCACAACACACATGATCTCTCACTTCATCATGTGTTTTCTGGTGCAGTTTACAATGATACAGCCTTGAAAAACTCTTTCCACAGAGAGAACACACATAAGGCTTCTCGTCTGAATGAACTTTTAGGTGATCTTTTAGATTAGATGACGAAATAAACTCTTTACCACACTGATCACAGCTAAATGGTTTTTCTCCAGAGTGAATGCGCAGATGATACTTGAGTGAGAATGAAGATATGAAACTCTTCTCACACTGAGTGCATGGATACGGTTTCTCTCCAGTGTGAATTCTCATGTGTTTGTTAAGGTTTCCTTTTTGACTGTAACTCTTTCCACACTGTGAGCAGGAGTGCAGCTTTTGGGCTTTTGTTCCTTGAGTTTTGAAGTCAAAGTGTTTCTTTACTTCGTTCAGTTCTTCTCTTTGCTCTGTTATTTCCATCTGATCTAAAATGAACATATCAAGTAGTTATAATCAGTTTAAGGAGGATCATTTCAGGGAAAATTCAAGTGAATATAAGCATCTTTGATCTTTTGTTATATCATTTAGATTAATTTCTACATCATTTATCATCAATATACTACTTAGTAAACATTGAAGAATCAAGAATGGACGCCAACCTATTTGTTCCTCAGTATCTTCATGTTTTATTCTGGATGGTTCTGGATCCCTCATGTCTTCAATCTCCTCTTTAATAAACTCCATCTTTAACAGTCACACAGATTTCAGCTGCTACTCCTGGAGTTTGTCCTTCTCTTGTAGGATGATGGGAATATTCCCAGTATTTATTGGTGAATTGTTGTGGGAGGGGCTTCACTGCAGGTGTGAACTGTGATCACTGTGTGATACTGACGCCCACAGGACCAGATCTGGAATCTGAAAGTTACTGAATTTTACTGAACTAATTTAATTACTTGATAGTTAAGTGAATATATTTGCTGTTATAAATAGTGTTTTGACAAACTTGTATATTATCATCCTATAAAACAGATCTATAGGGTCATCGTATCAAAACAACCACTTTTTAGAAACTTCACGCTAAAATGTTTTTATATTGTTAATAATTTTTCTGAAGAAAGCCAAACATAAATGTGATGGATTTATATTTACTGAGTTATCCAGTATTTTGTAGAGGGGGGTACAAAGTTTAGATAGATGGCAAATCATTATTTTGTTTTTACACAGAGATTGGCAGGTCCCAATGTTCAAATTGTTGAATTTTAACTTTTCAAACAGTGGTACTTATTGTGTTTAAAGAATGTCTGAAGAATAACTAGAAATGTATCTTGTTTCCCTTTATCAAAACTATTGCATGCAACATCCCACTCAGAGTGCCAAAAACACACTTAAATTAATATTTCCAGTATTTATTGGTGAATTATTGTGGGAGAAAAATGTGTAAAAGAAAAGAAACAACTGAATTTACACTGAATTACTTTCATTGCATTTAAATTGTGAACATTTGTTTTAACAACTTTCAGAAATATAGGATATTTCAATGTGGTTTAGCATTTAAAACAAGGCTTGTTTAATACTTTCCCAAAGTCTGAGGCAAATAACTGAGTCATCATATTTAAATGAGCTGCTGAAAACCCTCTATTCGCACGGGGTAATTTCTAAATCACCAGATAATACTAATCCAGTGCGAATAGGGCTTTTGTCTCCAAAAGTTCCCTGTTTTCACATAATTCATTACGGTGATACCGGAGATCTTCTGTAAAGTGGCACATTAAGCACATTTTAATGGTTTCAAGGCTGAGACAGAGTCTGTGAAAAACTCTCTGCCAACATATTATTATTATCTAATTAATAATTAGACCTGCACATTCAGAGGTGAAAACGGTGACGTGTTCTCGAAAGAAATCTCAGAATTAATCATTATAATTGTCATGGAATGGCAATTCCGAAGTATCAACGAGGCACACGGAGAAGGATAATTCCAGGAAATTAGGAATTACTATTTTAATACAAAAGAACAGGCAGAGAAACACAGAAAACAACCATCCCTCATAGATGACATGAGACAGGACAAGAGAACTGAACCAAACAAGGAGTATATATATATACGCACACATATACACAAGACAAAATGAGGCTAATTAACGAACAACAGGGATGAGATGAAACAAAGAACCACATGGGAAAGCTGGGTCAACTGAAGATGAGCAAACAGAAGGTGAACACAATGAAAGCAAAGAAAAAACAGAACTAAACCATGATATTACCCCCACATAATTAGAGAACACACATAATGCGTTTGATTAGATGTGATGATGAAATCAAATCTTTACCACACTGATCACAGGTAAATGGTTTCTCTCCAGTATGAATTCTTATGTGTGTTTTAAGGTGTCCTTTTTGTCTGAAGCTCTTTCCACACTGAGGGCATGTGTGTCGCTTATTAGCTTTGATGCTCTGCTGACGAAAAACGGGATGGAGAGTCGGACACGGTCGTGGCTTCTGACGTCACTCTTGGATGTGGTCTGGGTTGGATGTCCCCCACAAAATGCAGCGAGCCCTACTTGGCTAAGGTTGCAGGCTTGCTTTCAAGTGACTTCATATGCACTCATTGCCGCCCCCCTCCAGCTGGTGGCGCCCTATGCGACCGCCTGGTGCACCTACGCCTAGAAACGGCCCTGAGTAATATGCTAGTATGCTATTCCGAATTTAGCCACACAGCCCCAAATCCTTCAATAGTGACTGTGATGGCAAAAAAAAACAAAAAAGAATTTAGGACAAATATAAGACCCTTTCCAGTTTTAAGAGCCTCCGAAAAACATTCCCTTATGTATGTACATACTTATATAAATACCTTATATGTATGTATGTATGTATGTATGTATGTATATATTGTTTTCACCCATGATTGTCATTCCATGTACAGTGAATCATTAGATAAAACTGTAATGGTGGATTTCTTACAGTGGTTCAGGCCGAATGACTAAAGAAATGTTATCAGCAAGATAGTAGAAAACTGTACATCTCTTGTCTATTACCATTCATTGCTAATTATACCACGGAAACAAGCACAGATACAATAGCTAAATATGTGTGAGAGTGTTGCTATTGTGTGACGATTTTGTATTGCTATAGGTAACACTTCAAAGTCAATTCCAAATTAAAATGTCAATCAACAATCATTTGTAATTGAAAGGGTTTAATGACAATATATGGTTATGGTTACATTTAAAAAAATAGTTACAAAAAAGATATTTAAGATGATAACTTGTACCATTAATTGTACCCAGCAGATATGTAAAATGTTACCTAGAGAGAGAGAGAGAGAGAGAGAGAGAGAGATTGTAGATAGTAGGCTGAAGACGCATCTTTTTCGGCAACACTTGATCCATTAAATTAACACTTTCTTTTCTCTTCTCTTCTGTTCTATATCTATTTTATACAAATTCTTTACATAAAATACATACATTCTATGTATGTATTCTTTACTGACAAAACTGGGAAGGGTCATAACACTTACATGTTGTTGTCCTATTGTTAGTTTAACTGCTTCCATTGTTCTCCTAATTTGTAAGTCGCTTTGAATAAAAGCATCTGCTAAATGATTAAATGTAAATGTGAGTCATACACCAGGTGCAATGCAGCGACAGGCGCGACACAAGTGTTTTTAGCTAGTTTCAGCCTGACGCAGTTTTCATTTTCATGTCCTGCTCCATGTTGTTTAAATAGCAAATACATTTGCACCCATCTGTGTGCCCATTGGCTGCTGGTCTGAAAACTGAAACTGTCTTTTAGAAAACTGGCCTGTGCTCAGGCGCATTGTTGCGCGACGCGTTGCTATTTTGAGAAACTGAAATAGACTGAGCCATTGAACAACTGAAATCTGGTCTAAAGTCAATGGCAAAGTATTTATTTATTTATTTAAAGAGCGCATTAGTAATGTGCGCCTATAGGCGGTTCCACAACCAAGTGTACTTTGTCCCGTAGATGGTCTGCTCAGAGAAGCATTCAGTCTTCTTTCAAATTCTGTCATATAGCGAATCCGCCATGGTGCAAGCGCAACTGGCTTTTAAAGGGAATGGGAGATGATTATTGCACTTTAAGCCCAAAACACACCCATTACTCATAAAGAGAACAGGGACAACCCTTTTAGACCATGTGCCAGGCACGCCGACCATTTTTCCCGTCGTTAAATTAGCAAAAGGGGTTGTGACACGCCATAAGTGCACTTGCGCCGTACGCTTTAGACCATGCACTTAGATTGTTAAAATAGTCAGTCAGTCAGTCAGTCATATTTATTTATAGAGCACATTTAAAAACAACAGCTGTTGGCCAAAGTGCTGTACAACATGTAAGCAAGTATTCTAATGAGTAAACATAAAACCACAGATAAACAATACACAATACAATACAATACATTACAATACCACTATGCCCACTTATGACCATAAGCAGCAGTAAATAAGTGGGTTTTAAGCAAAGATTTAGAATCAGTGTATGTTGAAGCTGTCTTTATGTGAGATGGCAGATTGTTCCAAAGCTGTGGAGCGGCCACTGAAAAGGCACGATCTCCTTTTAATTTTAGACGTGTTCTTGGAACAGTCAGCTGTAGACTGCTGGTTGACCTGAGATTTCTAAAAGCATTATGGTGGAATGAAAGGAGATCAGAGATGTATGGAGGAGCCAGTCCATGCAATCCCTTATAAACGAACAGTAGTGTTTTGAACTCAATACGATGTTTAACTGGCAGCCAATGGAGAGAGAACAATACTGGCGAAATATAAATAGGGCCCAAAGACAAGAGGCAAAGAGTGCCCCAAGAAAAAGAGACAGAGAATTAAAGAGACAGAGCAACTGTTACAATCTTCTTCCTTGACCATGTGACTGTAACCCAAATGTGAGAAGATCAAACTGATCAATCAGAAAATGGCAACTTTCCCCACCGTACTAGGTGTGACAATTCGGGGACCCCCGATGTACACACTTTTGGCCAGTCCTTGATCACTATCAGCACCTCTGTGCCTTTGAAAACAGCAAAGCAAAGGTTTTTGTTCCTTTTCAAATATCTTAGCTTATTTTCTTAGATTTGTTATGTGACTTTAGACATTTGGCCAGACCACAAAACCTTACATGATATACCAAAGTGAAACGCAAAGCAATTTTAACTAAAGATACAATTTAGAAAAAAATAATAATACTCTAATATCCTAACATCAAATTGTTAAAAAACATTTATGTAGAATTGTAATAGAAGTTGTACAAGTTTGATTACAAAAATGCTAAAGAGAAGTTGTATGTCTTTTATGTCCTTTTACAGAGCATTTATGTGTTAAAGTCACAGAAGTAGTGACAGATATTTTCTTCTGTATTGTATCTTAGTGAAACGGATTATTGAACAAGAAACAAATGTAGAGTGGGGACTTGATTCTATCAATTGGTTGTTGGTTGGATGGAGGCAGATCTGAATGCAAGCTTTCAGTGAATTGTACGAAATGGGCTGGGTATAAGCAGACTAAATATTTGGAGAAGTCTGGTATACACCACCAGAGAGACATCTGGCGGTTAATCAGAAGATCCAGTTATGACATTTTGATTGTGTGTGTGTGTGTGTGTGTGTGTGTGAGAGAGAGTGAATGTGTGTGTGTGTGTGTGTGGGACTGTAGGTGTGTATAGGTATATGTAGTTTATGAGGACACAAATGTGTGTATAATGACATGCATATTGCAATGTAAACATGGTTTATGAGGACACTTCATGTGTAAACCAAATGGCTTAAAAACATACTAAACGTTTTTTTTTTTTTTTTTTTTAATGCAGAAAGGTTTGTGTGATGGGTAGGTTTATATCTTCACTGATTCACTAGAGTGCTTCACTGTTTCAGTTCGCTGATTCAGTGTTGCCGCGTTAATTCCCTGGGTGCTCCGGCACTGATGACGGTCCGTGTCATTCCGTCCGTGTATTTCTGGATGCATTCGTTCCCTGTCTCTCTCTGAAACGGTCACAATCGTTGCATCACGTGTTTGGGCTTACAGCACGCTGAAGTGGCTTTTGTGAACAGTTCATGTTCCCATTGTGGGAATATGACTGTCGCGGTGTTGAGGTCGAGACTCGCCTTCGTCCACGAAGCGCGAGTCCCCATTACCACGCCCCGCCTTCGGGTGCCGCGTGGGGTGGGTGATGGGAGGATAGTGTTGGATGTCTCGCCCGGTAACCATTCCCTGTTGGCTCCTCACTCCTCCCTTCAGCAGCAGCTGTTGGAGTCCCCTGTGGATTTGGGCTGCCGAGGCTGTCGGGCTCGAGTGGAACCTTCCACCGTGTCCCGCCTAGTAGTCTCAGTCGGATGATTGGTATCTCGGGGTGGGCTGTGCTGGTTCACAGCACGACGCCCCAGTGCCCTTCTTTCCCAAAGTGCATGGAGAGCTTACTAAGTCGTGGATGGCACCTTTTACTGCCTAAAACTGCCTGAGTGGTTCTTCCCCCCTCGCTGTGTCCAACGGCCGTTGCATCCGGGGGATCCTTGTTTCCCCTTGCAGGCCTGTGAGCTTGCATCATGTTTGACACCTCCTCTTTGCATGCAATGGCGTTGTTGCTGGTCTATCAGGCCAAGACACTCATGGATATGCACGAGGGACGTCTAGCGATGTCCACCATAGTGGTCAAGGAGCCCCATCGTTGGCTCAGCCTGGTTGAGATGGCGGATGCGTACAAGGTTCGTTCCTGGACTCCCCAGTTTCCCAGGTTGGGTTGTTCGGCGACGCGGTAGAGAGCTGCGCCCAACAGCTCTCCGCCGCCCATACACAGACAGAGGTCTCCCGACACATCCTGCCCCGGCTGCCCGCTGCTGCCTTCACCCGTCCACCGAAGGGCAGATCCTCTGCCTGCCCGTCGCCGAGGGCGTCCTCCTGCAGCCGCCTCCGCTCCCGCCGAACCATCGCAGCAGCCTCCACCCAGGTCTCGACGTGGAGCCGACCACGGGAGGGTTGCCCAGCCCGCTCCAGGCGCTGCCAAGCCAGGTGGTAAGCGACAGCTGAAACGTTGAACCTGGACGGGCCACCCAGAGATGCGGAAATTGCTCTTGGAGTGGTCCCCGTCCACTCCCTCCAGCCGGGTGAGGGCCAGTTGGAGATTTTTTGTTATGTGTGTTTGTTCCGCCGTTGACTCCTGTAAAAACAGGAGTGTGACCCTGCATGGACTGCCCTCAGCTCCCCTTGGTCGCCAGCCGGCAGCTGGATGTGGCTCGAGGACCCAGTCATCCGCCTTCTCACGCATCCCCTGCCGCCCAGTGGAGACAGGTAAGTGTTGCACTGCACACTCACATATCTGTACTCCACCTTGCTGCCCCACCTCGGGTATGTCTGTGGTCCCTGGGCCTGGCCTGGTAAAAACAACCGGTCTGGAACAGTGTCTCACTATCAGACTCGGCTATGCGGTTAAGTGCTGCTCAAGTTCAGTGATAATCGTCACGCTCGGTGTTGAGCAGATATGCTCCTGAACAGCTCAGTGATTCATCACACCTAGTGTGGAGCAGTGCTCCTGTCTTGTGTGCACATATCGCTGTCCTAGTGGTGAGGGACGCGATAAAGCCCCTCCAGCCGATATGAAGAACATTTTCTATAAACTCGCTCTTCGTAGTACATAGTACGTGGTGGGTCGTGACCATCTTGGACCTGTGTTCCTTGTAATGGGCCCTTTTTCAAAGCCTCTGTCCAAATTGATGACACAGAGAGGCATTTTCCAGAATGCCCCGCCCCCAAGCTTGGTCTGCAGCATTTGACCTGACTAACATGTACTTCAGATCTCTAGCCTTCCGCACCACAGGCTATTCTGCGTGCTGCATTAAGGGTTCGAAGTATCAGTACAGAGTCCTACCCTTCAAGTGCCTACAGAGCCAGTTGGGTCTTCAGGTCAACTGGGAGAGAGCAATCTCGTCCACGGGCTGAGTATCTCTTTTCCAGTATGGAGATGGGCTCTGTCAACACACCTTTTCAAGAAAAGAGTGGGTCTGGCCTGTGCTTTATAGAAGTGAGAAAGGGTCCCACTGAAATCTTTTTCAGAGGCTCCTGGGGCATATGGTAGACTCAGCCGGACGGCTTCTTCCATATGAAGACCGCTTCAGCACTGTTTTTTTGATCGAGCCCAGAGGTGACCGTGGCACCGACTGAGGGGTGACCGTGGCACCGACTGAGGGGCCATGTACAACGGGCATGCTTTAACGGGGGCCGGGGCGACCTCCGACTGCATATTTTTTTAAAGGTTTAAAGGGGGGCGCGACCAAAAAAAGTTTGAGAACCACTGGGTTAGTGTGAGGGGAGAGAATATACAGTTTGTACAGTATTAAAACCATTAGGTCTATGGAGAGTCCCCCTAAAGCGTGTGTGTGTGTGTGTGTGGTTGGGTTGGTTTGTGTGGGTGGGTGTTAAATTGGTAGGATCCAACCTCAAATTAAACTGCGTTCCCGTGGTGGGGAAGCTGTTGGTAAATAGGTTCAGGTCCCCCTATGATAAAAAATTGTTTCCCTGTGGGGCGGGGTAGGGGGGGGTTAATAGATTGGGGTCCCCCTATGATAAAATTGTGTCCCTGTGGGGCGGGGAAGGGGGGGTACATAGATTGGGGTCCCCCTATGATACAATTGTGTCCCTGTGGGGTGGGGGAGAGGGGGTACATACATTGGGGTCCCCCTATGTTTAAACTTTGTCCCTGTGGGGCGGGGGGCTGGTAAATAGGTTGGGGTCCCCCTATGTTTAAACTGTATCCCTGTGGGGCAGGGGAGGGGGGGTACATAGATTGGGGTCCCCCTATGTTTAAACTGTGTCCCTGTGGGGCGGGAGGGTGGTAAATAAGTTGGGGTCCCCCTATGTTTAAACTATGTCCCTGTGAGGCGGCGGGTTGGTAAATAGGCTGGGGTCCCCCTATGTTTAAACTGTGTCCCTGTGAGGCGGGGGATTGGTAAATAGGTTGGGGTCCCCCTATGTTTAAACTGTGTCCCTGTGAGGCGGGGGGTTGGTAAATAGGTTGGGGTCCCCCTATGTTTAAACTGTGTCCCTGTGAGGCGGGGGGTTGGTAAATAGGTTGGGTTCCCCCTATGTTTAAACTGTGTCCCTGTGGGGCGGAGGGTTGGTAAATAGGTTGGGGTCCCCCTATGTTTAAACTCTGTCCCTGTGGGGCAGAGGGTTGGTAAATAGGTTGGGGTCGCCCTATGTTTAAACTATGTCCCTGTGAGGTGGGGGATTGGTAAATAGGTTGGGTTCCCCCTATGTTTAAACTCTGTCCCTGTGGGGCGGAGGGTTGGTAAATAGGTTGGGGTCCCCCTATGTTTAAACTCTGTCCCTGTGGGGCGGTGGGTTGGTAAATAGGTTGGGGTCCCCCTATGTTTAAACTGTGTCCCTGTGGGGCGGGGGGTTGGTAAATAGGTTGTGGTCCCCCTATGATAAATTGTCCCTGGGGGGCGGAGGGCTGGTAAACTGGTTCCCATGCGTTTAAACTGTGTTTCATTGGGGGTTGGGTTTGTTGGAGTGCCATACTAAGAAAACCTTTTCTAGGTGAGGGCTCTCCAGCAGACATCGGAAGTCCCTCTGTCTCAGTGATGGCGGCTGTGGACGGTTCCTGGAATTTGATCTGGTTCAGCTTCTTCATCACTGTCTCATACTGCTCTTTCCAGTGGGCCTCTGAGAGTGAGGAAGGATTGGTCTCCAGGAACTGATAAGCATCCTTAGACTGAACGTATAAGATTATACTTGCTTTCTGACAGCTTTGACCAAATTGATTCCAACACTGAAAGATTGAAGACACAAGATCAATTACAACACTTTTACTAAAAATTTATTTATGCTACATAAAGCCCCAAATACTTCACTGCAAATTCACTACACCCTACATAGCCACATTATTGAATTTATGGGGAAGGAGGGAGTGAGCAAATTTGAATGTTGATACAGTGGATCTCAATAACTATCATATACAGTATACTGTTTTTTCTATTTCAATATATTAAAACATTTAATTTATTCCTGTGATCAAAGCTGAATTTTCAGCATCATTACTCCTGTCTTCAATGTCACATGATCCTTCAGAAGTCATTCTAATATGCTGATTTGCTGCTCAGGTAAAAGCCATTTAGAATTTTCAGAAAAAACAACTCCTCCTAGACTGTTGCTCCGATTTTCATTCAAATTTAACCAGATCATCTTCGGACCATGCCAACACAAAGTTATGGAATTTAAGTTCATTCATCAAACTGTTTTCTAATAACTTGCAATCAAATTTTAAGTAGCGTTTGCAAAAATAGACGTAAGACTGTATCTCCACAATGCTTTATTGTATTCAGACCAAACTTGGTACATGTAATCACAAGCATGACCTGATGCTACATGCAGAGTTTTGGCACAGCGCGACCTAGTGGAACGGAGATAGGAAAATGGCTATGTTTGCTACTTGCTAACTTCTGAACGTGGCGTGCAATCATTTGCATTAGCTGCTCAGCCTCGCAGCGCGGGTATATAATGAGAGGCAGGTGCGATTGCACTTCAGCTTTTTGCTGAGGAGCCTAAGCCTTCGATGCCTCTACCTCTTCTGAAGTGTGATCTACGAGAGACCGCGCACAGACAGGTGTTCCTGTCTGTGTTCGCGCTGGCTGTTCCCCTGCATGCTTCAGCACCAGTGAGAGCAGTCCCTAAAAGAGCTTGCACAGATAGAAAGCGTTTTTTTCAAGATGACTTTTTATCTGTGCGTTTCTGGATGTGGTCGTTACCTGGGGTCACAGGATGGTCACGATCGCTGCCTCGTGTACCTGGGCCTCGAGCACGCTGAGGTAGCTTTCGTGGATGAGTCATGTACCCATTGTGGGAAGATGACCATCTCGGAGCTGCGATCGCGACTCTCGTTCCTGCAAAGGGGCGGTGGTGCGCGCTTGTTCTCAGCAACACACCCCAGTGCCTTTCTTCCCGGAGGTGCATGAGGAGCTTACGGGGACGTGGACAGCACCTTTCACTGCCAGAAACCGTCCCGGTGGCCCTTGATGGCGGGGCAGCTAAGGGATACATGCGTATCCCACCAGTGGAGCGGGCCGTTGCTATGCAACTGTGCACTATCTCCACTTGGCGCGGAGAACCGTGTCTTCCTTCCCGGGCCTGTAGGTACTCGTCGGACCTATCCGGCAAGGCTTACAAGGCCTGTGGGGAAGCTGCCTCTGCCATGCACTCTATGGCGTTGCTGCAGGTCCATCAGGCCAAGGCACTGAAGGACCTGCACGAGGGTGGTCACGATCCGCAAGTTCTCCGAGAACTTCGCACCGCAACGGACCTCGCGCTTCGTGTGATGAAGGTCACCGCGAGGTCTGTGGGTCGTGCGATGTCCACTCTGGTGGTCCAGGAACGCCATATCTGGCTGTGTCTGGCCGACATGAGGGAGATTGACAAGCTCAGGTTGTGTGCACACTCTACGAGAGGCATTGCATCCTCCTGGGCACTGGAACGTGGCTCCTCGCTAACATATATCTTTAGAGCTGCAGGCTGGGCGACACCTAACACCTATTATAGCCAATGTGTAGAGCCGGCCTCCTCCTGTGTTCTCACCCTAAATGGGTAGAAACACTGAGAGGCCAGGCTCTGTCGGCTTGCTGCACCCTACTGTGCACCCTTATTGCTCCAGAGTGAAAAACCTGTTGAGTCCTCCAAACACCCTCTGCCCGGACATGGCAGAGCGTCCAGCACCAGGCTTTTACCCGCTGAATCCTTGAGAACCGGGTCTAGGCTGGGTCCCATATGTGTGACCCTATGGGGTTCCCATATGTGTATATTCTCCACGGCTGCTCCTACGGAAGCCTGTGTCTTTCCCTTGGGCTAAGTCACCTACTATTCATATGTAGTACAACCTTCGGGTTAGTCCATATGTATTCCCACTAGGGCTGGGCGATATATCGCATGACATTGTTAGGCGCATCTCGTCAGTAAAGCCGGTTCCTTGATTAGTAGTAAATCACCATCACCTGCTTTCAGATGTAATGGCATTTACTACACAGAGCCGTAGTTAACTGACAAGCTGAGCCATATCGCATTAATTATCGCAGGCGATACGTCCGCGATATGGCTCAGCTTGTATGGGTTATCACGGAACAACAGTGACAGAAACACTCTGTGTATAGCCTCCTCCTATCACCCTTCCAGGCAAGAAGGGGTAGAGGCTTGCACAGGGCGCTGGATGGGGTGCAGCAGCTGTGGCGCTTTCGTAGGGGATTCCTATACCGTCGGTCATAGCGTTCTCGTAGTGACCGACTGAAGAGGAATGTCTCGGTCACATGGTAACCCTCGTTCCCTGAAGGAGGGAACTGAGACGAACGTCCTGTCGCCACATCTACTGCGACCTTGCCGGGGCGGACAGCTTATCAGGCTTGGCTCCTCAGCAAAAAACTTAAGTGCAATCGCACCTGACGCTCATTATATACCTGTGGTGTGAGGCTGAGCAGCTGATGCAAACGATTTGCTCGTTTAGTTTCACTCGAAGTAGATTGGCTCTCTGGCGAGATTCCTATTCCGTAGGTCATGACGTTCGTCTCCGTTCCCTCCTTCAGGGAACGAGGGTTACCATATTTAACCGAGACGGTTTCCTTAGTTACTTAAACATATAGGTTTGTACGAATAAGTATAATTTCTATAAAAATCAAGGGCATAATCAACTTTAAATTACCTTTACTGCCATGTCAATAGATTGCAGAAACTGGTTCCTCATGTCAGGATCATCAATGAGGGCCTCATCAACAAAGGTCTTGTTTTTCAGTTGCTCCAGCTCACATCCCATTTTCTCCCAAAACTTTTTAAGCTGAACCAGAATTTTCTGGATTTGAGAAAGACAGGAACGGACATTCTTCAGGTGGGCAGGGCTGGCTTGGATTACACCTGGAGAAGCAACATACAGCAGATTCTGATTTATGAGAGATCAGTTTAAGCCCGTTCAGACCTTTTAAACTTGTCTTTTACACTTGAATGTGTAAACAGCTTGATACTCTGGTACACATACAGATGCCATTTACTTTAAATTTATTCTTTCAAATGTTATAACATTTCTACACTGTAAAATCCAAAAGTTGTTCTAACAAACACTTTTTAGTTAGGCAAGGCAAGGCAAGGCAATGCAAGTTTATTTATATAGCACCTTTAATTACACAGTGGTAATTCAAAGTGCTTTACATAGAAGAAATTAAAATAGTGACATAAATAATAAAATAAATAAGAATAATTAAAACAGTTTAGAAAATAAAATACAGTGCAAACAGTCGGACGAACAGTGGCACAGTGCTCACTCAGTAAATGCAAAGCTAAACAGTGGTAATTCAAAGTGCTTTACATAGAAGAAATTAAAATAATCAAAAGAAATAAGAATAATTAAGACCCTATCTGAGATGGAAGTTATTCAGCAGGTTTGCGGTGCCACTGGATCTACAATCAAACAGCGAACCTCTATACTCTCCGTAGTATAGATAATCTTCACTCGCCTCGTCGGAGTGAAGCTCTCCCGTTCCCCTTCAAAATCTCTTCCAATCAGACAGCCCTGATAATTAATAATCACCCCTATCTGAGATGGAAGTGATTGAGCAGGTTTGCGGTGCCACTGGACCTACAATCCAGGGACGTCCTCTGCTGGGGTGGTGTCTTACACCAGTATTGCCCAATGGGGCCCCACAGAGCACGTTTCACTTTTGCTGTTTTAAACAAACAGCGAGCCTTTATACTCTCCATAGTATAGCTAATCTTCACTCGCCTCGTCGGAGTGAAGCTCTCCCGTTCCCCTTCAAAATCTCTTCCAATCAGACAGCCCTAAAAATTTATAAAATCTTCCTGAATCACAGTTTGGAAAATAAAATAATAAAATACAGTGCAAACAGTCGAACGTATTTTACATCAACCGGTAGATTAAAGATCTTTCTTTTAAAAGGAACTTCTTACGACTTACATGTATCAACTTTCTTTTCTCTTTCAATCTTCTTACGACTTCCATCTATCAACTTTATTTTCTCTTTCATTTACTTGCACACTCTTTTCTTTAATATCGTCATTCAAATACTGTTCTACGAACAGTGACACAATGCTCATTCAGTAAATGCAAAGCTAAACAGAAGTGTTTTGAGTCTGGATTTGAAAGTGGCTACTGTAGGAGCACACCTGATCTCTTCTGGAAGCTGGTTCCAGCTGCGGCTGGCATAATAGCTCAAAGCGGACTCGCCATGCTTTGAGTGAACCCTTGGTATTTCTAGTTGATGTGATCCTAATGATCTGAGTGATCTGTTGGGTTTATATTCAGTGAGCATATCTGCAATGTATTGAGGTCCTAGGCCATTAAATGATTTATATACCAGTAATAATACTTTAAAATCAATCCTAAATGTGACTGGAAGCCAGTGTAAAGACCTGAGGACTGGTGTGATGTGTTCATATTTTCTGGTTCTGCTCAGGATCCTGGCGGCAGCGTTCTGTACGAGCTGCAACTGTCTTAAGGTCTTTTTGGGAAGGCCAGTAAGGAGTCCATTACAATAATCCACCCTGCTGGTGAGGAAAGCATGCACAAGTTTTTCTAAGTCCTGACTGGAAACAAAGCATCTAATTCTTGCAATATTTTTCAGATGATAGTTATTGCTTTGACATGACTACTGAAGCTAAGGTCTGACTCTAGAGACACACCAAGATTCCTGACTTGATTTTTAGTTGTTTGACCTCTAGAGTGAAGGTATGCATTCACCTTGAGAACTTCATCTTTGTTTCCAAACGCAATGACTTCAGTTTTGTCTTTGTTTAACTGAAGAAAGTTTTGGCACATCCAACTGTTTACTTCATCAATGCATTGGAACAGGGAGTCAATGGGGCTGTAATCGTTAGGCGATAGGGCTAAGTAGATCTGTGTGTCGTCTGCATAGCTGTGGTAAGAGATTTGGTTCTTTCTCATTATTTGGCTCATTGGAAGCATGTACAGGTTGAATAGGAGTGGTGATAGGGCTAAGTAGATCTGTGTGTCGTCTGCATAGCTGTGGTAAGAGATTTGGTTCTTTCTCATTATTTGGCTCATTGGAAGCATGTACAGGTTGAATAGGAGTGGTGCAAGAATTGAGCCTTGAGGAACTCCGCCTGTCATGGATGTCCACTCAGACTTATGGTCTCCTATACTCACATAATAACCTCTCGCTTCTAAGTATGACCTGAACCATTTTAGGACTATCCCAGAAAGCCCCACCCAGTTTTCCAGCCTGTCAAGAAGTATGTTGTGATCAACAGTGTCAAATGCAGTGGTCGTGTAGTACCAGCACTGATAATTCGCCTGTATCAGTATTTAAGCGAATATCGTTAATTATCTTTATGAGCGCTGTCTCTGTGCTGTGATGCGATCGGAAACCAGATTGAAAATTGTCAAAGTATCCATTCGAGCTTAAGAATTTGTTCAGCTGATTGAAAACAACTTTTTCAATGATCTTGCCAATGAAAGGAAGAATTGAGATCGGTCTATAATTGCTTAATATAGTCTTATCAAGATTACTCTTTTTTAGGAGGGGTTTGACAACTGCAGTTTTCAGGGAGTTTGGAAAACTTCCAGAGAGAAGTGAGGCATTTACCACTTCTAGGAGATCTGCTTCTAAGCTGTTTAACACACTTTTGAAGAAAGATGTGGGAAGAGCGTCAAGGGCGCAGGTTGATGTTTTAAGGTGCTGTACGGTTTCTTCCAAAATTTTGCCATCAATTTCTTTGAAATCAGACATAGTAACTTTCTCAGGTTGTGGTCTGATCTGTCTGACCCCAGTGCAACTCAAGGATGTGCTGATCACCTTTCTGATATTATTGATTTTCTCAGAGAAGAAAGAAGCGAACTCACTGCACTTGCTGTCTGAGAGCATTTCACTGGGAATCTGGCTCGGGGGGTTTGTCAGTCTCTCTACAGTAGCAAAAAGAGTGCGTGTGTTGTTTAAGTTGCTGTTAATAATATTTGAGAAGAAAGTCTGTCTAGCTTTGCCTAGTTCCATATTGAAAGCATGGATGGTGTCTTTGTAGATGTTATAATGGACTACAAGTTTTGTCTTCCGCCACATGCGCTCTGCTTTTCTGCATTGTCTTTTCATATTTTGCACTGCTGTTGAGTTTCTCCAGGGTGCCTTTTGTCTACCACTCTTCCTGACCTTCACAGGAGCAATATCATCAATTACACTTTTAACTTTTGAGTTAAAAGAATCAAGGAGAAAATCAACAGAGTCAGCAGATATGCTTGGTGTTGAAGATATAGCCTTCATAAATAGTACACTAGTGTTCTCATTTAAGCATCTCTTCTTGACAGGCACAGATCTAGCTTCAATGGCAGGAGAGATCAATATATCAAAGAAAATACAGAAATGATCAGACAGTGCTACATCCTTAATAACAATCGATGAAATGTTTAGACCCTTACTGATAAGTAAATCTAGAGTGTGTCCACGATTGTGTGTCGGTCCATGTACATGCTGAGTCAGATCAAAAGTTTTTAAAACAGTTTTGATTTCTTTTGCCATATTGTTTTCTGCATTGTCTATGTGGATGTTGAAATCTCCGGCAATAGCAAAACAGTCAAACTCTGAGGAAATGGTTGATAACAGTTCTGTAAAATCCTCAGCAAAGGCTGAAGAGTATTTTGGAGGCCTGTAAACAATGATTAGTAAAATGCGTGGAGCACCTTTTAACACAATACCCAGATATTCAAAAGACGGGTAATTACCAAATGATATTTGCTTACATTGATAGACATCTTTAAAAAGAGCAGCTACTCCCCCACCTCTCCTACCCGCTCTGCAGACACTCATAAAAGTAAAGTTAGGAGGTGATGTTTCATTGAGGACAGTTGCATTGCAGTTGTCTTCTAGCCAAGTTTCATTTAGAAACATAAAATCCAGGTTGTATGTGGTTATTAAGTCATTGACTAGAAGTGATTTATTTTTAAGTGAGCAGATGTTTAAGAGTGCTAACTTAACAGTCTTACTTTTTGTCCGCACAGCAGTCTTAGTTTGGCGTGTAATAGGCACCAGATTAGATGGGTTTGCTGTACGGCTTTTGAAGGCCTTAGACTTTCTATCATGTAATCGAACAGCAATAGAGAAAGATACAGGCACACAGGGTTCCCGCTTGTTCTGTAAACATTTGAGAAAGTTACTGTTATCATAGCGGGGACCCGGCACATATCAATGAGAGCTGGTATCAGTTGTTTTTAGTTCACCTCGAGCAGAAGGAGGAGGGTGTGAGCCCTGTCGTTGTGGCAGAGCCCGAAGAACTCTTGCAGGAGGAGGGGGAGGGCGAGCGGGGCCCGCAGGCTTTGGTGGTTTTGGGGCCTGCCGTTTTTTGGTTGATATCTGGGGGCTTGCAAAAGAGTGGGATAGTTTGGTTCCAGCATAGACCAATTTTTCCATTCTCTCTGAGAAGCACAGAAGTGGAGATGCTGGAGATAGAGATAGCGTGTCTGGTGAGAGGGGCTGTTGTTGTTCTGGTGTTATCGGAGGCTGTAATATGCTGTCCTGGTTTCCCTGGCTGTTTTCCAGGAAGTCGTCCTTGGGTGTTGAATCTTGGAGCAGTTCTAGTATGTCACAGTCTGTCTGTGGGCAGGGCTCAGCTGAGATTGTGTCAAGATTGTAGATAGTAGGCTGAAGATGCATCTTTTTCGGCAACACTTGATCCATTAATACTAACACTTTCTTTTCTCTTCTCGTCTGTTCTATATCTTTTTTATAAAAAATTCTTTACATAAAATACATACATTCTATGTATGTATTCTTTACTGACAAAACTGGGAAGGGTCATAACACACATGTTGTTGTCCTATTGTTAGTTTAACTGCTTCCATTATTCTCCTAATTTGTAAGTCGCTTTGAATAAAAGCATCTGCTAAATGATTAAATGTAAATGTGAGTCATACTCCAGGTGCAATGCAGCGACAGGCGCGACACAAGTGTTTTTAGCTAGTTTCAGCCCGACGCAGTTTTCATTTTCATGTCCTGCTCCACGTTGTTTAAATAGCAAATACATTTGCACCCATCTGTGTGCCCATTGGCTGCTGGTCTGAAAACTGAAACTGTCTTTTAGAAAACTGGCCTGTGCTCAGGCGCATTGTTGCGCGACGCGTTGCTATTTTGAGAAACTGAAATAGACTGAGCCATTGAACAACTGGAATCTGGTCTAAAGTCAATGGCAAAGTATTTTTTATTTATTTAAAGAGCGCATTAGTAATGTGCGCCTATAGGCGGTTCCATAACCAAGGGTACTTTGTCCCGTAGATCAGGGGTTTTCAACCGGTGGTCCGCGGCCCCCTGGTGGTCCGCGGCGGCATTGCATGTGGTCCGTGACAGGCATTCCAGCCTACTTAATTTCACTATTAAAATCACTTTTTTCCATAATTTATTTTTGCGAGATGAATGAAAATATCTAAAATAATATAGAGGAGTTGAGATTCAAACTGACTCAGGATAGGCTAGCTTTGCACCTATCAGGTCTATCCTATGCGTTGCTATAGTTGCGTCCTAACGTCATATGTAAACATTCATCTTGCGCGCGAAATAGACAAGCATCTCGGAGTTAAGGAAATACATTATTGAGGTTTCATTGAAGAGACGTTTAATATTGGTGAATTTAAATTTGGATTTTAAAAATTTAAAGTTTGCTAGTCAGCACCAGCATGGATCGCTTTTTAGTGAGGAAAGTGACAGATGTCAGGACAGATGGACAGACTTCTGCTGCATGCTCTTCAGACAAAGCTACAACTTCGGAGGAAACAGGGAAACGTAGTGGGACACGAAAAAGAAAATACAGTGAAGATTATGTTAAATATGGATTTACAGTAACGACTGACAAAACAGGAGAGGAGGTACCACTGTGTTTTGTATGTTCAAAGTTGCTTTCAAATGAAACCATGAAACCGTCGAAACTTTCTCGTCATATGGAGACACATCACAGCTTCTTGAAGGCCAAGCCTATTGAGTATATGCAACAGATGTTGCGTGATTTCAAAGGACAGCAGACGCTCATGAGAAAGAGTGCAAAAGTCAGTGAAAATGCACTGAAAGCCTCGTATCTGGTGGCTCTCAGAGTTGCACAATGCAAAAAGCCTCATATAATTGCAGAGCAGCTGATTTTGCCAGCAGCTATAGACATGTGTAAAACCATGATGAACGAAGAATGTGCTAATAAATTAAAAACTATTCCTTTGTCAGATAGCACAGTCGGGCGTCGAATTGAGGAAATGGCAAATGATGTGAAAGAGCAGCTGATAGAGAAACTTCGATCAGTTCAGGGATTTTCCATTCAATTAGACGAGACGACAGATATAACAAATGACGCGCAACTTTTGGCATTTGTGCGATACGAGGATAATGGTGCGATGTGCGAGGAATTTCTCTTTTGCAAACCACTGCCAGGGCGAACTACAGGTGCCGAGATCTTTTCAGCCCTTGATGACTTTTTCAAAGAACACAATATTTCGTGGCAGAAGTGTGTGGCACTATGTAGCGATGGAGCCAGAGCAATGAGTGGCAGCCAGACTGGATTGATTGGGCACGTAAAGAAAGTAGCACCGGCGATAATTTGGACACACTGTATGATTCACAGAGAAGCTCTGGCCGCCAAAGGTCTCAGTGTTGAGTTCAGCGAGGTGTTTGATGCTGTCGTTAAAACTGTAAACCTGATAAAACGAAAAGCATTAAATACACGCCTGTTTGCATCCCTGTGTCAAGGCTTAGGAAGTGAACACACCTCTCTCCTTTACCATTCAGAGGTGCGATGGCTGTCTCGCGGCGCGGTGCTCGCCCGTGTGTTTGAACTACGTGACGCGATCTATACTTTCTTGTGCGAGAAGGAGTGCACTGAACTGGCTTACATGTTCAAGGACAGCCACTGGTTAACTAAGCTGGCGTATCTCACTGATGTTTTTTGCAGAGCTTAACAAGTTGAACACCTCAATGCAAGGGAGAGATTCAAACGTCCTGCAGCTCTACGAAAAACTAGAGGCATTTGTGAAAAAAATGTCAAGATGGATAGATAGAGTGGAGAGTGGTAACTTGGATATGTTCCCTTCAGTTGAGGAATATTCTGACAGCACTGACATTAAAGACATTGTGTGTGAGCATTTGAGGAAGCTTGTGCTTCAATTCCGAAAGTACTTCAATGATTCTGATGAGTGGCGCTGTGACAGCAAATGGATCCTGCTCCCATTCAGTGATGATGCAGCAGCAGGGTCAAGCTTAACTACTGTGGAAGAGGATCAGCTCATAGAGATGTCCACAGACTCTGTCAGGAGGCATATGTATGATACACAGCCCCTTGTGAAGTTCTGGATAAGTTGCCAGACAGAATTTCCAGAGCTTACAGTAAAAGCAGTGAGGTGTCTTTTACCCTTTCCAACTACATACCTCTGTGAGAGCGGTTTTTCCACACTGGCATATCTAAAGAACAAGTACAGGGCAAGGCTGGAACCAGAGAATGATATGAGGCTGTCACTATGTACCACTATATCACCACGAATAGACAGACTGTGTGGAAGTCACCACGCCCAGAAATCCCACTAACAGGTAAGGAGTACCGCACACACACACACACACACACACACACACACACACACAATAGTGGGCCGCCGATTACTTGTTAGTCAGAATGGTGGTCCCTGGCACAGAACCAGTTGAAAACCCCTGCCGTAGATGATCCATTTCTTGCAACGCAAATTCAGACAAGCATTCAGTCTTCTTGCAAATTCTGTCATATAAATAGCGAATCCGCCATAGTGCAAGCGCAACTGGCTTTTAAAGGGAATGGGAAATGAGACTCTTATTGGTTTACTGCACTTTAAGCCCAAAACACACCCATTACTCATAAAGAGAACAGGGACAACCCTTTTAGACCATGTGCCAGGCACGCCGACCATTTTTCCCGTCGTTAAATTAGCAAAAGGGGTTGTGACACGCCATAAGTGCACTTGCGCCGTACGCTTTAGACCATGCACTTAGATTGTTAAAATAGGGCCCAAAGAAAAGAGGCAAAGAGTGCCCCAAGAAAAAGAGACAGAGAATAAAAGAGACAGAGCAACTGTTACAATCTTCTTCCTTGACCATGTGACTGTAACCCAAATGTGAGAAGATCAAACTGATCAATCAGAAAATGGCAACTTCCCCCAGAGTACTAGACGTGACAATTCGGGGACCCCCGATGTACACACTTTTGGCCAGTCCTTGATCACTATCAGCACCTCTGTGCCTTTAAAAACAGCAAAGCAAAGGTTTTTGTTCCTTTTCAAATATCTTAGCTTATTTTCTTAGATTTGTTATGTGACTTTAGACATTTGGCCAGACCACAAAACCTTACATGATATACCAAAGTGAAACGCTAAACAATTTTAACTAAAGATACAATTTAGAAAAAAATAATAATACTCTAATATCCTAACATCAAATTGTTAAAGAACATTTATGTAGAATTGTAATGGAAGTTGTACAAGTTTGATTACAAAAATGCTAAAGAGAAGTTGTATGTCTTTTATGTCCTTTTACAGAGCATTTATGTGTTAAAGTCACAGAAGTAGTGACAGATCTTTTCTTCTGTATTGTATCTTAGTGAAACGGATTATTGAACAAGAAACAAATGTAGAGTGGGGACTTGATTCTATCCATTGGTTGTTGGTTGGATGGAGGCAGATCTGAATGCAAGCTTTCAGTGACTTGTACGAAATGGGCTGGGTATAAGCAGACTAAATATTTGGAGAAGGCAAGTGCAATCCCCTGGGATCAGCCCCACAACCTTGAGTTGTTAACGCAATGCTCTTACCACTGAGCTACAGGAAAGCGATATTGAATCAAGATGTCAAGCAATAATAAATACAGTAGCCTACCTATAAATACAGTAGCACTAAACCTAATAAAAATTATGTTAAGTTACCAAATGTTTTGACAATCACAACTTATTGCACTTCCTGCTTTTCCCTGCTTGAGAATTCATGTCCAATGAATGGACGACCTTAGCACACGTGTGGTTTTGTTTACAAATTTTGGTTCCGTGCAAAAAGAGCGTTTGTGAAAAGCGAAAAATCAACATTGTATTTGTTTTGTTTTTTACAGTCTATGGTCCGGACCAAAGCAAGTGAATTATCGGACTTGGTGTGAATACACTCTTATTCACGATATGAGGGCTTGTAATCTGCTGGTTAATGTTAATCTGAGAACATGTCTGTTACACCCCGTCTAAGGGGAAAGGGGCAACATGAAAGAGACAGAGATTTGCAAGGATTTAAAACAAAAAGTTATTTATTAATTTGGGACTTATGATTCAAGAGCTGACCAAGCCAAAATAACAAACAAAACAACCTTGTCTTTAAACCTCTTTCCTAAACCCTAACCCAAAAGAAAAGAAAATGAAGATACAATTTGTAAACCTAACTCCCTTACCAAAAACAGAGTTCAAACATTTTACAATAAAAAAAAAAGAATGGCGTCAAACTCCATACTTTCCCAAAAATCACTATTTACAATATATTTATAATCAGGCAAACAAACTGAAAAGGGCAGTCCAAATCAGTGTCAGTAACCAAGCAAAGGGTCAAATATACCAATGGTATACCAATGGGGTAGTTAGATTCAAACAGTTCACAAATCAAACAAACAAACCGTACTCAGTCTCAAATCTCTTAACACTCAAATACTCTTAACAGTCTCAAATCTCTTAACACTCAAATACTCTTAACAGTCTCAAATCTCTTAACACTCAAATACTCTTAACAGTCTCAAATCTCTTAACACTCAAATACTCTTAACAGTCTCAAATCTCTTAACACTCAAATACTCTTAACAGTCTCAAATCTCTTAACACTCAAATACTCTTAACAGTCTCAAATCTCTTAACACTCAAATACTCTTAACAGTCTCAAATCTCTTAACACTCAAATACTCTTAACAGTCTCAAATCTCTTAACACTCAAATACTCTTAACAGTCTCAAATCTCTTAACACTCAAATACTCTTAACAGTCTCAAATCACAAGTTCTCTGTCTGTTCAAACACAAAACCCACTCTGTCTGTAGAGGAAATGATGACGTGTCCTTTGAAACACTCTGCACCAACCAGGATAGAGCATCAATCACGGTGCAGGAACCAATCAGATGACGTTCCTGGACAGACATACAGAGAGACTCACAAAACAACAGAGAAATAACAAAATACAAACCATAGGGTCGTAACAATCTCTCACCTGCAGACTGGAAATAAACGGCATCAAGAGAAAATATTCCTCATTTGTCTGTCGTTAACAGCGTCACTTTCAGGCTCAACTGGTGAACGTTTCAGCTCGTCTCTCTCTCGCTCGCTTCTCTTTTGCGCAGGCGCAGTGCGCGATGTCATATTTCTTAAAGGGGCCGCATATTATACCAGTGTATTCTAAGGGTTAGTAGATAGTCAGGGAAACTAAGGCAGTCGATTTGCCTGCTTTTTAAAGTAAGGTTAACTAATTAGAAATAACAGTTTAAACACTTTGCTATAATTTCGATGGCTGCTACTAGTCAATCATTATCAACAAAATGTCTCTTTTTGATGACAAACTTTATTTGTCTAAAATGTAAAGTTACCCATTAATAACTTGGTCACAGAGAAGTTGTAATGTCACATTTACAATCAAGCTGATATTCGGGAAAACAGCACTCTTGATTTTATGTTGCTTGAGTTGTTTCTAATATAACAACACAGGAAAATTAAATATTTTTAACCTAATATCTTGAATTTGGGGGGCATTTGTCTTATTTTTAATGGCGTTTCTGCCCCAGTGTAACAGGTAACAAACAGTATAGTGAGACCGTATACAAATGATCAATCTCAATAACAAAATGTGAAATAAAAAACATACAAATGTATCAATATTCTTCTAAATGTTTTGAACTAAAAGCCTGAAAGAGAGTTGTTTTGTGCAGTCTTGTGACCACAAACAAACAGGAGCAAATGTGATTGAATTTGATATGGTCTGTACAGTGAAAATGCGGTGAATGTTTTCAGTTTAAACAATTACAGTTAAATGCTTTTTGTCAAGACAAGATGTTTTTTCTGTTTATTTCTCATAATTGCATGTACTATCAGAAGACAAAATAGTAAACTTAGTAAATTAGTATGACATGAATATATCTAATTCGAGATAGACAGATTTTGCAAAAATACTATTTACACTTTTGAAGCTTCACCTCTTAAATCTTTCTAGTCTTCCATTCATTTTAACAAATTAAACAAAATAGACAATCTCAATATTTCATCTTGGTCCGTGTATCATCCGATCATTTCATTTCCTATTTGGAATGGAATAACGAGAAATGAAAAAACAGCTCGTTTATTCGTTTTTTGTTTATTTAAAAAAACGAAAAATTAGATTTTGGCTCGATTTTTCATTTTTCGTTTGTAGTTTACAAATCGGTTTATGGGTTCGATATTTCGTCCGCGCATGTGGGCGGCGCTGAAACGCCCCTTTCATCTGATTGGTCAAACCGCTCCGCCTTCAGTACGAGCTTTTCTTTCTGTCGGCAGAATAAGAGTCAGTACGAGTGCGGCACTAACATTACTGCACTTTAATAAAATAATGTCTGAAACCACCACTCACTTGTAAGTTGCACAATATTTGAAGCAGAAGTATGTTCCAGCGACCCCATTAATGTGAGCTACAGTAGGCTATGACAGATTATTTTAGCATGATGTATTTCTCACTGATAAATACAGTGCAAATAGCCTAGTTCCGTCTCTTTGGATAAAAGGGAAGTGGAAATAAAAATCAACATAGGCCTATAGGCTGAATTGTAGGCTACCATATATGTCCTTAACATTAGATGTCCGTAGATCTATAACTGTTAGCTACGTCAGGGATAACGCAGTTTGTACAGTAATAAAATCATCATGGTTCCCATAAAACATGAAAACCCAACAACCCAATGGGATAATATCCTTGTTGTGTAAAACATCTGTTCATAATCCGTGATTATACCATTTCAATAGGCTACGAATAGCACCAGGAGGCGTCTGGAATAACTGCAATGATCAATCCGCATTTTTAAGACAGCTAATTTTATAGGCTATAATATTCAGAATGTCCTCGTATAATGCCAACGACCGCTTCCTTTGAGAAATATAGCAGACCACCTTTTTTAAACTGTTATTTCAGATTATTTGTGCATAAATATTTGTGCATAAATGTCCGGACAGACAGACGGACAGATGGACAGACAGACAGACAGAAGTTTAAATGTGTTAGGCCTATATAAATTTAGGCACATATAACAAGTATTACAAACTACAATAGCCTAAACAGAACATGGCAAGCCATGGCAACTTGTAGGCTATAGCCTACTTAAAAGGAAAACAAATTTGCTGAGTAAAAACAGAGCTTGTGTTATTGAATCATATTTTTTCTAGTATATCTTAAAATATAGAGCTCATGACAAATAAAAGTTCCAGATGGACAAATTTAAACGCAAAAAACAGTGTGAATAACAACATCAAACTTTGCAAAGTTTGTTACGTCAAAGAGTGGCAAACTTTGAAGTAGGGTTCAAGTTTTAATTAGTTGTACAGCTTGAAGTGTAAAGCTTCTTCGCATACACAGATATGGCCTATTTATGAATGAAATTCATGCATTTATTTGTCATTTAAACTGATGCAAACAGGAAAAAAGAGTAGAAAAGACATATTATCCTGTCGCCCCCTCTAGTGGAGAGCATTAACCATTACGGCCTTCATTGATAATGCAAGTCAATGGATTTTTTGGGAAAGTATGTCTGACCAGTTATAAATGATATAAGCGAGTCAGACCAGTCTGGAGGTCTGAGCTGAGTTTGGTGAAGCATTAAAGTGAAGTCAATTTCTCATAATAAATAATAATAATGTTTAAAATATGCTGCATGGCTTTCTCAAGTCAACATAATGAAGACAACTCAGAGAAACATCGACCAATTCAGAATGTAATAAAATCGTATTCGTTTTATAATAAAACTAATAACATTTTAAAGGTATGCTGTGCTCTTCAACCGACATGATTTTAATCAATCCCAAACCCTGCTAATTTTGACAGTATTAACGTTCACTGATTTTAGCTTCTCTCTTTTCTTTCTCTTTATTTTCATGTGAACTGAGTAGGCTACACGCTTACATTCATAAATATAAACTTTATTTCTATTCAATTTTTCAAAATTATTTAGGCTACATGTGTCACACACACACCAACCTGCCTTTTGATGTAAATAAAAGACGAGAGTGGTAAATGTTACACACTATAATGGTGTTACATATAATAGTAGCCTACAGTTCAGCCTATTATTGATTTTTATTTCCACTTCCCTTTTATCCAAAGAGACGGAACTAGGCTATTTGCACTGTATTTATCAGTGAGAAATACATCATGCTAAAATAATCTGTCATAGCCTAACCTACTGTAGCTCACATTAATGCGGCGCTGGAACATACTTCTGCTTCAAATATTGTGCATAGTAACTTAAAAGTGAGTGGTGGTTTCAGACATTATTTTATTAAAGTGCAGTAATGTTAGTGCCGCACTCGTACTGACTCTTATTCTGCCGACAGAAAGAAAAGCTTGTACTGAAGGCGGAGCGGTTTGACCAATCAGATGAAAGGGGCGTTTCAGCGCCGCCCACATGCGCGGACGAAATATCGAACCCATAAACCGATTTGTAAACCACAAACGAAAAATGAAAAATCGAGCCAAAATCAAATTTTTCGTTTTTTAAACTAAACAAAAAAACGAATAAACGAGCTGTTTTTTCATTCCTCGTTATTCCATTCCAAATAGGAAATGAAATGATCGGATGATACACGGACCCATCTTGCAGAATTAACCTGAATGTATTTGATGTAGAATTGAATGTTGATCATTTGCAACAGTTTTTCATGTGAGTGAGAAGGCTTGATAAATGTCTGAAACTCTTCTCACACTGAGTACAGTCGTACGGCTTCTCTCCAGTGTGAACTCGCTCGTGTGATTTCATGTTTCCAGAATGAGTGAAACTCTTGTCACAATATGAACACTTGTAAGGTTTTTCTCCAGTATGAATTCTTTGGTGTTGTTTCAGACTCTCAGCTCTAGTAAAGCTCTTCCCACAGTCACAACACACATGATTTCTCACTACAGTGTGTGTTTTCTGGTGCTGTTTAAAACCGTCCAGTTGTGAAAAACTCTTTCCACAGAGAGAACACACATAAGGCTTCTCATCCGAATTAACTTTCAGGTGTTTCTTTAGATGATACTTGAGTTTGGATGAAGATGTGAAACTCTTCTCACACTGAGTACAGTAGTACGGCTTCTCTCCAGTGTGAACTCGCTCATGTAATTTAAGGTTTCCAGATTGATTGAAACTCTTGTCACAATATGAACACTTGTAAGGTTTTTCTCCAGTATGAATTCTTTGATGCAGTTTCAGATGATAAGCTTTAGTAAAGCTCTTCCCACAGTCACAACACAAATGATCTCTCACTTCATCGTGTGTTTTCTGGTGCAGTTTAAAATTATCCAGTCGTGAAAAACTCTTTCCACAGAGAGAACACACATAAGGCTTCTCGTCTGAATGAACTTTCAGGTGTGATTTTAGATGTGCTGATGAAATAAAATCTTTACTACACTGATCACAGTTGAATGGTTTTTCTCCAGAGTGAACACGCAGATGATACTTGAGTAAGAATGAAGATCTGAAACTCTTCTCACACTGAGTGCATGGATACGGTTTCTCTCCAGTGTGAATTCTCATGTGTGTCTTAAGGTTTCCTTTGTGTCTGAAACTCTTTCCACACTGTGAGCAGGAGTGCAGCTTTTGGGCTTTTGTTCCTTGAGTTTTGAAGTCACAGTGTTTCTTTACTTCATTCAGTTCTTGTCTTTGCTCTGTTATTTCCATCTGATCTAAAATGAACATATCAAGTAGTTATAATCAGTTTAAGGAGGATCATTTCAGGGAAAATTCAAGTGAACACAAGCAGACAACAAGAGAATAGGTTTCTGTCTGTGTGAGTATAAAGTATCAGATCTTTAATGTTGAAGGTTTGTTATATCATTCTCATTAATTTGAATAATAAAAATGTATTTGACGCATTGCTATATACAAGGTTCATTTAGATTAATTTCTACATCATTTATCATCAATATACTACTTAGTTAACAATGAAGAATCAAGAATGGACACCAACCTATTTGTTCCTCAGTATCTTCATGTTTTATTCTGGATGGTTCTGGATCACTCATGTCTTCAATCTCCTCTTTAATAAACTCCATCTTTAACAGTCACACAGATTTCAGCTGCTACTCCTGGAGTTTGTCCTTCTCTTGTAGGATGATGGGAATATTCCCAGTATTTATTGGTGAATTGTTGTGGGAGGGGCTTCACTGCAGGTGTGAACTGTGATCACTGTGTGATACTGACGCCCACAGGACCAGATCTGGAATCTGAAAGTTATTGAATTTATACTGAACTAATGTAATTACTTGATAGTTCAGTGAATATATTTGCTGTTATAAATAGTGTTTTGACAAACTTGTAGATTATCATCATATAAAACAGATCTATAGGGTCATCCGTGTCAAAAGAACCACTTTTTAGAAACTTCCCGCTAATTTTTTTTAAATATTGTTAATATTTTTTCTGAAGAAAGCCAAACATAAATGTGATGGATTTATATTTACTGAGTTATCCAGTATTTTGTAGAGGGGTGTAAAAACTTTAAATAGATGGCAAATCATTATTTTGTTTACATAGAGATTGGTAGGTCCCAGTGTTCAAATTGTTGAATTTTAAAAACCAAATATGGATATAACTTTTCAAACAGTGGATACTTATTGCATTTAAAAAATGTCTGAAGAATAACTAGAAATGTATCTTGTTTCCCTTTCTCAAAACTATTGCATACAACATCCCACTCAGAGTGCCAAAAACACACTCAAATTAATATTTCCAGTATTTATTGGTGAATTATTGTGGGAGAAAAATGTGTAAAAGAAAAGAAACACCTGAATTACTTTCATTGCATTTAAATTGGGAACATTTGTTTTAACAACTTTCAGAAATATAGGATATTTCAATGTGGTTTAGCATTTAAAACAAGGCTTGTTTAATACTTTCCCAAAGTCTGAGGCAAATAACTGAGTCATCATATTTAAATGAGCTGCTGAAAACCCTCTATTCGCACGGGGTAATTTCTAAATCACCAGATAATACTAATCCAGTGCGAATAGGGCTTTTGTCTCCAAAAGTTCCCTGTTTTCACATAATTCATTACGGTGAGGCCGGAGATCTTCTGTAAAGTGGCACATTGATCACATTTTATTGGTTTCAAGGCTGAGACAGAGTCTGTGAAAAACTCTCTGCCAACATATTATTACTATGAATCTTATTAATAATTAGACCTGCACATTCAGAGGTGAAAACGGTGACGTGTTCTCGAATGAAATCTCAGAATGAAATGAATACAGTACAGAACATTCTGGTGCAATCTGATAAGAAAATTAAGTAAAAAAGACAACATTTTCTGACAGTACAAGCTTTTAATTAGATTTTAATTCACTTTGATATTAATTTTGGGTCTATCAGCTCCAGAAAATGGCAAATTTCCTCAAAGGACAAAATATCTCTCAACTAAGTGGCGGTTCTACATTGAATTATTTACTTTACTGACATTTACAATGCACATTAGCTTATCTTTTATTATTAATAGTAAAATTCGGTCCAATTCTCCCATTGCGTCTGTCGTTGCTATGCAACCATGAACTGCGCTCTCTAGAGCTTGCGCATTAGACTTCAGTCGAATCCGTATGTTTGTTGTTTGTCCGGAAGCTAGTTATTTTACTTTAGGAAGTTTTAAATATGAATATTTTTCTTACACAAACGCATTGCTTTGCTTCAGAAGGCCTTATTAACCCACCGAAGCCTGCATTTCAGCCCGAGCCCGACGGGCCCCGACTTATTTACGCCCCTAGGGCCGGGCTTCAGGCCAATTTTCACGCCATAGTTCACACGCGGGCCGGGCCTCGGGCCTGTTTAAGTCTTATCCTTCTTTTTATAGCCTATTTCAGACATGTATTAAAATTAAATATGAGAAATTGACGATGGAAAAACAAACATAGAAAGACGTTTTATAACCTATCACACTGACATATGACTGACACATGACAGTCTGCTCGCGCACACACGTATGTGTGGTTTCCCGGCGGCACGAACCAAGATTTGCGCGACCGGCGCGCTCTGTTGTTAGTGTCCCCGCCAGCAGCAGAAGTGTAGCGAGCGTGACTTCAGCGCAGCTGGAATAGTTCAAGAAAAAAGTACAACTGGATTGAAACCTTCCACTGTGGATGCTGTGATTTTTCTTCACGATGCTCTGTAACTGTTCTTAGCCGTGTTAGGGGCTGTCTTGTTGTTTTTCGCTTGAAAACGACTTTATTTTCATTAGTCTGTTGGAAACTATTGGAAATAAGAATGGTCATGTTCTGTAGTGAAGACTTGATTTTTAAGGGTAAAATAACTGCATGTTTGTTTTTAATTTAATGCCATTAATTTGATTAGTTTAGATTGTAGGCTATAGCTCATTTTGTTTGAGAGCGCTGTTGCAACTGTGAGCAGTTTGCCTCAGCTTTTAAAAAATGATAATAAACGTTTCTAACTGTCTGTGTGATATCCTTAAGGTGTTTTATATCTATGGATTTTGTTGTAGCCAAGTAAAGTGTTGATTTGAGAGGCTAAATGGATCAAACATGTTTAACTCGCTGTCGGCTGCTTGGTCGTCATTAAAAAAAAAAAAAAAAAACGAACATTTGTCTAAATTAACTTAATAAAGAGATGAAAAGAAACATGACCAACAAAATGGACCTATTATAATGGCTGCAAATAGCTATTTGGCCCTAGGGCAGGCTACCGCTGTGTAATGAAGAGAAGAAAAGAAACGGGGTCGGGCTGATAATTCTGATGAGCTGTCGGACACGGGCCGGGCTAGGGCCTAGATTTTAGGCCCGTGCAGGGCTCTAGCGCTCTCCACAACGACAAAGAAGTTTTAGTAACTAATGACTCAGACGGAGACGAGGGTGCGTATACTTCACCACTTTTGTTATAGGCTGGTCGCCCGTACACTCTGCAACATCCCACACTCGTGTATACAATAATAACAATGCAACAGCGAATCCCCTCATTAGTTTTCGTTCCCGGCGTGTTTTTCCTGCTTCCGTTTATCAACAGAACCGGCCTTGTGTTACACCGGAAGTGCTCCCCGCCACAACAACTTCCCAGCCTGTAGTTCCGGCTTTCGTCACCCTGTGACTTGTACATAAAACTAATCAATGTTAAATAGTTCAACATGAATCTTTAAATGATTCACTACAGAGCTTGAATGTCTAAAACTCTCTCCACATTAGTGCGGCTTCTCTCCAGTATGAACTCGCTCGTGTGATTACAGTTCTGACAAACATTAGGGTGTATTCACACCTGCCTTGTTTGGTTCGATTTAATCGTTGAAAATCCCCCTTGGTGCGGATCTTTTGGGCAGGTGTGAATACAGCAATCGCACTCGGGTGCAGACCAAACAACCGAACCGAGACCCAGCTGAAGAGGTGTTCTCGGTACGGTTCCAAACTAACTCTGGTACGGTTCGTTTACGGCGTGAACATGAACCGACCCAATTGCAGAAAGCACTGCGCTGATACTGTTGCGCGTCTTTCTGCGCGTCGTGTGTGCATCAGGACATTCACAGACAGAGCACTCTCTTTTGTCTTATCTAGGGGTGGCTCGATACCACTTTTTCATGTCCGATACCGGTACCACACACTTGAGTATCTGTAGATACCGATCTATACCGATACAATACCATATATTCCACACAGCTGACATGATAAAATTAAATTAAACTTAATCGCATGCGTTAACGTTGACAGCACTTGTTAGCAGTAACAATAATCTCATGATTTGGATGTATGAACATATAGCCCCTCTCTATGAATGAAAACTTTATACCTAATCCGTCTTCTGCGCAGTGCCACTGTCAGCATGCCAGTATAGGCGCACATGAGAGCATGTTCTCTCCGCCGGGACCGTCTTGCAGCACATCGTCGTCTTCTCAAAATCCTAATTACAACATCGTATAGATGACATTGTATCATATGATGCTTATTAGTGGCTGCCAACTCTCTCGCAATTGACACTTTTCACACACTCTCACGCCACACATCTATTTTCTAAAATGGATCATAGAGGACACTGACACCGACAGACAAGACAGAGCAGGTTACTATTGATATAAAACAAATTATCAGCTCTCAGATTATGTCAATTTTATTACGAAATTCAAACAATAAATGCTGTTTTGGCGCTTGTAAATGTGACGTGACAGATCTCTGTAGCGCCTCAGTTCAATCGGCACGTGACCGATCATCTTTTACTCTTCTTTACTGGTAAATAAACCCGAATGAACAATAGGCATGTTGAAAGATATACTACAACTTAACGAAATGCATATGCCACGGATTAATCAGTGTTTTTCAGCCGCGGTAAGAGGTCAATAAAACTGGTAGGAAAGCCATTGAATGACCGTAGGCTAGATAAATTAGTTATAGAGAGGAGTGTTTTGTTAAATATGTCCACTAGGCTATATATTATATTTTTTACTTGTATCATTAAAATATTATAAAGTTGTTATTATGATAAAAAACGCATTAAATTAAATTTAAGTTGTTATTTTTAACCTATAATACCAGCTGACAGGGCTCTCTGTTTGTTTACAGCATAAGAGATTTTTTTTTTCTTGAGAGAAATTAACATCTACTGTACCTAATAATTATCCAAATTAATCGATATTGAATCAAGATGTCAAGCAATAATAAATAGAGTAGCCTACCGCTACCATGTAGCTAAACATTGTAACATGTTGTCACTAAACCTAATAGAAATTCTGTTAAGTTACCAAATGTTTTGACAATCACAACTTATTGCACTTCCTGCTTTTCCCAATGAATGAATGGACGACCTTAGCACACGTGTGGTTTTGTTTACACATTTTGGTTCCGTGCAAAAAGAGCTGTGTGAAAGCGAACCATACGAAAAATAAATAAAAAATCAACATTGTATTTTTGTTTTTTACAGTCTATGGTCCGGACAAAAGCAAATTTATCGGACTTTCCTGGTGTGAATACACCCTTATTCACGATATGAGGGTTTGTAATCTGGAGCTGGTTAATGTTAATCTGAGAACATCTCTCACCTGCAGACTGGAAATAAACGGCATCAAGAGAAAATATTCCACATTTGTCCTTCATTCACGATCGTTAACAGGGTCACTTTCAAGCTCAACTGGTGAACGTTACAGCTCGTCGTCGTCTCTCTCTCTCTCTCTCTCTCTCTCTCGCTCGCTTCTCTTTTTGCGCAGGCGCAGTGCGCGATGTCATATTTCTTAAAGGGGCCGCATATTATACCAATGTATTGTAAGGGTTAGTAGATAGTCAGGGAAAGTAAGGCAGTCGATTTGCCTGCTTTTTAAAGTAAGGTTAACTAATTAGAAATAACAGTTTAAACACTTTGCTATAATTTCGATGGCTGCTACTAGTCAATCATTATCAACAAAATGTATATTTTTGATGACAAACTTTATTTGTCTAAAATGTAAAGTTACCCAATAATAACTTGGTCACGGAGCAGTTGCAATGTCACATTTACAATCAAGCTGATATTCGGGAAAACAGCACTCTTGATTTTATGTTGCTTGAGTTTTAATATAACAACACAGGAAAATTAAATATTTTTAACCTAATATCTTGAATTTGGGGGGCATTTGTCTTATTTTTAATGGCATTTCTGCCCCAGTGTAACAGGTAACAAACAGTATAGTGAGACCGTATACAAATGATCAATCTCAATAACAAAATGTGAAATAAAAAACATACAAATTTATCAATATTCTTCTAAATGTTTTGAACTAAAAGCCTGAAAGAGAGTTGTTTTGTGCAGTCTTGTGACAAGCATGAATATATCTAATTCAAGATAGACAGATTTTGCAAAAAAAAAAATATTTACACTTTTGAAGCTTCAACTCTTAAATCTTTCTAGTCTTCCATTCATAAAAAATAAAATAAAATAGACAATCTCAATATTTTATCTTGCAGAATTTACTTGATACAAAACTGAGTGTTGGTCAATTGCACCAGTTTTTCATGTGACTGTGAAAACTCTTCAAACCATTGACTTATGATATTTCTTCATATGACTGAGAAAAGTACTTGAATGTGTAAAACTCTTCTCACACTGAGTACAGTAGTACGGCTTCTCTCCAGTGTGAACTCGCTCGTGTGATTTCAGGTGTCCAGACCGAGAAAAACTCTTGTCACAATATGAACACTTGTAAGGTTTTTCTCCAGTATGAATTCTTTGGTGCCGTTTCAGATTCTCAGATCTAGTAAAGCTCTTCCCACAGTCACAACACACATGATCACTCACTTCATTATGTGTTTTCTGGTGCAGTTTAAAACTTTTCAGCCTTGAAAAACTCTTTCCACAGAGAGAACACACATAAGGCCTCGCGTCTGAATGAACTTTCAGGTGTGATTTTAGATGTGATGACGAAATAAACTCTTTACCACACTGATCACAGCTAAATGTTTTTTCTCCAGAGTGAATACGCAGATGTTGTCTCAAACCTGTTGAATCTTTGAAACTCCTCTCACACTGAGTACAGTAGTACGGCTTCTCTCCAGTGTGAACTCGCTCGTGTGATTTCAGGTTTCCAGACTGAGTGAAACTCTTGTCACAATATGAGCACTTATAAGGTTTTTCTCCAGTATGAATTCGTTGATGCTGTTTCAGATATTCAGCTCTAGTAAATCTCTTCCCACAGTCAAAGCACATATAATCTCTCACTTCATCATGTGTTTTCTGGTGCAGTTTAAAACCGTCCAGTCGTGAATAACTCTTTCCACAGAGAGAACACACATAAGGCTTTTCATCCGAATGAACTTTCATGTGTGATTTTAGATTTGATGATGAAATAAAATCTTTACCACACTGATCACAGTTAAATGGTTTTTCTCCAGAGTGAATGCGCAGATGAACACTGAGATGTGATGGTTGAGTAAAACTCTTTCCACACTGAGTGCATGTATACGGTTTCTCTCCAGTGTGAATTCTCATGTGTTTGTTAAGGTTTCCTTTTAGTCTGAAACTCTTTCCACACTGTGAGCAGGAGTGCAGCTTTTGGGCTTTTGTTCCTTGAGTTTTGAAGTCACAGTGTTTCTTTACTTCATTCAGTTTTTCTCTTAGCTCTGTTATTTCCATCTGATCTAAAATGAACATATCAAGTAGTTATAATCAGTTTAAGGAGGATCATTTCAAGGAAAATTCAAGTGAACACAAGCAGACAACAAGAGAATAGGTTTCTGTCTGTGTGAGTATAAAGTAACAGATATTTAATGTTGAAGGTTTGTTAAATCATTCTCATTCATTTGAATAATAAAAATGTATTTGACACATTGCTATATACAAGGTTAGGATCATTTAGATTCATTTCTACATCATTTATCATCAATATACTACTTAGTAAACAATGGATAATCAAGAATGGACACCAACCTGTTTGTTCCTCAGTATCTTCATGTTTTATTCTGGATGGTTCTGGATCCCTCATGTCTTCAATCTCCTCTTTAATAAACTCCATCTTTAACAGTCACACAGATTTCAGCTGCTACTCCTGGAGTTTGTCCTTCTCTTGTAGGATGATGGGAATATTCCCAGTATTTATTGGTGAATTGTTGTGGGAGGGGCTTCACTGCAGGTGTGAACTGTGATCACTGTGTGATACTGACGCCCACAAGACTAGATCTGGAATCTGAAAGTTACTAAATTTTACTGAACTAATTTAATTACTTGATAGCTAAGTGAATATATTTGCTGTAATAAAAAAAAATAATGTGTTTTGACAAACTTGTATATTATCATCATATAAAACAGATCTATAGGGTCATCGTATCAAAATAACTACTTTTTACAAACTTCCCGCTATTTCTATTCCCGCTTTTTTTCTGAAGAAAGCCAAACATAAATGTGATGGATTTATATTTACTGAGTTATCCAGTATTGTTTAGAGGGGTGTAAAAACTTTAGATAGATCATTATTTTGTGTTTACACAGAGATTGGCAGGTCCCAGTGTTCAAACTGTTGAATTTTAAAAAACAAATATGGATATAACTTGTTTAAAGAATGTCTGAAGAATAACTAGAAATTAATCTTGTTTCCCTTTATCAAAACTATTGCATACAACATCCCACTCAGAGTGCCAAAAACACACTTACATTAATTTTTCCAGTATTTATTGGTAAATTATTGTGGGAGAAAAATGTGTAAAAGGAAAGAAACAACTGAATTACTTTCATTGCATTTAAATTGTGAACATTTGTTTTAACAACTCTTAGAAATATAGGATATTTCGATGTGGTTTATATTAGTAGCATTTACTTGTTTAATACTTTCCCAAAGTCTGAGTCAAATAACTGAGTCATCATATTTAAATGAGCTGCTGAAAACCCTCTATTCGCACGGGGTAATTTCTAAATCACCAGATAATACTAATCCAGTGCGAATAGGGCTTTTGTCTCCAAAGTTCCCTGTTTTCACATAATTCATTATGGTGATGCCGGAGATCTTCTGTAAAGTGGCACATTAAACACATTTTACTGGTTTCAAGGCTGAGACAGAGTCTGTGAAAAACTCTCTGCCAACATATTATTACTATGAATCTTATTAATAATTAGACCTGCACATTCAGAGGTGAAAACGGTGACGTCTTCTCAAATTAAATCTCAGAATGAAACATTCTGGTGCAATCTGATAAGAAAATGAAGTAAAAAAGACAAAATTTTCTTTAATTAAAAAAACACATGTATTGACAATACAAGCTTTTAATTAGATTTTAATTCACTTTGATATTAATTTTGGGCCTATCAGCTACAGAAAATGGCCAATTTCCTCAAAGGACAAAATATCTCTCAACTAATGCTGTAAGCTATACAGAAAATCCCAGTTGGTACATCATTATAATTGTCATGGAATGGCTGTGTCAATGAGGCACACGAAGAAGGATAATTCCAGGAAATAATAAATATCCAAATAGGATTTACTCTTTTAATACAAAATAACAGGCAGAGAAACACAGAAAACAACCATCCCATAGATGAGACCAATGTTCATGTTTTTCATCTCCAGCCAGTTTAAAATAATATTATGTTGTAAACAAATGACTTCAGAACGATGGCAGCATTATTATTTTATTTTTACGCAGAGATTGGTAGGTCAGGTTCCACTTCAGAGCGTAATCTCTCGCAGAAGTGATGGTGTCTACGACTGGTTGTGGTAGATCACCTAAGTCCTCCATGTCCCGTCCAGGGACCAGACATGGAGTTTCCAGAGGTCTGGACGCGGGTGCCATTCGGTGCCCCGTCTCTGAGAAAGGAGGTCCTTAAGCATAAGTTCTGTTTAATACTTTTCCAAAGTCTGAGGGCGGCAGTGGCTCAGTGGTTCATGTAGGTTGTCTACAAACTGGTTCAATCCCCGGTTCCACCTGACCAAGTGTCGAGGTGTCCATGAGCAAGACACCTAACCCCAGCTGCTCCCGACGAGCTGGATGACGCCTTGCATGGCGGACACTGCCGTCGGTGTATGAGTGGGTGAATGTGAGGCAACATGTAAAGCGCTTTGGAGGCCATTGGGTCTGCTATATAAATGCAATCCATTTACCATTCTGGGAACCAGGTTCGGTTGGGCCAATAAGGGGCAACTAGCAAGACCTGCTCCTTGTCCTGCCTGACTTTGCACAGTTTCTCACTGCGGGAAACGCTTGCGTATGCCCTGGGGCCAGCTGTGTGCCAATGCATCTGTGCAGTCTGTCAGGGAATAAAACAACTGGCAGTGGGAAGAGTCTGGAGAGGGAAAAGGCCTACGTGCGGCTCCGAATTGGTCCCATCTCAGCTGAACTGCCTGGAGATGCCACTCTCCTGGGGGCCACAGGCCGTCGTGAGAGCTTGTTGGCTTAAAGGGATTAAGTGACAAAGTGAACCCAGATGTTTCTGACTCCATAGGAGGAGATGGCGGGTGAGGTTGATGTATACCATGGTCGCAGTGTTGTCCGTACGGACCAGTAGCGGCTTTTTGAGGCGACCTAGCGCAAGGCGAACTGCTAGCAACTCGGGGCAGTTGTGGGCTCATTTAGATTACTTTATTCCTCATCGAAGTATATTTAAATCGATCAGTAATAAGACGAGAATTCAACTATTTTTTTAGGGAGCTGATTTATATCCTTCATCAATTTCATACATTCATTGTTAACCCAGGGTGACAAAATCTTCTGCTCTTTTCCCGGTTGACCCGAAGCCCCGTCTATGACGAGTCACGCAGGAACTGGGCTACTCCGCAGGGGTTGCATCCCGCTTCGTCTAAAGTACAGTGCAGAATTATTAGGCACATTGATTTTCTGATCATATTTCCCCCCCAAAGAAATCCATTAGATTTGAATAACTACTATTAGTTGTGTATTTTATCATTTATAAATTATATATAATAGTACAGGCTGGAAATTAAAAACACCTTATATTTAGGTGTGCATAATTATTAGATACATTTTCTTTTACAGATAAAATAAGCCAAAAAAGAGATTTAACTCGAAGACTAAAAAGTCAAAAAGGCCCATGAGAAGGATGCAATACTAATGCGATACTAGAAGTTGCAGTTAAAGGAATAGTTCACTTTGAAATAAAATTTTGGTATGTTTTAGCTTACCTGAAGTGCATCCAAGATGTAGGTGTCTTTGTCTCTTTTTAGGTCAAACCGTTCTTTTCTGTCAGTCATATAATGCAGGTATATAGGTACTGTCTCCAAAAGCATGCAGAGATGTCTCTAATAGCATGCAGAGAAAATTAAAAAAAAAAAAAAATTCCCCATCGTGAGTGCACATTGATGGCCTAAGACACGAAACAAGCGGTTTGTGTGATAAAACGCACAGTATTTATATCGTTTTTATCTCTTTTACCCCAATCTTGAATTTGGGGGGCATGTGTGTTATTTTTAATGGCATTTCTGCCCCAGTGTAACAGGTAACAAAACAGTATAGTGAGACAGTATAGTGATCAATCTCAATAAAGAAATATGAAATAAAAAACATTAAAGTTTATCCATATGTGACCGGTCACGGAAAGTAAGGACACATGTCGGTTCTGGGGCATTTTGAGTTATTCACAGATTCTGAAAGTGTAGTCTCCAAGCTTTCCAACGATGTGTAACACATGGAAATCTGATAATATTTGGAGAAGTTGTGGCCATTTGAAGGTAGGCACTCAAAAAAATTCAAAGTGGAGAAATCTGCCTCTAAAGATTGAGCAGTTCTCGCCTCTCTCTGCTGCTGGGAGTGACAATAGGGCTCATTTACATCTCATTTAGATAATCCATACCCCCTGTAAAGCACATGGGGGAGCAAAAAGGTCAGGAAAATGTGCCATCAAAGAAAAAAAAAAGTTTGCAAACAGGTAATATATAAATAAATGTCTCTTAACATCTACCGATAAAACTGTATAGGCAACTCTTTTGATATCAGATAGAGCCGCTAGAGCGCTGCATAATAAGTAACCACGCTGTAGGGCTGGGCGATATGGACCAAAAGTCTTATCCCAATATATTTAGGCTGAATAATCGATATATGATATATATACCGATATTTTTTACTCAAAGTGAGAGCAAATGTTCAGTGAAAGTCAAAGCCAAATATGGACTTCCCTGTATAAATTATACATTGATTCTTATTAAAGTTACTATTAAAGTTCTCAGTCAAGAGCAGTGTGTGATGTTGTTTTATTAACATTAAATGGATAGTTCTCCCCAAATGTTTAATTGTCATCATTTACTCTCTCAAGTTGTTTTAAACCTGAATAAGTTTCTTTCTTCTTTTTTCTTTCTTTTTTTGACGGGCAGATCGAATAGTTTTAAACTTCAACAGAGGACCCGCCTTCAAGGAAGTTAACGCTTGTCAATGGAGAGTGGCCAGACACTGGTAGGGTCTGGTAGGACCAGGCTAGGTTTGCACTGCACAACATCAGGAAGATCAGGGGCCTCATGTACAAAGACTTGCGTTGAATTCATACTAAAACATTGCGTAGGGACAAAGCAGTATATGTGCTCGTTGTGTAATGTTTGCAACTTCACTTCATTGCCTGTAAGAGTCACCAACGGACAAAAACAATGAGAAATGTACGTACGCCAGACATGGAATTGGCGAGGAGGAACGCACATTCTCGCGTTAATTTCACTGTTAGTACATCCGACCGTGATCGTGAAAGCTGGCGTAGGCAAAGTTTTTGTGCGTACGCAAGATTGATACATGAGGCCCCAGGCCTTTCCTAACTGAGCATGCAACACAACTTCTTGTCCAGGCCTTGGTTATATCTAGGCTTGATTACTGCAATGCTCTTCTGGCCGGTCTTCCATCATGTGTAACCAAACCTCTACAAATGATCCAGAATGCTGCAGCCCGTCTTGTCTTCAACGAGCCCAAAAGGGCCCACGTCACTCCTCTGTTCATCTCTCTGCACTGGCTACCACTCGCTGCTCGCATCAAGTTCAAGGCATTGAAGCTTGCTTACAGATCGACAACAGGCTCAGCTCCCTCCTACCTTCACTCGCTCCTACGAGTCTACATACCTACCAGAAGCCTGCGATCGGTCAATGAGCGACGGCTCGTGGTACCATCACAGAGAGCTACAAAATCCCTCTCCAGAACATTCTCATTCACGGTTCCTTGCTGGTGGAATGATCTCCCTACCCTCGTCCGGAATGCAGAATCCCGGACTACATTCAAAAGACAACTGAAAACTCATCTCTTCCGTGAGAAAAAAACAAACAAAAATTTCTCTTTACTTTACTTTGTATTTTGAGCACTTATTGCGTCGTTTTTGCCTCCTCACGATGACTCGCTTGCTTTAGTCCTCAGTTGTAAGTCGCTTTGGATAAAAGCGTCTGCTAAATGACTAAATGTAAAATGTAAATCTTTCTAAACTTCCATTCATTAAAAAAATAAAAAATAAATCTCAATATTTATCTTGCAGAATTTACCTGAATGTATTTGATATAAAATTGAGTGTTGATCACTTGCAACAGTTTTTCATGTGAGTGTGAAGGCTTGATAAACTTCTAAAACTCTTTCCACACTGAGTACAGTAGTACGGCTTCTCTCCAGTGTGAACTCGCTCGTGTGATTTCAGGTTTCCAGACTGAGCGAAACTCTTGTCACAATATGAACACTTGTAAGGTTTTTCTCCAGTATGAATTCTTTGGTGCAGTTTCAGATATTCAGCTGTAGTAAAGCTCTTCCCACAGTCACAACACACATAATCTCTCACTTCATTATGTGTTTTCTGGTGCCGTTTAAAACTACTCAGCCATGAAAAACTCTTTCCACAGAGAGAACACACATAAGGCTTCTCATCTGAATGAACTTTCAGGTGTTTTTTGAGATATGATGGTGAAATAAAATCGTTTCCACACTGATTACAATACGGCTTCTCTCCAGTATGAACTCGCTCGTGTGATTTCAGGTTTCCAGACTGAGCGAAACTCTTGTCACAATATGAACACTTGTAAGGTTTTTCTCCAGTATGAATTCTTTGATGCCGTTTCAGACAGTCAGTTCTAGTAAAGCTCTTCCCACAGTCACAACACACATGATCTCTCACTTCATTATGTGTTTTCTGGTGCTGTTTAAAACCGTCCAGTCGTGAAAAACTCTTTCCACAGAGAGAACACACATAAGGCTTCTCATCCGAATGAACTTTCAGGTGTGATTTTAGATTTGATGATGAAATAAAATCTTTACCACACTGATCACAGTTAAATGTTTTTTCTCCAGAGTGAATGCGTAGATGAATTTCGAGTACGTATGAAGATATGAAACTCTTTCCACACTGAGTGCATGGATACGGTTTCTCTCCAGTGTGAATTTTCATGTGTCTGTTAATGCTTCCTTTTAGTCTGAAACTCTTTCCACACTGTGAGCAGGAGTGCAGCTTCTTGGATTTTGTTCCTTGAGTTTTAAAGTCACAGTGTTTCTTTACTTCATTCAGTTCTTCTCTTTGCTCTGGTATTTCCATCTTATCTAAAATGAACATATCAAGTTGTTATAATCAGTTTAAGGAGGATAATTTAAAGGAAAATTCAAGTGAATACAAGCAGACAACAAGAGAATAGGTTTCTGTCTGTGTGAGTATAAAGTATCAGATCTTTAATGTTGAAGGTTTGTTATATCATTCTCATTCATTTGAATAATAAAAATGTATTTGACACATTGCTATATACAAGGTTAGGATCAATTAGATTCATTTCTACATAATTTTATCATCAATATACTACTTAGTAAACAATGGATAATCAAGAATGGACACCAACCTATTTGTTCCTCAGTATCTTCATGTTTTATTCTGGATGGTTCTGGATCACTCATGTCTTCAATCTCCTCTTTAATAAACTCCATCTTTAACAGTCACACAGATTTCAGCTGCTACTCCTGGAGTTTGTCCTTCTCTTGTAGGATGATGGGAATATTCCCAGTATTTATTGGTGAATTGTTGTGGGAGGGGCTTCACTGCAGGTGTGAACTGTGATCACTGTGTGATACTGACGCCCACAGGACCAGATCTGGAATCTGAAAGTTACTGAACTAATTTAATTACTTGATAGTTAAGTTAATATATTTGCTGTTAGAAATAGTGTTTTGACAAACTTGTATATTATCGTCATATAAAACAGATCTATGGGGTCATCCATGTCAAAACTACCAAATTTCAGAAACTTCCGTGTATATAGGATTTTATATAATATATCGGCTTTCCTGTAGCTCAAACATTCCCAGGGAAAGCAAGAACTGATAAGAAAGCAAATGTGTACCTTGAAATGCAATGTAAGTCACTTAGGATAAAAACGTCAACTAAATATATTCCCCGGCTAAAATTTTTTATATTGTTAATATTTTTCTGAAAGGAACACGCCACCGCTTTTTTGAAATAGGGCTTATTCACCGTCTCCCCTACATTTAGATAGGTTGGCAAATGCATTTTTGTCTCAGTGCATGCATTATCTTAGTCTGGCACCATCGCCGCTAGCTTAGCTTAGCATAATGAATGGAATCCTTTGTTGGCGAATAGCATGTTGTGAGTAAAAGTGATTAAAAAAAAAAGATTTACTTCCTTGTGGCCTACGTATTCACAAAGAGTACAAATAGCACTGCAGTTTAAGACTAGGCAATTTCCTAGGCAGATATTGACTTGGGACTATATTGGGGTGAAGCACAGGTGAAGCACTGCTACTTGGGCGCAGAGATATCACGCATCTGATACATTATTCAGGTGTTCGTCATCAAAAACATCAAAATACATAAGAAAAAACGGTGGCATTTTCCTTGAAGAAAGCCAAACATAAATGTGATGGATTTATATTTACTGAGTTATCCACTATTTTGTAGAGGGGGGTAAAAATTATTTTAGAAATATGGCAAATCATTATTTTGTTTTTACACAGAGATTGGTAGGTCCCAATGTTCAAATACAATTGGAAATGGGTTTTACCCATTACCAATGGTTTACCCAAATTTTACCCATTTCCAATGGTTGAAAACCAAACATGGGTATAACTTTTCAAACAGTGGATACTTAGTGTTTAAAGGAAAATGTCTGAAGAATAAACATGTTGAAAATAGAAATGTATCTTGTTTCCCTCCATCAAAACAATTGCATACAACATCTCACTCTGAGTGCCAAAAATACACTGAAATTATGAGAATATTTCCAGTATTTATTGCTGAATTGATGTGGGAGACACCATATCTGCCAAATTTGAAAAGGAATTACTGAATTTACACTCAGACACTTTCATTACATTAAAATTTGTTTTAAAGATACAATACAGGTCAGAGTCCTGCACGGGTTCGGGTACCGTGACCCGCAAATTTTGCTCAAACGGGTGAAAAATATCCAACTGTGTCGGACACGGGGTAAACGCGGGTGACGGTCTAAACACGGGTTCAAAACAGTCCCGTGCAAATGTAAAAATAAATGCATATTTTTAGGAACACATCTACAAAACTATCCTCCAGGACAAGTTCGAAATTCATCGTTTACACAGACTGACAGTAGTGAAGTGGCAAGCGCGCACAGTGAGATGCGGCGCCTTGTGAAAGTTCCAAGTGATCTGAGGGCGCGCGCGCTTCCTGGTGTGTGACGTGTGCGCAGACTGGTGCATAGATGTATACACTAGAGGTTGCCTCGGCTACGGCAGTTCATTGGAACAAATGTCTTTAATGCGAGATCTAGTGTATACATTTCTATGCACCAGTCTGCGTACACGTCACACAGAAGGAAGCGCGCGCGCCCTCAGATCACTTGGTCGTGGCTGTGACAGAGACAGAGCTGTTTTCTTTCGTTTTGAATTGTTTTGTTTAAAAGTAGGCTACACATTTCAAGCTTTCTATGTTTCTCAGGTCTGTGAGGCATGTAGCTTATACGCTGAGTTTCGTTAATTTCCAGTTCATGCGCATTGCCTCCGCTCCGTGTCCTGATGTCTGCTATTACTTCTTATTTATTAAATTCAGACAATTGGTTATAAAACATCATTTAAAATTTAAATACATTTAATACAAAACGAAATTCAATTTAAAGAAAGGCTTTATAGCTACAGTAAACTTGTAATGAAGTGGTCAATAATGTCTGCCTCTGTCTCCCGACATATTGAACAACGTATGATCTTAGGCTACTATGCTTTTCACTTCTCATATAATCAACATTGATGAAATAATATATAAATATATATAAAATTGTGATGCTGATGTGCTAGACGAAATTGAATTGTTTTGTGGTAATCGGCTTTTTGACAGCTTCGGCTGTTGTCCTTGTGTTAAGGCAAGCCGCCAAAGGCAATAGGCTACAAATTTGAAAAAAGTGTGTCTATAATGTGATTGGCTAAACTGATTTTATTTCGGGTGTGGGTCGGGTCTCGGTTCTATTTTAAGCGGGTCGGGTCGGGTTGCGGATTTTAATTGGTGCTGCTGTCGGAAAACGGGTCGGATGCGGTTTTAAGCACTGCGGGTACGGGCGGGTGCGGATTTACAAAATCGGACCCGTGCAGCTCTCTGATACAGGTGCTGGTCATATAATTAGAATATCATGAAAAAGTTGATTTAATTCAGTAAATCCATTCAAAAAGTGAAACTTGTATATTATATTCATTTATTACACACAGACTGATATATTTCAAATGTTTATTTCTTTTCATTTTGATGATTATAACTGACAACTAATGAAAATCCCAAATTCAGTATCTCAGAAAATTAGAATATTACTTAAGACCAATACAAAATAAGGATTTTTAGAAATGCTGGCCAACTGAAAGGTTTGAACATGAAAAGTATGAGCATGTACAGCACTCAATACTTAGTTGCGGCTCCTTTTGCCTGAATGACTGCAGCAATGCGGCGTGATGGAGTCGGTCAGTCTGTGGCACTGCTCAGGTGTTATGAGAGCCCAGGTTGCTCTGATAGTGGCCTTCAGCTCTTCTGAATTGTTGGGTCTGGTGTATCACATCTTCCTCTTCACAATACCCCATAGATTTTCTATAGGGTTAAGGTCAGGCGAGTTTGTTGGCCAATTAAGAACAGGGATACCATGGTCCTTAAACCAGGTACTGGTGGCTTTGGCACAGTGTGCAGGTGCCAAGTCCTGTTGGAAAATTAAATCTGCATCTCCATAAAGTTGGTCAGCAGCAGGAAGTGCTCTAAAACTTCCTGGTAGACGGCTGCGTTGACCATGGACCTCAGAAAACACAGGCACTCCAAACCATCACTGACTGTGGAAACTTTACACTGGACTTCAAGCATCTTGGATTGTGTGCCTCTCCTCTCTTCCTCCGGACTCTGGGGCCGCGATTTCCAAATGAGATGCTAAATTTGCTCTCATCAGAAAAAGAGGACTTTGGTCCACTGTGCTTTATTAAATCCAGAGTCAACGCAGCCCTCTACCAGGACATTTTCAGAGCAATTCATGCTTCGTTCATTTTCCAGCAGGATTTGCACCTATTGCTAATAAGAGACAGATATCAGCGCCACACGCGAGTCCCGCGGATATAAAGGAATGAGAAGATTTCATTCTACCGAACGCAAGTGCTGTATTAGTGCTCACACAGGTCAGTTTATTAGACGAATGAAGCTTGTGAGGTAACGCAGCGCTGTTTTACTTGCTCTACTATCACAATAAACAGCATTTGTGTGTGTTGAAAGTTAAAATGCTAGCCTATTCTATGTGTTAGTTTGTTGGCTATATGAGACTAGCAGTAAACTATATCAACATCAGAATAACATACAGATCATATTCTAACATTTCATCATGTTGAACTATATAACATTGATTAGTTTTATGTACATTTGCTCGCTTGTCTAATAAAGTACATGCAAGAGCTCTGTCAAGTCCAAGTTAGTCGCGGACGTGGAGCTCTCGGCATCTTGAAAACGCTATGCTGATATTGATCCTCGTTTTAGTTCTGCTTTTTCACCCAAAGTCTGCAGTCAAGTTAACAGTTTTTCCGGGACGGCCAATTATTTAAAATAGGAATTTCGCAGAAATTAAAAATCTTTGGGAACTTTTGGGATATTGTAAGTACACAACTGCAGGAAATATATAATATTGCGCAAGTGATTTTTGGATATTTTATTACAAATTGTTACATATTGTACCTTTAAAGTCCACATGATATCAAAATGTACCATATTTACTTTGTTTGCCTAAATTGATCGTTCAAAAAAAAAATTTGGCTTCGTAATCTTTAATCAAAATCTGAAAATGCCCCCCCTCATGTATGATGAAAATTGACTAGCAATTTTGCCAAGCAAATACCAAGAAATAGTGTGCAGCAGTTTGTCTTTCGACTACACTTGCAAAATCCACGATGGGACTGAGCTTGAATAGCTCCAGCGTCAGCAACTTTAATAGTACAAAATCGCTGTCAATCAAAAAGAGATGCAGTCTTTCGACAGACCCTCCAATCATCACGCAGAAGCCGGAGTCCAGGCCAGCCCAATCCTCCATTCTGGGAGGTCCGTGGGCTGGACATAATCGCAACATTTATCCAATATTCTAGTTTCAAAGCACTGAAAAAAACTGTTCAAAGCAGCCCCATTGAAGTCAATGGACACTGGGCTTCAACAGGGAAATGCACTGTGACGCTATGGGAATGTATGAGAAGGAAATCGTGTCAGCCGACCTGCTATATGTAGCTGATTCTGAACGAACTCGTCCTTGAGATGAACGTGTTCTTCTAACACATTTTTAGTCAATAAAATGTACATATTTGACCATTAATTTTTGCCACCTGACCCTAACCCTGCAGTCTTAAAGAAATCCCCACTGATATACACATATCTACACAAGACCAAACGAGGAACTAATTGAGATAGTTATGGAGCAACAGGTTAATGAGATGAAACAAAGAACCACATGGGAAAGCTGGGTCAACTGAAGATGAGCAAACAGAAGGTGAACAAAATGAAAACAAAGACAAAACAGAACTAAACCCTGACATTCCCCCCTCCCCCCTTCTTGACTGGTGAAGATTCAAATCTCAAGTCTTTCTAGTTTTGCTCACTTGTGAAATGTGAAGGCTTGATACACTTTCAAAACTCTTCTCACATAAAGGGAAGTTGTACGGTCTTCTCTCCAGTGTGAACTCGCTCGTGTGATTTCAGAGATCTGGACCGAGTGAAACTCTTGTCACAATATGAGCACTTGTAAGGATTTTCTCCACTATGAATTCTTTGGTGACGATTCAGATTGTCAGCTCTAGTAAAGCTCTTCCCACAGTCACAACACAAATGATCTCTCACTTCATTATGTATTTTCTGATGCAGCTTAAAATGATCCAGTCGTGAAAAACTCTTTCCACAGAACGAACACACATAAGGCTTCTCGTCTGAATGAACTTTCAGGTGTTGATTTAGATTTGATGACGAAATAAACTCTTTACCACACTGATCACAGTTAAAAGGTTTTTCTCCAGAGTGAATGCGCAGATGACTTTTTAAACCGGTTGCATCTCTAAAATTCTTTCCACAATGAGTACACTGATATGGCTTCTCTCCAGTATGAACTCGCTCATGTGATTTTAGGTGCTCCAACCGATTGAAACTCTTGTCACAATATGAGCACTTGTAACGATTTTCTCCGGTATGAAAACTTTGGTGCTGTCTCAGTTGGTCAACTCTAGTGAAGCTCTTCCCACAGTCACAACACACATGATCTCTCACTTCATTGTGTGTTTTCTGGTGCAGTTTAAAATGATCAAGTCGTGAAAAACTCTTTCCACAGAGAGAACACACATAAGGCTTCTCATCTGCATGAACTTTCAAGTGTTTGATTAGATGTGATGACGAAATAAAATCTTTACCACACTGATCACAGGTAAATGGTTTCTCTCCAGTATGAATTCTTATGTGTGTTTTAAGGTGTCCTTTTTGTCTGAAGCTCTTTCCACACTGAGGGCATGTGTGCATTTTATTAGCTTTGATGCTCTGCTGTTCCTCCTCTGCTTCATTCAATTCATGTGTTTGGGGTTTAATCTCCATCCAGTCTAAAATAAAAATATTATGTTATTAAAATACGTTCAATTGTATTCGGATTTAAAAGAAGAAAGCAACAGAGTATCAAGTATCAGATCTTTGATGTGCCAAAGTTTAGTTCTGTCATTCTCTTGTTAACAAAACATTCTCTTGTTAATCTGTTTAAAAATTAGATGACAAAAGCTATTCAAGACTATAAAGTAATTCCATGTCAACTCAACCAGAGGCCCCTGGCTTAATGTTGATTTAAAAAAAAATTGGTGAAAGAAATACATAAAAGAAGAAAGCCAAAATAATAAATGTCATGAATGTATATTGACTGTGTAATTCACTGTTCCCTTTCGAGGGGTCTCTCATATTGCATAAGTTAGCTTACGCTATGGGAAAACTCCTTTTCTCAATAATATTGAAGCCAAATTTTTAAAAACGCAGTGCAGCTGCACAGCAGACATACAGCTGAGTGTCTAGCGCGCTCACTGGCTGCGCTGCGGCAACTGCAAGAGCGCGCGAACTAATCGGGGCGCTTCGCTCCCAGGGCGCGTCAGAGCCCACCAGAATGGGCGTGGCTTATGGTTATATAAGGTCCCATTTTCGCCATAGAATTCAGATTTAATCTCCTTCAGCAAGTTTCACTTTGCTGACCTCCGGGTTTTGACAAGCCTTCACCGCTGCCGTTAAAAAGGCTGCTAAACAGTTCTGAGGACGCCACCTTCAGCTGTCCTGCTGTGCCAACGGGCGCGCATATATCCTTTTAAGCATTTAGTGTGTACGCCGCTACGACTCACTATCTAAAAGAGCAAGTTTCCAAGGCGTTGTTGCATAGGGGTGCAACTAACGACTATTTTAATAGTCGACTAGTCACCGACTATTGAAACGATTAGTCGACTAATCGAACAATTATTAAATGGATGGCAGGATGTAGTCTGGATTGAACTGGGCTATCATTTGTTGAAACCCAGCACCATCGACCATGGAGAGCGGCCTCATATCATAGATCAGCATCTGCAATACTGACTCACAGAGGGCATTCGCCTGTTGTGGGGTGCACGTCTGCTTCTTTTGCAGAAAGGGGTCCATGGTGGCTCTCTTCTTCAGACTGCATGCATTTAATTTAAAATACTTTTGTCAGGCACAGTCGGGCATAACGTTAAATCCTTTTTCTTTTCTTTTTTTTTTTAAGCGAAAATACGCTTATAAAATGTACAATGTACATCCAAAACAAAACGTATTGGCTTCAATGTTATTTAAATCTTACCGAGGCGAGTCAAACTCCGTTTCATTCAACTGTCCTGTTCACAGAGGCGGACCAGCGCCCCTCTCAGCAAGCAGCCGGTCTCGTCTCCTTTGGGGGATCAGACGAGGAGGAAGAGAAGCATGACAGCCTTTCCCTTGCTGCATCCTAATGGGAGGGATGGACGGGCTCCATAACCAACCCCGCACCCTCAACTCAAGCCAGCACCAGTGGCGTGAGAGCTTTTCCACTTGCTCACGAAGGCCGTCGAAGGAACCCACGTGAAGCAGGTTGGATGAGTGGTTCCTGCAAGGGCGCCGACAGGCCCCTCGGTAGAGGCCTGCTCCTTTCTTTCCGGAGGTACACGACGAGCTAACGAAGTTGTGGAAAGCGCCGCATTCAGTTCGTCTCAAATCCTCCACCTCCTCTGCGTTCTTGACTGTCGACGGCACTGAGGAGAAGAGATATGAGAAAATCCCCCCCTCGAGGAAGCAGTGGCCATGCACCTTTGCCCGCCCACCGCTATGGGATGGAAAGCTAAAGTGACCCACCCGTCTAAACCTTGCCGCACTACTTCAGCTCTTGCTGGCCGAGCCTATACTTCTATACATGGCTGTCCTCCAGGGTTTTCAGGCCAAACTTCTCTGCTCTATGGACGAGTCTGGACCTGACTCGGAAGCTTTCAGAGACCTGCGCAGAGCCACTGACCTGGCTCCGCACGCTACTAAAATACATAGAGAAAGAAAGAACACAGCCACATTAACATCAGGTTTTGAATGTATATAAACCTGGGTGTCATCTGCATAAAAGTGAAAACTGAGACCAAGTGATCTTAAAGTTGACCAAGAGGATAAATGTAGTTGTTAAAAAGTATAGGGCCCAAGATTGAACCTTGAGGAATACCAGATTGCACTACACCAATATCAGACCTGCAACCGCCCATTAGTGACAAACTGCTTTCGGATAGGACTAAATATGACTTAAACCAGCTTAGTGCAGTATCAGAAACACCAAAGACAGATTCTAACCGAGTAAGTAAAATAGTATGATCAACAGTGTCGAAAGTGGCACTAAGATCAAGAATCAGCCACAATCAGAAGCGATTAACAAGTCATTCGTAACCTTAACTAATGCTGTTTCAGTGCTGTTACGTTTACGGAATCCCGATTGAAGGGGCTCATAGATTATTTGCAGCTAGATGGGAGTGCAATTGAGTAGCAACAATTCGCTCCATAATTGTGGCGAGAAATGGAATATTGGAAATGGCACGAAAATGATTAAGGTTGTCAACATTTGTCTCTTTTTTGGGGGGTACAGGGGTCAGAGCAGCAGTTATAAATGTTGCCGGCACCACACCAGTGCACAAAGAATCATTTATAACATTCAATACAGCAGGACAAAAAATAGCAAAGCATGATTAGAACAGACAGGTTGGTACAGGATCAACTATGGAAGTGGCAGCTTTCATTTTCGAAACCTCATTACAAAGAGAATGAAAGTCCAATGTGGAAAAGTTTGAGAGAAAGGTACCGGTAAATTCAGAAGTGATTGAGGGAGGAAGAGATGAAGGCAGAGTAGAGATAATGGGTCTCATTCATGAAACACGAGCAGAACGAATTTTTGTGTAAATCGTGTGTAAAGTGGTTCTGGCGTAATTTTTCGGATTCATTAAAATGTTCGTATTTTCCAAATGTTAGTTGGTACGAAAGAAATCTACACCTGCTCCCAGCCACGCGTAAATAGTGCGTTTAACATCCGAACGTTTTGCTCATTAATAAGGCTGCATTTTAATTCACCTTAATCGGGTACATACTTACACAGCATTTTGAAAAAACATTATATATAGTAATTATGTTTTTTCTTTTTACTTTTATTATGAGAACCAGTAATAGCATCTGCAAACGGAACACTTTAATCAAATAATTAATTGCTTTCAATAGGGCTGGGCTATATTTTTTTGAAGTGAACTAATTCGTTTTTTTGCAGTCGAGCCATTTTCTTTTCACTTCTGGGACTGTTCGATTAACAGATGAAACTCCATTAACTGCATCTGTAATATGCTGCCAAGCATCATTTTTTTTATTACATGATACGCCACTATGTAGGCTATGCTTGAAAATAAAATGTGGCGTTTTGAATGAACTTCTGATAATAAAACTTTAATTTCTGCATCTGAGAAATTGTTCTTTTTCATTCGCTTTTGAGAAGACATGTTGAAATCCTTCATTTGGTGTCGTATTATGATGCCCATATATAGTTGTCAGTCGGATTTAATGGGCGGGATTTATGGTAATTGAGAATGAGCGTGCACGCGCATCCCATTTACGACTGATTGGAATTCATTAACACACACACACACACACACACACACACACGTTTCACTATCACAACTGACGTTTACGAAGTATTTGTGAAACAGGAGAAGAGTTTTCGGGAAGGACTCTCTACGAGCAAATCACTCACATATTTACTCGTATATTTACGAATGTTTCATGAATGAGACCCATTACATTTACGAATGTTATGAAAAAAATCAAGCAACTTATTACAGAGGTGAGTTGAAGCTGGAACAGTTGAATAACTGTTACATTTGAGTAGTTTGTTAATAGAATTAAACAATTGTCTTGGGTTATTCTGATTGTTGTCAATTATCTGTGCAAAATAAGCAGACCTGGCCGATGCAATTCAAATACAAATACAATTGGCCGATTTCTATCCTTCATCACTTTCCTACATTCATTGTTAACCCAGGGCAATGGCCCTCTGCATGGTGGCGAGCTTGCACTTTTCCCAGTTGACCACGAAGCCCCAACTGGCTGAGGTACAGCCCGAAGGGAAGGAATTTGTACTGATACGCTCGACCCTCAAACGGCTCCCGGGGACAGAGCCAGGGGGACCACAGACGTATCCGCAGTGGGGCAGTGAGATGGAGGGCAGGAACCCAACTTGGACTGCATAGCGGCCCAAAGTGGGGTCTGAGTGTGCTGTGCAACACTTACCTGACTCCACCAATCGGCAGGGGATGCGTGAGATGGCATACTCGCGGTCTTGAACTTTATCAAAACACCTCACAGCTAGCACGTCTTTTTTCGAAGTGACTAGTAGCCTTGTAACTTGACCTGAATACTGAATATTTTACTAAGGCTACTAGTAAATGGTCAAATTAACATTAACAAAGATTAATGCTGTAGAAGTGCAGTTTATTAATAGTTAATGTTAACTAAATGTAATTAACTAGAGTTTAATAAATTGAACTTTATTGTAAAGTATTACCGATTCAGACGTCTGGTGAGTTGTTGGATAGATCAGTTGTTTTAACCATTCATTAAATGGAATCGGTTCAAATGAGTCATTAGTGCGCGAATCGGAGGAGTCATTAGCGGACGTGTACGCTGTGTGTGATTATCCCGTCAGTTTAGGACATTGCACAAGATTTGTGTCAACACAGTAAACATTTAATCACTGGATAGGTTTTAGGTTTATTGAAAGTGTGCATGTTTGTCTCAGCTGAATGTGCGGAACGCTTTTCAGAGAAGATAAGGCAACGTTTTTTTTAGCACAATACACACCGGTAATTCAGGAAAAAAATCTTCCAATGCTCCACGTGAAGCTTCGGTCTTCCGACCTTTTACCATCGTGTCAATTCAAGATTTTGATTAATATGCGCGAGGGAGGGAGTGCAAGACAGTTAAGATGGTGAGAGTGCGCGCGCGGCCGGGCTCTCTCTCTCTCTCTCTCTCTCGAACTTTCAGTAACATGCGCCCTGTCACAAGCGCAGCAGTCTGTCATCATCTACATCACTCACCGATCAAATAAGGCTTTGGCGGGATAAAAATGTGCTTTGGCGACCGCCAAAAAACGTAATATGTAGCGGACTGTGTTGATTCTGTGGCGCACCGCCCACGAATTAGTCTATGTGTGGGAAACACTGCAGTCCTAACTGCCAAGGGTGATCGATCACCAAATATAACGTGCCATGCACTTGGAAATCAAAAGTTAGTGTATATTTAGTAAAAAATACAGCTTTCATTAGTTGTTACAAGTGTAGGCTACTAATTAAAATGTAATCAAATGTCAGAAAAAATAGTTTTGTGACATAAGGTGAAGTGAGAGCTGGGCGGGGAAGTAGGGGGCGGGGCGCTTTCGGTTCGAAATGAGAGTATCGCGGTTCGAACCGTAGGTGGTGTATCGCGATTTTTCGGTTCGGTTTGAATATCGTTACATCCCTACTATTGAGCTCTGTTTTCTGTGGAGGAGTTAGGCAAGTTAAATGGATTTTATTTTGTTATTGGATTAGGTTATTTAATTTCTCCTCTTTTCTTTTTATATTTGTTTTGTTTGTTATTTTGGCCTTTGGACACCCTGAAGAGATGCTCTCCATTTCGCTTGTTATTCCTTAATAAATGTAATACTTTGTCTGCTTAGTTTTGTGTATTTGTTTGATTATCGACCGGAGTGATCCGTAGCTGGGATTCCATTACCACTGCCTATCTTTATTTCATTTTATTACACCCTTTTTTTTTTAAATATATATTCCCCTAGACACTCAGTCAATATATATCTGTGACATTTCATATTTTGGCTCTCATCACTATTTTTGTTTGTCTTTCTTCAGAAAATAATATTAACAAAATCAAACATTTGCACTAGGGGAGTTTCTGAAATTTGGTTGATTTGACATGGAATGACCTTTGACCATTTAGATGCATTTTCTGTATCATTTATCATCCAATGTGTTGAGCTGAAGCTTTGTTACCTTAATTTTTCTCAACAGATAATGAAGAATCAAGAATGAACACCAACCTGTTTGTTGCTCAGCATCTTCATGTTTTATTCTGGATGGTTCTGGATCCCTCATGTCTTCAATCTCCTCTTTAATAAACTCCATCTTTAACAGTCACACAGATTTCAGCTGCTACTCCTGGAGTTTGTCCTTCTCTTGTAGGATGATGGGAATATTCCCAGTATTTATTGGTGAATTGTTGTGGGAGGGGCTTCACTGCAGGTGTGAACTGTGATCACTGTGTGATACTGACGCCCACAGGACCAGATCTGGACAAATCAAAGATACGTTACTAAATAGAATATACTGAACTACTTTAATTACTTGTAAGTGAGGTGAGCATATTTCCTGTTAGAAATACAGTGTTTTGACAAGTTTGTATACTAGTATTATCATATAAAACAGACCTATAAGAAACAACCTCATCTGTAACACAGGATATTAAATATGGAGAAATCGACACATTAAAATATCTAAATGAATATTTCAACTAAGCGTAGAAACGCTTTCCACGTGAACATTTCAGCTGTTTTATGTCGCGACTGAATCAGCGATTCGAAGCATCGTTCTTTTGAGTCGATTCTTGTGAAAGTGTTTGCAAGTTGATGAATCGCCCATGATTTCATATTCATACACAATATTACGGTTGCATTGCTGCCACATACATTGTTTTTCCATTCAATTATATCGTAATAAAGAATAATTTTATTTTCTCATAATAACTAGATGTTATCTCGTTAAAACAACATCTTTTCTCGTAATATTGAGATGTTATGTCGTTTTAACTGCATCTTTTCAAGTAATAACTAGATGTTATGTCGTTAAAACTAAATTTTCTCGTAATAACAATGTTATGTGGTTAAAACGACATCTTTTCTCTTAAAAACGAGATCTTTTGTAAAATTAAACATTTTTCTCATTAAAACAACATATTTTCTCGTAACAAGGACCTGTTTTGTACAGTGACGTGTAATATGCCTTAATTCACATTTGAGAATTTATATAGCATATCTATATAGCATATTCATAAAAAAAACGTGTATGGCAGTGCCCATTACAGATTGTTGTGATTTACTGATGTTCACAGATAGCCTAAAATCATCTAGAAACCAAATTTTCTCAAACTTTTTGTGGCCATGGACCGCTTATAAGGAAGAATATTATAATATAATTATAAAGGACTCCTCATAATGAGCCTATAACAGCGATTAAACTCAAAGTTAGTGGGTGGGTGGGAGTAACTGTTTTATTGCATATCCACAAATTGTCTATAGGCCTATGTTATGTCGTTTTAACGACATAATATCTAGTTATTACCAGAAAAGGTGTCGTTAAAACGACATAACATCTCGTTATTACGACATAATTGAGTGGAAAAAAATTAATGTGGATAGCAAGGCGCCACCGTGCAATAAACAACAGATAATGTGTAGGGGGGAAAAACGTCTCTTACCTGTGTCTGTCAACCATAGACTGTAAAAAAAAGGCAACATGTAGACTGAAAATAGCCAGCATCCAGCGAAAATACTCCACAACTGTCTTTCATTCAAACTCTTCTATAGCCTCGTTAATTATTAGCAACTTGAACTGGACTTCAAACGTTCAGCAGCACCGCGATCTTCTTCTTCTTCATCTTCCTCTTCTTTTTTTATTGGAGGCTTGCATTCTTAAACAGAGAATTACCGCCATCTACTGTGAGTTATGGATCAGAAACTCTTTTCCCTCTCTTCCCAGATCAGAAAAAAAAACACCTTTTAGGTCTAACTATAGCCTATTCTTTCAATTAATCGTGTTCAATTCAGAATTGTATTAATTGTATATAAGAGTATTACAATTGTATTGTATTAATATTGCATTAATACTCTTACTGGATTCAAAAGCTTCATTAAAGTTAAATGCTGTTCTCCTTTCTTCTGTAATTCATCTGTTAGTTTATTATTTAGCAAACAACTATTTTCATCTCAATATTAATAATAATAAGCATTCTGTGATCACTGAAAATAATGCTTTATTTATCCTTGCAATATTTCTCCCTTCGTTATTCTTGATCATTTCCATTCCATCCTCACACATAATTTTGTATTTTCCCCAATTAGCTTTCTCAAACTTCCATTGTCCTCGTTTTCCCTCCTTCCCATCTCATTATTTAAAATTTTACTTAGGAAAATCATCTCCACTATACATTTCTTTAATACTTCCCAATTTATTATTCCTTCTAATGTATTTGAAACAATTGTTAGATCTATTGCTGATTCCTTTCTGAATTCGCATCTATTCTTGTGGAGTTTCCATAATACTTTAATAAACTAATGAGTAGGCCTATAGCCATTTTTTTTTTTTTTTTTTACATTTAGTGGTGCTGTGGTAATGTGCTGTGTTCATTAGTATTTCGGAAGTGTTTTTTTTGTTTTTGTTTTTTTGTTAAACACCTTTTTTGAAGCTTTATTTGTCTGTGACCCGCGTCTCCGAGGCGTTTAGCGCCACCTTGAGGAAGACAAGCGAGTAACACATTTTCTCCTCGATGCGACACATGCAGGCTCGTTACGGCAGATGTTTACGACAGTAAGAGGGATATGCTTCACGGCGGAGTATCGTGTGAGTTTAATTTCTTTGTTTGTAACTGACGTATCTTCTGAAAATGACTAAAATATGCGATAGCTGTGTGTCTGGATGATTTATTTTTAACGGTAAACATGTTTAGTTAACTTAAATTACCAATGATATGTTTCTATTGCAGAGGAATCTGTATTCTTATTTTAACAACATTCATTACATTAACATACAATGAAAAAGTTGAGGTAATTGTTTAATGAAGACAACCAATGTATTTGTTTTGTTGAAAAACTAAATCTGTATAGTTTGTATAATCCAGTTTTTATTTTATTTTTTTTATTTCCAGTGTATATTTGTTTTGGTTTGTAGGCTATTCATGTGAGTAAAATAATATGTTTTAAATGTAGAATAAAATGACATTTCATGAAAGACAAGAACATTTGTTTTAGTGGTTCTGCAGGTTTTATGAAGTTAATTTAAGACCTTTTTAAAAACCAAGTAAAGAAAATGTAAGGAATCAATTGAAGGGAAAACAACATGTCAATATGGGCTCTAAATGTAGAAACACATTTTTAACATGTTGATATTTATCACTTTTTGAATCATTTTATAAAGCAAAATTAGCTTTAATAACCTCTGTCTGCTCTCAAAAACTAGAATATTAAAATATCTTTCACTACATCCTCTGATCACACAGAAGAAAAGTGATGTTTTTCCTCAGTTTTTTTGTCTTTGTTTTCCGAGTGCAAATGTATAAAGATTCTTAAATCAAGATGCATTTACTGCAAATACAAAAAGTCTTGATTTCTGTGAAATTGATCACAATTAAGTGAGTTTATGATTAAAACAAGACAAGAATTTATTCCAATGGGCTCAGATAATTCATGTATTTCATAAGGAAGCTTTTATAACTCTTTGAGAGAGACGCATCTGTTATTGTTTTAGGCATAAATTAACTTCATTTTGTTCAAGACTTTATTTTACATTTGCATCTCAAGTAAATCTCAGTTTAAAGATGTTTCGATATTATGTGTATAGGAAAATATATAGGACAAAATACTGAGGAATATTTTTTGGGTATTTTTGTTTTGTTTTGCAATGCATGCAACATTTAATGCCATGACTTTATGAATTGAAGACTTTCTGCTCTGATTTAAGGCCTTAATTTGTGTAAGGGTGATAATACAAAATAATTACTGACAAAGGACTATCTAAAACCAGGAATATTGTTATAGTTATACAAACATATATTCATTTTTCTTTTCTTTTTATTATTATTTTTCATTTTCACAGATTTTTTTAAAATCTTTTATACCTTTGCATCACACAAAGATCATAGTTTGCAGTTATCCAAAAACTCTTCTCTGTCTTGATTTGATTTTCAATCATATGTTATTTCTTGTAGATCTGATGGAGGTGAAAGAGGAAAGTGAAGAACTGAATGGAGAGGAGGAGTGCCAGAAACCTCAGAGTCTTTCAACTGGAGGAGAATCACCAAATCACGCAGCGACTGAAGAAAAGGTCTCAAGAAAAGTAACTCGAAGAACAAAAGCCAAAAAGTCTTTCCCACACCGTCAATGTCAAAAGAGTTTCGAAGTAAAGAAACGCCTTAATAGTCATATCAAAATTCCCCTTGTAGGAACGCCTTTCACTTGCCCGCAGTGTGGAAAGACTTTCGCACATAGAAGCAAACTCGAGGTTCACTTGAGAGTTCACACTGGAGAGAAACCGTACTCATGCACTCAATGTGGAAAGAGTTTCATACTTAGTAACAGACTTAAGAGACACCTAAGAGTTCATGAGAACCTGCACTCATGCCGTCACTGTGAAAAGACTTTTGAAGTAAAGGAACACCTTAATAGTCACATACGAATTCACCACGGAGAAACACTTTTCACTTGCCCGGAGTGTGGAAAGAGTTTCTCACACAGAAGCAAACTTGAGGATCACTTGCGAGTTCACACTGGAGAGAAACCGCACACCTGTCCTCAGTGTGGAAAGAGATTCAAACAAAAAGGACACCTTCGCAAACACATGAGGATTCACACCGGAGAGAAACCGTATACATGCACTCAGTGTGGGAAGAGTTTCACCGGCGCATCTACTCTCACTCATCATCTGCGCATTCACTCTGGAGAACGACCATTCAAGTGTGATCAGTGTGGCAAAGATTTTATTTCGTCACCACATCTAAAATCACACCTGAAAGTTCATTCGGACGAGAAGCCTCATGTGTGTTCTCTCTGTGGGAAGAGTTTTTCACGGCTGGACGGTTTTAAACTGCACCAGAAAACACACACCGGTGAGAAAGATCACGTGTGTTTGGACTGTGGGAGGAGCTTCACTACATCTTTCCAGCTGAAATTGCACCAAAGAAATCACACCGGAGAGAAGCCTCAGTGCACTCGGTGTGGGAGGACATTCAGCCACCCAAGCAGTCTAACGGTCCACGTTAAAAAGCATTGTCGAAAGTTGAAATATTGATGAAAGGGTTCAGTGTGCACTGCAGTGTCATCAGCGGCATGCTAAATTGAAAAAGTTCATTTATATTTGATTTATAAATGTTAGTTTAAACTTTATGCACTATTTTTGTAGGCAGGCATGTCATTTCATTGCTTTAAATAAGCAATTTAATGCATTATATTGATATTTTGCTCATTGCGTCTAGGGCTGTAAACGATTAATCACGATTAATCAAATCCAAAATAAAAGTTACATAATATATGTGTGTGTATTGTGTACAATTATTTTGTATGTATATAAATACACACACATTCATGTATATATTTAAGAAAAATGTGTTATTTAAATATAAAATAGTTATATTTATATATAATATAAATATAAAATATTTATTTTATAAATATTTTATTAAATATAATTTTATATTTTAAAATTTTATATTTTGTATAAAATATATTTTTTTTATATACCATATATACAAATATATATGCAGTATATAAATGCAAATATTTCTCAAATATATACATGCATGTGTGTGTATTTATATATACAAAATAATTATACACAATACACACTCATATATTATGTAAACACAAACTTTATTTTGGATTCGATTAATCGTTTACAGCCCTAATTGTGGCCTCAGGAGACAAGCAGAACGTTAATCTTCACATAATATATAAGAAAGTTTAAATTTTATTTTTTGTTTGACTGGTAAAATTACTTGTTGTTTACCTTATTTAGCTGCCTACTTTTGGGGTTATTCGTGGTCTGTTGGAGTAATGTTTTTAATGCTTTTATACTGTTAAATTGGCTTTTAAATGTTTGATGGATGAAGGTTGAGTAGAATCATGTCAACTCATTGTATAAAACTATATAAAGTTGTTTAAAGAAAAGGTTTGCAACACACCAGGCTACTAAAAGAACAGCTTCTGAAGCTATTAAGGGATCTTAAAGGGACAGTTCACCCAAAAACAAAAATGCTCTCATCATTTACTCATCCTCAAGTTGTTCCAAACCTGGAAAAGTGTCTTTGTTCTGTTGAACACCAAGGAAGATATTTTGAAGAGTGTGGGAAACTTGACTTCCATAGTTTTGTTTTTCTACTATGGAAGTCCATGATTCCCCCCTTATTTTCCGGTTTATCACTGTGAACCTGTTTTCATACAATCTGTATAAAATGCGATAGACATAAAAGTGACTTGACTCCTTTATTTGTATGTGCATTTTTGGGAATGTATATGAAAACAGGCCCACCGTTGCCTCTCCTATTGCAGCAAATTTATTTTTTCTTAGTGATATTTGGCGCTTGTTTATCAGGTAGTGAGGAATTTATTCTCTTCGCATGCTGGATGGAAATTTGTGTTTTATTCCGAAAAGTTTTTATGCAATATAACAATTTTGTTAGTTAAATTAGCAACTTTGGATGGAAACATAGATATTATGACAAGAGATTCACTCTGTGTTTTTATTAAAACAGGAATAATACAAAGTAAAATAATATCGTGTTAAATTTGCTGTCAGCCAAAGCAATGATGAAATAAGAGTAAAATGAAGACACCCTAATTAGCATGTAAAGCAGAAAAATAACACTAATTTTAACGTAGAGTAGAGGTGACTAGCTTGCCTGATTTTTACGATGATAGCGTATTAATCGCTTACTAAACTAGTGCAGCGATGTGATTTATAAAATACGCGGCCCCTTTAAGAAGCCATGACAACAATGCACGCACTAACTGAGCATGCGCAGAAGAGAGAGAGAATCGCGAACAGTTCGAGATGAACGTTATTAATGTTAACCACATACAAATAAAAGACGATTGCGGGCTATTTTCGACGCCGGATGCCGTATATTTCAGTCTGCATGTAAGAGATGTTCCTAATCTACATAGTTCGGCATTAATCCGCGAGTGTTTAAGTGCTTAAAGATGGAGTTTACTAAGGAGGAGATTGAAGACATGAGTGATCCAGAACCATACAGAATAAAACATGAAGATACTGAGGAACAAACAGGTTGGTGTCCATTCTTGATTCTTCATTATGATTACTTTGGTAGCAGTGAAATTATACGCAGTTTATTGATGATAAATGATACAGAAATGCATCTAAAAGATCACAACATCATCCACCTTATTCCTGGCGAGCCAAATGCGTTTTATGGGTGGCACTTCCGGTTTGGGAAAGATTGCTCTGCAACCTAGGTTGCATTATAAATTTGCTCTACAAATAATCCTCATCCGTCAGTTTGACTGAATGAGCTGTCAAATGTTCTTCATCTTTTATTTTCAGACGTCAGGATAGTAACGTAACGCTTTGTATTTTAATGCGGTTTTTGGTTTCACTTTCAAATGTTTCTATATTGTCTGTTAAATGACAAAAGCCCTTTGAAATATTAACACCCAATGTTCCAGTTAATGAACATTAATCAAGACAACATATGTTACATATTAATGACATTTATTATGTGATGTTTAACGCGTCCGTAATATTGCTGCGGAAATAATCAAGCCATGTAAAGTTAAAAGAGGTATAACTTTTAGAAAATATGTTTTTTTCTTTCATTTTTTCATTCATTCCACTGCATCTAATATGTTTTTAAGTGCAATCTGTGTGATCGGTGCTTCGGCTCTTTTTATTAATTAAAATGTATTAATTAAAATCGTTTAAGTTATTTACGAAATTATATTTGATTTATAAATGTTAGTTTAAACTTTATGCACTATTTTTGTAGGCAGGCTTTAAATAAGCAATTGAATGCGTTATATTGATATTTTGCTCATTGCGTCCTCTTGTGGCCTCAGGAGACAAGCAACACGTTAATCTTCACATAATTTATAAGAAAGATGTTGTTTGTTTAAATTTTATTTTGTGTTTGACTGTTAAAACTAAAATTTCTCAAAAAAAAAACTCGAATTACCTTAATTAATTGGGTAAATTAAAAATACAGTGGTTACATTCAAAGCTTTTTTTCTATTGGTCTGCGTTTAAAAGAAGGTTATTATTCTTATTTATAATTATCGATACCGAATGAAAAGAAACATTATCTTACCGTGATCATTTATTTAGCTGCCTACTTTTGGGGTTATTCGTGGTCTGTTGGAGTCATTTGCTAATGCTTTTATACTGTTAAATTGGCTTTTAAATGTTCGATGGATGAAGGTTGAGTAGAATAATGTCATCTCATTGTACCCAGTTTTTGTAAATGCTTATTGCGTTCATAGAGACAAACCTTTCGCTGATTGTTTACAATTTAATGGAAGTTACAGCCACAATTCATGCATAGTGTCATGGGGCGTATAGGAGAAGGGTGGATATCACTTGTAATGAATTAATCTCTCATTCTCTGTTGCTTTCTGCTATTAAATCAGAGTTCTTTTGAGCTTATTTTTACCATATCATGTTTTTTTTATTTTAGATTGGATGGAAGTGAAACGGCAAAGACAAGAACTGAATGAAGTGGAAGAAGAATGTTTTAACTTTAACATTCGAACAAAACCCAAAAAGACGCACACCTGCTCTCAGTGTGGAAAGAGTTTTACACGAAAAGGAGACCTTAACAAACACATGAGGATTCACACCGGAGAGAAACCGTATACATGCACTCAGTGTGGAAAGAGTTTCAATCGTACAACAGCTCTCAGTAAACATCTTCTCTGTCACTCTGGAGAAAAGCCATTCAACTGTGATCAGTGTGGGAAAAAGTTTATTTCATCATCAGATCTAAAGCGCCATCAGAGAGTTCATTCAGATGAGAAGCCTTATGTGTGTTCTCTCTGTGGAAAGAGTTTTTCACGGCTGGATCATTGTAAGCAGCACCAGAAAACACATAATGAAGTGAAAGATCATGTGTGTTGTGACTGTGGGAAGAGCTTTACTAGAGCTGATCAACTGAGACAGCACCAAAAAACTCACACTGGAGAAAAACCTTACAAGTGCTCATCCTGTGACCAGAGTTTTTCCCATTCTGGAAACCTGAAAGAACATCAGCGGGTTCATGTTGGAGATATGCCGTACCAGTGCACTCAGTGTGGGAAGAGCTTCAAACATAAAAAAAGCATTCTCTATCATAGAAAATGTTGTAAGATGATGTTACAGTCGTCTTTTAAAGACATGAGTGATCCAGAACCATCCAGAATAAAACATGAAGGGACTGAGGAACCAACAGTTTGGTGTCCATTCTTGATTCTTTACTAAATTTTAAGGCCCTGTTTACACGAGAACACTCGCGGGTGAAAACGTAAAAAATATTCAACGCATTCTCATCCTAGGGCGTCATATACTGACACTTTTGCCATTTCGTCTACATCCAACGCACATGGCACCCTTTAGCGTCAATATGACACGCACAGAGCTTTGTTCTGTTTTGGTTGGGTTTAGGTCTGGGGTAGGGTTAGGGTTAGACCACTAGGAGGCGCTATATCTATCTGCGTCTCATATTGACGCTAAAGAGTGCCATGTGCGTTGGATGTAGACGATATGTCAAAAGCGTCAGTATATGACGCCTTGGGAGGAGATCGGGCTGAAATATTTTATCGGATGTGCCTTTCGTTTACACGGCGACGGCGTATTTGGGGCTTAAAAACGCAAAAAAGTGAAACCACCCTCCAGAGTGGAAATCTTAAAAACGCTCCACCATCGCGTTCCCGTAAAAACGGTAAAAACGCAAAAGTCTGCTTGACAGTGAAGGCGTCGCGTACGCGTTTACGTCACAGGCATGCATGCACCAGTACAGGAAAATAACAAAACATTATCAAACTAAAATATAGCATTAATTTCATTGACAAAAAAAAAAAATCTGAGCAACACGCGAAGAGCACCGAGGGTTAAAGCAGCAGCTTTACCGTATTAAACATGAAAAACTGTGTCAGCGGCTCTTTCACTTTCAGTGCTTCACATCGCCACCTAGCCGCCTGGAGTGCACACTACATCCAATCTCACACACACACTTTTGCGTCACCATATGCACGCAGATTTCCCCCTCATAACGCTCGTCTAAACGCAGAATAAAAAGTGATAACACAACGCCACTTTTGTGTTTTCTCTTCAGATTGTTTACGTGTAAACATAGCCTTAGTTGACTTGAGAAAGTTTGGACTAGAAATGTTAAAGTAGTTTAAAGTTTAAACTAATTTAAACTTCTTTAAACTTTCTGATCCAAACTTTCTCAAGCCAACTTAAAGTTTGTCTCGACGAACTTTTTGATCTAGTCTGAATTTTTTTTTTTTTTTTTTGTCTAATCCGTCTTATTTTACAAGATACCTTAGGAAGAGACGGCTGGTGAACTAGTTACGTGTGGGACATGTTCACTTTTCCCAGGGTCGATATTGTCCCCAGCATTTTTTTGAAACATCTCGCATCACGAATGTAGAAAGAAACATCTCCATTTGATTAGCAATTTGGTCATTTCTGTTTAAAAATAAATAAAAATAGAATAACTGATGAACACCTTTGATTTTAATGGGACAAAAGAAACTAGGTAACACTTTATTTTTATAGTCCACTTTAGACATTATACTGACTATAAGTAACTTTGCAACTACATGTCAACTAACTGTCATTAGAGGATTAGTAGACTCTGCTTAATATCTGATAACACTTTATTTTGTTGGTCCCCAAACAGACATTATACTGACTATACGTAACTTGGCAACTACAAATCAACTTGTTCTCCTAACCCGAACCCTAACACCTAACCTAACAGTGTACTATACTCTACTAATACTCTAATGAGAGTTAGTTGGCATGTAGTTGAAAAGTTACTTATAGTCAGTAGCCTATGTCTAAAGTGAACTATCGAAATAAAGTGTAACCAGAAACTATAAGTGGGCGGATTAGAAGCTTGAAATTAAAGTTAGTCAAACTTAGTAAAAATTCAACCACTCGATCATTAAAGAACACACAACTTTTATGCGAATCACTGATGCGAATAATCTCTGGACTAACAATATTGTAATTTGGAATAATTGATTACTGGACATTGCAATGTTATTTTTTTGTCTTCCTGCAATACATATCATTATTACCCGTGTGCTCATTATATCAATATAATGCTGTCAGATTTGATGTTTGTTTTATATTAAACATAAAATAACCTGATCCTGTTTGATCAAGGCATGCGGCTGTTCTGACTTGTCCAATTTTTCAGCATACATTTTTCATCTTGCATCAAAATCCTGTCTATTTATTGTACATGCTTTTGAAATATTGAGTTTTTAATGTACCTAAAATAAAAAGAGTTTAATATACAAGTCTGTGGCTCTTCATTTCTTTTGATTAATTAACCACTTGTAAACTTATGTTCACTGCTCTTTTAAAAAATATATAGGATTTGTATTAAATCTATATTCATTTACTCGAATCGAATTGAGAGCTTGTGAATCGAAATCGAATCAAACTGGAACATCTGGATACCCAATCTGAATTCACAGTACTCTTAAAAGAGCAGGCAAAAGTACCCGGATGACCCACTACTTTATGGTGAGATTCTGAAGTGTGCATCTAATGGACACTTTACTGTCCCATGAGGGACACTAGTAGGTCACATGATAATAACAACATGGCCAACGTAGTACGTAGAACATACTTTTTTAGTGTCGTCAACAATGAAGAATCAAGAATGGACACCAAACTGTTTGTTCCTCAGTATCTTCATGTTTTTTTCTGGATGGTTCTGGATCACTCATGTCTTTAAAAGACGACTGTAACATCATCTTACAACATTTTCTATGATAGAGAATGCTTTTTTTTAATTTTGAAGCTCTTCCCACAGTCACTACACACATGATCTCTCACTAGTTTGAAGTTTTTTTAACACAAACGACCGAATTGCTAATCAAATGGAGATGTTTCTTTCTATTTGGTACATTTGTGCTGCGAGATTTTGCAAAAAAATGGTGGGGACAATATCGACCCTGGGAAAAGTGGTATAGGGACATGTCCCACCCGTAACTTACGCCTATATGGCCAAAGACATAGATAAACGTAGAAAATCTCCACACTTGGACTTCTGGCTCATAGCATATGTCCATTGGTAATCAGTGTGACGGCAGGTGGGGTCCGAGTTTAGGCACAAAGTGACCCACCAGGTCACAGATCAGCACTTCTATACGTCTGGTCTCCTTAATATGGCCATTTCACCAGCAAAGAATGCCAGTTGTTCACCAGCCGTCTCTTCCTAAGACACACACATCCACAAGCGCGAAAACATTGTGATAAGATTAAAGTCCTTAAAGTCAGAAGCTTCAACAATATTCTTTCTTTCTTCTAGTGATGAAGACGAAGAGTAAAGGCTTCAGTTTCTTCAGTTAAACAGTAAATATTTTTTAGCTGAAACTGTGGTCCTTGGTGATTCATAATGCAGGTTGTGTTTGTTGTGACTTTAGTTGCTTGTTTTGTGATCTGTTTATAGTGACTGTTCGTCTAAATGTGTCTCAATGTCCAGAACAATTTAAAAAAAAAAAAAAAAAAAAAAAGCACCATTTTTAGCACCATTTAAATCCGATCTCTGTTAACCTTATCAGTGTACATTAGTGATCGTTCAACTAAAGCTTTTTTTAACAGTCAACTGAAAGTCATAGCCGATAATTTTACGTGATCTTTTTCAATCTCTTTTTGTAAGAACATACACGTGTTTGGAGGAGATTTAATATTTACTAAACATTTGCTAAAAAATCTCTGAAATCTCTGACATTGAAGTTGTAGTCAAAACAATATTTACACACTATGCAGGGCGCCTTTAAGATAATTTTAGATCGCTTATATTACGTCGTGCGTGGTAATGACGTAGAGACTGTAATGTAAACATCCAGTACACTACAGTAATATACACTACCGATCCGTACCGCAGTGGAAAAGCGCCATAGGAAGGTTTCTAGATTGCCATGTAAATCCAGAAGAACACATCGGGGATGCGCAGAAGAGAGACGCGAGCGCTGAAAGTTTGAGACCAGCATTTGTTTCGACGTGTAATAGTTTGAATGAATGAAGGAGTATTTTCGCTGAATGCTGGATATTTTGTAAGTTGTTGCCACTTGCCACACGTGAGAGATGACATGAACCAACTCGAGAGATGAGGTATTTAATTGTTTTTCTGAGACCCAGACTTTAGACTTTTCTTCTCTGTAGCGGACATTAGCGAATTTCTCTGACACCGCACATGTCACAGTTTAAGGTCTTCTTGATATCCTGTGAACAACACATTTAGCTAAAATTGCATTTTTTTTGTGTGAATTGTAGTGGCTTCTTTCGCCTCTGTGAAAAATCACTCAAAGTCTTGGGGCTTTTAATGCCCGAATAGAGAGTTTATTACAAAGAAATAAAGGCGAGTTGGTCTGCAGGAACAACTGGCGGACCAACTCTCGCACGGCTACACACACACACACACACACGCACACACACACACACACACACACACACACACACACACACACACACACACACACACACACACACACTCACTCACTCACTCACTCTCTCTCTCTTTATACAGTTTTCCTATATCGCTCCACCAAGGTGGGGGTCAATACATCTTATACATTTTCAAACTCTGAACCACTTTTATTTATTAATTATTACATTTTTTGGTTGTGAATTCAGTCTTTAGTTTTTAGAGACTGGAATGAGAGGCCCCGATCTATTTACGGCTCCGCTCATCCTATTCTTAAATGGCAGAACGAGGCTCATCTTAGCGAGAGGCACATGCAAACACATTTAAATCCTCTTACAGGCTTACACTGACATATGATTATAATAGTAGAAAAACTTGTTCCCACAAATTGGCTATGTTATACTTAAATCATTTATATTCTGATTAATTGCTTGCTAAGCTACGTAATATGCTGTCAGTTTCTGATGCAGAAAAGTTAGTTCATGCATTCATGACCTCGAGACTAGATTACTGTAATGCTCTATTAGCTGGTTGTCCTGCATCCTCAATAAACAAGCTACAGTTAGTCCAAAATGCAGCCGCTAGAGTTCTTACCAGATCAAGAAAATATGATCATATAACACCGATCTTATCATCTCTACACTGGTTACCTATAAAGTTCCGTATTAATTATAAGGTATTGTTACTGACTTATAAAGCCCTAAACGGCTTAGCTCCAGTCTATTTAACGGATCTTCTATCGCCCTATAATCCATCGCGCTCTTTAAGATCGCTAAATTCGAGGCTTTTGGTTATACCTAGGATATTTAAGTCCACCAAAGGAGGGAGAGCATTCTCACATTTAGCTCCAAAACTCTGGAATAGCCTTCCTGATACTGTTCGTTGCTCAGACTCGCTCTCCCAGTTCAAAACTAGATTAAAGACGCATCTCTTTAACCAGGAATTCATATAAATGTTTTAATCTTACAGTTAAATCCGGCCTCTAGTTCATAACCGCCAGAGGAGAACTGGCCCCCGACTGAGCCTGGGTTCTCCCAAGGTTTTTTTTTTCTCCATTAGGTCACCTGATGGAGTTTTTCGTTTCCTTGCCACTGTTGCCTTTGGCTTGCTCAGTTGGGGATATTCAATTTAATTAATCAATCAATATTACTATTGATTAGCATTGCCAAACATGGACGTTTTATTATTATTTTGATTTGTTACTGTGAAGCTGCTTTGATACAATCTGTATTGTGAAAAGCGCTATACAAATATTCTTGACTTGACTTGACTTGAATTAATAAAAATCTTCCACAGTATTTGACCGTTTAGTCCCACACCTGAAGCTCAAAGTACTTTCTGCATAATGTACTTTTTATAACACTGTTTAATATCAAGCACATCCTGCAGTTTAGCAACAGTAGACTACATTTTACAACACACTTGTTTGGATGGTTAAGGTTTTGGGCTTTTGGGGAAGGAAAGGAAGGTGTTCTGGACGTAATATGCGGCAGCGGCACAATAATCATCTTACCTCGATTATCCAACGCTATCTCACAACCCATTCGTACAAGTGATTAAAAGGTGGCAAATTCGTACGAATTCGCATGACCTCACTCGTACGAATTTGTTCGATTTGTCTAACACACGTGATGGGTAGGTTTAGGGGCGGGCTCAGAGGTAGGTTATTCGTACGAATTTAAGTGGGCAACTCGTAAAATATGTACGATTTAGCAAAAATCGTACGAATTAAAGGGATAGTTCACTTTAAAATTAAATTTTGGTATGTTTTAGCTTACCTCAAGGGCATCCAAGATTTAGGTGTCTTTTTTTCCGCAGTAGTTTCAATTTTGATATTTTTAGGTCAAATCGTTCTTGTCTGACAGTCATATCATGCAGGTCTATGGTCACTGTCTCAAAGAGCAACAGAGTCCAAATTAAACAATTTCCCATCGTAAGTACACATTGATGGCCTAAGACACGAAACGAGCGGTTTGTGTGAGAAAACGAACAGTATTTATATAGTTTTTACCTCTTGTAACACAGCCACGTCCAAGTGATCTGAGGGCGCGGGCGCTTCCTGGTGTGTGACGTGTACGCAGACTGGTGCATAGATATATATACACTAGATTTCGCATTAAAGACATTCGTTCCAATGAACTGCCGTAGCCAAGGCGACATCTAGTGTATACATCTATGCACCAGTCTGCGCACACGTCACACACCAGGAAGCGCCCGCGCCCTCAGATCACTTGGACGTGGCTGTGTTACAAGAGGTAAAAACGATATAAATACTGTTCGTTTTCTCACACAAACCGCTCGTTTCGTGTCTTAGGCCATCAATGTGTACTTACGATGGGGAATTGTTTAATTTGTACGATGGGGAATTGTTTTAATTTGGACTCTGTTGCTCTTTGAGACAGTGACCATAGACCTGCATGATATGACTGTCAGACAAGAATGATTTGACCAAAAAATATCAAAATTACTGCGGAAAAAAAGACACCTACATCTTGGATGCCCTTGAGGTAAGCTAAAACATACCAAAATTTAATTTCAAAGTGAACTATCCCTTTAACCACCTCGTAACATTCGTATGAATTGCTGTGAGATCGGGTTGAATTTTCTTGTTTTCATAATCATTGGAAGCCAAACTCGAAATCGGATAAGAATAATCGGACAGCCCTATTTGGGTTTTCTACATGTTTAAGTAGGCTAGTTTTTATTCATGTTTGAAATTATATATTTCACATTTGCAGTTAGGCTCATATGCGAACACTTGGCGTAACAATCAAATATGTGTAGCATGTTTATCGGGCATTTTGGGAGACAGGTGAATAGGGAAAGAAATTATATATTAGGCTACTTCCATTATTACATTACTTTTTTCATTACGTGTCCCACCAAGAATGCATACTATGCAAATTAGATACAGTGTATAGATGCATTGCATAGAAAAGGATTACCCATTTATGGCCATGTTTACACACATATTGCATAAGTAAAATGGTATATCAAATAATTATGTTATATCTTTCACAACATAGTTGAGAATCACCTTTATACAAAGTTAGAAAAAATTCTGAAACCTAAAAATGTTTGGTAAAAAAAAAAAAAAAAAAGTTTCTGCATGTAGCCTACATGTCTTTGTATTTTCTTAATAACCGAGTCCTGGTCTATAGCAGACATAGCATAACATATGAATAAATGTATTATGTGCCAAATAATGTAATGACATAAATATTTTTCTGGTTCGTAGGATAACATGTATATATTATCCCGAGAACCAGGAAAAAAAATGAAAGAATTTAACCAGAAAACCTGTGCTGTTTTATCCTTAAAAAAAAAAAACTTAGGTTACACAAAGATGGACTTGCTTCTTTCAGATGTTTTATATAGTAAAAATATACAACCTTACTTTGTACAGCAAATATGTTCACATGATTTCTGCATAATTAAAGTAGTTGAGTGTATATATTTAGTCCCTTGTTTTTGATTTTTCCAGATCTGGTCCTGTGGGCGTCAGTATCACACAGTGATCACAGTTCACACCTGCAGTGAAGCCCCTCCCACAACAATTCACCAATAAATACTGGGAATATTCCCATCATCCTACAAGAGAAGGACAAACTCCAGGAGTAGCAGCTGAAATCTGTGTGACTGTTAAAGGTATGAGTGATCCAGAACCATCCCGAATTGAAGAAACAAATAGGTTGGTGTTCATTCGTGATTTTTCATTTTTGACTGTTGAAAAACATTAAAGGGTTAGTTCGCCCATTTAAGACATGAAGTTGTATGCAATCCTTACCAGCACTATAGTGCATACACACTGACCCACTCTGTGGTCACCTCCCTGGTTCTGGCCGCTGGAAGTTTTTCAAGAAAGTAGTCCTGGTTAGTTTCCGGGGCCTCAAAACTGTGCGTTTTTATGTGAAAAAATGATTCGCGTTTCAAAGCTTGATTCATTTACATCACAAAAAACACTCCAGACAAAATTCATACCTCAGTTTTAACCCGATGTGTTTTAACGTGCGCACTGTTGACGTCGACAGCAGCGCGGATTGATAGAAATGGAAAGAAAATAGTGCCGATTAAAACTGAGGTATGAATTTTGTCTGGAGTGTTTTTTGTGATGTAAATTAATCAAGCTTTGAGAAACAAATAATTTTTTCACGTAAAAACGCTTAGTTTTGAGGCCCCGGAAACTAACCAGGACTACTTTCTTGAAAGACTTCCAGCGGCCAGAACTCTGACCAGGGAGGTGACCACAGAGTGGGTCAGTGTGTATGCACTATAGTGCTGGTAAGGATTGCATACAACTTCATGTCTTAAATGGGCGAACTAACCCTTTAAGGTAGTTCACCAGATATAGTGGCTGTGAAAAAATGTAACACTATAGGGCTGCCCCTGACTAAAGAGTTAATTCAAACCCAATAGTCAGCTAACCGCTTGTTATGATATTAATGTAATTACCTATATGGGTCCCCACAAGCTTACACTTGTCTGTGGGGCAAGTATACGCTGAGTTTGTTCATTTTTGTGATGCGCTATGACCAAAAAATAGCAAAATATTTTCCGTTTGAGCTGAGCTGATAAATTATCCGTGGCCCCAATTAACGCAGTCTCGTTCCATTTTTTGCGCATAAACATTATATCAAGCATTTATCAAACTTTTGTTATAATATTATCAAGGAAATAATGATTATACCGCAATAATTATTAGTGTTTTATCGCCCAGCCCTAATTAATAGATTAATTCAGGGGTTCCCAACCTTTTTTTGTGCCAGGGACTAGCATATTCATAAACTAGATTCCAGTTGTCAATTTGAATGCCTCAATTTTAAGATGCATAGTTTTGAAACAATATATGACGCCTTTGTTGCAACTACGGAGGTGATTAACACTGCAATAGCCTGGACTTAAGTAAGTTGGACCCAACTTTTCAAATGTAATCAACATTTTCCTAAGTACTAGATGTGTTGGGCTATTTAACATTTTAATCATATTATGCTGAAAATACTTGAAAAAGATTCAAAGATCCGAGTCAGTAAAATGATCCACACTTCCCACTACTACTCAGTGTATGGGGCTTAGTGATATGTCACCCGTGTATTGTTGTGATTGGTCGTAGTGTTAGCCAATTGCATGCAGTGATATTTTCAAATGCATGCTTGGTGCCGCCCCTCGAGCTGGCCGATTTTCATTAATCGACACCAGACCATTAATCTTTCAGATTTAGGTCTGGATTTCTAGGCTAGTATTTCACCACAAACAACACACAATGGATTTGGCGCCAAGGGAATCGTCTGTTGCCGTAAATCCATACAAGGCATCGTATTTCCGATTAAAGCTTGACTTGCTTTTCTTTTTTCCGCTATTTTCGAGTTGGTCATCGCCATTTCTTTTACTGGAACATTTCGCAATGAAATGGGCCATGGACGTTTGCTGGGCCCGATCATCACTCCACATACTTCTCTGCCACTTCACGTGCACCGCGCTCTGCAGTCCGGTCAGACACCATATGTACAGAGACGAACACTTGGATATGCACCAAAGATACTGCACATTTATCCAGGTTAACGTTTGATCAAGCGGCCATGTAAAGTGTAAAACACATTTCAAATCATGAGCCATAGTTAGGTTGATGAATGATCAACGTTTGGATTTCCTGCCCTTTGGAATTGACCCTTCGCAGAGAGCTTGATTGACAGGTGATCTGACCAATCATACTTCATCATCCGCCATTTTGTCGGACAAAGCAGTCAGGAGAGTTAGTAGATTAACATGGGAGGATTTTTAACTTGAGAAGCGGAGTGTACTGACGCCTTTCCGCGGTTAAAACAACATTCCTTCTGATGTTCTTTTATGTTTATTTGATGCTATAAATGAACTAGAAGGAAGAGATGATCGGTTCACAAGAAAGCTTTAACTGAGGCGACACAGCGATCTGTCACACACATTAAAGAGCCACAAAACGGTATTTGTTTAAATTTCTTTTAACAAATGACCAAATTTGAAAGGTGAGACTTTAATATGTTTAATATCAAAAGTAACCGAAAAGTAACCTGGTCTATTACCACAGACCAGCCGTGTTACGATCTGTCCGTCATGGACTGCGTGACCTCGCCACTTCCAGTGGAGTTTTTTCTTTTTGAGACCGACTAATTAAAATTTGGTCGACTAATACTCTTCTCCTCAATCAACGTTTGGTCAACTATTGGGGGCAGCTCTAAATTATAATAAAAGAGAATATGCAACTCCATTATCATTAAACTTATTTCAGAGGAGATCACTTTGGCAAGTTTACTTGAGTTTATTGAACACAATTTATCTTTGGCGGTGTGGTTCCTTATAGGGGGTTCTTGCTCCATAATTAATGACATACAGAGCTTTAGCATTAACCCCCGTATGGAACCATCAGCTTGAGTGATATACAGATGATTAAAACAGTTTAGTAATGTCTTTAAGCAAAACGGTTTTAACATGTAGACGTAGCAGTAGTTCCATCATCCGGCGATAATGTCCATGGCAGCTAGGACTAGAAGCCTTGGTAATCTGAAACAGAGATGACAGCCAGAAGGTGCACGGAAAAATGCTTGAAACTTATAGTGGTGAGGGCGGGAGGGTTGCAAGCAGTTTGAGCATGCTTACCGAGCAGTAATGCCACATATATATATATATATTAGGGCTGTCCGTTAAACGCGTTATTAACGGCGTTAACGCAAACCCATTTTAACGGCGTCAATTTTTTTTTATCGCGATATTAACGCCTAGCAAACTTTGTAGTTTTTTTCACATGCTTTTGCAACAGCTAGTAACGTTATTAAAACTACAACACCACACCGGATCTAGCTAGACCAGAAACAAAACAACAGGCGCGCCGCACACAGTTTGGGCTTGTGAACCGGCCAAAGAGTGGACGAGAAGCGCAGCGCCGAGTCTAGGACAACTCGTATCGCACATCGGATGCGCACTTTCTCAGTTCATGGCCAGCAATAAAAACACTGAATGGCGCCGCCGGTGTGTGTACACTCATAGAGAATGTGTATAATAATGCGCTTTTCGTCCGGTGTGCGACCCCCTTTAACGTTACGTTTTGAGTGGATGAATGATGAGCGCTAGACGCCGAAATGGATGCCAATAAGATTCTGAATGGAAAGTTTACTTTTTAAAAGTTGCCAAATGGTTCAATTGACAAGACCAAAGTGATCTGTGTGTTGTGTCGTTGTGAACTGAGCTATAATCGCAGCACGTCCAGTCTAAATACCACTTGATGGCAAGCACACACACAGCTGATGCGTTTCTACGCCCACTCGTCAATATCAGTAACGTCACCTCGTCAGTATTTCTTTCATCCTTTTATTGATGGACCGTGTTACATTGTGTGAGAGATTATTTGCTCCAAGTGAGAATGATAGTGTGAAATTGAACACAGTATGTTGTTTTCAATAAAAAACATTTGCACAAAGCAGGCCGATCCACTTTTCCATGTTGATAAAAGCATTAAAATAAGAAAAAATAATGGAACAAAAAGAAATCAAGAAACATTTAGAATAGATAAAAAATGTGCGATTAATCGCGAGTTAACTATGACATTAAGGGGATTAATCGCGATTACATTTTTTAATCGTTTGACAGCCCTAATATATATATATATATATATATTCAAATTTATATATATATGGTAGTGGTTGGAGCAATTTGACAGCTGATCTCACCCTATGCCTACGTGGCCTGTCTGAACTGACGCTGTGCTCGATAATAATCTGACATCTATTTGATTGTACCAACAAGGGAATGATAAAACTAACCAGGGATCCACCGTTGCCACTTTTTCCAGAACGAGTCCCGATACTGACAGTCCAATTTTTGGTACTTGATATTTAGAGCTGCTCCAGAACGGCTCAGTGCCGAGGATTGGGTCAGTGGTTCAAATGTTTAGACACCAGTGAAATATCAATTATTTATTCCAATTTTGATACTACAACAAAAACTACCAGCCTAATTAGTGTGAATTTAAAACATTATTAAAGTCAAGCAAGCAGTCAGTAATAAAATAAGAACAAATACCGGTTGTCAAATTACACATATATAGCACAAATAAATACAATAGAACAAAGAAAGGCTACAAATGAAATAAACAGTGTTTTTTATGGTAGATCTATAACAAAGAAACTTGTACCTAACCTTTGAAAGATCAAAGATCTGGTATTTGATACTCCCAGAAAGAAACCTGATCTCTTGGTTTGTGATATTAAATCAGTTTGCACATTTATCCTCCTTGAACTGATTCTAACTCCTTAATATGTTTATTTCAGAGCAGATGGAGGTGAAAGAGCAAAGACAAGAACTGAATGAAGTTAAGAAGGAACATTCGGACTTCAAAAATCAGAAGAGTTTTTCATTGATGAAAAAATGTAAACGGCACCAGAAAACACATAATGAAGAGAGAGATCATGTGTGTTGTGACTGTGGGAAGAGCTTTACTAGAGCTGAGAGTCTGAAACAGCACCAAAAATTTCATACTGGAGAAAAACCTTTCAAGTGTTCATATTGTGACAGGAGATTCACTCAGTCTGGAAACCTGAAAGAACACGAGCGAGTTCACACTGGAGAGACGCCGTATCACTGTACTCAGTGTGAGAAGAGTTTCAAAAGTAGTACCAATCTCAAGCGTCATCATCTGCGCGTTCACACGGTGGAAAAACCGTATAACTGTGATCAGTGTGGTAAAGGTTTTATTTCATCACCACAACTAAAAAAACACCAGATGATTCACACAAACGAGAAGCCTTATGCATGTTCATTTTGTGGAGCGTTTTTTGCGCGACAGGATCAATGTAAACAGCACCAGAAAAAACACACCGGTGTGAGAGATCATGTGTGTTGTGACTGTGGGAAGAGCTTTATTATATCTGCTCATCTGAAACAGCACCAAAGAACTCACACTGGAGAAAAACCTTACAAGTGCTCATATTGTGACAAGAGTTTTACTCTGTCTGGATCCCTGAAAGAACATCTGCGAGTTCATACTGGAGAGAAGCTGTACTGTACTCAATGTGAGAAGAGTTTTATACACTCAAGAAGCATTCTCAGGCACATGAGGAACGTTCATAAGTGGTCGCAATGAGAAACATTTCATTTGTGTGTCAAATACACGTACCGTATTTTCAGGACTATAAGTCGCTCCGGAGTATAAGTCGCATCTATGAAACGCTTGCACATGCATACAAAGTTTTAAATAATTATTTGTATCTTTCCTAAATCTGCTTGAATAAGAAAAGAGGTTTTTGAAGCTACAGAAAATAATTCTTACAGTGTCGATAACTTTTAAACAAAGAGTTTAATATACAGGTCTGTGGCTCTTCATTTCTTTTGATTAATTAACCACTTGTAAACTTATGTTCACTGTTCTTTAAAAAAAAAAAAAGGATTTGTATTAAATCAATCATTCGAATTATGAGTTTGTGAATCGAAACCGAATCAAACTGGAACATCTGGATACCCAGCCCTACTATACAGTCTGAATTCACAGTATTTATAAAAGAGCAGGCAAAAGTTCCCGGATGACCCACTTCTGGTGAGATTCTGAACTGTCCCATGAGGGACACTAGTAGGTCACATGATAATAACAACATGGCCAACGTAGTACGTAGAACATACTTTTTTAGTGTCATCAACAATGAAGAATCAAGAATGGACACCAACCTGTTTGTTCCTCAGTCCCTTCATGTTTTATTCTGGATGGTTCTGGATCACTCATGTCTTTAAAAGACGACTGTAACATCATCTTACAACATTTTCTATGATAGAGAATGCTTTTTTTTAATTTTGAAGCTCTTCCCACAGTCACTACACACATGATCTCTCACTAGTTTGAAGTTTTTTAACACAAACGACCGAATTGCTAATCAAATGGAGATGTTTCTTTCTATTTGGTACATTTGTGCTGCGAGATTTTGCAAAAAAATGGTGGGGACAATATCGACCCTGGGAAAAGTGGTATAGGGACATGTCCCACCCGTAACTTACGCCTATATGGCCAAGACATAGATAAACGTAGAAAAGCTCCACACTTGGACTTCTGGCTCATAGCATATGTCCATTGGTAATCAGTGTGACGGCAGGTGGGGTCCGAGTTTAGGCAAAAAGTGACCCACCAGGTCACAGATCAGCACTTCTATACGTCTGGTCTCCTTAATATGGCCATTTCACCAGCCCAGAATGCCAGTTGTTCACCAGCCGTCTCTTCCTAAGACACACACACACACACACACACACACACACACACACACACACACACACACACACAGCTTCCTCAAGGTGGAAGTATTCAGAGCTCTTGCTAGAATATTTTTTTCTTTCTTCTATAGTGAAGACAAAGAGTAAATGCTTCGGTTTCTTCAGTTAAACAGTAAATATGTTTTAGCTGAAACTGTGGTCCTTGATTCATATAATGCAGGTGTGTTTGTTGTGACTTTAGTGCTTGTTGTGTAATGTTCGTAGTTGATCTGTTTATAGTGTTGACTGTCTGTCACCATTGTAAGGGTTTGAGTTTTGAAATGTCTTAAAATGTGTCTCAATGCCCAGTAGAAAATTATAATGTAAAAAAAGAGCACCGTTTAAAAACAATCTCTGTTCACCTTATCAGTGTTAATGTTTTAACAGTCAACTGAAAGTCATTAACATATAACTTTACGTGATATTTTCCAATCACTTTCTGTAAGAACATACACGTGTTTGCGGAGATTTAATATTTACTAAACATTTGCTAAAAAACAAAACAAGTCAAAACAATATTTACACACTTATGCAGGGCGCCTTTAAGATAGGTTTAGATCGCTAAATATTACGTAATGCGTGGTACTGACGTAGAGACTGTAATGTAAACATCCAGTATGCAGTAATATACACTACCGATCCGTACCGCAGTGGAAAAGCGCCATAGGAAGGTTTCCATGTAAGTGTAAATCCAGAAGAACACATTGAGGATGCGCAGAAGAGAGACGCGAGCGCTGAAAGTTTGAAGACCAGCATTTGTTTCGACGAGGCTGTAACGATCGTGTAATAGTTTGAATGAATGAAGGAGTATTTTCGGTGAATGCTGGATATTTTGTAAGTTGTTGCCACTTGCCACACGTGAGAGATGACATGAACCAACTCGAGAGATGAGGTATTTAATTGTTTTTCTGAGACCCAGACTTTAGACTTTTCTTCTCTGTAGCGGACATTAGCGAATTTCTCTGACACCGCACATGTCACAGTTTAAGGTCTTCTTGATATCCTGTAAAGAACACATTTCGCTAAAATTGCTTTTTGAGTTTTGTGTGTGAATTGTAGTGGCTTCTTTCGCCTCTGTGAAAAATCACTCTCAAAGTCTTGGGGCTTTTAATGCCCGAATAGAGAGTTTATTACAAAGAAATAAAGGCGAGTTGGTCTGCAGGAACAACTGGCGGACCAACTCTCGCACGGCTACACACACACACTCTCACTCACACACACACACACACACACACTCTCTCTCTCTCTTTATACAGTTTTCCTTTATCGCTCCACCAAGGTGGGGGTCAATACCTTATACATTTTCAAACTTTTGAACCACTTTTATTTATTAATTATTACATTTTTTGGTTGTGAATTCAGTCTTTAGTTTTTAGAGACTGGAATGAGAGGCCCCGATCTATCTATCATCCTATTCTTAAATGGCAGAACGAGGCTCATCTTAGCGAGAGGCACATGCAAACACATTTAAATCCTCTTACAGGCTTACACTGACATGATTATAATAGTAGAAAAACTTGTTCCCACAAATTGGCTATGTTATACTTAAATCATTTATATTCTGATTAATAAAAATCTTCCACAGTATTTGACCGTTTAGTCCCACACCTGAAGCTCAAAGTACTTTCTGCATAATGTACTTTTTATAACACTGTTTAATATCAAGCACATCCTGCAGTTTAGCAACAGTAGACTACATTTTACAACACACTTGTTTGGATGGTTAAGCTTTTGGGCTTTTGGGGAAGGAAAGGAAGGTGTTCTGGACGTAATATGCGGCAGCGGCACAATAATCGTCTTACCTCGATTATCCAACGCTATCTCACAACCCATTCGTACAAGTGATTAAAAGGTGGCAAATTCGTACAAATTCGCATGACCTCACTCGTACGAATTTGTTCGATTTGTCTAACACACGTGATGGGTAGGTTTAGGGGCGGGCTCAGGGGTAGGTTATTCGTACGAATTTAAGTGGGCAACTCGTAAAATATGTACGATTTAGCAAAAATCGTACGAATTAAAGGGATAGTTCACTTTGAAATTAAATGTTGGTATGTACCTGAAGTGCATCCAAGATGTAGGTGTCTTTTTTTCCGCAGTAGTTTCAATTTTGATATTTTTAGGTCAAATCGTTCTTGTCTGACAGTCATATCATGCAGGTCTATGGTCACTGTCTCAAAGAGCAACAGAGTCCAAATTAAAACAATTCCCCATCGTACAGACGAACAGTATTTATATCGTTTTTACCTCTTGTAACACAGCCATGTCCAAGTGATCTGAGGGCGCGGGCGCTTCCTGGTGTGTGACGTGTGTGCAGACTGGTGCATTGATATATATACACTAGATTTTGCATTAAAGACATTCGTTCCAATGAACTGCCGTAGCCAAGGCGACATCTAGTGTATACATCTATGCACAAGTCTGCGCACACGTCACACACCAGGATGCGCTCTCGCCCTCAGATCACTTGGACGTGGCTGTGTTACAAGAGGTAAAAACGATATAAATACTGTTCGTTTTCTCACACAAACCGCTCGTTTCGTGTCTTAGGCCATCAATGTGTACTTACGACGGGGAATTGTTTAATTTGTACGATGGGGAATTGTTTTAATTTGGACTCTGTTGCTCTTTGAGACAGTGACCATAGACCTGCATGATATGACTGTCAGACAAGAATGATTTGACCTAAAAATATCAAAATTTAAACTACTGCGGAAAAAAAGACACCTACATCTTGGATACCCTTGAGGTAAGCTAAAACATACCAAAATTTAATTTCAAAGTGAACTATCCCTTTAACCACCTCGTAAAATTCGTATGAATTGCTGTGAGATCGGGTTGAATTTTCTTGTTTTCATAATCATTGGAAGCCAAACTCGAAATCGGATAAGAATAATCGGACAGCCCTATTTGGGTTTTCTACATGTTTAAGTAGGCTAGTTTTTATTCATGTTTGAAATTATATATTTCACATTTGCAGTTAGGCTCATATGCGAACACTTGGCGTAACAATCAAATATGTGTAGCATGTTTATCGGGCATTTTGGGAGACAGGTGAATAGGGAAAGAAATTATATATTAGGCTACTTCCATTATTACATTACTTTTTTCATTACGTGTCCCACCAAGAATGCATACTATGCAAATTAGATACAGTGTATAGATGCATTGCATAGAAAAGGATTACCCATTTATGGCCATGTTTACACACATATTGCATAAGTAAAATGGTATATCAAATAATTATGTTATATCTTTCACAACATAGTTGAGAATCACCTTTATACAAAGTTAGAAAAAATTCTGAAACCTAAAAATGTTTGGTAAAAAAAAAAAAGAAAAAAGTTTCTGCATGTAGCCTACATGTCTTTGTATTTTCTTAATAACCGAGTCCTGGTCTATAGCAGACATAGCATAACATATGAATAAATTTATTATGTGCCAAATAATGTAATGACATAAATATTTTTCTGGTTCGTAGAATAACATGTATATATTATCCCGAGAACCAGAAAAAAAAAAATGAAAGAATTTAACCAGAAAACCTGTGCTGTTTTATCCTTAAAAAAAAAAAACTTATGTTACACAAAGATGGACTTGCTTCTTTCAGATGTTTTATATAGTAATAATATACAACCTTACTTTGTACAGCAAATATGTCCACATGATTTCTGCATAATTAAAGTAGTTGAGTGTATATATTTAGTCCCTTGTTTTTTATTTTTCCAGATCTGGTCCTGTGGGCGTCAGTATCACACAGTGATCACAGTTCACACCTGCAGTGAAGCTCCTCCCACAACAATTCACCAATAAATACTGGGAATGTTCCCATCATCCTACAAGAGAAGGACAAACTCCCGGAGTAGCAGCTAAAATCTGTGTGACTCTTAAAGGTATGAGTGATCAAGAACCATCCCGAATTGAAGATACTGAGGAACAAATAGGTTGGTGTTCATTCATGATTTTTCATTTTTGACTGTTGAAAAACATTAAAGGGTTAGTTCGCCCATTTAAGGCATGAAGTTGTATGCAATCCTTACCAGCACTATAGTGCATATGTAGCATGTTGGGAAGAAAGAAATATTAATTGTAATTTTGTATTAAATACTTATATGAGCGAGTCATGCAATGTTATTGTGGTTAGGAACTATCAATAAAGGTGTTTCGTTAAGTGGGACGTTTATCAGTGTTGCGCGCTATGCCTTTAGAGAGTGCGTGAGTTACGTCAGCCTCAGATCGCAAATGGACGCTGGCGAGGCAAGACGCATTTGTTTTCCTTTCACTCTTCCCACTTAATATTGGTATGTATCTTACCACAGAGTGGGTCAGTGTGTATGCACTATAGTGCTGGTAAGGATTGCATACAACTTCATGTCTTAAATGGGCGAACTAACCCTTTAAGGTAGTTCACCAGATATAGTGGCTGTGAAAAAATGTAACACTATAGGGCTGCCCCTGACTAAAGAGTTAATTCAAACCCAATAGTCAGCTAACCGCTTGTTATGATATTAATGTAATTACCTATATGGGTCCCCACAAGCTTACACTTGTCTGTGGGGCAAGTATACGCTGAGTTTGTTCATTTTTGTGATGCGCTATGACCAAAAAATAGCAAAATATTTTCCGTTTGAGCTGAGCTGATAAATTATCCGTGGCCCCAATTAACGCAGTCTCATTCCATTTTTTGCGCATAAACATTATATCAAGCATTTATCAAACTTTTGTTATAATATTATCAAGGAAATAATGATTATACCGCAATAATTATTAGTGTTTTATCGCCCAGCCCTAATTAATAGATTAGTTCAGGGGTTCCCAACCTTTTTTTGTGCCAGGGACTAGCATATTCATAAACTAAATTCCAGTTGTCAATTTGAATGCCTCAATTTTAAGATGCATAGTTTTGAAACAATATATGACGCCTTTGTTGCAACTACGTAGGTGATTAACAGACTGCAATAGCCTGGACTTAAGTAAGTTGGACCCAACTTTTCAAATGTAATCAACATTTTCCTAAGTACTAGATGTGTTGGGCTATTTAACATTTTAATCATATTATGCTGAAAATACTTGAAAAAGATTCAAAGATCCGAGTCAGTAAAATGATCCACACTTCCCACTACTACTCAGTGTATGGGGCTTAGTGATACGTCACCCCGTGTATTGTTGTGATTGGTCGTAGTGTTAGCCAATTGCATGCAGTGATATTTTCAAATGCATGCTTGGTGCCGCCCCTCGAGCTGGCCGATTTTCATTAATCGACACCAGACCATTAATCTTTCAGATTTAGGTCTGGATTTCTAGGCTAGTATTTCACCACAAACAACACACAATGGATTTGGCACCACGGGAATCGTCTGTTGCCGTAAATCCATACAAGGCATCGTATTTCCGATTAAAGCTTGACTTGCTTTTCTTTTTTCCGCTATTTTCGAGTTGGTCATCGCCATTTCTTTTACTGGAACATTTCGCAATGAAATGGGCCATGGACGTTTGCTGGGCCCGATCATCACTCCACATACTTCTCTGCCACTTCACGTGCACCGCGCTCTGCAGTCCGGTCAGACACCATATGTACAGAGACGAACACTTGGATATGCACCAAAGATACTGCACATTTATCCAGGTTAACGTTTGATCAAGCGGCCATGTAAAGTGTAAAACGCATTTCAAATCATGAGCCATAGTTAGGTTGATGAATGATCAACGTTTGGATTTCCTGCCCTTTGGAATTGACCCTTCGCAGAGAGCTTGATTGACAGGTGATCTGACCAATCATACTTCGCCATCCGCCATTTTGTCGGACAAAGCGGTCAGGAGAGTTAGTAGATTAACATGGGAGGATTTTTAACTTGAGAAGCGAAGTGTACTGACGCCTTTCCGCGGTTAAAACAACATTCCTTCTGATGTTCATTCATGTTTATTTGATGCTATAAATGAACTAGAAGGAAGAGATGATCGGTTCACGAGCGGCTTTAACTGAGGCGACACAGCGATCTGTCACACACATTAAAGAGCCACAAAACGGTATTTGTTTAAATTTCTTTTAACAAATGACCAAATTTGAAAGGTGAGACTTTGTTTAATATGTTTAATATCAAAAGTAACCGAAAAGTAACCTGGTCTATTACCACAGACCAGCCGTGTTACGATCTGTCCGTCATGGACTGCGTGACCTCGCCACTTCCAGTGGAGTTTTTTCTTTTTCTTTTTGAGACCGACTAATTCAAATTTGGTCGACTAATACTCTTCTCCTCAATCAACGTTTGGTCAACTATTGGGGGCAGCTCTAAATTTTAATAAAAGAGAATATGCAACTCCATTATCATTAAACTTATTTCAGAGGAGATCACTTTGGCAAGTTTACTTGAGTTTATTGAACACAATTTATCTTTGGCGGTGTGGTTCCTTATAGGGGGTTCTTGCTCCATAATTAATGACATACAGAGCTTTAGCATTAACCCCCCTATGGAACCATCAGCTTGAGTGATATACAGATGATTAAAACAGTTTAGTAATGTCTTTAAGCAAAACGGTTTTAACATGTAGACGTGGTAGTAATTCCATCATCCGGCGATGATGTCCATGGCAGCTAGGACTAGAAGCCTTGGTAATCTGAAACAGAGATGACAGCCAGAAGGTGCACGGAAAAATGCTTGAAACTTATAGTGGTGAGGGCGGGAGGGTTGCAAGCAGTTTGAGCATGCTTACCGAGCAGTAATGCCACATATATATATATATATTAGGGCTGTCCGTTAAACGCGTTAACGGCGTTAACGCAAACCCATTTTAACGGCGTCAATTTTTTTTATCGCGATATTAACGCCTAGCAAACTTTGTCGTTTTTTCCACATGCTTTTGCAACAACTAGTAACGTTATTAAAACTACAACACCACACCGGATCTAGCTAGACCAGAAACAAAACAACAGGCGCGCCGCACACAGTTTGGGCTTGTGAACCGGCCAAAGAGTGGACGAGAAGCGCAGCGCCGAGCCGCGTCTAGGACAACTCGTATCGCACATCGGACGCGCACTTTCTCAGTTCATGGCCAGCAATAAAAACACTGAATGGCGCCGCCGGTGTGTGTACACTCATAGAGAATGTGTATAATAATGCGCTTTTCGTCCGGTGTGCGACCCCCTTTAACGTTACGTTTTGAGTTGATGAATGATGAGCGCTAGACGCCGAAATGGATGCCAATAAGATTCTGAATGGAAAGTTTACTTTTAAAAAGTTGCCAAATGGTTCAATTGACAAGACCAAAGTGATCTGTGTGTTGTGTCGTTGTGAACTGAGCTATAATCGCAGCACGTCCAGTCTAAATACCACTTGATGGCAAGCACACACACAGCTGATGCGTTTCTCCGCCCACTCGTCAATATCAGTAACGTCACCTCGTCAGTATTTCTTTCACCCTTTTATTGATGGACCGTGTTACATTGTGTGAGAGATTATTTGCTCCAAGTGAGAATGATAGTGTGAAATGGAACACAGTATGTTGTTTTCAATAAAAAACATTTGCACAAAGCAAGCCGATACACTTTTCCATGTTGATAAGAGCATTAAAATAAGAAAAAATAATGGAACAAAAAGAAATCAAGAAACATTTAGAATAGATAAAAAATGTGTGATTAATCGCGAGTTAACTATGACATTAAGGGGATTAATCGCGATTACATTTTTTAATCGTTTGACAGCCCTAATATATATATATATATATCCAAATTTATATACAGTATATAAAGGTAGTGGTTGGAGCAATTTGACAGCTGATCTCACCCTATGCCTACGTGGCCTGTCTGAACTGACGCTGTGCTCGATAATAATCTGACATCTATTTTATTGTACCAACAAGGGAATGATAAAACTAACTAGGGATGCACCGTTGCCACTTTTTCCAGAACGAGTCCCGATACCGACAGTCCAATTTTTAGTACTTGATATTTAGAGCTGCGATTCAGTGCCGAGGATTGGGTCAGTGGTTCAAATGTTTAGACACCAGTGAAATATCAATTATTTATTCCAATTTTGATACTACAACAAAAACTACCAGCCTAATTAATGTGAATTGAAAACATTATTAAAGACAAGTAAGCAGTCAGTAATAAAATAAGAACTAATAGTCAAATTACACATATATAGCACAAATAAATACAATAGAACAAAGAAAGGCTACAAATGAAATAAACCGTGTTTTTATGGTAGATCTATAACAAAGAAACGTGTACCTAACCTTTGAAAGATCTGGTTTTTGATACTCCCAGAAAGAAACCTGATCTCTTGGTTTGTGATATTAAATCAGTTTGCACATTTATCCTCCTTGAACTGATTCTAACTCCTTAATATGTTTATTTCAGAGCAGATGGAGGTGAAAGAGCAAAGACAAGAGCTGAATGAAGTTGAGAAGGAACATTCGGACTTCAAAAATCAGAAGAGTTTTTCATTGATGAAAAAATGTAAACGGCAAAAGAAAACACATAATGAAGTGAGAGATCATGTGTGTTGTGACTGTGGGAAGAGCTATACTACATCTGGTGAACTGAAACAGCACCAAAAAATTCATACAGGAGAAAAACCTTTCAAGTGCTCATATTGTGACTGGAGATTCACTCAGTCTGGAAATCTGAAAGAACACGAGCGAGTTCACACTGGAGAGACGCCGTATCACTGTACTCAGTGTGAGAAGAGTTTCAAAAGTAGTACCAATCTCAAGCGTCATCATCTGCGCGTTCACACGGTGGAAAAGCCGTATAACTGTGATCAGTGTGGTAAAGGTTTTATTTCATCATCAGATCTAAAAACACACCAGATGATTCACACAAACGAGAAGCCTTATGCATGTTCATTTTGTGGAGCGTTTTTTGCGCGACAGGATCATTGTAAACTGCACCAGAAAACACACACCGGTGTGAGAGATCATGTGTGTTGTGACTGTGGGAAGAGCTTTATTACATTTGCTGAACTGAAGCACCACCAAAGAACTCACACTGGAGAAAAACCTTACAAGTGCACATATTGTGACAAGAGTTTCACTCAGTCTAGATCCCTAAAAGAACATCTGCGCGTTCATACTGGAGAAAAGCTGTATTGTTCTCGGTGTGAGAAGAGTTTTATATACTCAAGAAGCATTCTCAGGCACATGAGGAATGTTCATAAGTGTTCGCAATGAGAAACATTTAATTTTTGTTTCAAATACACTTACCGTATTTTCCGGACTATAATGGCGCTTTTCCACTGCACAGTACCAGCTCGCCTTGGCTCGCCTCGCCTCGCCTCTGTTTGGTTTTCCACTGTGTAAAAGTTGTACCGGTACCTGCTTCCAGGTACTTTTTTTTGTATACTAAAACGTGACGTGACACACGGCAGACTGCTGATTGGTCAGCGAGAATCGTCACTATTCACTGCGCCATCATTGCACGCGCCAGACGGAGTATCCTGAATAACCCCGGCATTTTTAAATAGTTTGGCCAGTGATTGCGTGATATACCCATTACTAATATTATGTAAAACAGCATACACTCGATTTCCTCCATTGTCCTGTGTGTGTGGGTAGCGGGTGTGTGTCGCGTTGCTATGACGACAAGGTACTATCTTGGAAGTACTATATGCAATGGAAAACGGAGCGAAAAGCGAGCCGAGCCGAGATGAGGCGAGCTGAGTCGAGTTGAGCTGGTACTGGTAATGGAAAAGTGCCATTAGTGGCTCCGGAGTATAAGTCGCATCAGTCAAAAAATGCGTCAGGAAGAGGGAAAAAAACACATAAGTCGCACTGGACTATAAGTCGCATTTATTTAGAAATTTATTTCACAAAATACAAGACCAAGAACAGACATTTAATCTGGAAAGGCACATTATGTTCCCAAAAGAAGAATATCCACTAGGTTAAATTTGTGAATTTGCTGAAATGTTTAGAAAGACGTGTTTGTAGTCTGATTAAGGAACTAAAAGAGGGGTAATTGAAGCTTCAGAAAATTATTCTACAGTTTCTCAATAACAACCTGTGGTGAATTACTTAGATCAATCATACACCTGTGTTGTGTTTTAGTTTCTTTGTTTGTTTTTTAAATTATTCATTTATGTAGTAGTCATTGATTTATCATGTAACTATTATTATTATTTAATTGACATTATATAACCATTTTATTATTATTATTCATGTAATTATGTAATTTATTATTTTACTTCGTTCTTTGCTCTTGCAATGCTTGCTATAGGAGGATCTTTGTTGACATCTTTGTACGCATGCGCGAGTGGTTGTGTGGCAACAAAACAAGCAGTATGGCGGGCTGTAAAGACGCGACGAGCACTTTCAAGAGAGTTAGCGGGCGAAATCCACAATATATAAGCACTTTAACATCTGAAGACCGGAGGAGGTTTGGAGAGAAGCTCAAAATTTGTATTGGTGACAAAATCAAAGTTATTCAAAGCCCATATGAGATCTGGGATGACAAAAAACGTTGGTCCGACTCGCCCGTGTCTTGGCCACCAATCTGCTGGGGAGACATTTATTCTTATTGAATAGAAACCCCTGGACCCTTCACTCATGAAAGATTAAAGGCTTTCAAAAGTCTGGAGGCCTATGATTATTTTGTTTCTCGAAAAGTTGGGCCGATCTTTTCTGCCAAACAGAAAGCAGTGATCGTGCAAAAAGACTCCTGAATCAGAACACAAAAACATATGACTCGGTTGATTTGACTCAGTTTTATTAAATTTTTTTATTCAATCTTCTATAAATTAGGGCTGTCACTTTTGTGAAAAAATACTGTTCGATTTTTGAGACATAAGTGTTCATTGAATCGATTGTAAAATCGATTTTCCATGTCTAAAGACGTTTCCATTTTCCAACCAAATATAGGTAAATCCACGGACAACTAACAGGCATTAGGACGAGCGTAAAGAGGGCCCTTGAGATTCGCAAAAGCCAGTAATATTTCTGATGATTTATTGGCGTGAAGTTTCGTGCACAATGACAAACAGGAGTGCAACATTCAGGGATTGAAATTAACACCCGCCAATCCGCCAAATGCTGGTAAAAATGAACTTTGGTGGGTAACACTGTCAAATCACGAGCCAATTTAGCGTGTTTCTAGGCAAGGCAAGGCAAGTTTATTTATATAGCACATTTCATACACAATGGTAATTCAAAGTGCTTTACATAGAAGAAATTAAAATAATCAAAAGAAATAAGAATAATTAAAACAGTTTAGAGTAAAAAAAATAAAATAAAATAAAATACAGTGCAAACAGTCGGACGAACAGTGGCACAGTGCTCATTCAGTAAATGCAATGTTAAACAGAAGTGTTTTGAGTCTGGATTTGAATGTGGCTACTGTAGGGAGCACACCTGATCTCTTCTGGAAGCTGGTTCAGCTGCGGCTGGCATAATAGCTAAAAGCGGACTCTCCTTGCTTTGAGTGAACCCTTGGTATTTCTAGTTGATGTGATCCTAATGATCTCAGTGATCTGTTGGGTTTATATTCAGTGAGCATATCTGCAATGTATTGAGGTCCTAGGCGATTAAATGATTTATATACCAGTAATAATACTTTAAAATCAATCCTAAATGTGACTGGGAGCCAGTGTAAAGACCTGAGGACTGGTGTGATATGTTCATATTTTCTGGTTCTGCTCAGGATCCTGGCAGCAGCGTTCTGTACGAGCTGCAACTGTCTTATGGTCTTTTTGGGAAGGCCAGTGAGGAGTCCATTACAATAATCCACCCTGCTGGTGATGAAAGCATGCACAATTTACATTTACATTTACATTTAGTCATTTAGCAGACGCCTTTATCCAAAGCGACTTACAACTGAGGACTACAACAAGCGAGTCATTGTGAAGAAGCAAAAATAACGCAAGAAGTGCTCAAAATACAAAGTTCTGGAATTGCTCAGAGTAGCATAAGCCAAAACAAAGGAGGGTAAAGGAGAGGTTTTTTTTTTTTTTTTTTTTTTTTTTTTTTTTTTTTTTTTTTTTTAGGTCAAGTGCTCACGGAAGAGATGAGTTTTCAGTTGTCTTTTGAATGTGGTCAGGGATTCTGCATTCCGGATGAGGGTAGGGAGATCATTCCACCAGCAAGGAACCGTGAATGAGAATGTTCTGGAGAGTGATTTTGTGGCTCTCTGTGATGGTACCACGAGTCGTCGCTCATTGACCGATCGCAGGCTTCTGGTAGGGATGTAGACTCGTAGGAGCGAGTGAAAGTAGGAGGGAGCTGAGCCTGTGGTCGATCTGTAAGCAAGCGTCAATGCCTTGAACTTGATGCGAGCAGCGAGTGGTAGCCAGTGCAGAGAGATGAACAGAGGAGTGACGTGGGCCCTTTTGGGCTCGTTGAAGACAAGACGGGCTGCAGCATTCTGGATCATTTGTAGAGGTTTAATTGCACATGATGGAAGACCAGCCAGAAGAGCATTGCAGTAATCAAGCCTAGAGATAACCAAGGCCTGGGCGAGAAGTTGTGTTGCATGCTCAGTTAGGAAGGGCCTGATCTTCCTGATGTTGTGCAGTGCAAACCTGCATGATCGAGCTGTCTTTGTGATGTGGTCTGTGAAGGTCAGATGCTCATCAAATGTTACTCCAAGGTTTCTGACCGACCTTGATGGGGTGATTAAAGTTGAATCTAGCTGGATAGTGAAGTCGTGCTGCAGGGACGGGTTGGCAGGGAGGACGAGAAGCTCAGTCTTTGCCAGGTTGAGCTGCAGGTGATGTTCCTTCATCCACGCCGAGATGTCCGCCAGACAGCTTGAGATACGTGTAGCTACTGTGGGATCATCAGGTGGAAATGAGAGGTAGAGCTGGGTGTCATCAGCATAGCAATGGTAAGAGAAGCCATGTGCCTGTATGATGGGTCCCAGTGATGTGGTGTAAATGGAGAAGAGGAGCGGTCCAAGAACTGAACCCTGAGGAACCCCTGTAGTCAGTTGATGTTCTTTGGATACCTTGCCACTCCATGCGACCCTGAAGGACCTACCTGTGAGATAGGACTCAAACCAGTGGAGAGGAGTTCCAGTGATGCCCAGTGATGAGAGGGTGGACAGGAGGATCTGATGATTCACAGTGTCGAAGGCAGCAGACAGATCCAGGAGAATGAGAACTGATGATTTGGAGGCAGCTTTTGCGATCCGTAGGGCTTCTGTGACTGACAGCAATGCAGTCTCGGTTGAATGCCCTTTCTTGAAGCCAGATTGGTTTACGTCTAGTTGGTTGGTCAGAGAGAGGAAGGATGTTACTTGGTTGAAGGCAACTCGTTCAAGTGTTTTCGCAATGAACGGTAGGAGAGAGACAGGTCTGTAATTCTCTAAGAGTGATGTGTTTAATGTGGGTTTCTTAAGCAGTGGAGTTACCCGAGCCTGCTTGAATGCTGTAGGAAAAGTGCCAGTGTGGAGGGATGAGTTGATGATGTGTGTGAGTGCTGGTAGAAGTGTGGGAGAAATGGCTTGTAGAAGGTGTGAGGGGATGGGATCTAGAGGACAGGTGGTGGGGTGACTGGAGAGGAGAAGTTTAGATACTTCTTCCTCGGTCAGTGGAGAGAATGAGGAGAGAAGGTGTTTCGGATTGGGAGGGGTTGGACTGGGTTCCTGTGTGTGTGGAGTTGAGAATTGACTGCTGATGGTTGTTGTTTTGTTGGTGAAGAAGTTGGCAAAATCATCAGCAGTTAAAGAGGAGGTGGGTGGTGGTGGAGGTGGACAGAGGAGAGAGTTGAATGTCTTGAAAAGAGTTCGTGTGTTAGCGGTGCTGTTGATCTTGTTGTGAAAATAAGAGGATTTTGCAGCATGAACATCAGCAGAAAAGGAAGAGAGCAGAGATTGATACATACTAAGGTCAGTTTTGTCTTTTGATTTGCGCCATTTCCTCTCTGTTGCCCTGAGTTTAGTCCGGTGTTCACGAAGAACCTCAGATAACCAGGGGTTAGAGGGAGTAGTACGTGCTGGCCTGGAGGAGATAGGGCAGATATTGTCTAAAGAAGAAGTTAGAGTGGAGCATAAAGTATCTGTTGCGGTATTAACATCCAGAGATGAGAATTGTGAGTGTGAGGGAAGAGAAGATGACACAGCAGTGGAGAGATGGGAGGGAGAGAGTGAGCGCAGGTTTCGTCTGAAAGTAGCTGGTAGGGGGGTTGGTGGAGCATGGGTAGTGAGTTGTAGATTGAATGTAATGAGGAAATGATCAGAAACATGGAGAGGTTTCACCACAATGTTGTCTGTGATGCAGTTGCGTGTGTAGACCAGGTCCAGTTGGTTGCCTGATTTGTGAGTACCTGAGGTGATGAGCCGTTTGAGATCGAATGAGGCTAGGAGAGAGATGAAGTCTGTTGCATGCGGCTTCTCTAGATGAATGTTGAAATCACCGAAGACTACAAGTGGGGTTCCATCCTCAGGGAAAGAAGACAGCAGCACATCCAGCTCCTCTACAAAGCTTCCCAGTTGACCTGGGGGGCGATATATGACTACAATATGGATCTTAATGGGAGTTGTAAGAGTAATAGCATGATATTCAAACGAGTAGTTATTGCAGAGAGAAGAGAGAGTTGAGTAATTCCAATTGTTAGAAATGAGAAGACCTGTGCCCCCACCCCTCCCAGACTGGCGAGGAGTGTGAGAGAAGGAGAAGTTGTTCGAGAGAGCAGTCGGGGTTGCTGAGTCTTCTGGACGAATCCAGGTCTCAGTTAAGCCTAAAATATTAAGAGTAGAGTGAGATGCAAAGGCTGGAATGAAGTCAGCTTTGTTGACTGCTGACTGACAATTCCATAGACCCATAGAAATGGAGAGAGGTGTGTGAGAGGATGGGAGAATAGGACGCAGATTAGCAGTATTGCGCTGCCTTCTGTGCGTGATGAGAGAGCGTCGTCGAGAGACAACAGGAATGTATTGAAAGCACATATTTAGTAGGGAAATACTATACCAGTGTGAAAGGAAGAGGGGGAATAGGATACTTAAGTGCCTTGCAGGTGTCCTTGCTCGGTGGAGTCGCGCAGGTAGAGTCGATGGTCTTTACCCGAGTCGGTCTTCACACGAGGAGAGCTGAAACGCTTCCGCTGACGCTTCCGCGACAGCGCGCACACTACAGAAATATAGTGCTTTCAAACGCCTGAGTGAGGACAGCTGCTAGGCCAGCCAATTAGCACAGGCAAATCAAATAATCCGAAAATGGGAGAAAATCGAAACTGTCTCTATGAACAGCTACACTTAAGTGCTATAAAATTTAAACTGCAATAGCCCACTTCTCAGACGCGGCTGTGATATAAAGTAGTCACGCGTCTAATTAAAATACAGATTTGTGTGAAGGAAAAAATGTACAATAACCACAGAATCGAAAATAGCCCTACTTTCTGGAAAATAATACACTAAACAACAAGAGAACTGAATATTAAGAAAAAACCACTTGCGCTCTCGTTCGTTCTACACGCAGACTGACGCTCGTCCTGCACTGTTCTGATTCTCCTAGCCTTATATCTGTTCTACAGTTGCTGCTAGGCCAGCCAATTAGCACAGGCAAATCAAATAATCCGAAAATGGGAGAAAATCGAAACTGTCTCTATGAACAGCTACACTTAAGTGCTATAAAATTTAAACTGCAATAGCCCACTTCTCAGACGCGGCTGTGATATAAAGTAGTCACGCGTCTAATTAAAATACAGATTTGTGTGAAGGAAAAAATGTACAATAACCACAGAATCGAAAATAGCCCTACTTTCTGGAAAATAATACACTAAACAACAAGAGAACTGAATATTAAGAAAAAACCACTTGCGCTCTCGTTCGTTCTACACGCAGACTGACGCTCGTCCAAAGTGAATAATTTTCTCTAAGTCTTGACTGGAAACAAAGCACAATTTTCTCTAAGTCTTGACTGGAAACAAAGCATCTAATTCTTGCAATATTTTTTAGATGATAGTATGCCGATTTAGTTATTGCTTTGACATGACTACTAAAGCTAAGGTCTGACTCTAGAGACACACCAAGATTCCTGACTTGATTTTTAGTTGTTTGACCTCTAGAGTGAAAGTATGCAGTCACCTTGAGAACTGCATCTTTGTTTCCAAACGCAATGACTTCAGTTTTGTCTTTGTTTAACTGAAGAAAGTTTTGGCACATCCAGCTGTTTACTTCATCAATGCATTGGAACAGGGAGTCAATGGGGCTGTAATCGTTTGGCGATAGGGCTAAGTAAATCTGTGTGTCGTCTGCATAGCTGTGGTAAGAGATTTGGTTCTTTCTCATTATTTGGCTCATTGGGAGCATGTACAGGTTGAATAGGAGTGGCGCAAGAATTGAGCCTTGAGGAACTCCGCATGTCATGGATGTCCACTCAGACTTATGGTCTCCTATACTCACATAATAACCTCTCGCTTCTAAGTATGACCTGAACCATTTTAGGACTATCCCAGAAAGTCCCACCCAGTTTTCCAGCCTGTCAAGAAGTATGTTGTGTTTCTAGAAGTATGTTTCTATGTTTATTCACTTTGCTGGGGAAGTTCGTGTAGCCAAATCTGCGCGGATTTAGCGCAAATATGCAACTTGTGAGTCATCATAATATATTAAATACAGCGTATTTCGCAGAATCTGCGCATTTCTGGCTTACTTGAACACACACGTCACTAAGCAACAAACAACGGTGCGCTTGCTCACTTGCATTGAAGTAATAGCGAATATTAAAAAGCATTTGGTTAACAGAAAAGACATTGTTATTTATTTTCCAACATCCTACATGTTCTGTGTATTGTATTGATCTGTCCACCTAAAACAACTTTTTTGGTAAAAAAAAAAAAAAAAAAAAAGGCCTTTAAAATCGATTCCCTATTTTCATTTTCGAATCTTGGGTTGGTTGGTCCGATCGATTGTGCAATCGATTTTCGAACGTAAAGTGACAGCCCTACTATAAATACATAGTTACTAAGATTAACCATGAACAAAATGAGCCTCACAAACTCGATCAGAAGCTGCAGGAATCCAGGCTTTCTTCGGAGCGTCCAGGTTCAATCGCCTAATTGCACGCAACCATTTCATTTCTTTCGTTTTTCGCGATCCTTTTCGGAGGGAATTCGAGAGAACTTTTTATCAGGCCCCCAACGAGCCGTACAATCGACCACACAGCAAGAGTGAACCATCCTCTTCTCTAAATCCTCCTCCAAACGTGCAAAACAATCAAATTACAGGTATCTAGCGGTGTTTCCTGCCACACGGTGATTCCCATGATGCAACGCGACAAACATAAACAATGACGTCACAAAAGATCCACCTATTGTTTAATCCTATGATAGTGTGTTTGCAAGCGATGTTTGTCTTCATAGGTAAGAGATAAGACACTGTTTCCTGATTAATACATGTTATAGTGTGTATACATACACACTTTTCACGTACATCTATGAAACGCTTGCACATGCATACAAAATTTTAAATAATTATTTGTATCTTTCCTAAATTTGCTTGAATAAGAAAAGAGGTTTTTGAAGCTACAGAAAATAATTCTTACAGTGTCGATAATTATTTGTATTTGTCATAAAGGCAAAATCTGCTTGACATAAGTAAATGGCATGAATATTTACTAATGTTTTCTCTATTGTGTTCTGATTGAAAAGAGTCGATGGCTTTAGTTAGAAAATAATAGAAGCTGTAAAATGTTAAACAATAAACAAACTAAAAAATAAACTGGATTGTTTTCTTGATTTACAGATGGTTTAAAATGCCATTCAAACTGCTGTAAGTTGCAAGTGTGTACAAATGTAAAGGATTTACATAGAGGATTTATTTTGTGTAATTTGATTTTTATCATGCAAGTTCAATGACAAAATATTTATTATCCGAATGACCATATTCTCTTGTTTAATTATATTTTTTACCTTCTACTCAGTTCATTTCTGTAAAAGAAAAAAAAAATGGCTGACATATTTATGAATCATTCAATTAGTTTAAATGCATGATGATCGCTGGCTGTTTGGCTTAGTTTATGTATTGTTAGATGCCAATCATAAGAGATATGAAAAATAAGCAAATAATCTAGGATATATGATATAAATGCTCTTAGATCATAATCTTGTACAGCAGTTTTTATCCACATTTTGACTGTATTAACAAGAGAATGATAGAACTAACCTTTGGTAAATCAAAGATCTGATATTTTATAGACCGATACCTGATCTTGCTTTCTATTAAATCAAGGTTCACTTGCATCTTCAGATTTATAAATACAATAAGATTTAAAATAAATATATTTGACAAAAAGGGAAATGAATATGCATTTTGCTTTATGCATTCATGGTAGTTATACAAAAAAAAATCCTATTTTAAGACCAAGAAATATGAATATGACACTGATGAGGATCAGAAACAAGAAATATTAATGAAATATCAAATAAATAAATGTTTTCATTGATAAAATATTTAAAAAATCAAAGCATGCTGGGTCAATTTCACCCCTTTTATGCATTAATGTGAAAATGTACAGAAGATCTGCAGGCATCAGCATTATGAATGAGAAAACGGGGAACTATTAGCTTTTCAGCAGTAAAACATGCCCTGTTAACTATCAATAATTAAATAAGCCTTTTAGGATAATCAGGAGATTATTCAGATTAAATTAAGTAAACGCAAGTGTATGGTGTTTGAAATACAGATTTGAAATGTTTTGTTTATTGCTTTATATTGTATTTGTAAAATGACTCACTCTGACTCCAATAAAACATCAACAATATAGTACACACTAATCAATAAGTTATTTGTCAGTACCTGATCTTCCTCTCTCTTCTTCGTCACATTATCTCTTTCTTTTTCTATCAGTCTCCTTATTTTGCCTTTAATCTCTTCCCTTCTCAATGCTGAGCTTTTATTAATACTGTTTTTCTTGTTTATCTGTCAAAGAAAGTAAACGTAGAGTAAACTGTTACATGTTTTATGAATAATAGCTTACTGAGGGCTTCAGCTATATCAGGTTATGTGCACATTCAGTATTAATCTTATCCCTAAAATTATGAAAAGGGCTTCGTTAATGTTTCTTGTCTCGTCACATTGTCAGTTACGAATTACATTAATCTAGCAAATTATATGTTCAATTCAAAATGGAAAAATTAGACAAAAGTTTATTAGTTTGCATCCCTGATTATTTGTGTCGGTCGTTTAACATTTCTATCATAAAACAGTTGTCAAATATTAATGTTTAGTTTATTTACTTATATTATCTCGTACTTATTAACTGAAACCTCACTCTGGCTCTCAGCTTCTGTGAACAATAAGCCCCATAGTTTTTTTTGTTTAACAAAAATGATCTAGCCTATGATCTCTTGTTAGTATTGTTTCCCTATAAAAATGTATACTTAATCTTTTATTTTCTATGTATTCTTTGTCTTTTGTTTTACCTCTTCTACATTCTCCTGAATGTATTTGTATATTTATCTGTTTCTTAATTTTAAAAAATAAAATAAAATAAATAAAAAGCAGCGTCTGTGAACAATAAGCCCGCCTACTTGGATTTGATTGGTCATCTCAACCATGTTGACAGTGACGAGCGCTGTTAGACTGAGGAGCTCAGATGAGACGGTCGGTTATCCTGGCGTTGTACAATATCCTTGCAGAAATAAATAAGAGTTTAATATCAGGGAATTACTTCACGAGCTTCATATACTGTATATGTCTCTATATGTCAGCTTTCTCTTTTAAATGACGTCAAGGCAACAAAAAAAAAACTCGCGTCTTTCTCCGGTCCTGAACGCGGCGACTGACGAACTGCGCATGCGCTTAGGGTTTGTTTGGGTTCGGAATACACGTAATACAAATGTCAACTAATATGCGAATTTAATGGCAAAGTTTGTTGTTCTTCTAAACAGAGCTTTCAGTATTTGATTCATAAACATGTACACATCCAGTTGGTGGCAGTAATAACGTTACACTAAAGAGGTTTCTAGTGTAGGCTACCGTGTAAATCCAAAAGAACAAGTATGCGAGTGCTGAACGCTTGAAGACCAGTTCAAGTATTTGTTATTATTAATCGACGAGGCAGTAACGACGTGTAAGAGTTTGAATGAAGGACAGTTGTGGAGTATTTTCACTGAATGCTGGATATCTTCAGTCTATGTTGTTGCCACACGTGAGAGATGATCCGGTTTACATAGTTTGACAAGATCTTGAGAGATGAGGTATTTAACCACTAATTAACATATTATATGCTCAGGTTTAGTGTTTCTAATGTACGAATTGATGTCACAATAATATTAATTAACGATGTGTCGTAATGTAGGCTATGGCTAATGAACAGCATGAAATGGTTTTAAATTGTTTTTATGTGCCTTGTTTAATTCTTATTTCAAATCTTGGGTTACACAAAGATGAACTTGCTTCACTATATAAATTGATTTTACTATATAAATATACTTGTTTATATAGTAATAATATACAACCTTACTATATACAGCAAAAATGTTCACATAATCTCAGAGTAATACAATTAATTGAGTATATATTTTGTGACTTTGTTTTTTTTTTACTTTGACTTTGTCTGACGCCACCAGGTCCTGTGGGCGTCAGTATCACACAGTATTCACAGTTCACACCTGCAGTGAAGCCCCTCCCACAACAATTCACCAATAAATACTGGGAATATTCCCATCATCCTACAAGAGAAGGACAAACTCCAGGAGTAGCAGCTGAAATCTGTGTGACTGTTAAAGATGGAGTTTATTAAAGAGGAGATTGAAGACATGAGTGATCCAGAACCATCCAGAATAAAACATGAAGATACTGAGGAACAAATAGGTTGGTGTCCATTCTTGATTCTTCATTGTTGACTGTTGAGAAACATTGAGGTAACTAATTCTAACTACTTAATATGTTTATTTTAGACCAGATGGAAGTGAAGGAACAAAGACAAGAACTGAATGAAGTTAAAGAGGAACATGATTTCAAAGCTCAAAAGAGTTTTTCATGGTTGAACAGTTTTACACAGCAACAGAAAACACATAATGAAGTGAGAGATCATGTGTGTTGTGACTGTGGGAAGAGCTTTACTACAACTGGCCAACTGAGACAGCACCAAAGAATTCATACTGGAGAAAGACCTTACAAGTGCTCATATTGTGACAAGAGTTTCACTCAGTCTGGATCCCTAAAATTACATGAGCGAGTTCATACTGGAGAGAAGCCGTACGACTGTACTCAGTGTGAGAAGAGTTTCAAATGTAAAACTGATCTCAAGTATCATCATCTGCGCGTTCACTCTGAAGAAAAGCCATTTAGCTGTGACCAGTGTGGTAAAGATTTTAAAATGTCATCAAATCTAAAAAAACACCAGATAATTCACACAAACGTGAGGCCTTATGCATGTTCATTTTGTGGAGAGACTTTTTCACGACAGGAACATTGTAAACGGCACCAGAAAACACACACCGGTGAGAAAAACCATGTGTGTTGTGACTGTGGGAAGAGCTTTATTACATCTGATCATCTGAAAAGTCACCAAAGAACTCATACTGGAGAAAAACCTTACAAGTGCTCATATTGTGACAAGAGTTTCACTCAGTCTGCACACTTGAAAGAACATCAGCCAGTTCATACTGGAGAGAAGCTGCACTGTACTCAGTGTGAGAAGAGTTTTAGACATTCAAAAAGCCTTCTCAGGCACATGAAAAAATATCATAAGTCGTCACAGTGACGAACATCTAATTTTCATCTCAAATAGTAAATGGTGTGAGATTAACAAAATATGGTGATGTTCCCAAAAGCACAATATCATCCAGTTTAATTTTGTGAATTTGGTGAAATGCTTAGAAAACTAGAAATACTTTTTTGTAGTCTGAATAAGGAACCAAAAGAAGCTTCAGAAAAATATTTCTTCAGTTGAAGGATCTAAAGGCTCGTTCACTCCATGGACGATAAAGATATACAGGTTAAACTTGAAAAAGTTCATTTATGTCAGTAATTCAACTTAAAAGGTGAAACTAATGTTTTATATAGACTCATTACATGCAAAGTGAGATATTTCAAGCCTTTATTTGTTATAATTGTGATGATTATGGCTTACAGCTTATGAAAACCCCAAATGTAAAATTAGAATATTGTGAAAAGGTTTTCATATCTGTAAGCCATAATCATCAAAATTATAACAAATAAAGGCTTGAAATATCTCACTTTGCATGTAATGAGTCTATATAATATATTAGTTTAACCTTTTAAGTTGAATTACTGAAATAAATGAACTTTTGCACCATATTCTAATTTTTCGAGTTTCACCTGTAATAGCGATAGCCTGGCTCCGCCCTCCTACGTACTTCCGCTCAATTTTCATTTTCCTTCAGTACTACGTCTGGGTTTGCGGTGTATTCTTGGGTTTTCTCCGGTCAATTTTTTTACCGGTCCAATCAGAGGGAGTGGTTGAGAACGATGACGTTGAGGTCGTGCGCTAGTTTGAGTCGTCATACGTCACGAGACTCACGACCAAACGTTAGCGATTGGTTACGGCAGATCCAGAGTGACTCTGGGCAGATCCAATAGTTTTAAACTTCAACAGAGGACCCGCCTTCAAGGAAGTTAACGCTTGTCAATGGAGAGTCGCCAGAGTCTCTATACAAATGAAATGTACGAGAGTCTGGTAGGATCAGGCTATAATAGCGATGCATTATACATGTGTCCTCCGAGCTGCTGACAGGGTTTACTGGCTTTGGACACGAGACAAAACAACTGTCATCTGACAGGATTTAACTGATACTTCTCACATGGAGATCCATCCGATCTAACGTTTTGCCTTTCCAGCAGGATGCCGGCAATAACAAAGTGTAAATAATTATTAATTATCTTTGACTTGGTAATTAATGCTTGAATAATACATATTAATGTCATTTATTTATTTGCCAATGTTTACTATATTGTGTTGTGATTGTAAAGAGTCGGTGGCTGTTGTTAAAAAATAATAGAAGCTGGAAAATGTGAATTTGATTGTTTTCTTAAATTTTCAGATGGATTAAAAGGCCATTAAATATGATCCAGTAAGTTGCAAGTGTGTACAAATATAAAGGATTTAAAAGACAAATTTTTTGGACAACTTTCACTGGTGTGTAATTTGATCATGAAACCGGATTATAATGTTTAATTGTGTTTACCTTCTACCTTTATTTCAATATCTATATTTATAAAAAATTATGATCACTGGCTGTTTGGCTTAGTTTAGGTTGTATAATCCAGTAGATAATAGATTCTAATCATAAGAGCTTTGAAAAATAAGCAAATAATCTAGGGATATATGGCATAAATGCAGTTGTCATTCACATTTTCTATTTTATTGAATGCTAGAACTAACCTTTTGCACATGATATTTGATAGATAGATTCATGATCTGTTGTTTTCTAATCAGGGTTGAATATCCACATTTATCCTGATTATAACTGATTTAACTCTTTAATGTTTATTTCAGACCAGGGGTGTATTCCAGAAAGCAGGTTATGTGACATACCCGGGTATGTTTAAGAGTAAGTAAGCGGATAACCTCAACTTTCGGTTCCAAAAACGGAGGTAACTTTCAGGGTATGTTAGTAGTCATAGCAACTCACTCTCTGAACTTAACCCGCTACGGAGCAGGAGCCTCTTGACACCAATAAAACGATTTAATGTGACAGTTTACAGAAGATCTCAGACATCACCATAATGAATGAGCTGAAACATAACTGATCATCCATAAACATAACTGAATGGTAAGATATATGTATATATATATATAAACAGAGCTTTCAGAATTTGCAATAGGATGGGATTTATTACTAAATGAGTGCATGTAAACATCCAGTAGGTGTCAGTAACACACTACAAATGTTTATTTTACTGTGTAAATCCAAAAGAACAAATAGAGGAGAGACGAAATGGGGATTTCAATTCCCTGGAGAATATATTTTCCTTACAAATAAAAAGATAAGTAGAAATAAATATACATCTAAAATGATATAATAAGGAATTAGAACAAGTTTAAGTGATACGATTTCTTGAAGTACTCGCATAAATAAGATGGAAGATAAATTAAGACGATTTTTAAATGCTATGAGGTTGTGAAAGGGGGGCTGTAGAATGGCACTGAAAACCATTTATTCAACAATTATACGAGCAAAACTAGACTATGGATGTATCCCTGGCTTATAGATCAGCATCTAAATCATAATTATTGGGATAATGAACAATGGTAGGCATCTAGATTTAATACAACCATTAAGAGTAGCGAAATCAGGAAAGAAGATTTTATCTAGACTCAGAGTCTCAGACTGGGACAGGTCTTCATTCAACAATGTATATAAAAGGAAAATATTGCCAAATTAAAAAAAAAACTATTGTTTTTTTTCTGGTCTGGGGAGAAGGGAAAGTGTCTCTGATCCGTAACCCACAATATATGTGTAATGCTTTATTTAAGAATGCAAGCCTCCAATAAAAAGAAGAAGAAGAGAGAGACACGAGCGCTGAAAGTTTGATCTTGAAGACCAGAGGTTGACCACAAGATTGATTCTGTTTCTTAAAGCAAACTTAAAATACTTCAAACTCAGTTAATCTGGCAACTTATGCTGGGAAACTATCCAGGTCCAGGACAGGCTAAGCCTCACACAATGATATTACCACTGACACTCTCACATACCATTATATGACTTTATTAACCACTATCTGTCTACAGTATACAGAAAATCAACTTAAATAAGGCTATACAATGATGTAAGATTTAATAAGATTGTTTTAAAAATGTAGGAATACATGTCTTTCTGGTTTTGTTTGGCAGCTGTAGTACATTTTATTGTTATTGGAAGAACATTGAAATATTTCAATTAAAAAAAAAAAAAAAAAAAAAAAAACCTTTTTAAAGCAGACGTTTAAATCACAAAATGAAAATAAATAACAAAAGCACAGACTAAATTTTAACTGTAAGATGAAGCTGAGCTTATGTCCTAATATATAAGCCTAGTCACTACAGTTATTGCTATCATAAAATACACTTAAACCTGGTTTAAATTTCTAAATAAGGCACATCTAATGTGCAACAACAAAAGACAAAAGCTACATAAATATATATTACTCAATTATGTCTTTCAATTCAAACACATTTAACACAATTATACAAATTGACATTTCCTTTAAAGACATTATATTTTTCCACATACTACAAAATGTGCATTTCTTTCTCCTGATAATACCCTCCACCAAAACATAAAAAAACATAATTAGAACAATAACCAATAAGTACATACTTAGACACTTTTACATATGAAAAAAAGATAAATAAATATCAATAAAGAATTAAAAATTCATAATTAATATATCAAACTCTCTTATAATGACACATTCATAATAAGTAATCAAATAATAATATTAAATAAGTAAATAAATAAAATAATTAATAATATTAAGGGAGGGTGGTATACAAAAAGGTATTTTATTTGATAAAATATTCTTTGATTTTAGAATTGACCGAGAATATTTTCGAAATGTATACTTTTGCTCTTAATTTCATGTTATCATCTCCATAGTGTACTTTAGAAACTAAATCTAACCAATCATTTAAAACTGGGGATTCTTGCTTTCTCAAAAAAAAATTTTGAATGCTGTAATTCTCAGTAGGCTATTCTAAATACTTTATTAATCTATTAAATACTTTTTTTAATTTGTAATCTATTAATTAGCATAGGTCCTTTACCCAAAACTATACTTTGTATCTTTATTAGGCCTATATTTGGTTTCTTAAAATATTCTTCCCTGAATTATAGGCTACTTAATCTTTTTTTTATGATTATTTTAGAAGTATTTAATGAGCTATAAGTTCACTGCAACTTATCCAACATCCTAAAGATAAATGTTTATAGTTAAAAGATATTTCTGGTGTTAAAAATATCACATATTAAATTTTCAAGAAAAATTTATATTTTAGTCAGCATTATTGCGATCCTATTTGGCGCGCGTGCGCACAGCAGCGCTCGTTGGAGATATTTGCGACTTTCCCACATTTACAGATGGACAATATACCTGTGAAATGTAAGTTTTGCACTGAGGAAAAAAAACATGTAAACACGCATAAAACAGCCAAAATATACGCTGTTTGCTTTGGTGGATCGATTTGATCCATGATCGACCTCTAGGGCTGCCTCAGAAACGCGTGCACACGCAATTATCCAGACTAGATAAACCTGGATCAAATTAGTGGGAGTGCGTGAACTTCAATGACCTCTTATCAAACCGCTGTATCCCCACTTTATTTGTTAGGTTAATTCAAGTCAGGTGATGAAGTTTAATCCCTTAGCGTCTTTTATGAAACAGGTCTCAAGTTGATATTAATCAAGGAGGCAGTAACGACCGTGTAAGAGTTTGAAGTCTTTAGTTGTGGAGTCTTTGCGCTGGATATTTTCAGTCTGTATGTTGTTGCCGCCACACGTGAGAGATGTTCCCGATTTACAGAGTTTGACATGATCCAGCTTGAGAGATGAGGTATTAACCACTAATTATTAACATTATGTGCTCAGGTTTAGTGCTAATATTGAATACGTTTTTAATGTAAGAATTGATGTTAACATTGATATTAATTAATGTAGGAGCAATGCTGGTGCTCTAATCTAGAGCTTAATTTAGTCTTTAACTTGATCAGTGTGTGTAATAATTGATTATATGGCAATTAAGCCATTTTTAGCTTAAAATGTTCACAGCGTTACTTGTAATTGCGTTTTTACTAGTAAGAATTAAATTTAGTTCTAGTAACAATTCCAATTAAAGTGTTCTACGTGCAATCCAATTAATATAACGATTCAAATTCTTATTAACAATTCCAATTTGAGAACTCTACAATTCAATTCTTTCTAGTAACAATTCAATGAGAGAACTCATTTTTTAAAACAATTTATACTAACAATGTGTGATATAATTTGTCTAGTGTATATCTTTGGTCTCATGAATGTATATCTTATCAATCTTATCAAATTATAAATCTACAACTTGGTCCCTGGCTAAATATTTTGGCTGAGGGCAAAGTGAAGTTTCAAAACTTTGTATATTTAGGCCATGTTACGGTTGTTAGGCCTGTCACGTTATTTAAATAATCATCTGATCGTGGTTATTTAATACAATATGGTGCAAACGCATGTAACATTTAAGATGCTTTTGATTTCAAGTTTTGCTGGTTAGCTTTGTCCTTGACATGGTACAAGATGACCTACAATCTAAAACATGACATTTCTGAAAATGGTAAATTAAATGCTAGAAAATTAATAGAAAGCTCTATGCTCTATGACCCTGGTCTAATTTGTAAATTATTATTTATTTATTTTTACTGGTAGTTGCATGCATTCGCTTTCATGAGCTTAATTTCTTGCACCAGTTAGGGGTGGGGAAAAAAATATATTCGTAGATGCATCGCGATGCGGACGTGGACTATTCTGAATCGATTCGCAAATGTCAAAAATCGATTGACATCGCACGCCCAGCGGCATATATTTATATAAGTCCTCTATCAATTAGGACGTCTTCCCCAGGCTTCATAAACCCACTCTCCATCCTGCCGACTATGTTTGCATCTATGCTTAGGACTCGGTTGCAGCTGGGACTCAACCCCACTGTTGCCCCATTCTACTTCTAATTAATAATTAATTAGTTACATTTATGTAGCGCTTTATCTGAGACCTCAAAGTGCTTTACATAGTAAGTGGGAATCTCCTCAACCACCACTAATGTGCAGCATCCACTTGGATCAGGGATGTTCAACTTCGGTCCTGGAGGGCCACTGTCCTACAGAGTTTAGCTTCAACCCTGACAAAAGCTCTTTTCTAGTAATCCTGAAAACATTAATTAGCTTGTTCAGGTGTGTTTAATTAGGGTTGGAGCTAAACTCTGCAGGACAGTGGCCCTCCAGGACTGAAGTTGAACATCCCTGACTTGGATGATACGACGGCAGCCATTTTGCGCCAGAACGCCCACCACACACCAGCTTACTGGTGGAGAGGAGACAGTGATGAAGCCAATCAGTATATGGGGATGATTAGGAGGCCATAATAGACAGAGGCCAAGGGGCAAATTTGGCCAGGATGCCGGGGTTACACCCCTACTCTTTTTCGAAGGACATCCTGGGATTTTTAATGACCACAGAGAGTCAGGACCTCGGTTTAACGTCTCATCCGAAGGACGGAAATTGGCTTGTAATGTTAGTTTTGTTGGGAGTGAAAGCTGTGTTCCTCTCATAACATTGGTAGACGAACTCATGAACTTGAACGTGATATCAACACAAGTTTTTTTTTTTAATGTTGCACTATCTTTTTTTTCGCAGCCAAGCGCTGCACGCCGGAGATCCGGCACGCTGCCGGAAAACTTTAAGCCCTGAATTTATTAAAGAGGAGATTGAAGACATGAGTGATCCAGAACCATCCAGAATTAAACATGAAGATACTGAGGAACAAACAGGTTGGTGTCCATTCTTTATTCTTGATTGATTACTGCTGTGAAACATTAATGGAACAAAGCTATAGTTTAACAGATCTCATGTCTCTGAAATAATGAGCTCTATAATTGTAATAGAGAGAATGCAATATATTGATCATAAACTTGTTTATACAACCTACAAATGAGGAGAACAATGGAATCAATAAAACTAAGAATAGGACGACAATATGCAAGTGACCCTTCCCAGTTTAGTCTAACGCAGTGCACTTTTTTTTTATCTAATAGATATAGAATTTTTAGCTAATTAATGGATTAAGTGTTGGCGAAAAAGATTAGACTTAGCCGTTTCTTGAAAATGGCTATGGACTCAGCAGCTCTGGTTGAGTTGGGCAGATCATTCCACCAGCAGGGAACAGTCATGTTGAAGGTCCATGAAAGTGATTGTGTGCCTCTTTGCAAGCTTCTGGGTGGCACGCAAGTCTGGAGTAATGAGTTTAGGTTAAAGGGAGCAGGGCCAGTGGTTGTTCTGTAGGCAAGCATCAGTGCCTTGAATTTGATGTGAGCTGCAATTGGCAACCAGTGAGGAGAGGAGTGACGTGCTCTCTTCAGCTCATTAAAACCACTCTAGCTGTAATATTCTGGATCAGTTGCAGAGGTTTAAGAATGCATGCTCGAAGGTCTGCCAAAAGAGCATTACAATAGTCCAGTCTGGATAGAACAAGCGCTTGGACAAGGAGTTGTGTAGCATGTTCCAGTAGGAAGGGCCTGATCCTCCAAATGTTGTATAAGGCCCATCTGGAGGACCGGGCAGTTCAAGCAATGTGGTCTGTAAAGTTTAAATGATCATCAGTCATAACTCAACCATACCTCCATCAAGATCAGCCAGGAATCTTGATGAACCTAGCTGAATGGAGAAGTTGTGATGAAGTGTTAGGTTGGCCGGGACCACAATCAGTTCTGTCTTTGCAAGGTTTAGTTGAAGGTGGTGGTCCTTCATCCAGCAAGAAATATCTGCCATGTAGGCTGAGATGCGAGCGGCTACCGTCGGATCATCAGGCTGGAATGAGAGGTAGAATTGGGTGTCATCAGCCTAGCAGTGATAGGAAAAACCATGTTTCTGAATGACAGATCCTAGGAATGACATGTAAATGGAGAACAGAAGTGGTACAAGCACTGAGCCCTGGGGCACCCCAGTAGCTAGATGTTGTGACTTGGACACCTCACCCCTCCATGACACCATAAAGGACATACCTGAGAGGTAAGACTTGAACCATTGGAGTTCAGTTCCTGAGAAGCCCTTCGTCTTTAGGGTTGACAGGAGGATCTAGTGATTAACTCTGTCAGACGCAGAAGACCGATCCAGTAGGGTGAGAACTAAGGATTTGGAAGCTGCTCTTGCCAGTCTCAGAGCTTCAGTAACTGAGAGCAGGGCAGTCTCAGTTGAGAGTATGCTTCTGAATTGAAACTGGTCCAGGAGGTTGTTTTGTGTAAGAAAGGCAGAGACTCGTTCAAGTCTTTTTTCAATGAATGGAAGGAGGAATAACCGCTGATGGTTCTTTTATTTATGAAGAATTTGTCAAAATTGTCAGCTGTTGGGGTTGATGGAGGAGAAGGTTTTGAAAAGTATGTGAGTCAGAAGAATTGTCAATTTTGTTGTGATGGTCATTTTAGCAGGAAGAGCGGAGGTATTGATACAGACCAAAGTCAGTAGGATCTTTCGATTTGCGCCAATTCCTCTCTGCAGCCCTGAGTTTAGATTGATGTTCGCAGATGTACTTGGGAGTGATTTGAGGTGTGTAGTGGAGTGACCAACGAATGGTCAGTGGAGCAGTAGCATGTGTAAATAAGGTCCAATTGGTTATCTGATTTGTGAGTATCTGGCAGCTGCAGTAGATACTCGTTTGAGGTCAAATAAGGCGGGCAGAGTGTGGAGATCAGCAGCCTTAAGTTTTTCTTGGTGGATTTTGAAGTCTCCAATAACTACGAGAGGAGTATCATCCTCAGGAAAGGATGAAAGTAATGCATCCAACTCCTCCAAGAAACTGCCAAGCTGACCTGGAGGACAATAGATGACTACAAAATGGTTTTTAGTAGGACTGGTGATAGTAATCAAATGCAATTCAAATGAGCTGTTGTCACAGAGATGGTAAAGGATCAAATTTCCAGTCATTGGAGATGAGCGGAGCAGTACCTCCACCCCTCGCGGTCCGGTGTGAGAAAGTGAAGTTAGTGGAAGGGGCAGCAAAATATGACAATCTGTTTAATTGTATTGACAAGGGAATGACAAAACTAACCTTTGGCACATTAAATATCTGATACTTGATTCTCAGAAAGATACCGGATCTCTTGTTTTCTTGTATTAAATCAGGGTTCACTTAAATTTTGACATTTATCCTCCTTGAACTGATTCTAACTACTAAATGTTTATTTTCAGGCCAGATGGAAGTGAAAGCGCAAAGTGAAAATCTACATGAAGTTGAGGAGGAGCATTGCAACATTAAAACTCAAAAGAGTTTTTCATTGAAGGAAAATTTCAAAAAGCAGCAGAAAACACATAAAAATGTGATAGATCATGTGTGCTTTGACTGTGGGAAGAGCTTTACTAGAGCCGTCGGTCTGAAACAGCACCAAAGAATTCATACTGGAGAAAGACCTTACAAGTGCTCCTCTTGTGACAAGTGTTTTGCTCAGTCTGGATCTCTGAAATTACACGAGCGAGTTCACACTGGAGAGAAGCCGTATCACTGCACTCAGTGTGAGAAGAGTTTCAGAAGTAAAACTGATCTCAAGTATCATCTGCGCGTTCACACTGGAGAAAAGCCATATAACTGTGACCAGTGTGGCAAAGATTTTAAATCGGTATCAAGTCTAAAAGAACACCTGAAAATTCACTTAAAGGAGAAGTCTTATTATCCATGTTCATTTTGTGAAGAGTTTTTTACACGACAGGATCATTGTAAGCGACACCAGAAAAAACACACTGGTGAGAAAGATCATGCGTGTTTGGACTGTGGAAAGCGCTTTATTCGAGCTGACCATCTGAAAAATCACCAAAGAATTCATACTAGGAACAAATATTTCAAGTGCTCATATTGTGACAAGAGTTTCTCTCATTCTGGAAACCTGAAATCACATGAGCGAGCTCATACTGCAGAGAAACCGTACTGTACTCGGTGTAAGAAGAGTTTTAGATATAAAAGAAACCTTCTGACTCACATGAAGATATGTCGTAAGAAGTTGTCACAATGAGCAATATTTTATTTTCATGTCGTATACATTCAAGTAAATTGTGTGACATTAACTAAATATGGTGTTGCTCCTAAAAGCACAATATCATCTAGTTCTACTTTGGGATTTTGGTGAAAAGCTTAGAGAACTAGGCTTGTTCGTAGTTTAAGAAACTAAAAGAGTGGTGTTTGAAGTGTCAGAAAAAAAATTGTACAGTGTCAATAATTATTTGTATCTTTCTTATGTTGCTAAATCTGCTTGAATGAGACAGACATGGCATTTACTTGTTTACTATATTTTGTTCTGATTGTACAAGTCAGAAGTTAGAAAATAAGATGCTGTAAAATGTTTAACAATAAACAAATTGCAAAATAAAGTTGCAATAAAGTTTCTTAATTGATGGATTGAATGCCATCAAATCAATAAGTTGCAAGTGTGTACAAATATAAAGGATTTAAAAGACAGCCGTTTTAAACAACATTTATTGGTGTGTAATGTTAATTTGTACCGTGCAAGGTTAATTGCACAATATTTATCTGAATCACCATTGGCCTGTTGCATGAAGCTGGTTTCAATTGCTACCTAGGTAAATTTGAGTACTTTGGACAAGCTTTTTTTTTTTTTTTTTTTTTTTTTAGCTCAAAGAGGTGTATTGGTTTTTAGCAGTGTTTAGTGCATGGTAACTTGTGCTACACTGATTTTATTCTGGGTTTAGCCAGGCATACACTGTGTGATTTAAGCAAGGTTACCAACTCGCACTGTACGAGTAGATTGCATACATATCCGGGCCTCATCTAGTAGTAGCCTTTATTGTCGCTAGTCACAAGTACCAGTGAAATTAGCCATCAACCTGTCCATGCACAAACATACATACAATATGACAATGGGGTAGACAAGACAGGAAGACGGAGCATTGAGGAAAATAATACAGCATGACATGAGGATAGGTGAGGGGGAAAAAAAGGCAACTCCCAGACTATGCTCCTGTGAGGAGTACAGTCTGGGAACAGGAAAAAACACCTCAGCAACATTAGCACCTAATCAGTACATGAACCTACAAGACTTGCAACAGGGGAGGGGATTGGGGGATGGAGGTGATCCAGCACAGGCAAGCAGCCATCCGGTCCTGCAGCCTTTCGGCGCTGGTCACAGACCCGCCCGCCAGGCTGGGGGGTACAAAGCGGCGAAGGCGAGGGATTCGAGGGTGGGGGGTGATTGCATATCTGTGTATATATGTAAGAGTTTGTGTATGTGTAGGCCTGAATATTCGCTCCGCCTGGCATCCAAATCTCGGTGCCTCAGTCTGCAAGATGTCATAGCGTTAACACAGCAAGTTGCCATGGAGACAACCTTGATTAGGTCCCAAACAGAGTCAACAATCAGCAGGTGTCCGTGAGAGATGGGGGAAGGAACGCAAGAGCGGCTCACTGCAGTGCTCTTCCGGGGGAGTTGTTGTTCCAACAGCGGCCTTGGCCGAGGCCAGTGCTGGTTGATGGGGCCGAAAGCAGATAAGATTGGGATTATTTGGTCTTGGGGCGAGTAGCCGCATTCCTTTGCACGATTACTCTCTTAGTCCATTCTGGTCCATCAGCTTTTGCAAAGCCGTGAGCTTCTCCATGATGTTATCCAGATTTCGGGTCACCTCCCTGATGTTATCCATAATGCGGTTAATAGTCCCAGCCTGAGTGCTGACCGCTCTGCCCTGCTTCAATCATGCCGGGCAGCATTATGGGGCTTTGGACAGCTGTCACCGTTTTCTTAATTTCTTGATAAACCAGGGCAATGCCTAATCCAGTCAGCAAAAGACCTGTTATCATGGTTCCGAATAGGTAGATATCTTCAACGTCCTCCACGGAAAGAGCCGCCAGACACACGACCCGCCACCTCTCCCACGTGTCCATCGTGTAGCCAGCTGCGAACGTTCCGGCAGGGCAGTCAGGTTCCCCCGAACCCAAGCTTCTCGTCGAGAAGATGGTGTCAATTGCGTTGAGAGACCAGTTGATCAAATCCATGATTTTTAGTTTGGAGAGCAGTGCGGAGAGAGTCTCTCAAAGTTAAGACATAAGACTAGACGAGAGGAGCGAAGCAGGGAAGGTCGGGGAGGAGAGGGAGAGAAAATGTGACCGCCTTCGTTGAGAGCCAGAAGAGGCATCCCAGATTTGAAAATATTACTTAAGAGTTGATCATTCCTGAAGGCCCTGACTGAAACCCCATGGTACGCTACTGAATATAAATATTACACTATGTATATAATTAATAGAATATATTCACATAATTTTATTACATTGACTAATGTTAAACTTTGCTTTTAAATTAATATAACTATTTAAAAATACAAACTTTAATATACAAGCTTTCAAACAGACTAAGCTTACGTGTTTTCTTATGAGCTCTTTGTGAACCTATGAATGTGTCACGATCTTAGCCTGTGTGCCCGTCTTGTGTGAGGACTTTTGTGTTATTTCCTGACTTGTGTCATGTTTTGTAGTTGTTGTTTTTTTGTTTTTTTCCAATGTGGATTAGTCTCTTCATGTGTGTGTCTTGTTAGTTACCCTTGTGTGTTCCCTTAACAATAAACCGCACCCCTTGTTAGTCTGTGTATAAATGGCCCTTGTGTTTCTCTTGTGGTTTGTCAGTAGTTGTTTGCTGTACCATGTTCCTGTCCTGAGTTTCTTTGTCTGCCCTGGATTCCCTGTTTATAAAAGTAGTGCTTGCATGTGGATTCTCTCTCCGCTTCATCCCTGCCTCCCTTTGCTAAGATGGCCGACACACGTCCACGGAGGCCATTTCCTAGACACTCAGCACTGCCTCCAGAACCAACACTGCCCTGGCTCCCTGAAGTGTCGACTCCGCCCTGGCCGCCTGCTTCACCCTGACGTCTGCTCTACCTCAGTCTCCAGGCTCTCTTCCGTTCCACGGGCCTGGCCCTCCTTCCCGCCCCCCTGGTCCGCCTCCTTCCCGCCCCCCTGGTCCGCCTCCTTCCCGCCCCCCTGGTCCGCCTCCTTCCTGCCCCCCTGGTCCGCCTCCTTCCTGCCCCCCTTCCCGTTTCTCTTGTGGTTTGGAAGTACCGTGCCCCTGTCCTGAGTTTCTTCGTCTGCCCTGGATTACCTTTGTTTATATTGATATTAAAGTAGTGCTTGCATGTGGATTATCTCTCTCCACTTCGTCCCTGCCTCTCCGTTACAGAATTATTAGGATGGTAACATGACGCTGATCATCAACTTTCTGTCAACTCAGGCTTTGATCCTGAGTTTAGGTGTGACATCAGTCTCGAACAGCCAATCACATGCTGTGGAACAGTCAAACTGTGATTCACTTTAAAGGTGATGATGCTGTAGTTTTTTTCAGCCTGTTGACACCAATAAAATGTGCTTAATGTTCCACTTTACAGAAGAATGAGGTGAAAATAGGGAACTTTTGGAGACAAAGAAGCTTTCAGAAGCTCAGGTAAACATGATAGTTCTGTTAATGTTTTTTTCTTGTCAAACAATCAATACTAATTAAACAAACCTTTTAGGATAATCAGGTTTTGTGTGCGAAAGAATTCCATGAGAGATTTGTCACACTTGAGTTAAGCTAAAGATAAAAAAAAGAGAAATTAGAATTTAATTTGCTAACAACTACGAAAAAGTAGAAGATAAAACAACATCTAGACAAAGCTTTTGTTGAATTTGGATTTTTTTTTCTTCAAAGGCTTCATTGCCAGCAATTTTACTTCTTCAAAGTCCTCACTGTCTGATGAAGATCTCATACGAACACTGATGCCTCCCAGTCTAAAAGATGACAATGACTTCAGCCACTATAATTACATCTCCAATGTCTGGAGGTGGAGGTAGTGGAAAAATAATTATGTCCCATCTGTAAGACATGGAACAGCTTACAAATTATATAAAAATAAAAAAAGATAGGAAGACGACTTCTATTTAGTCACTTGTTTTTCATTTTCCAGATCTGGTCCTGTGGGCGTCAGTATCACTCAGTGATCACAGTTCACACCTGCAGTGAAGCCCCTCCCACAACAATTCACCAATAAATACTGGGAATATTCCCATCATCCTACAAGAGAAGGACAAACTCCAGGAGTAGCAGCTGAAATCTGTGTGACTGTTAAAGATGGAGTTTATTAAAGAGGAGATTGAAGACATGAGTGATCCAGAACCATCGAGAATTGAAGATACTGAGGAACAAACAGGTTGGTGTCCATTCTTGATTCTCCATTATTGAGTCTGTTGACTGTTGAGAAACATTAAGAGACTTACACTAATAGATCTAATGGCTGTGAAATAATGAGTACTATGACTATAATAACAGAGAAAAGGCAACTTTACAATCATAAATGTATTATAATCTGACATTGTTTGATTTATATTAACAAGGTAATGACAAAACTAACCTTTGACTCATTAAAGATCTGATACTTTATCGTCATCAAGGCCCAAAATCCCTGACCTCTCTTGTTTTCTGCTATTAAATCAGAGTTCAGTTGAATGTTCACATTCATCCTCCCTGAACTGAATCTAATATGTTTTATTTTAGAACAAATGGAAGTGAAAGAGCAAAGACACACACCACCATATCAAGTTGAGGAGGAACATGACTTTATCAAAACTCAAAAGAGTTTTTCATTGCAGGAAAACTGTAAACGGCAACAGAAAACACATAATAAAGTGAGAGATCATGAGTGTTGTGACTGTGGCAAGAGCTTTACTAGAGCTGGACATCTGAAACTGCACCAGAGGATTCATACTGGAGAAAAACCTTACAAGTGCTCATATTGTGACAAGAGTTTCACTCAGTCGGGACCTCTGAAAATACATGAGCGAGTTCATACTGGAGAGAAGCCGTACCACTGTACTCAGTGTGAGACGAGTTTCAAATGTAAAACTGATCTCAAGTATCATCTGGGCGTTCACTCTGAAGAAAAGCCATACAACTGTGATCTGTGTGGTAAAGATTTTAAATCTGTATCAAATCTAAACAAACACCAGATAATTCACACAAACGTGAGGCCTTATGCATGTTCATTTTGTGGAGCGACTTATTCACGGCTGGATCATTGTCAACGGCACCAGAAAACACACACCGGTGAGAAAGATCATGTGTGTTTGGACTGTGGGAAGAGCTTTATTAGAGCTGAGCATCTGAAACAGCACCAAACCATTCATACTGGAGAAAAACCTCACAAGTGCTCATATTGTGACAAGAGTTTCTCTCAGTCTGGAAACATGAAAGCGCACGAGCTAGTTCATTCTGGAGAGAAGCCGTACTAATGTATTCAGTGTGAGAAAAGTTTTAGAAATTCAAATAACCTTCTTCGACACTTGAGGAAATGTCACAAGTTGTCACAATGATCAACATTTCATTTTCATGTTTAAGTAAATGGTGTTGAACAAAATATGGTGCTGCTCCCAAAAGCACAGTATCATCTTTAACTTTGTGAATTTGGTGAAATGATTTGTAAGATTTTTTTTTTATAAAGCTTCAAACACTACTCTTTTCTGTGTCAATAAATTGTATCTCTCCTACTGGGTAATAATTGCAAAATCTGCTTGAATAAGGACATATTCATGTCATTAACTTATTTAGAGTCAGTGGCTGTAGTTAGAAAATAATAGAAGCTGTACAATTTTAAACAATAAACAAACTGAAAAATAAAGTCAATTGTCTTGATTTACTGATGGTTTAAAATGCCATTAAGCTGCAGTAAGTTGCAATTGTGTACAAATATAAAGAATTTAAGGAAGACAACCATTTTTTGACTACATTCACTGGTTTGTAATTTGATTTTTATAATCAAATTTAAAAGACAAAACATTTTTATCAGAATCACCAGATTATCTTGTTTGATTATATATTTACCTTTTAGACAACTTTTATTTCAATATTTAACATTTTTCAGTGATCATTTTTCACTGCGTGCCTTTAGTAAATCTAGACAGTAGTTCTTTAACGCGAAAAGAGGGTTTGCGTCTGTTAGTAAATCTGACCCTTTAAGTCTTAAGTTAAGATCTGACAAGTTAATTTATGAACAACAGGGGCGTAAAACTGTTTGGGTCGTATATCTACCGGCTCCAGCCGCTACTGCCTACTAGCGCGGTCGAGCTGTGGGCCGCCATCTTAAACCGGTCACCCGCTCCACTCAGTGTAATCTGTATAGCAGGTGCAATGAGCTGTCAGCACATTTAATTGATCATATCTCACTGAATACCGAACTGATTTTCACGCGAGTTTTTTTCTGCAAATGTCATTCATGTAGCTATGATACAGGACACATGGTTCGGCATATTTTATATTCATAGTAGGCTTAACAGTAATATAATATTCTGATATAAGATATAAAGTGACCAGACGTCCAAAATCAAAATATGTCATGTAGGATATATGGTATTTTATAAATCACACACTATAAATATGATAAAGAAGCAGAAACAGATAGTTGCAGTAAAGTAAGATATTTTAATAAGTTGAAGAAACAATAATGATTTGTGACACACACACACATACACTTGATTTGCGCATCGCTGTCGTGTGTATTACACAGGTAACGTTATTACATAACACACACTGGATACACACACACTGGATACGTTACATTGCTTCCTGATATCACGTGCGCAAACACAAATAACCTATATTTATATATGTTTATACTACAGGGCCGTTGAATGCTTGTATCTGATAACCGTGAAGCTCTTGTAATTATTACTTTACCCCACCTCTCCATGCCGAGTGATGCAGTAAACATAGCCTAGCTAACGTTAACTGGCTACGAGTTCAGTACAGTAATATCAAAGATCCTTGCTCCTTCTCAATTATCTGGTAATATTCTATTCACAAAATACAACCAAAAGTACGGTAATGTTAAAATGTACTTGTGAAAAGTAATCCCGGGCCCTATTTGCGATGATCCGCCGATTAGAACAGGAAAATGCTCCACAGTGCTCTGGAATCTGACTGCTGCTAAGCAACGGAACTAGGAGTACGACCGGTTTAAGATGGCGGCCGTATTTCTCGGTGCCCAGCGGCCAATAGGGCATCTAGTCTCTATATAATATCTATGGTTGTAACAGTTACAACCACTAGATGGCACTATTTACAAACTGCCTGTCATGCCTGGTACAACCACTAGATGGCGGCAGAGCGCTATGAGTATTCGGTTTCTACCACAGAGGAACAATTTTACCAAAAACAGGATGTAGTTCCAAGGGGGTAATCCATCCGCCGGAAACTGAAGCCTCCGCGGGCGCCGCCATTGTAGCAGAACTTCACCTGCTGTTACCATTCCATTGACTCCCATTCATTTTTGCGTCACTTTGACAGCGAATAACTTTACATCTGAGGCGTTTAAAGACTCCATTTGTCCATTATTTATTTCTAAAGAAACTCGACAATGTATAAAAGGCTCCATTACCTTGTACCTTACGTTATGGCCCCGTAGAAGCCGTTTTTGTAAAAATAGGCTAACGATTGCGTCATAACTCACGCGACTCTCTGTCGCACTGTAGAGAAATTACCGTATAGACCGGCGGAGAAGCTCGCAGGCAATCGGGGGAACGTGAAGGCATTAAGTCCGATAAAGTCAAGGGAGAAGCCCATAGAGAGTGATAAAGTTGATAGCTCATGGACAGCTAATACTCACGCTCTCCGTCTCTGCGAGATTCGGAAGGGAATGATTCAGATTTCTCTCCGCACAGCTACTAGAAGACTGACAGCTGTCAGACACGTTGCTCACGTGTTCAAGCTCAGTTTGAGTCTGCGCAGTTCGCCTGGCGATCAGGAAGTGAGTGCTTCAAATGGGCTTCACTTTTCTCCGTTGAAGTCTATGGGGTCGCTGTGTCCATCTTATATACTGTCTATGTGTAGTTCTTACCTCCCCTGTGCTAGGGGTGCTACGTGTCGTCTGTTTAAACAACAACACTAACTTTCAGACAGTGTTAAAACAGGCTTTTATGTTTTAAAACATCGCGAAAACAAATCGATGACTGTTAAAGATGGAGTTTATTAAAGAGGAGATTGAAGACATGAGTGATCCAGAACCATCCAGAATAAAACATGAAGATACTGAGGAACAAATAGGTTGGTGTCCATTCTTGATTTTTCATTGTTGACTGCTTTGGTGGCTGTGAAATAATAAGTAGATATTGATGATAAATGATGGAGAAATACATCTAAATGATCATAACCTTGTATATAGCAGTTGTCATACTTATATTAACAAGTGAATGACAGAACAAAACGTGGAAGACTCTGTTGCTTTTTGCTATTAATTAAGGGATAGTTCACCTGAAAATAAAAAGTCTGTCATCATTTACTCACCCTCAAGTTATTCCAAGTCTGTATGATTCTGTTTGTTGAACACAAAGGAAGATATTTAGAAGAATGTGTGTAACCAAGCAGATCTCACCACCCATTGACTACCATAGTAGGAAAAAAAATCATACAGGTTTGGAGCAACTTGAGGGTGAGTAAATGATGATAGACTTTTTATTTATTTTAGGTGAACTATCTCTTTAAATCAGGATTTACTTGAACTGATTCTGTATTTCTGTGTCTTTTAGACCAGGTGAGAGTGAAAGAGCAAAGACAAGAACTGAATGAAGAGGAGGAACATCGTAACTTTAAAATTCAAAGAAAAAAAGCCAAAAAGAAGCACACCTGCACTCAGTGTGAGAAGAGTTTCACATCTTCATCCGCACTCAAGTATCATCTGCGTATTCACTCTGGAGAAAAAACATTTAGCTGTGATCAGTGTGGTAAAGATTTTATTTCATCATCAAAACTAAAATATTACCTGAAAGTTCATTCAGACGAGAAGCCTTATGTGTGTTCTCTCTGTGGAAAGAGTTTTTCTCGGCTGGCTTTTTTTAAACGGCACCAAAAAATACACGATGAAGTGAGAGATCATGTGTGTTGTGACTGTGGGAAGAGCTTTACTAGAACTGACTGTCTGAAAGAGCATCAAAGAATTCATACTGGAGAAAAACCTTACAAGTGTTCATATTGTGACAAGAGTTTCTCTCAATCTGGAAACCTGAAATCACACGAGCGACGTCATACTAAAGAGAAGCCGTATCGCTGTACTCAATGTGAGAAGAGTTTCAGAAGTAAAACTGATCTCAGTCATCATCTGCGCATTCACTCTGGACAAAAGCCATATAACTGTGATCAGTGTGGTAAAGACTTTATTTCGTCATCAAATCTGAAACTACACATGATAGTTCATTCGGACGAGAAGCCTTATGTGTGTTCTCTCTGTGGAAAGAGTTTTCCACGGCTGAACAGTTTTAAACTGCACCAGAAAACACATGATGACGTGAGAGATCATGTGTGTTGTGACTGTGGGAAGAGCTTTACTAATATGGCCAATCTGAAACAACACCAAAGAATTCATACTGGAGAAAAACCTTACAAGTGCTCATATTGTGACAAGAGTTTCACTCATTCTGCAACCCTGAAATCACACAAGCGACGTCATACTGGAGAGAAACCGTATCACTGTACTCAATGTGAGAAGAGTTTCACCCAATCAAGTAATCTAGTGAATCATATTAGAAAGCATTGTTTTGTGTCACAGTGAGCAAATGTTTTGTTAATGTGAATCTAAGTCAATGTGTAGTTAACTAATAAACTAATGTTTCTGTGAAATGCCATAAGATTTGTGTTTTTTATGTTGGAGAACAAGAAAATGATTGAAATATTTGATTGAAGGCTTACTCAAAGATATAACAAAATTAAAAGAGACTGGAAACAAATGTAAGAAAAAACAACAACAATCAGTTATTTTTTTAATATATGAAGCAATTTCTTAAATGTAATTTTTTTTATTTAATATGGAGTTTTTTTTTTTTTTTACTTTTGTTACATAAAACCTGTAATTTCATAAACAGATTTCAGAACAGATCAGAAAAATTATCGTTATTTTAACGGTAAAAATGCTACAGTGAAAAACTGTTAATTGGTTAATGTTTGTGTGAATGGGTTACTGCAGACGCCTCTCGACTACATTTCAGGCGAGGCAAGGCGCATCTCAAACAAACCTATTGATATATGGTAAACGACATCATTGTTCATTACTGTGTTTAGTTTACGATGTAGGATAGTGTGGCAGTTTGAGACTTTAGGTGAATTCCGACTACGCCACCCGGATGTAATCCGGGAACCCAGAAATAGTTTGAGTACATAAAGCACACAGGTACGCAATGGCTGAGTCAGATACCAGACAATGGTGAAAGTACAAACAGTTTATTAAAAAAACAATTTACTAAACACACTTTTTAATAAAGAATCTTAAAACCAGACACGTCACACATTACACACACACACACACCACTTCAGAACCTGGGGAATTTGTCCTGGATATCAGATCAACACTGCAACCACTCGTGCTCTCTCACAACACTACACTCACTGTGAACACTGCAGACTGTCAATCAAACCACCACCACACCCAGAAGACTTCAGGAACCACGAATGGCCCCAGATTCTGAAGGGAGAAAACAAAGAATATTCAAATGCAAAAAAATGATACACGAAACATGCACTCTCACATCAAGGTTGTCAAAGAAGCATATACAAATCACCCACACGGCCAAACAGGCCAGTTTCTCTGTAATGACCGTGCTCAGCACGTTAGCGGGAGATTCTAGACCACGCCACAAACTTCCTGACAGAGAAATGAGCGACAATGTCACAAACAGTAGATCAGTTCATCACACCATAATGAATGCAGAATTCGGCTTAAACACCCATATATAAACTATATAAATACAAGGGTGACATAGAGAATCTGTCAGTGTGCACTTATTTCCCCCCCAACCTCAGTTCAACAGTCGAGGAATACTGTCACATTAAGGATCAATTTTAGAGATATCCAGGCCGGCTGTACGTTCGACGCGTGTTTCGATCGACTTGAATACAATCCACAACCGGATGGAAGCAGTCTGTTGAAATATAATACAGCTTCTCAGATAAAAGTAGACAGTTTGAGCAAGAGACGGAAATGAGGGCGAGCACGGTAATTTATACGTGAAACGCCACCCCATCCACTTCAGGGTCGTTTAATATCACACGTAAACAAACAGTCAGTAAGTGGCGTGAGCCGACAGCGTCTGCCAATCTTCAAGGTCTGCCAAGCCTGCTGCAACACCTCCACGCTTGTATCGCTGTTAAAATATAACATTAAGTTAAGGAGATGATCCTCCCACTTTAATCGTTAGCTTAGGCATAAGAGAATATCACATACCTGTGGTAAATGACTCACGGTGCTCAATGCACTCAATAGCGTGCTAATAAAGAAAAACTCGTAGTGATATCTGTTTGCCTCTCATGTCTGCCAGTCTCCTCTGCCGCACTGCAAAGTAAACGAGTCCCAAAATCACCCTTCCTAATCCGAACATTCAAGATGCGTTAGACACAGAAAGCCCTTACCTCCTGAACCGAAAACGGCGCCCCGAAAGTGACGTCACTTCCCCAAAACGGAATAAACGCTCGCCCAGATGTCCGTCGCATCTCCTTTTATCCTCGCGGAAACGCCATATTTGGGAATTAACCCCGTGATGGCTAATCACATCACCACAATCTACCCCCCCATTAGTCATCGTAGTCCCGACGATGAGAAAAAAACTACTGGTCCCACGGTCTGAACCAGACCAGGTCCAAACCAGAACTGGCAGAAATCTGATGGACTTCACTTCCTGCCGCTCGCGGCAAGTGGTGCCGATTGGAGTGCTGACCTGCCCCAACACGGCCCGTTCTTCTTGGGGCATCCCCTAATGAAGCGGGCGGCCCCGAAGCTATAGGCTCCGACTCTAACCGAGGGTCAGCGCCATGTCCTCCCACTAAAGGCTGGCCAGTGGATTCTTCCACTTCCGGAGCTAGGCTGACCCTGGCCTCCAAGCGGGCTCTACCCCCCTCTACACCTCCTTGAGTACCCGACGGGGCCGCTACCACCACACGGGCCAAGTCCCCGTCATCCAGCTCGTCTTCTATCTCCAGAGGGGATGATGGTTCGACCTGCCCTACTAAGGGCTCGGTACAAGCTGGATTGTTCTGATTACGAGGTTTCAAGGACGCCCGGTGAACATGACGAACCTTCTCAAGGTCCTGTACCGGTGCAATTGTATACACTGACCCGCCATCTCGTGGAGTCTTGACTACCTTGTATACCGTCGAGCTCCAAAGGTCCTGGATCTTATGACGTCCCACGAACCCATGCTCGCGCAGATAGACCAACTGACCCTTGGATAATGGCTGTTCCCTTACTTGGCGATCGTGCTTAGCCTTACGATGTTGGGCTGCCGCCTGCAACCGCTCACGGGCGCCATCAAAAGCTACTCGAAGCCGGGATTGATGCTCTTCCACCCAATGGTGGACCCTACCAGCCACCGGCTCCTGCACCCGACCCAGCAGGAAATCCACCGGCAATCGAGGTTCCTGCCCAAACATCAAATAGTAAGGGGCTTCTCCAGTGGCTTGGTGGGGAGTGGTGTTATAGCAAAACAATACCTGGGGCAAACAAGATGCCCAGTCCCTCTTTCTTCCGGTGGGCAAAGTCCGCAACAAATTATGCAAGGTACGGTTAAACCGTTCGCACTGGCCATTGCCGGCTGGATGGTATGGTGTTGTGCGGGACTTGTCCACCTGGTAGAGGTTACACAACTGCTGAATAAGACGAGACTCAAAATTTCGGCCCTGATCCGAATGGATTCGGCCAGGGACCCCAAACTTATAAAACCACTCACCCACCAAGACACGGGCCACGGTCTCCGCCTGTTGATCCCGAGTAGGGACTGCCATCGTAAACTTGCTAAAAACGTCTGTCATCACAAGTACGTTTTCTTGCCCAGAATGAGAGGGTTCCAAGACTGTGAAGTCAAGGGCCACGATCTCGTTTGGACGAGAGGCCAACAAGTGTGCCATATAACTCCGAGCAACTGGTGCAGCCCCCTTGGCCTGTTGACACCGCTCACACTGCTGTACCCATTGGGTTACGTCAGCAGACATCCCTGGCCAGTAGCATCGTTGTCGCACTAACTCCAGGGTGCGTTCGATGCCCTGGTGCCCATGGCCCTGATGTAATTGGGTCAGTACCTCCGCTTGTAACACAGCGGGCAGCACCAGTTGGAGCACCTCCTCACCACCATCGGGACGACGGACCCTTCGATATACCAGACCTTCCTGTTCTTGTAGACGGTCCCACTGCCGAAGTAATATTAACACCAGATTAGGTAAAAATCGTCTCTCCTGAGGCCCTGGGCCTTGCCCTTGACGCCAATACCTAAGGGCTACACTAATAACCGGGTCCTCCTCCTGTAGAGCCACCAATTCTGGCCCGGATCGAGCTGGCATAGCCTGCACAGCTCTCACCGCAGTGGATCCAATTGGGCTTACACCCGCTGCGCGCCGCAGCAGCTCAGGAACCAGCATACCTGACTGGCTATTATCCCCGGTGGACTGTTCCACCGAAGGTAACCGTGATAATGCGTCCGCATTTTGATTAGACCTACCCGATCGATACTGCACTACAAAATCAAAAGCCGCTAATTCGGCTGCCCATCGCTGTTCGGTGCCGCCCAATTTTGCAGTGGCTAGGTGGCTCAGTGGATTGTTGTCGGTCCGGACAATACATCGATGACCCAGCAAGTATTCGCGAAATTTTTCCCCCATAGCCCATTTTAAGGCCAAAAACTCAAGCCGCATCGAACTGTATGTGGCAGTATTACGCTCTGCTGGTCGAAGACTTCGGCTAGCATAAGCCACTGGCCTCACCTTACCATCGACCTCTTGTGAAAGCACTGCCCCCAGCCCTACATGGCTGGCGTCAATCTCTAAGATAAACGGAAGTTTGAAATCCGCATAAGCAAGAACCGGCGCGGTAGTGAGTTTCTGCTTCAAAGTGTGGAACGCTTGATCGCATTGTTCTGACCACCATGGCGCTAATTCCTGCCTCCGACTACTCCCCTTCCCTTTATTTGCCTCAGTTACCAGCCGATGTAACGGAGCTGCTACCTGAGCAAACCCTTCTACAAACCGCCTATAGTAGCTAACAAACCCCAGGAAGGTCCGCAGCTCTGACACAGTCTTAGGATAAGGCCACTGTGCTACGGCCTCCACCTTTCCTGGGTCCGTAGCCACTCCCTGGGACGATATGACATGTCCCAAGTACTGCACCTTTTCCTTAAAGAACGCACATTTTTCCAGCTTCACTTTGAGGCCAGCGGCTCGCAGGCGAGCCAGCACCATCCTCAACCTCTGCAGATGGGATTGGACCGATGAGGAGTACACGATAATGTCGTCAAGATACAATAAGACAGACTGATGACGCTGGTCGCCAAAGAGCCGCTCCATCAAACGCTGGAAGGTACCGGGTGCATTGCACAGGCCAAAGGGCATACGATTCCATTCGTATAACCCAAAGGGTGTGCAAAAGGCGGTCTTATAGCGATCGGATTCAGTAACAGGGACCTGATTGTACCCGCTGGCCAGATCTAATGTAGTGAACCAGCGGGCCCCTGTTAAAGAATCCAATGTTTCCTCGATTCGGGGCAACGGAAACGAGTCTCTTCGAGTTTTAGAATTGAGTTGACGGTAGTCTACGCATAAGCGGAGGCTACCGTCCTTCTTCTTTACCAATACTACCGGGGAGGCATATGGACTGCAACTCTCCTTGATCACTTGTGCATCCAAAAGCTGGCCAATATGGGTCTTAACCAACTCATATTCCGATGGAGGGATTCGTCTATAGCGTTGTCGGACTGGAGTTTCATCCAATAGAGGGATGTCGTGAGACAACAGGGTAGTGCAACCAAGGTCTCCCTCGCCGGTGGAGAACACACTCTGGAACTCCCAAAGGAGAGCCCTTACCTGTTCCTGCTCTTCGTCCGACAACCCTTGCAGTTCTACCTTGTCAACGCATCCCGCCTCTGACACAGCAATCCCATCGCAGGTTACGAGCCTAGCAGTATCAGTCGAAACCTCCTTCAACCCTACCGGAGGATCCACAAAATACACCTCCTGCAGCTTACCTAGGATTGTTGTAGGATATAAAACCGCGTCAATTAGACCGACATTAACCACGGGTACCAAAACTGTACCCCCGCTCACGCGCACCAAAGACGGAGAGGCTAATAAGCCCACGGGTAACCCGGTCTCAAGGGGCTCAAATAACACGGTCTTACCACTAAACACGGACGAGCACGTAGCAGCTACAAATTTCAGAGTGCCACCGGGAACCCGACACACTCGACGGCCACGGATTTTGGTATTACCTCCGCATGGAAGAACGCCATCCACTTTTTGACAGGCTTGGAAGGCCTGGGATAATCCCGCATCCCGCGCTACTAATGGTAGATCGAATAAGGCTGCTCCGTGTTGTCCGAAGAGCTCACTATAGCAACGACTAAGAACATTCATCCCCAGAATACCCGGAGTACTCGGATTAGCGCCTGGGGGGTCGCGAACTACCAGTATTCCACAACCGGATACGGTGCGACCACACAGTCCAATGTCTAATTCCATATACCCAATGTATGGAATTTCCAGTCCATTGGCGGCTCTGAGGCGCAACCAGTGGCATGACTGCAACCGATCCTGGCCCCATGGTTCAAAACACGACCTAAAACAGCTCTCTGTAATGGTTGATACCATGGAGCCAGTATCTATCAGGCAGGGCACTGAGACACCCCCGATCGTAACAACAAGGTGTGGGCAAGAGGAGACTAGACGCGACGTGGAGAGACCATCAGAAAAGATACGAGAGCCATTCGTAAACCCAACCGGACTGTGGCTCTGCAGCCCGGTGGGGACTAGTTTTCCGACGGGTTGGAGAAGCCAGACCTCATGCCGCTGGATAACGAGTCAACGGGGGGATGAGTTGGAGGGCCAGGAGGGTGAAATTGCCGAGTACAATCTCGCGCAAAATGACCAGGCTGCTGACACCGTCGGCAAACCAGGGATGCAAAACGTGGTGAACGACCGCGAAACTGGGGGCTTTGGCTACGGGCTAGAACCTGAGTAAGTTGATCAATTTGCTTTTGCTGCTGCTGCAACATTTCCCGTAATTCACCTAATTCTGATGAACGCCTCCCATGTTCGGAATTTATCCCCGTATCGCCTTGAACCCCAAATTGATTCCCATGCACCAAAGGTGCCGATTGACTCCGGCCCCTAGCACCGCCTGGCATCCCCTCTCGTTCCCAGCGAATGGCTTCCTTTCGAACCTCCAAAAGTGTTGCAGCAGGCTGACGCCGCACTAGCTGTTTTAATTCTCGGCGTAACGCATTATCCAACACGCATTCAATGAATTGATCCCTCACTATGACATCTGCATTCAAAATAGCATGCGGTGACTGTTGTTTAAGTTTATCGAACAGACCCAAAAGTACCAGGGAAAATTCTTGTAACGTTTCTCCCTCCAATTGTCGCCGCGAGTAAAAAGCCTCTTGAAGTGCAACATACGATACTGCACAACCATACAGCTCGCGCAGTGCTGAAATTATTTTTATTGGGTCATCTCTATCCCTACTGGGTCGATATTTAATTTCGTCTCTAGCCTCTCCTTCGAGATGATCGAACAAAAAGAAAGCTTTTTCAACAACAGTCATGGTCCGTATGCGCATACACGCCTCTGCTTCTTCGATCCATTCTTCAACGCCTATACCAGATCTACCGTTGAATTTTGGACAACGGCGTTCTCGCGGCACGAACACGAAGCGTTCAACGGTACCAACATTTGAGTCGACGGAACTAGGTGTTACCGGTCGCGAAGCACCACCAGAGGCTGCGCCAGGATCAAGCAACTCAACCGGTGCCCGCTCCTGTCGCAGTCTCTCATTGTCAGCCTTTAACTGAATCACAAGCTCCCTCATTTCCTGTAATTCAGCCTCCATAATTAAATGCTATCGGGGGGGGGGGCACTTACCAGGCAAATCCACTGTATTGTCACCACTCGTACAAAACACACACAAAAACAAACGAAAAAAAACAATCACTGTGTCTGAATCTGTCCAACAGCCACAACACCCTGCCGACTATACGCCAAATGTGGCAGTTTGAGACTTTAGGTGAATTCCGACTACGCCACCCGGATGTAATCCGGGAACCCAGAAATAGTTTGAGTACATAAAGCACACAGGTACGCAATGGCTGAGTCAGATACCAGACAATGGTGAAAGTACAAACAGTTTATTAAAAAAACAATTTACTAAACACACTTTTTAATAAAGAATCTTAAAACCAGACACGTCACACATTACACACACACACACACCACTTCAGAACCTGGGGAATTTGTCCTGGATATCAGATCAACACTGCAACCACTCGTGCTCTCTCACAACACTACACTCACTGTGAACACTGCAGACTGTCAATCAAACCACCACCACACCCAGAAGACTTCAGGAACCACGAATGGCCCCAGATTCTGAAGGGAGAAAACAAAGAATATTCAAATACAAAAAAATGATACACGAAACATGCACTCTCACATCAAGGTTGTCAAAGAAGCATATACAAATCACCCACACGGCCAAACAGGCCAGTTTCTCTGTAATGACCGTGCTCAGCACGTTAGCGGGAGATTCTAGACCACGCCACAAACTTCCTGACAGAGAAATGAGCGACAATGTCACAAACAGTAGATCAGTTCATCACACCATAATGAATGCAGAATTCGGCTTAAACACCCATATATAAACTATATAAATACAAGGGTGACATAGAGAATCTGTCAGTGTGCACTTATTTCCCCCCCAACCTCAGTTCAACAGTCGAGGAATACTGTCACATTAAGGATCAATTTTAGAGATATCCAGGCCGGCTGTACGTTCGACGCGTGTTTCGATCGACTTGAATACAATCCACAACCGGATGGAAGCAGTCTGTTGAAATATAATACAGCTTCTCAGATAAAAGTAGACAGTTTGAGCAAGAGACGGAAATGAGGGCGAGCACGGTAATTTATACGTGAAACGCCACCCCATCCACTTCAGGGTCGTTTAATATCACACGTAAACAAACAGTCAGTAAGTGGCGTGAGCCGACAGCGTCTGCCAATCTTCAAGGTCTGCCAAGCCTGCTGCAACACCTCCACGCTTGTATCGCTGTTAAAATATAACATTAAGTTAAGGAGATGATCCTCCCACTTTAATCGTTAGCTTAGGCATAAGAGAATATCACATACCTGTGGTAAATGACTCACGGTGCTCAATGCACTCAATAGCGTGCTAATAAAGAAAAACTCGTAGTGATATCTGTTTGCCTCTCATGTCTGCCAGTCTCCTCTGCCGCACTGCAAAGTAAACGAGTCCCAAAATCACCCTTCCTAATCCGAACATTCAAGATGCGTTAGACACAGAAAGCCCTTACCTCCTGAACCGAAAACGGCGCCCCGAAAGTGACGTCACTTCCCCAAAACGGAATAAACGCTCGCCCAGATGTCCGTCGCATCTCCTTTTATCCTCGCGGAAACGCCATATTTGGGAATTAACCCCGTGATGGCTAATCACATCACCACAATCGGAAACCTAATTTAATAACATAAGTCTTATTTAGACTTATCCAGGCACGGAACACAGTGGACTCTGTGACCGGTTTTAACGGTGTTTTTGCAAACGCAGTAATTCACCATCGTGAAAATACACCTGCGTATACTAACTACCTAACTTACATAACTAACTAACTAACTAAATAAATGTCCTAATCACTAATTCTCTCGCTCTATCACTCGTACAATTATCAACACAGCTCAGCGACCTGGGGAGACATCTCCCTCGTATGACGTCAAGCGATTCGTTTGGGGGGAGGAGCAGTTTTAAGTGAGTACTGAAAATAACTAACTTTTTCATCTTGTATTCTGCCTTTAGGCATCGAAAAACATACAAAACAATAGATCAACTTGTCAAACCTGTATTTCCCCTAACTATTTTGTGTTAATCATAATTACAAATTTAACCTGACATACACACTTTAACTAAAGCAGTAATATGTTCATTGAAGGAAATCTTATCATCTATCCATATCCCCAAGTACTTGTATGAAGACACTCTCTCAATTGATTTCCCATCTAATGACAAAATGCCACAATTGTCGAGTAGCTGTGCTCGAGCTTTTGAGAAGACCAAAACTTTGTTTTCTGTGTATTTAAAGCCATTTTTAGACTCAATAATGTATAGCCGCGTTTCCACCGCGGGAACTTTCCCAAGGAACTAGGAACTTTGGGCTGGTACTCGGTGTGTTTACACCGCAGGAATCAGGGTCTAAATGAAGTTCCGGGTAAATATTTCCCCCTCCGAAAGTCCCTGCTCGCGAGGTAGTACTTTTTCAAAGTTCAGGAACTTTCGGGGGTGGGACTTGTGCGCTAAACATGCTGATTGGTTGTGTTCACGCCGCATTTTGACTGGATGACTCCACGCAGCATTCTATTTTAACCGGCATTTTTAAAAATCTATTGCGGTTCGTGGCTTCATGCATTAAGAGTTGTCTGTCTGCAAATATGGAATTTAATAAAAAAAAAAAAAAATAATAAACAGCTGGAACGACGACGAGGTTCAGGCTTTATTAAGCGTATTTGTGTAACAGGAAATTTTCTGCGCGTTCGTCCCAGCCATCTCACATTCAATGTCCGCAATACATCACAAATACAACTACAGCACAGTTTGAATCTCCTCCATACTTATTATAAATGTGGCGCTTAAAACTGATTACTGTCCGTCGCAGACTGGGAGGAGCAGTCGCGCGCAGTTTATAATCTTCCCGGTACTTTGGACCGCGGTGTAAACGCAGAAAGCAACCGGTCTGGGGCAAAAAAAGTTCCTGGGAAAAAAGTTCCTGGGACAAATTGTTCCGGGTAATTTCGGTGGAGACGCGGCTTTTATTGCAATGCCTGAAATGCAGTCTGAAGTTCCTGCACTGCTACTGAAATGGTGGAAGCCTGGGTGTAAACCACTGTATCATCAGCGTATAAATGTAATTTGGCTTGAACATCTCTATCCAACTCATTTATAAAAATTGAAAACAGAATGGGTCCTAAGATTGATCCCAGGGGGACACCTTTAGTTATCTCAAGAAAATCAGATTTATAACCTTCAGCATAAACACATTGAGTACGATCTACAAAATAATTCTGGAACCATGCAACAGCCTTCTCACTTAAACCAACTGAACATAGTTTGGTCAATAACAATCCATGGTCAACTGAATCAAATGCCTTAGAAAGATCAACAAATAATGCAGCAGAATGTTGCTTCTTTTCTAAGGCCCCAATGATTCAATTTGTCACTAATGTAGCAGCAGTGATAGTGCTATGGCCACTTCTGAACCCTGACTGAAAATGATTTAAAATGTTTTTATCAGTCAAATACTGTTTTAACTGTACATTCACAAATGATCCCAAGATATTTGACAAAACAGAAAGTTTTGATATTGGACGGTAATTATTCAATTCTGATGGGTCTCCACCTTTATGTAAAGGGAGAACATAGGCTGCTTTCCAACTTTTAGGAATGGAGTTAGAAAGAAGACTCAAATTAAAAATATGCGCTATGGGGTCAGCAATAATATCAGCTGCCACTTTTAACAGAAAGGGATCCAGGTGATCTGTACCTGCTGACTTTTTGTGATCAATGTCTCTGAGGGCTTTATGACCTTCTAAAACTGAAATCGGTTTAAAATTAAACAATTCCCGATTTACATTTTCAGATACTGACATAGCAGGGCATGGTACAGATTTATTTACGGTTTGATTAAATATGAATCCAGCCTGAATAAAATGTTTATTAAACTGATTGACTATGACTGCTTTTTCTTTTATTTCATCTGAACCAATAAGAATCTGTTCTGGGAAGTTTGAGGTCACACGTGCACCCGACAAAGATTTAATTGATTTCCAAAACTTTAAAGGATTGTTTAAGTTTTCTGTGGTTGACTTAAAAAAAAAACCTCAGATGTTAACAATAACACTGAGCGCATGCATCTCCACGTTATAGTAAGAGGTGTGACCTTTCCGGTCAACGTGCGCTAAGCTGCTGTCGAATCACAACACAGGAACCGCTGGCACAATCAGAACTCGTTACGTATTTCTGAAGGAGGGACTTCATAGGACAAGGAAGTCATCAGCCCGTTTTTAGGACAGTGAAAACAGCGGTATACAGATAAGTACATTTTGTGAGAAATACTGTTTTTTTACACGCGAAACATGAACACATGTTATATTGCACACTGTAAACACAATCAACACAAGCTTCAAAAACACAGGAAAAACGGGACCTTTAACTAATTTGCGGGCATCAGGGAGCCGGTATCAATATGCGGGAGACTCCCAGAACTTCCAGGACACTTGGGTCTGAAATACTTCCACACCGCTGACACGGCTATTCTGTAAGTTAGCTAAACTCTCATACTCATGCGACTATAATTGGCTACTACTGTTATCACGTGACAGGCTGCGCCGCTTAACTGGATGTCGCAGCAAGGGAAATGCTAATATTCAAGCATGTAGGCGATGGTTTAAGCTAGATTTTCTCATGGTTTGTGTTGGATAGATATCGGATCATATTTTTATTTTTTCCCCTCAGATCTCCAATCTAGCGTTCTGGGCCAGTATCGGCACGATACCGATGACGTGGATCAGATCGGGACATCCCTGGCTATTTGACACCAATAAAACGATTTAATGTGCCAATTTACAGAAGATCTCGGGCATCTCCATAATGAATGAGCTGAAAACAGGAACTTTCAGAGACAATGAGGCTTTTCAGCAGCAGTTAAACATGATGGCTCTGTACTTTTTAAATGCAGATTGGATAAAAACACAGTGATCACAGTTCACACCTGCAGTGAAGCTCCTCCCACAACAATTCACCAATAAATACTGGGAATATTCCCATCATCCTACAAGAGAAGGACAAACTCCAGGAGTAGCAGCTGAAATCTGTGTGACTGTTAAAGATGGAGTTTATTAAAGAGGAGATTGAAGACATGAGTGATCCAGAACCATCCAGAATAAAACATGAAGATACTGAGGAACAAACAGGTTGGTGTCCATTCTTGATTCTTCATTGTTGACTGATTTGGTAGATGTAAATTAATAAGCAGTATATGGATAATCAATGATGGAGATATAGATCTGAATGATCATATATAGCAGATGTCAAACACATTTTAACTATATTAACAAGTGAGTGATTGAACAAAACGTGGAAGATCTGGTACTTGATCTCTGTTGCTTTCTGCTAGTGATGGAGAAAAATTATGATAAGTTGGAAGAATGTTTGTAACCAATTACTTAATGTAATATTTTTCCTACTATGGTAGTCAATGGGTGGTGAGATCTGCTTGGTTACAAACATTTTTCCAAATATCTTCCTTTGTGTTCAGCAGAACAAACAAAATCATACAGACTTGAGGGTGAGTAATGATGACAGACTTTTTATTTTCAGGTGAACTATCTCTTTAAATCAGGATTCACTAACTAGGATTATAACTGTATTTCTGTGTCTTTTAGACCAGGTGAGCGTGAAAGAGCAAAGACAAGAACTGAATGAAGAGGAGGAACATCGTAACTTTAAAACTCAAAGAACAAAAGCCAAAAAGCTGCACACCTGCACTCAGTGTGGAAAGAGTTTCACACAGAAAGGAGAACTTAACAAACACATGAGAATTCACACTGGAGAGAAACCGTATACATGCACTCAGTGTGGAAAGAGTTTTACTCAAGCATCAGGTCTCAGTTATCATCTGCGCATTCACTCTGGAGAAAAGCCATATAACTGTGATCAGTGTGGTAAAGATTTTATTTCATCATCAAATCTAAAACAACACCTGAAAGTTCATTCAGACGAGAAGCCTTATGTGTGTTCTCTCTGTGGAAAGAGTTTTTCACGACAGGACGGTTTTAAACAGCACCAGAAAACACACAATGAAGTGAGAGATTATATGTGCTTTGACTGTGGGAAGAGCTTTACTACATCTGAGAATCTGAGACAGCACCAAAGAATTCACACTGGAGAAAAACCTTACAAGTGCTCATATTGTGACAAGAGTTTCATCCAGTCTGCACATCTGAAAGTGCATCAGCGACTTCATACTGGAGAGAAGCCGTATCACTGTACTCAGTGTGGAAAGAGCTTTACTGCAGCTTCTCATCTGAAAGAGCACCAAAGAATTCATACTGGAGAAAAACCTTACAAGTGCTCATATTGTGAAAAGAGATTCACTCGGTCTGGAAACCTGAAAACACACGAGCGAGTTCATACTGGAGAGAAGCCGTATCGCTGCACTCAGTGTGAGAAGAGTTTCACCAAATCAAGTAATCTAGTGAATCATATTAGAAAGCATTGTTCTGTGTCACAGTGAGCAAATGTTTTATGAGATTCACATTAAGTAAATGTGTAGTTAGTTAACTAATAAACTACTGTTTATTTGAATGCTGTTAATGTGAATTATTTATTTTTTTTTCAAAATTATTGAATTATTAGATTAAACGCTTACTCAAAGAAATATCACAATTAAAAGAGGTTGGAAACAAATGTAAGAAAAAAATACAACAATCAGTTATTTTTCAAAACATGAAGCAATTTCTTCAATTTTAGTTTTTTTTTAAAGCTTTTGTTACATAAAACCTGTAATTTCTTAAATAGATTTATTTAAAAGTACACATTTCTCTGCAACATAAAAGTTGTATATAAGCTCTGTAAAATAACAAATAAAATGACAATTTCACTGACAATGTGTGATTTTGTGAGTAAAGGTTTTCTACAGATCCAATACTTCAAATAAACAATGAGATTTATATAAAGCAAATGTATAGTGAAAAAAACTTGTGTTACGTTACATTTTTTTTTTTTTTTTTTTTGTAACTTCCTTAATTGTCATTTAGCTGTCACTTTCATTTCAATGTATACATGACAGATTTTTTTTATATGTCATTTATTTCTAAATTCAGAAATGTATATGAAAGAATGTTATGACAAATTGTCATCCATAAACTCGGTATAATAAATGTTCTAAAACTTTTCTATAATTCGCTGCTCGGTCTGAATGAAAATTCAAATGATAAATACTGAGGTCCCAAATCTGAGCTTGCTAAAGTTTCACAGATCTACATATGTGCATTTTCAGATATTGGAAGGCCAAACAATTGCAGGGCTGCCAACTCTCACGCATTGACCGTGAGACTCACGAAATTGACACTTTTCACACACGCTCTCACGCCACACATCCATTTTCTCACGCATAGAAAAGAGGACACCGACAGACAAGACAGAGCAGTTTACTTCTGATATAAAACAAATTATCAGCTCTCAGATTATGTCAATTTTATTACGAAATGCAAACAATAAATGCCGTTTTGGCGCTTGTAAATGTGACGTGACAGATCTCTGTAGCAGTGTCTCAGTTCAATCGGCACGTGACCGATCATCTTTTACTCTTCTTTACTAGTAAACCCGAATGAACAATAGGCATGTTGAAAGATATAGTACAACTTAACAAAATGCATATGCCACGGATTAATCAGTGTTTTTCAGCCGCGGTAAGGTCAGTAAAACAGGAAGAGAACAATGTCACCTAAATACATTTACCGAAAGCCATTTAATGACCAAACCCAGATAGCAAACAGTCATTGAAACTATGTTAAATCAACATTCCGTTGTCAACGTTAAGTCATTGAATCAACGTCGATCTCTAATGTTGATTCTACATCGTTTTGCAGCCTTTTTTAATATTGAAACAACATTGAAATCCCGTCCGTTATTTCAATGGTATTTCAATTATCAGGAATATTGAAACAATGTTGAAATTTCAACTGAACTAAGGATCAACGTGATTTCAATGGAATTTCAATCGTTATTAAGCCATAGAAAATGATTGCTATATGAAAATAATGCCCTAAATGAAATAGCCTATAATGAATATCCTGCTTTATCTACAACCAGGATGTTAAAAAGTGATGAAACATTTGAAAGCTGCCTATAGCCTAAAACACTGACCACACCACAACATTTAAGGAAAAAACAAATTCATTTTATTAGCCTTATTTCATTATTTGTCCTCTTTAGCCAATTTACAGTTCATGGTCATCTGACGTCTGAATGGTGTCGTCCAGTCCCTCCTGCTCGGTCTTGCGCAGAACAGCCACTTTTGCACAGCCAGTAAATTAGGTGATGCCGGCTGTCCTCATCTGCCGTAAGAGCGTCTAAAACAGAAAATACAAGCACAATGCAAAAAATTTGCCTTTAAGTTAAACAGGGAACACCCACATATTTGCACACTTGGAAACAAATTCAGTAGCCTAGCTAGGCCTTAGCGCTCAGAAAAAGTGCATGTCAGAACAAAACGCCAATGAAATGTAGGCTATAACCGGCAAAGCTTTAAAGCACGAGCAAATAATAAACTTTTGTGATTGCGAATAACTGCAGTGTTCTGTGAGTGTAACTGTACCGCTGCGTTAACGTGTGATGTGAATGTATGTCGAGTTGTACAGTGTTGGGACGGAGGCGACAGAACTGAATGTGCGCTGTAGCACGATACCATTTCTTCAAAAGCAGATCGTGGAGACATTTTAATAAAATCTATTTCAATGTCTGCAGCACTGCGTCATGTTAACGAGTAAATAACCATGTTAACGAATAGCCTAACAGTATTTGATTTGGTACAATATCGAACATTAAGCAAGCTTACCTGATCGTATCGGTCCGGGTCCAGAATTAGCGGTGTCCGGAGCAGTACGTTAGTCTACCACCCGTTGATCTCCCGGTCATCCAAAAATCGATGGATTTTCAATCATATTTCCCGGTCAACGATATGTCGATGACTTTTCAACCACAGGTCATTTTCCCGGTCAACTCTAAATCAACGACTTTTCAACACATTGGCAATCGCCCGGTAAACCAAATATCAATGTTTAATCAATCATAAAGATAACTATAGATCAATGTTGTTCCAATGCTGTTGCCATCAACATTAATAACGACAGGTTTCATCGATATAGATAGATAGATAGATAGATAGATAGATAGATAGATAGATAGATAGATAGATAGATAGATAGATAGATAGATAGATAGATAGATGCCTTTATTCATCCCCACTGGGGAAATTCAAATGTCCAGTAGCATAAAGTGTGTGTTATCTATTCACAGTATAGCAATAGCAATAAGCCCTAAAAAACTCCAATAATAGCATTATATACAAATTAAAATTAAAAATAAAAGTCACTGAATAAACTACTATCAATAGTATTAAAGTCCACTTCAGACATGTCCATTATACAGTCTTATGGCAGCTGGAACGAATGACCTCCTAAACCTCTCAGTCCTACAGCTCATGGAAAGAAGTCGGCTACTGCGGCTGCTTTGCTGAGCAACCACAGTGTCATGCAGTGGGTGGCTCTTATTCCTAATGATGGATTCAATCATGGCCATCATTCTATCCGCTAACAAGTCACCCACTGAGTCGACACTCCTTCCCAGCACAGACACACACTTCTTGACCAGTTTGTCGAGTCTGTTCCCCTCCCTGGCCGTCATACATCCGCCCCAACACACCGCTGCAAAGAAAACAGCACTGGCCACAACCGACTGATAAAACAAGTACAGCATCTCATTGCAGACTTGGAATGATTTTAACTTCCTGAGAAAATAAAGTCTGCTCTGACCTTTCCTGTATGCTGCATTTACGTGTATTGACCAGTCCAGTTTGTGGTCCAGGTGTACTCCCAGGTATTTATACGTCTTGACCACCTCAATGACTTCTCCCTCAATTACCACTGGTAGGTGAGGATGCGCCTTACGCCTTCCAAAGTCCACTATCATTTCCTTGGTTTTGGTGGTGTTTAAAATGAGACTGTTGCGTCTGCTCCAAGTCACAAACTCAGAGTTGACCCTCCTATACTCCTCCTCATCTCCTCCCTTCACACACGCTGCCACCACAGTATCATCAGAATATTTTTGTATATGGCACGATGGTGTTCTGTATGAGAGATCTGACGTGTATAGAGTGAAAAGGAAAGGGGATAATACAGTTCCTTGTGGTGCTCCACTACTTGTTTCCACAATGTCTGAAACCGTGTTCCCCAGTCTAACATACTGTGGCCGCTCTGTCAAGTAATTGTTAATCCATTCGATGAGAGTAGTCTCCATGTTCATTTTCTCTAGTTTGCCTCTCAAAATTTGAGGCTGTATGGTGTTAAATGCACTCGAAAAGTCAAAGAACATCAACCTCACATACCCTTCCGTCCCATCGATTGTGGGCCCAGAAGCCGGAGTAGGAGTCTCTCAAGGATCTTCATAATCACAGACGTGAGGGCCACTGGTCTATAATCCTTGACCCCGGAGGGTCTCCCACCCTTAGGCACTGGCACAATGCAGGATGTCTTCCACTGCTTTGGCACCTGACTCTTATCGAGACTCCGGTTAAACAGTTTGTGCAGAGAAACTGCCAACTCTGCAGCACAGTCCTTTAGAAGCCTTGGTGGTATTCCATCCGGTCCAGCTGACATGCCCGGACGTATTCTTCTAAGCTCCGCCCTCACCTCCTCCATGCTATATTATACATTGTTGGAAACTTCAGAGGTGGAGCAGCCATCATGTGGAGCAGAGAAGGCAGGAGCAGCAAGGTTAGAGCAGCCGTCGTGTGGAACAGAGGAGGAGGAGGAGGAGGCAGCAGAGGTGGAACAGTATTCGTGCGAAGCAGAGAAGGCAGCATCGGTAGAACAGCCGTCATGTGGAGCAGAGAAGAAGGCAGCAGAGATGGAGCAGCCATTGTGTGGAACAGAGAAGGAGCCAGCAGAGATGGAGCAGCCGTCGTGTGGAACAGAGAAGGAGACAGCAGAGGTGGAGCAGCCATCGTGTGGAGCAGAGAAGGAGGCAGCAGAGGTGGAGCAGCCGTCATGTGGAGCAGAGAAGGAGCCAGCAGAGGTGGAGCAGCCGTCGTGTGGAGCAGAGAAGGAGCCAGCAGAGGTGGAGCAGCCATCGTATGGTTCAAAGGAGGCAGCAGAGGTAGAGCAGCCATCGTATGGATCAAAGGAGGCAGCAGAGGTAGAGCAGCCGTCATGTGGAGCAGAGAAGGAGCCAGCAGAGGTGGAGCAGCCGTCGTGTGGAGCAGAGAAGGAGCCAGCAGAGGTGGAGCAGCCATCGTATGGTTCAAAGGAGGCAGCAGAGGTAGAGCAGCCATCGTATGGATCAAAGGAGGCAGCAGAGGTAGAGCAGCCGTCATGTGGAGCAGAGAAGGAGGCAGCAGAGGTGGAGCAGCCGTCGTGTGGAGCAGAGAAGGAGGCAGCAGAGGTAGAGCAGCCATTGTATGGATCAAAGGAGGCAGCAGAGGTGGAGCAGCCATCGTGTGGAGCAGAGAAGGAGGCAGCAGAGGTAGAGCAGCCGTCGTGTGGAGCAGAGAAGGAGGCAGCAGAGGTGGAGCAGCCGTCGTGTGGAACAGAGAAGGAGGCAGCAGAGGTAGAGCAGCCATCGTATGGATCAAAGGAGGCAGCAGAGGTAGAGCTGCCGTCCTGTGGAACAGAGGAGCAGGCACCGACCAGAGCAAACCTGTTATAAAAGTGGTTGAACTCGTTTGCCAACGAGACATCCCCTTGGATCACCCCTCCGTTCTCCTTATAGCCAGTAATCACTCTCATTCCCTTCCACACTTCTCTTGTGCTGTTATGCTGCAGTTTTTTCTCTAGTTTTTCCTTGTAATCTTTTTTTGCTTGTCTTATGGCCTTCTTCAAATCACGTTGGGCAGCTCTGATTTCCTCCCTGTCCCCCGCTTTAAAAGCCTCCCTCTTCTGATTCAGAAAATGCTTTATTCTGCTCGTAATCCAAGGCTTATTATTTGGAAAACATCGAACTTCTTTAACCGGAGCCACCACATCCTTGCAAAAATGAATGTAGTCAGTCACACATTCAACTGCCGCATCAATGTCATTTTCTAACCTATGTGTATCCATTAATATGTTCCAGTCAGTAGCCTGGAAGCAGTCCCTCAGAGCTTCGCTGGTCTCTGGGGTCCACCTCCTGTATGATCTGGTGGTTACAGGCAGTCTCATTACACAAGGTCTGTATGACGACCTGAGATGTATTATGTTGTGATCTGACTTACCAAGAGGTGGCAGGGCACATACACTATAAGCATTTTCCACATTAATGTAGCAAAGATCCAGAATACTGTTATGTCTCGTGTGACAGTTGACATACTGTGTAAAGCCGCCCATAATTGAGTTAACGTCGACCTGATTATAATCTCCCGAGATGGCGATCATCGAGTCTGAGTATTGTGACTGTATTCTTGCCACTGTGTCCTGAATGACGTCACACGCTACTGAGGGATTTGCACGCGGTGGAATGTAAACAGTAATGGCGATGATGTGGGAGAACTCTCGCGGCACATAGAAAGGTCTTAGACTCACCGCTAGTAACTCCACAACCCGGCAACAGATTTTTTCCTTAACAGTTATATGACTGGAGCAGCACCATCTGTCGTTCACGAACAGCACCAGTCCGCCTCCTTTCGTCTTTCCACACTTCTCCAGCTGTCTATCTGCCCGCACTAAGGAGAAACCACACTGTTATAAATTTCTTGTAATTTTACAGGAAATTCCTGGCTAATAGTTGCCGTAAATTGACTGTAAACAGTATACAGGACTGTTATTGTAAAATAACTACAACAAGGGACTGTACTAGAATTTCCTGTAATTTCACAGGATAGAATACTGTAAATATTACAGCAAAATGTTTTATTTACGGCAACTCAGTAGCCAGGAATTTCCTGTAATTTTAGGGATTTCCTGTAATTTCGCAGGACAGAATATTGTAAATATTACAATTAAATGTTGTAACTTGGATAAATGTCCTCTTTCAGACTTCTGCAAAGAAAAACAAAACACTTAGTATTTTTTTATATATACTTTTATTTTCTCTTAAAACATATGAGAAACCAGAGTGCACAATGCACAAACAATCTACTGTACCAAACTGGTTGAACATGAGTTGTCAAACATACTAATGTCCCCTGCCCACTAATGTCCCACTTACTGCTCTGTCGGACGCGGGTCGGGTTCGGTTACTGCTCTGTCGGACGCGGGTCGGGTTCGGTTACTGCTCTGTCGGACGCGGGTCGGGTTCGGTTACTGCCCTGACGGACGCGGGTCGGGTTCGGTTACTGTCCTGTCGGACGCGGGTCGGGTTCGGTTACTGCTCTGTCGGACGCGGGTCGGGTTCGGTTACTGCTCTGTCGGACGCGGGTCGGGTTCGGTTACTGTCCTGTCGGACGCGGGTCGGGTTCGGTTACTGCTCTGTCGGATGCGGGTCGGACGCGGTTCGGTTACTGCTCTGTCTGCCTTTTTTCACTCCTCCCCTCACAGCAGACGCCTCAGGACTACATTTCAGGCGAGGCAAGGCGCATCTCAAACAAACCTATTGGTATATGGTAAAATCGACATCATTGTTCATTACTGTGTTTAGTTTGCGATGTAGGATAGGAAACCTAATTTAATAACATAAGTCTAATTTAATAACATAAGTCTAATTTAATAACAAATTATCCTTTCAACGGAAGTGAATCAATCAAAACTAACTTTAACTAGAAAATAACATTATTCAAGAACCGCTATAAAGCCAAAACAATCTGTTACCTTAAATTATAGGTAAAGCAGCTTTGAAACAATCTACATTGTTAAAAGCGCTATATAAATGAAGATGACTTGACTTTAATGACGTCACTAGAACAGTTTTTTGACTAACCTCCGCAAACAGGAATACACAAAAAAAGGGGGCGTGGTCTTGTTGCGCTCCTACAGAGAAGAGGAAGAGTTGCGTTTGTAGAGTGTTTGTCGCCATGTCGTCGAGACGCTGTTATTTTCATCCCGGAGTCAAATCACCTTTGTTTGGCCATGTTTATATATACCTTTATTTAACCAGGTGGTCCCATTGAGATTCAAAATCTCTTTTACAAGAGAGACCTGGCCAAGGTAACAGCCAAATCACAACAAATGCATAATTAACAAACAACAAATTACATTTTCACGATAAAAGAAGTACAAAATGTTAAAAATTTTTAAAAAAATTTAATTCTCAAGAAAAACAAGAACATGTCTCCTTCACAACACTCTTTACAGTAGTTTTAAATTCATTTATGGACATAAGGGTTTCTAACTTTAGCTCTTTTTGTAGATTATTCCACCCCCAAGGTGCTAAATAAGAAAAAGCAGTTTTTCCCAATTCGGTTGTAACTCGTCGCACATTAAACAGCAACCACTTTGAGGAGCGTAGCTGATAGGTACCAGAGCAAACAGAGAGAAGGTTACAGAGGTACAGTGGAAATTTGGCAAGTATAGCTTTATAAATAAAGATATACCAGTACTGTTGTCTACAATTTTTTAGTGATGTCCAACCAACTAAATCATAAAGAATGCAGTGATGGGTAAGGGACTTATTTAGTTATGAATCGTAGTGATGCATGGTAAACTGAATCAACATGACGCAGGATGGAAAATGCAGCATGCATGTACAATATATCACCATAATCAATTACAGGCAGAAAAGTAGCTTCCACAAGTTTCTTCTTAGCACTAAAAGTAAAGCAAGATTTGTTTCTGTAATAGAAGCCGAGCTTGACTTTAAGTTTTTTAACTAAAGCAGTAATATGTTCATTGAAGGAAAGCTTATCATCTATCCATATCCCCAAGTACTTGTATGAAGACACTCTCTCAATCGATTTCCCATCTGATGACGAAATGCCAGAATTGTCGAGTAGCTGTGCTCGAGCTTTTGAGAAGACCAAAACTTTGTTTTCTGTGTATTTAAAGCCATTTTTAGACTCAATAATGTATATTGCAATGCCTGAAATGCAGTCTGAAGTTCCTGCACTGCTACTGAAATGGTGGAAGCCTGGGTGTAAACCACTGTATCATCAACGTATAAATGTAATTTGGCTTGAACATCTCTATCCAAATCATTTATAAAAATTGAAAACAGAATGGGTCCTAAGACTGATCCCTGGGGGACACCTTTAGTTATCTCAAGAAAATCAGATTTATAACTTTCGGCATAAACACATTGAGTACGATCTACAAAATAATTCTGGAACCATGCAACAGCCTTCTCACTTAAACCAACTGAACGTAGTTTGGTCAATAACAATCCATGGTCAACTGAATCAAATGCCTTAGAAAGATCAACAAATAATGCAGCAGAATGTTGCTTTTTTTCTAAGGCCGCAATTATCATTTGTCACTAATGTAGCAGCAGTGATAGTGCTATGGCCACTTCTGAACCCTGACTGAAAATTATTGAAAATGTTTTTATCAGTCAAATACTGTTTTAACTGTACATTCACAAATGATTCCAAGATCTTTGACAAAACAGAAAGTTTTGATATTAGACAGTAATTATTCAAATCTGATGGGTCTCCACCTTTATGTAAAGGGAGAACATAGGCTGCTTTCCAACTTTTAGGAATGGAGTTAGAAAGAAGACTCAAATTAAAAATATGCGCTATGGGGTCAGCAATAATATCAGCTGCCACTTTTAACAGAAAGGGATCCAGATGATCTGTACCTGCTGACTTTTTGTGATCAATGTCTCTGAGGGCTTTATGACCTTCTAAAACTGAAATCGGTTTAAAATTAAACAATTCCCGATTTACATTTTCAGATACTGACATAGCAGGGCATGGTACAGATTTATTTACGGTTTGATTAAATATGAATCCAGCCTGAATAAAATGTTTATTAAACTGATTGACTATGACTGCTTTGTCTTTTATTTCATCTGAACCAATAAGAATCTGTTCTGGGAAGTTTGAGGTCACACGTGCACCCGACAAAGATTTAATTGATTTCCAAAACTTTAAAGGATTGTTTAAGTTTTCTGTGGTTGACTTAAAAAAAAAACCTCAGATGTTAACAATAACACTGAGCGCGCATGCATCTCCACGTTATAGTAAGAGGCGTGACCTTTCCGGTCAACGTGCGCTAAGCTGCTGTCGAATCACAACACAGGAACCGCTGGCACAATCAGAACTCGTTACGTATTTCTGAAGGAGGGACTTCATAGGACAAGGAAGTCATCAGCCCGTTTTTAGGACAGTGAAAACAGCGGTATACAGATAAGTACATTTTGTGAAAAATACTGTGTTTTTTTACACGCGAAACATGAACACATGTTATATTGCACACTGTAAACACAATCAAAGCTTCAAAAACACAGGAAAAACGGGACCTTTAACTAATTTGCGGGCATCAGGGAGCCGGTATCAATATGCGGGAGACTCCCAGAACTTCCAGGACACTTGGGTCTGAAATACTTCCACACCGCTGACATGGCTATTCTGTAAGTTAGATAAACTCTCATACTCATGCGACTATAATTGGCTACTACTGTTATCACGTGACAGGCTGCACCGCTTAACTGGATGTCGCAGCAAGGGAAATGCTAATATTCAAGCATGTAGGCGATGGTTTAAGATAGATTTTCTCATGGTTTGTGTTGGATAGATATCGGATCATATTTTTTTTTTTTCCCTCAGATCTCCAATCTAGCGTTCTGGGCCAGTATCGGCACGATACCGATGACGTGGATCAGATCGGGACATCCCTGGCTATTTGACACCAATAAAACGATTTAATGTGCCAATTTACAGAAGATCTCGGGCATCTCCATAATGAATGAGCTGAAAACAGGAACTTTCAGAGACAATGAGGCTTTTCAGCAGCAGTTAAACATGATGACTCTGTACTTTTTAAATGCAGATTGGATAAAAACACAGTGATCACAGTTCACACCTGCAGTGAAGCCCCTCCCACAACAATTCACCAATAAATACTGGGAATATTCCCATCATCCTACAAGAGAAGGACAAACTCCAGGAGTAGCAGCTGAAATCTGTGTGACTGTTAAAGATGGAGTTTATTAAAGAGGAGATTGAAGACATGAGTGATCCAGAACCATCCAGAATAAAACATGAAGATACTGAGGAACAAATAGGTTGGTGTCCATTCTTGATTATCCATTGTTGACTGATTTGGTAGATGTAAATTAATAAGCAGTATATGGATAATCAATGATGGAGATATAGATCTGAATGATCATATATAGCAGATGTCAAACACATTTTAACTATATTAACAAGTGAGTGATTGAACAAAACGTGGAAGATCTGGTACTTGATCTCTGTTGCTTTCTGCTAGTGATGGAGAAAAATTATGATAAGTTGGAAGAATGTTTGTAACCAATTACTTAATGTAATATTTTTCCTACTATGGTAGTCAATGGGTGGTGAGATCTGCTTGGTTACAAACATTTTTCCAAATATCTTCCTTTGTGTTCAGCAGAACAAACAAAATCATACAGACTTGAGGGTGAGTAATGATGACAGACTTTTTATTTTCAGGTGAACTATCTCTTTAAATCAGGATTCACTAACTAGGATTCTAACTGTATTTCTGTGTCTTTTAGACCAGGTGAGCGTGAAAGAGCAAAGACAAGAACTGAATGAAGAGGAGGAACATCGTAACTTTAAAACTCAAAGAACAAAAGCCAAAAAGCTGCACACCTGCACTCAGTGTGGAAAGAGTTTCACACAGAAAGGAGAACTTAACAAACACATGAGAATTCACACTGGAGAGAAACCGTATACATGCACTCAGTGTGGAAAGAGTTTTACTCAAGCATCAGGTCTCAGTTGTCATCTGCGCATTCACTCTGGAGAAAAGCCATTTAACTGTGATCAGTGTGGTAAAGATTTTATTTCATCATCAAATCTAAAACAACACCTGAAAGTTCATTCAGACGAGAAGCCTTATGTGTGTTCTCTCTGTGGAAAGAGTTTTTCACGACAGGACGGTTTTAAACAGCACCAGAAAACACACAATGAAGTGAGAGATTATATGTGCTTTGACTGTGGGAAGAGCTTTACTACATCTGAGAATCTGAGACAGCACCAAAGAATTCACACTGGAGAAAAACCTTACAAGTGCTCATATTGTGACAAGAGTTTCATCCAGTCTGCACATCTGAAAGTGCATCAGCGACTTCATACTGGAGAGAAGCCGTACCACTGTACTCAGTGTGGAAAGAGCTTTACTGCAGCTTCTCATCTAAAAGAGCACCAAAGAATTCATACTGGAGAAAAACCTTACAAGTGCTCATATTGTGAAAAGAGATTCACTCGGTCTGGAAACCTGAAAACACACGAGCGAGTTCATACTGGAGAGAAGCCGTATCACTGTACTCAGTGTGAGAAGAGTTTCACCAAATCAAGTAATCTAGTGAATCATATTAGAAAGCATTGTTCTGTGTCACAGTGAGCAAATGTTTTATGAGATTCACATTAAGTAAATGTGTAGTTAGTTAACTAATAAACTACTGTTTATTTGAATGCTGTTAATGTGAATTATTATTTTTTTTTTCAAAATTATTGAATTATTAGATTGAACGCTTACTCAAAGAAATATCACAATTAAAAGAGGTTGGAAACAAATGTAAGAAAAAAATACAACAATCAGTTATTTTTCAAAACATGAAGCAATTTCTTCAATTTTAGTTTTTTTTTAAAGCTTTTGTTACATAAAACCTGTAATTTCTTAAATAGATTTATTTAAAAGTACACATTTCTCTGCAACATAAAAGTTGTATATAACCCCTTCCTCATCACCCCCAATTTTGGCATACATGCATACATGACATACCCAGAATAAAAAGGTTGCAGCTTCTGAAGTCATTCTGAATAGACACATATCCAACATATATTTAGAAAGCCAACCCTTGAGAGTTTACAGTTCAAGACTCAAAATTAACCAGACTGTTATTAATATTGAGATATATAAGCTCAAACATAAAACAAAAACAACAAATATTAAGAATATATTTATTAAATGTATAAAAATATTATGTGAATTTAAGATAGCAACTTATTACCACAACTAAAGTGTAGCCACAACTGTGGTCATGCTTCATTTCAAATCTGAGAATGATATATCTAAAATTATGCATTTTGTGAAGCCTATTGTGAGACCATATCAGGGGAGACTTTGGAGAAGGCTAAAAGATTCTCATCAAATATGTATTGCCTGTAATAAACACTCATTTACAGTCTCTAACTAATGTCTGGCGAGGAGAACTGGCCCCATTCATGTTCTTTTCATTTAAATCGACCAACCTTTCACACCTCTGCCGGTATGAGACTTAATCTTCATTATTCTTTTGTCCTTATTCTTTTGTTTGAATCCAGCCAGATTATAGCCGTTCATTTGGCATAATGCTTGGCCATTGACACCTAATGTGCACGAATAATCCACCCATTAACTTTACTCTTGTTAGGAAACAAACAACACCAAAAATATATTATTACTTTAAATGCGAATTCTTTAAAAAATATATACATATAAGGAATAGAAAGCTCGTGTAGCAGGTGCAACACAACAAGTAGCTAACGTTAGCCTCCAGCTACATGACACAATTTAATTTATTAATATTACACTTTTATTTAAAGCTCACTTTAAAACACCATCGAGTATTTGTATCATATTCCGGTCGTGGTTTAAAATGGTTTCAAGTCAAAAAAAGATTTTGAAATATGTCATTTTTAGCATTTTATATGAAGCTATGAGCTATGCTTAGCCTCACCTTTATTTTTTATTCATATAAAAATACCCCGAAACGCACGAAAACAACACACAAAACACATATACTTCAATCGTGCATTTAATAGCTTCTTGTTTCGGTGAAGAAATCTCACTTTCGCTTTGTTTATCATGGATATCCAGAATGAGGAAGTATAGACAGGACGCGTCCAGGACGCGTCATGCAGAAGAGGTCAGGTTGAACACGTGGAGATGATTGACAGCTGTTCAGCAAATCATAGCGCTCCGAGGTCAAATCTCACGCGATCCAGGAAGAGGAGACACATATCTAGCTCCGTTCGCTGTTTGGCACTTTAGATCGCTTAAATCACTGGAAACTGAATAGAAATTTGTATTCTGTATGAATAAATAGATTACTAGATTGTGATAATTATTCATTATTTCTCCAAATATGCGCACCATTCTAATAATTGCCCTGGCGGATTCTTTAGATTTTATGTATTTGAACACAAATAAACCGGAGAAAACGAGAATGAATGTTTTATGAGTAATGATTTCTATTCAAAATAACGAACGTTACAGATTAATTATTTTGCACTAGCTGGCATAAATTAAGAAATAATGTCACTGCAAACCAGTTTAATCATAAACAGTGGTCAAATATCGAAACTGGAGTTTTAAACCTTCCTAAAAAAGCTAATATTGTCCAGATTAAGTAAGAGTGTGATGTTTTAACTAGTAATGAAATTAACAAAACACGAATGCAGGATCACCGGTGGTCCCATGCATAGAAAGGGGATAAGCTCTGTAAAATAACAAATAAAATGACAATTTCACTGACAATGTGTGATTTTGTGAGTAAAGGTTTTCTACAGATCCAATACTTCAAATAAACAATGAGATTTATATAAAGCAAATGTATAGTGAAAAAAACTTGTGTTACGTTACATTTTTTTTTTTTTTTTTTTTGTAACTTCCTTAATTGTCATTTAGCTGTCACTTTCATTTCAATGTATACATGACAGATTTTTTTTATATGTCATTTATTTCTAAATTCAGAAATGTATATGAAAGAATGTTATGACAAATTGTCATCCATAAACTCGGTATAATAAATGTTCTAAAACTTTTCTATAATTCGCTGCTCGGTCTGAATGAAAATTCAAATGATAAATACTGAGGTCCCAAATCTGAGCTTGCTAAAGTTTCACAGATCTACATATGTGCATTTTCAGATATTGGAAGGCCAAACAATTGCAGGGCTGCCAACTCTCACGCATTGACCGTGAGACTCACGAAATTGACACTTTTCACACACGCTCTCACGCCACACATCCATTTTCTCACGCATAGAAAAGAGGACACCGACAGACAAGACAGAGCAGTTTACTTCTGATATAAAACAAATTATCAGCTCTCAGATTATGTCAATTTTATTACGAAATGCAAACAATAAATGCCGTTTTGGCGCTTGTAAATGTGACGTGACAGATCTCTGTAGCAGTGTCTCAGTTCAATCGGCACGTGACCGATCATCTTTTACTCTTCTTTACTAGTAAACCCGAATGAACAATAGGCATGTTGAAAGATATAGTACAACTTAACAAAATGCATATGCCACGGATTAATCAGTGTTTTTCAGCCGTGGTAAGGTCAGTAAAACAGGAAGAGAACAATGTCACCTAAATACATTTACCGAAAGCCATTTAATGACCAAACCCAGATAGCAAACAGTCATTGAAACTATGTTAAATCAACATTCCGTTGTCAACGTTAAGTCATTGAATCAACGTCGATCTCTAATGTTGATTCTACATCGTTTTGCAGCCTTTTTTAATATTGAAACAACATTGAAATCCCGTCCGTTATTTCAATGGTATTTCAATTATCATGAATATTGAAACAATGTTGAAATTTCAACTGAACTAAGGATCAACGTGATTTCAATGGAATTTCAATCGTTATTAAGCCATAGAAAATGATTGCTATATGAAAATAATGCCCTAAATGAAATAGCCTATAATGAATATCCTGCTTTATCTACAACCAGGATGTTAAAAAGTGATGAAACATTTGAAAGCTGCCTATAGCCTAAAACACTGACCACACCACAACATTTAAGGAAAAAACAAATTCATTTTATTAGCCTTATTTCATTATTTGTCCTCTTTAGCCAATTTACAGTTCATGGTCATCTGACATCTGAATGGTGTCGTCCAGTCCCTCCTGCTCGGTCTTGCGCAGAACAGCCACTTTTGCACAGCCAGTAAATTAGGTGATGCCGGCTGTCCTCATCTGCCGTAAGAGCGTCTAAAACAGAAAATACAAGCACAATGCAAAAAATTTGCCTTTAAGTTAAACAGGGAACACCCACATATTTGCACACTTGGAAACAAATTCAGTAGCCTAGCTAGGCCTTAGCGCTCAGAAAAAGTGCATGTCAGAACAAAACGCCAATGAAATGTAGGCTATAACCGGCAAAGCTTTAAAGCACGAGCAAATAATAAACTTTTGTGATTGCGAATAACTGCAGTGTTCTGTGAGTGTAACTGTACCGCTGCGTTAACGTGTGATGTGAATGTATGTCGAGTTGTACAGTGTTGGGACGGAGGCGACAGAACTGAATGTGCGCTGTAGCACGATACCATTTCTTCAAAAGCAGATCGTGGAGACATTTTAATAAAATCTATTTCAATGTCTGCAGCACTGCGTCATGTTAACGAGTAAATAACCATGTTAACGAATAGCCTAACAGTATTTGATTTGGTACAATATCGAACATTAAGCAAGCTTACCTGATCGTATCGGTCCGGGTCCAGAATTAGCGGTGTCCGGAGCAGTACGTTGGTCTACCACCCGTTGATCTCCCGGTCATCCAAAAATCGATGGATTTTCAATCATATTTCCCGGTCAACGATATGTCGATGACTTTTCAACCACAGGTCATTTTCCCGGTCAACTCTAAATCAACGACTTTTCAACACATTGGCAATCGCCCGGTAAACCAAATATCAATGTTTAATCAATCATAAAGATAACTATAGATCAATGTTGTTCCAATGCTGTTGCCATCAACATTAATAACGACAGGTTTCATCGATATAGATAGATAGATAGATAGATAGATAGATAGATAGATAGATAGATAGATAGATAGATAGATAGATAGATAGATAGATAGATAGATGCCTTTATTCATCCCCACTGGGGAAACTCAAATGTCCAGTAGCATAAAGTGTGTGTTATCTATTCACAGTATAGCAATAGCAATAAGCCCTAAAAAACTCCAATAATAGCATTATATAAAAATTAAAATTAAAATTAAAAATAAAAGTCACTGAATAAACTACTATCAATAGTATTAAAGTCCACTTCAGACATGTCCATTATACAGTCTTATGGCAGCTGGAACGAATGACCTCCTAAACCTCTCAGTCCTACAGCTCATGGAAAGAAGTCGGCTACTGCGGCTGCTTTGCTGAGCAACCACAGTGTCATGCAGTGGGTGGCTCTTATTCCTAATGATGGATTCAATCATGGCCATCATTCTATCCGCTAACAAGTCACCCACTGAGTCGACACTCCTTCCCAGCACAGACACACACTTCTTGACCAGTTTGTCGAGTCTGTTCCCCTCCCTGGCCGTCATACATCCGCCCCAACACACCGCTGCAAAGAAAACAGCACTGGCCACAACCGACTGATAAAACAAGTACAGCATCTCATTGCAGACTTGGAATGATTTTAACTTCCTGAGAAAATAAAGTCTGCTCTGACCTTTCCTGTATGCTGCATTTACGTGTATTGACCAGTCCAGTTTGTGGTCCAGGTGTACTCCCAGGTATTTATACGTCTTGACCACCTCAATGACTTCTCCCTCAATTACCACTGGTAGGTGAGGATGCGCCTTACGCCTTCCAAAGTCCACTATCATTTCCTTGGTTTTGGTGGTGTTTAAAATGAGACTGTTGCGTCTGCTCCAAGTCACAAACTCAGAGTTGACCCTCCTATACTCCTCCTCATCTCCTCCCTTCACACACGCTGCCACCACAGTATCATCAGAATATTTTTGTATATGGCACGATGGTGTTCTGTATGAGAGATCTGACGTGTATAGAGTGAAAAGGAAAGGGGATAATACAGTTCCTTGTGGTGCTCCAATACTTGTTTCCACAATGTCTGAAACTGTGTTCCCCAGTCTAACATACTGTGGCCGCTCTGTCAAGTAATTGTTAATCCATTCGATGAGAGTAGTCTCCATGTTCATTTTCTCTAGTTTGCCTCTCAAAATTTGAGGCTGTATGGTGTTAAATGCACTCGAAAAGTCGAAGAACATCAACCTCACATACCCCCCTGTCCCATCGAGAAATGAGAGGGCTTGATGAAGTAAGTAGATAACAGCATCTTCCACTCCCATGTGCGCACGATAGGCAAACTGTAGGGGGTCAAGTGACTTCTGCAGTTGTGGGCCCAGAAGCCGGAGTAGGAGTCTCTCAAGGGTCTTCATAATCACAGACGTGAGGGCCACTGGTCTATAATCCTTGACCCCGGAGGGTCTCCCACCCTTAGGCACTGGCACAATGCAGGATGCCTTCCACTGCTTTGGCACCTGACTCTTATCGAGACTCCAGTTAAACAGTTTGTGCAGAGGAACTGCCAACTCTGCAGCACAGTCCTTTAGAAGCCTTGATGGTATTCCATCCGGTCCAGCTGACTTGCCCGGACGTATTCTTCTAAGCTCCGCCCTCGCCTCCTCCATGCTAAAATATCCATTGTTGGAAACTTCAGAGGTGGAGCAGCCATCATGTGGAGCAGAGAAGGAGGCAGCAGAAGTGGAGCAGCCGTCTTGTGGAACAGAGGAGGAGGAGGAGGAGGCAGCAGAGGTGGAACAGTATTCGTGTGAAGCAGAGAAGGCAGCATCGGTAGAACAGCCGTCATGTGGAGCAGAGAAGGAGGCAGCAGAGATGGAGCAGCCATTGTGTGGAGCAGAGGAAGAGGCAGCAGAAGTGGAGCAGGCGTCGTGTGAAGCAGAGAAGGCAGCATCGGTAGGACAGCCGTCATGTGGAGCAGAGAAGGAGGCAGCAGAGATGGAACAGCCATCGTGTGGAACAGAGAAGGAGGCAGCAGAGGTGGAGCAGCCGTCGTGTGGAGCAGAGAAGGAGCCAGCAAAGGTGGAGCAGCCGTCGTGTGGAACAGAGAAGGAGGCAGCAGAGGTGGAGCAGCCGTCGTGTGGAGCAGAAAAGGCAGCATCGGTAGGACAGCCGTCGTGTGGAGCAGAGAAGGAGGCAGCAGAGATGGAACAGCCATCGTGTGGAGCAGAGAAGGAGCCAGCAGAGGTGGAGCAGCCGTCGTGTGGAACAGAGAAGGAGGCAGCAGAGGTGGAGCAGCCGTCGTGTGGAACAGAGAAGGAGGCAGCAAAGATGGAACAGCCGTCGTGTGGAACAGAGAAGGAGGCAGCAGAGATGGAACAGCCATCGTGTGGAGCAGAGAAGGAGCCAGCAGAGGTGGAGCAGCCGTCGTGTGGAACAGAGAAGGAGGCAGCAGAGGTGGAGCAGCCGTCGTGTGGAGCAGAAAAGGCAGCATCGGTAGGACAGCCGTCGTATGGAGCAGAGAAGGAGCCAGCAGAGGTGGAGCAGCCGTCGTGTGGAGCAGAGAAGGAGCCAGCAGAGGTGGAGCAGCCGTCGTGTGGAGCAGAGAAGGAGATAGCAGAGGTGGAGCAGCCGTCGTGTGGAACAGAGAAGGAGGCAGCAGAGATGGAGCAGCCATCGTGTGGAGCAGAGAAGGAGCCAGCAGAGGTGGAGCAGCCGTCGTGTGGAGCAGAGAAGGAGATAGCAGAGGTGGAGCAGCCGTCGTGTGGAACAGAGAAGGAGACAGCAGAGGTGGAGCAGCCGTCGTGTGGAACAGAGAAGGAGGCAGCAGAGGTAGAGCAGCCGTCGTGTGGAACAGAGAAGGAGGCAGCAGAGGTGGAGCAGCCATCGTGTGGAGCAGAGAAGGAGACAGCAGAGGTGGAGCAGCTGTCGTGTGGAACAGAGAAGGAGACAGCAGAGGTGGAGCAGCCGTCGTGTGGATCAAAGGAGGCAGCAGAGGTGGAGCAGCCATCGTATGGATCAAAGGAGGCAGCAGAGGTAGAGCTGCCGTCCTGTGGAACAGAGGAGCAGGCACCGACCAGAGCAAACCTGTTATAAAAGTGGTTGAACTCGTTTGCCAACGAGACATCCCCTTGGATCACCCCTCCGTTCTCCTTATAGCCAGTAATCACTCTTATTCCCTTCCACACTTCTCTTGTGCTGTTATGCTGCAGTTTTTTCTCTAGTTTTTCCTTGTAATCTTTTTTTTGCTTGTCTTATGGCCTTCTTCAAATCACGTTGGGCAGCTCTGATTTCCTCCCTGTCCCCCGCTTTAAAAGCCTCCCTCTTCTGATTCAGAAAATGCTTTATTCTGCTCGTAATCCAAGGCTTATTATTTAGAAAACATCGAACTTCTCTAACCGGAGCCACCACATCCTTGCAAAAATGAATGTAGTCAGTCACACATTCAACTGCCGCATCAATGTCATTTTCTAACCTATGTGTATCCATTAATATGTTCCAGTCAGTAGCCTGGAAGCAGTCCCTCAGAGCTTCGCTGGTCTCTGGGGTCCACCTCCTGTATGATCTGGTGGTTACAGGCAGTCTCATTACATTACATTAAGGTCTGTATGACGACCTGAGATGGATCATGTTGTGATCTGACTTACCAAGCGGTGGCAGGGCACATACACTATAAGCATTTTCCACATTAATGTAGCAAAGATCCAGAATACTGTTATGTCTCGTGTGACAGTTGACATACTGTGTAAAGCCGCCCATAATTGAGCTAACGTCGACCTGATTATAATCTCCCGAGATGGCGATCATCGAGTCTGAGTATTGTGACTGTATTCTTGCCACTGTGTCCTGAATGACGTCACACGCTACTGAGGGATTTGCACGTGGTGGAATGTAAACAGTAATGGCGATGATGTGGGAGAACTCTCGCGGCACATAGAAAGGTCTTAGACTCACCGCTAGTAACTCCACAACCCGGCAACAGATTTTTTCCTTAACAGTTATATGACTGGAGCGGCACCATCTGTCGTTCACGAACAGCACCAGTCCGCCTCCTTTCGTCTTTCCACACTTCTCCGGCTGTCTATCTGCCCGCACTAAGGAGAAACCACACTGTTAGAAATTTCTTGTAATTTTACAGGAAATTCCTGGCTAATAGTTGCCGTAAATTGACTGTAAACAGTATACAGGACTGTTATTGTAAAATAACTACAACAAGGTACTGTACTAGAATTTCCTGTAATTTCACAGGATAGAATACTGTAAATATTACAGCAAAATGTTTTATTTACGGCAACTCAGTAGCCAGGAATTTCCTGTAATTTTAGGGATTTCCTGTAATTTCGCAGGACAGAATATTGTAAATATTACAATTAAATGTTGTAACTTGGATAAATGTCCTCTTTCAGACTTCTGCAAAGAAAAACAAAACACTTAGTATTTTTTTATATATACTTTTATTTTCTCTTAAAACATATGAGAAACCAGAGTGCACAATGCACAAACAATCTACTGTACCAAACTGGTTGAACATGAGTTGTCAAACATACTAATGTCCCCTGCCCACTAATGTCCCACTTACTGCTCTGTCGGACGCGGGTCGGGTTCGGTTACTGCTCTGTCGGACGCGGGTCGGGTTCGGTTACTGCTCTGTCGGACGCGTGTCGGGTTCGGTTACTGCTCTGTCGGACGCGGGTCGGGTTCGGTTACTGCTCTGTCGGACGCGGGTCGGGTTCGGTTACTGCTCTGTCGGACGCGGGTCGGGTTCGGTTACTGCTCTGTCGGACGCGGGTCGGGTTCGGTTAATGCTCTGTCGGACGCGGGTCGGGTTCGGTTAATGCTCTGTCGGACGCGGGTCGGGTTCGGTTACTGCTGTGTCGGACGCGGGTCGGGTTCGGTTACTGCTCTGTCGGAAGCGGGTCGGGTTCGGTTACTGCCCTGACGGACGCGGGTCGGGTTCGGTTACTGTCCTGTCGGACGCGGGTCGGGTTCGGTTACTGCTCTGTCGGACGCGGGTCGGACGCGGTTTGGTTACTGCTCTGTCTGCCTTTTTTCACTCCTCACTGCAGACGCCTCTCGACTACATTTCAGGCGAGGCAAGGCACATCTCAAACAAACCTATTGGTATATGGTAAAATCGACATCATTGTTCATTACTGTGTTTAGTTTGCGATGTATGATAGGAAACCTAATTTAATAACATAAGTCTAATTTAATAACATAAGTCTAATTTAATAACAAATTATCCTTTCAACGGAAGTGAATCAATCAAAACTAACTTTAGCTAGAAAATAACATTATTCAAGGACCGCTATAAAGCCAAAACAATCTTTTACCTTAAATTATAGGTAAAGCAGCTTTGAAACAATCTACATTGTTAAAAGCGCTATATAAATGAAGATGACTTGACTTTAATGACGTCACTAGAACAGTTTTTTGACTAACCTCCGCAAACAGGAATACACAAAAAAAGGGGGCGTGGTCTTGTTGCGCTCCTACAGAGAAGAGGAAGAGTTGCGTTTGTAGAGTGTTTGTCGCCATGTCGTCGAGACGCTGTTATTTTCATCCCGGAGTCAAATCACCTTTGTTTGGCCATGTTTATATATACCTTTATTTAACCAGGTGGTCCCATTGAGATTCAAAATCTCTTTTACAAGAGAGACCTGGCCAAGGTAACAGCCAAATCACAACAAATGCATAATTAACAAACAACAAATTACATTTTCACGATAAAAGTACAAAATGTTAAAAAATGTAAAAAAAAAAAAAAAAACACAATGAGACTCTCAAGAAAAACAAGAACATGTCTCCTTCACAACACTCTTTACAGTAGTTTTAAATTAATTTATGGACATTAGGGTTTCTAACTTTAGCTCTTTTTGTAGATTATTCCACCCCCAAGGTGCTAAATAAGAAAAAGCAGTTTTTCCCAATTTGGTTGTAACTCGTCACACATTAAACAGCAACCACTTTGAGGAGCGTAGCTGATAGGTACCAGAGCAAACAGAGAGGTTACAGAGGTACAGTGGAAATTTGGCAAGTATAGCTTTATAAATAAAGATGTACCAGTGCTGTTGTCTACTAATTTTAAGTGATGTCCAACCAACTAAATCATAAAGAATGCAGTGATGGGTAAGGGACTTATTTAGTTATGAATCGTAGTGATGCATGGTAAACTGAATCAACATGACGCAGGATGGAAAATGCAGCATGCATGTACAATATATCACCATAATCAATTACAGGCAGAAAAGTAGCTTCCACAAGTTTCTTCTTAGCACTAAAAGTAAAGCAAGATTTGTTTCTGTAATAGAAGCCGAGCTTGACTTTAAGTTTTTTAACTAAAGCAGTAATATGTTCATTGAAGGAAAGCTTATCATCTATCCATATCCCCAAGTACTTGTATGAAGACACTCTCTCAATCGATTTCCCATCTGATGACGAAATGCCAGAATTGTCGAGTAGCTGTGCTCGAGCTTTTGAGAAGACCAAAACTTTGTTTTCTGTGTATTTAAAGCCATTTTTAGACTCAATAATGTATATTGCAATGCCTGAAATGCAGTCTGAAGTTCCTGCACTGCTACTGAAATGGTGGAAGCCTGGGTGTAAACCACTGTATCATCAGCGTATAAATGTAATTTGGCTTGAACATCTCTATCCAAATCATTTATAAAAATTGAAAACAGAATGGGTCCTAAGACTGATCCCTGGGGGACACCTTTAGTTATCTCAAGAAAATCAGATTTATAACCTTCGGCATAAACACATTGAGTACGATCTACAAAATAATTCTGGAACCATGCAACAGCCTTCTCACTTAAACCAACTGAACGTAGTTTGGTCAATAACAATCCATGATCAACTGAATCAAATGCCTTAGAAAAATCAACAAATAATGCAGCAGAATGTTGCTTTTTTTCTAAGGCCGCAATTATCATTTGTCACTAATGTAGCAGCAGTGATAGTGCTATGGCCACTTCTGAACCCTGACTGAAAATTATTGAAAATGTTTTTATCAGTCAAATACTGTTTTAACTGTACATTCACAAATGATTCCAAGATCTTTGACAAAACAGAAAGTTTTGATATTAGACAGTAATTATTCAATTCTGATGGGTCTCCACCTTTATGTAAAGGGAGAACATAGGCTGCTTTCCAACTTTTAGGAATGGAGTTAGAAAGAAGACTCAAATTAAAAATATGCGCTATGGGCTCAGCAATAATATCAGCTGCCACTTTTAACAGAAAGGGATCCAGATGATCTGTACCTGCTGACCTTTTCTGATCAATGTCTCTGAGGGCTTTATGAACTTTTAAAACTGAAATCGGTTTAAAATTAAACAATTCCCGATTTACATTTTCAGATACTGACATAGCAGGGCATGGTACAGATTTATTTACAGTTTGATTAAATATGAATCCAGCCTGAATAAAATGTTTATTAAACTGATTGACTATGACTGCTTTGTCTTTTATTTCATCTGAACCAATAAGAATCTGTTCTGGGAAGTTTGAGGTCACACGTGCACCCAACAAAGATTTAATTGATTTCCAAAACTTTAAAGGATTGTTTAAGTTTTCTGTGGTTGACTTAAAAAAAAAAAACCTCCGATGTTAACAATAACACTGAGCGCATGCATCTCCACGTTATAGTAAGAGGTGTGACCTTTCCGGTCAACGTGCGCTAAGCTGCTGTCGAATCACAACACAGGAACCACTGGCACAATCAGAACTCGTTACGTATTTCTGAAGGAGGGACTTCATAGGACAAGGAAGTCATCAGCCCGTTTTTAGGACAGTGAAAACAGCGGTATACAGATAAGTACATTTTGTGAAAAATACTGTGTTTTTTTACACGCGAAACATGAACACATGTTATATTGCACACTGTAAACACAATCAAAGCTTCAAAAACAAAGGAAAACCGGGCCTTTTAACCAATTTGAGGGCAGGGAGCCAGGACACATCCAGGACACTTGGGTCTGAAATACTTCCACACCGCTGACACGGCTATTCTGTAAGTTAGCTGAACTCTCATACTCATGCGACTATAATTGGCTACTACTGTTATCACGTGACAGGCTGCACCGCTTAACTGGATGTCACAGCAAGGGAAATGCTAATATTCAAGCATTTAGGGGATGGTTTAAGCTAGATTTTCTCATGGTTTGTGTTGGATAGATATAGGATCATATTTTTTTATTTTAGCGTTCTGGGCAAGTATCAGCACAATACCGATGACTTTGATCGGATCGGGACATCCCTGGCTATTTGACACCAATAAAACGATTTAATGTGCCAATTTACAGAAGATCTCGGGCATCTCCATAATGAATGAGCTGAAAACAGGAACTTTCAGAGACAATGAGGCTTTTCAGCAGCAGTTAAACATGATGGCTCTGTACTTTCTAAATGCAGATTGGATAAAAACACAGTGATCACAGTTCACACCTGCAGTGAAGCTCCTCCCACAACAATTCACCAATAAATACTGGGAATATTCCCATCATCCTACAAGAGAAGGACAAACTCCAGGAGTAGCAGCTGAAATCTGTGTGACTGTTAAAGATGGAGTTTATTAAAGAGGAGATTGAAGACATGAGGGATCCAGAACCATCCAGAATAAAACATGAAGATACTGAGGAACAAATAGGTTGGTGTCCATTCTTGATTCTTCATTGTTGACTGATTTGGTAGATGTAAATTAATAAGCAGTATATGGATAATCAATGATGGAGATATAGATCTGAATGATCATATATAGCAGATGTCAAACACATCTTAACTATATTAACAAGTGAGTGATAGAACAAAACGTGGAAGATCTGGTACTTGATCTCTGTTGCTTTCTGCTATTAATTAAGTGATGGAGAAAAATTATGATAAGTTGGAAGAATGTTTGTAACCAATTACTTAATGTAATTTTTTTCCTACTATGGTAGTCAATGGGTGGTGAGATCTGCTTGGTTACAAACATTTTTCCAAATATCTTCCTTTGTGTTCAACAGAACAAACAAAATCATACAGACTTGAGGGTGAGTAAATGATGACCGACTTTTTATTTTCAGGTGAACTATCTCTTTAAATCAGGATTCACTAACTAGGATTATAACTGTATTTCTGTGTCTTTTAGACCAGGTGAGCGTGAAAGAACAAAGACAAGAACTAAATGAAGAGGAGGAACATCGTAACTTTAAAACTCAAAGAACAAAAGCCAAAAAGCTGCACACCTGCACTCAGTGTGGAAAGAGTTTCACACAGAAAGGAGACCTTAACAAACACATGAGAATTCACACTGGAGAGAAACCGTATACATGCACTCAGTGTGGAAAGAGTTTCAGAACTTCATCCACACTCAAGTATCATCTGCGGATTCACTCTGGAGAAAAACCATTCAACTGTAATCAGTGTGGTAAAGACTTTATTTCGTCATCAAATCTAAAACAACACCTGAAAGTTCATTCAGACGAGAAGCCTTATGTGTGTTCTCTCTGTGGAAAGAGTTTTTCACGACTGGATAATTTTAAACTGCACCAGAAAACACATAATGAAGTGAGAGATTATATGTGCTTTGACTGTGGGAAGAGCTTTACTACATCTGAGCATCTGAAACAGCATCAACGAATTCATACTGGAGAAAAACCTTACAAGTGCTCATATTGTGACACGAGTTTCACTCATTCTGGATATCTGAAAGTGCATCAGCGACTTCATACTGGAGAGAAGCCGTACCACTGTACTCAGTGTGGAAAGAGCTTTACTAGAGCTGAGCATCTGAAACTGCACCAAAGAATTCATACTGGAGAAAAACCTTACAAGTGCTCATATTGTGACAAGAGATTCACTCGGTCTGGAAACCTGAAAACACACGAGCGAGTTCACACTGGAGAGAAGCCGTACTACTGTACTCAGTGTGAGAAGAGTTTCACCAAATTAAGTAATCTAGTGAATCATATTAGAAAGCATTGTTCTGTGTCACAGTGAGAAAATGATTTATGAGATTCACGTTAAGTAAATGTGTAGTTAGTTAACTAATAAACTAATGTTTATTTGAATGCTGTTAATGTGAATTATTTTTATTTTTTTCAAAATTATTGAATTATTAGATTGAACGCTTACTCAAAGAAATATCACAATTAAAATAGGTTGGAAACAAATGTAAGAAAAAAATACAACAATCAGTTATTTTTCAAAACATGAAGCAATTTCTTCAATTTTAGTTTTTTTTTTAAGCTTTTGTTACATAAAACCTGTAATTTCTTAAACAGATTTATTTAAAAGTACACATTTCTCTGCAACATAAAAGTTGTATATAAGCTCTGTAAAATAACAAATAAAATGAAAATTTCACTGACAATGTGTGATTTTGTGAGTAAAGGTTATCTACAGATCCAATACTTCAAATAAACAATGAGATTTATATAAAGCAAATGTATAGTGAAAAAAACTTGTGTTACGTTACATTGTTTTTTTTGTAACTTCCTTAATTGTCATTTAGATGTCACTTTCATTTCAATGTATACATGACAGATTTTTTTTATATGTCATTTATTTCTAAATTCAGAAATGTATATGAAAGAATGTTATGACATATTGTCATCCATAAACTCGGTATAATAAATGTTCTAAAACTTTTCTATAATTCGATCCACTGCTCGGTCTGAATGAAAATTCAAATGATAAATACTGAGGTCCCAAATCTGAGCTTACTAAAGTTTCACAGATCTACATATGTGCATTTTCAGATATTGGAAGGCCAAACAATTGCAGGGCTGCCAACTCTCACTCATTGACCGTGAGACTCACGAAATTGACACTTTTCACACACGCTCTCACGCCACACATCCATTTTCTCACGCATAGAAAAGAGGACACCGGCAGACAAGACAGAGCAGTTTACTTCTGATATAAAACAAATGATCAGCTCTCACACTCTAAAAAATAAAACATTGGGTCAACAAAAAAAAATATGTTAACGTTTTCCACTAGAATTTTTAATTTAAGACTGCTGGCATAATTACATTAATTCAAAGCGATGTTTTGAGTATGGTGAATTACCTTTTAGTCCACAATAAAACGCATTTCTAAGTAACATGAACTTAATAATTTTCAACATGAATGCAAGTAATTAAGTTGATCCAACATAATGTTTTAAGTTAGGTGAAGAAGTTTTTTCCTACCGAAGCTTCGAAGCTCAAAAATGGTATTCGGACCAGCCCTAATTTTAAATAACACAAATGAAATGACTGACTTTTATAAGGAATTATGTATATTTTTAAACAGCTTTCCAATCACTATTTATCTTTTTAGCACCATTTTTAAATTGTAATATATTTCTCTTTTAAACATACATGTAACATTCATCTTTTAATATATTTCCCTTTCAAAACATTTAAATGAACTATAATATTAATATATAATAATATTAACATAATTAAAGAAGTCGTTTGACATACGTTATTACGAGTCATTAATGTCCTTTAAATTATATGTTTCATATAATAGAACAGAAGCTATATATTGTGAATTTAAACATTTCTCGAGTCGTTTACCAGCGGCAGACGTCAGGAGGACCAGCCGAGGTAAAGGCTGTTCTAGGCGGGTTACATGGGCTCGAGCACCCGGTGATCTCCTGGGTCTCACACAACTCGAAAACGTCCGATCAAATGTTTTAAATAGGCGCTATCTTTATAAATAAACCACAGATTTGAGCTTTAAACAACTACATTCTCGACTGAACAACTCTTAAAACTACATTTCGTGACACAATAACAGTAGTATTTTTAAATTTCCCGCAACACTTGCCTCTCCCAGAAGAAGCGGATTTCGCCTCGGACGCGCATCAATTTCGCTCCAAACGCTTGCTTTTATAGCGTCCATTTCGCTTTGGACGCGCGAATGCATTCAAAATGTTCAAGCGTCAAATTAGACGCGGCAGGCGCGAATTTGACGCGCTATTCGTGTCCGGTGTGAACGGACAGTTACATATACTATCAACACTCAACTCAAATTTCAGAATAAGGACTTAGAGATTTCAGTATTCGGTTACTATCATAGACTGTAAAAAAATACTTATACAGTAGGCTATCACCAACAGAATCCTGAGCGAATGCAAATGTGTAATTAAACATAAAATTACTAACCATTCACCAGATTGAGTTTCAACTGCGTGGTCCCACTCGTCGTCTGGCCTTGAACATGCATGCGCGCGGAAACTGTGGGCCGTTTACACGTCATCAAATTGTATTTTACATTAGCAGAACTTAAAATTAAATTATTTTTGATTGACTGAAAATGTTAAACTCTGACAAGTCATGATAGTATATTGAATCAATAGGCATAATTTGTGTGTCATCCAAGCTCAATAAAATAACAATTACAAGTAAAAAGTCTAACTGTATCTCAGAACTTGATTTTTTATTTCACAACAATGTGTATATTTAAGTAATGACTAAAGGTCCTCTGAATTAGTTTTTAGAGTGCAGATTATGTCAATTTTATTACGAAATGCAAACAATGAATGCCGTTTTGGCGCTTGTAAATGTGACGTGATCTCTGTAGCAGTGTCTCAGTTCAATCGGCACGTGACCGATCACCTTTTACTCTTCTTTACTAGTAAATAAACCTGAATGAACAATAGGCGTGTTGAAAGATATAGTACAACTTAACAAAATGCATATGCCACGGATTAATCAGTGTTTTTCAGCCGCGGTAAGGTCAGTAAAACAGGAAGAGAACAATGTCACCTAAATACATTTACCGAAAGCCATTTAATGACCAAATCGGCTAAAAAAAATTGTTATAGAGAGGAGTGTTTTGTTAAATATGTCCACTAGGGTACATATTATATTTTTACTTATATCATTAAAATATTATAAAGTTGTTATTATAATAAAAAAACGCATTATATTTAATTTAAGTTGTTATTTTTAACCTTTAATAATAATACCAGCTGACAGGGCTCTCTGTATGTTTACAGTATAAGTGAGATTTTTTTTTCTTGAGAAAAATGTAAATGTATCTACTGTAGCCTACCTAATAATTATCCAAATGAATCGATATTGAATCAAGATGTCAAGCAATAATAAATACACTAGCCTACCAGTAACTGTAGCCTACCGCTACCATGTAGCTAAACATTGTAACATGTTGTCACTAAACTTAATAAAATTCTGTTTAGTTACCAAAGGTTTTGGCAATCACAACTTATTGTGATGCAAGGTTTTCTTTTTTTACATAGGCTACATTATTTGTTGTCAAATATTAATGTTTAGTTTATCTACATCTTATCTCGTACTTTTTAACTGAAACGTCACTGAAATTCGCGCTCAGCAGCGTCTGTGAACAATAAGCCCCGCCCACTTGGATTTGATTGGTCATCTTAACCATGTTGACAGTGACGAGCGCTGTTAGACTGAGGAGCTCAGATGAGAAGGACGGTTATCCTGGCGTTGTACAATATCCTTGCAGAACCAAAGTAGAGTTAAGATCTGGCAATTATTTCACGACCTTTATTATATACTTCTATTATAAAATGTCGAGGTCCGGACCTTATTGGTGAGTAATACGGCCCTAGAAGAGAAAATCTCTTGTGACGTCAGTGTTTTGTCTGTCTTTCTCCGGTTCTGACTGACGCACTGCGCATGCGCTTAATGTTTGGATTCAGACTGCACGTAATACACATGTAAACTAATATGCGCATTGAATTGCAAAGTTTATGGTTCATATAAACAGAGCTTTCAGAATTTAAAATCGGATTGGATTCAATTACAAAAATGAGTGCATATATCCAATAGGTAGCAGTAATACACTAAAAAGGTTTCTAGTTTGCCATGTAAATCCAAGAGAACAAACAGAGGATGCGCAGAAGAGGGACACGAGCGCTGAAAGTTTAAAGACCAGTATACTATTTGTTAATTTTAATACAAGATTCTTTAACGACCGTGTAGCCTGAAGGAAGGACAGTTGTGGAGTATTTTCGCTGGATGCTGGATATTTTCAGTCAGTATGTTGTCGCCAGACGTGAAAGATGATGAACCAGCTTGAGATATGAGGTGAATGTAGGCTACTAATGTACTAATTAACACATTATGTGCTCAGGTTTAGTGTTAATATGTAAATATTCTTAGTTTCTAATGTAAGAATGTATGTTAACATTGATTAACAATATTAATAATGGCACATAATGTAGATCTAAGGCTAGTGCTTTAATCTAGAGGTACTAACTACCTAACTTACATAACTAACTAACTAACTAAATAAATGTCCTAATCACTAATTCTCTCGCTCTATCACTCGTACAATTACCAACACAGCTCAGCGACCTGGGGAAACGTCTCCCTCGTTTTTCATCTTTTTCAACTTTTTCATCTTATATTCTGCCTTTAGGCATCAAAAAACATACAAAACAATACATCAACTTGTCAAACCTGTATTTCCCCTAACTATTTTGTGTTAATCATAATTACAAATTTAACCTGACATACACACTTTAACTAAAGCAGTAATATGTTCATTGAAGGAAAGCTTATCATCTATCCATATCCCCAAGTACTTGTATGAAGACACTCTCTCAATTGATTTCCCATCTAATGACAAAATGCCACAATTGTCGAGTAGTTGTGCTCGAGCTTTTGAGAAGACCAAAACTTTGTTTTCTGTGTATTTAAAGCCATTTTAGACTCAATAATGTATATTGCAATGCCTGAAATGCAGTCTGAAGTTCCTGCACTGCTACTGATATGGTGGAAGCCTGGGTGTAAACCACTGTATCATCAGCGTATAAATGTAATTTTGCTTGAATATCTCTATCCAACTCATTTATAAAAATTGAAAACAGAATGGGTCCTAAGATTGATCCCTGGGGGACACCTTTAGTTATCTCAAGAAAATCAGATTTATAACCTTCAGCATAAACACATTGAGTACGATCTACAAAATAATTCTGGAACCATGCAACAGCCTTCTCACTTAAACCAACTGAACGTAGTTTGGTCAATAACAATCCATGGTCAACTGAATCAAATGCCTTAGAAAGATCAACAAATAATGCAGCAGAATGTTGCTTTTTTTCTAAGGCCGCAATGATTAAATTTGTCACTAATGTAGCAGCAGTGATAGTGCTATGGCCACTTCTGAACCCTGACTGAAAATGATTTAAAATGTTTTTATCAGTCAAATACTGTTTTAACTGTACATTCACAAATGATCCCAAGATATTTGACCAAACTGGTGATGCTGGATGATGGAAATGCTTAATATTCAAGCATTTAGGTGATGGTTTAAGCTAGATTTTCTCATGGTTTGTGTTGGATAGATATCGGATCATATATATTTTTTGCGTTCTGGGCAAGTATCAGCACAATACCGATGACTTTGATCGGATCGGGACATCCCTGGCTATTTGACACCAATAAAACGATTTAATGTGCCAATTTACAGAAGATATCGGGCATCACCATAATGAATGAGCTGAAAACAGGGAACTTTCAGAGACAAAGAGGCTTTTCAGCAGCAGTTAAACATGATGACTCTGTACTTTTTAAATGCAGATTGGATAAAAACACAATGATCACAGTTCACACCTGCAGTGAAGCCCCTCCCACAACAATTCACCAATAAATACTGGGAAAATTCCCATCATCCTACAAGAGAAGGACAAACTCCAGGAGTAGCAGCTGAAATCTGTGTGACTGTTAAAGATGGAGTTTATTAAAGAGGAGATTGAAGACATGAGTGATCCAGAACCAACCAGAATAAAACATGAAGATACTGAGGAACAAATAGGTTGGTGTCCATTCTTGATTCTTCATTGTTGACTGCTTTGGTAGATGTGAATTAATAAGCAGTATATGGATGATCAATGATGGAGATATACATCTGAATGATCATACATAGCAGATGTCAAACATATTTTAACTATAAATCAGGATTTACTTGAACTGATTCAAACTGTATTTCTGTGTCTTTTAGACCAGGTGAGAGTGAAAGAGCAAAGACAAGAACTGAATGAAGAGGAGGAACATCGTAACTTTAAAACTCAAAGAACAAAAGCCAAAAAGCTGCACACCTGCACTCAGTGTGGAAAGAGTTTCTCACAGAAAGGAGACCTTAACACACACATGAGAATTCACACTGGAGAGAAACCGTATACATGCACTCAGTGTGAGAAGAGTTTCAGAACTTCATCCACATTCAAGTACCATCTGCGCATTCACTCTGGAGTAAAACCATTTAGCTGTGATCAGTGTGGTAAAGAGTTTATTTCGTCATCAGATCTAAAACAACACCTGAAAGTTCATTCAGACGAGAAGCCTTATGTGTGTTCTCTCTGTGGAAAGAGTTTTTCACGACTGGAAAGTTTTAAACTGCACCAGAAAACACATAATGAAGTGAGAGATTATATGTGCTTTGACTGTGGGAAGAGCTTTTCTACATCTGAGCATCTGAAACAGCACCAAAGAATTCATACTGGAGAAAAACCTTACAAGTGCTCATATTGTGACAAGAGTTTCGCTCGGTCTGGAAACCTGAAAACACACGAGCGAGTTCACACTGGAGAGAAGCCGTACTACTGTACTCAGTGTGAGAAGAGTTTCACTCATTCTGGATCTCTGAAAACACACAAGCGAGTTCATACTGGAGAGAAGCCGTATCACTGTACTCGGTGTGGGAAGAGTTTCACCCAATCAAGTAGTCTAGTGAATCATATTAGAAAGCATTGTTCTGTGTCACAGTGAGCAAATGTTTTGTTAGATTCACATTAAGTAAATGTGTAGGTAGTTAACTAATAAACTAATGTTTCTGTGAATTTTTTTTCTTTTTTTTTTAATTATTGAATTATTAGATTGAATGCTTACTCAAAGAAATATCACAATTAAAAGAGGCTGCAAACAAATGTATGAAAAAATTTAAGAAAAAATACAACAATCAGTTATTTTTCAAAATATGAAGCAATTTCTTCAATTTTAGTTTTTTTTTTAAGCTTTTGTTACATAAAACCTGTAATTTCATAAACAGATTTATTTAAAAGTACACATTTCTCTGCAACATAAAAGTTGTATATAAGCTCTGTAAAATAACAAATAAAATGACAATTTCACTGACAATGTGTGATTTTGTGAGTAAAGGTTATCTACAGATCCAATACTTCAAATAAACAATGAGATTTAGATAAAGCAAATGTATATTTAGCTGTCACTTTCATTTCAATGTATACATGAAAGATTTTTTTATATGTCATTCATTTCTAAATTCAGAAATGTATATGAAAGAATGTTATGACTGTCACGGGTATGGTGCGGGTGAAGAAAGGCAGAGGCACAAAGCTCCAATTCAAACTTTTACTATAATAAAACTTACACAAAACTGGTACAGGCAGAAGGGTAACACTCCAATACACAGTAACATATACACAAGGACCAATAAGGACAGACTGAACAGAAGCAAACTAAATACTGACACTGATGAACAAAAACCAGGTGACACAGATGAAGGTAATTAACAAGACAATAAACAGGAGGTTAATGAGGAAGTGAGTTCAGGTGTGAAAACAAGTGATTCTGGGAAGTGTAGTGCAGACAAAGACAGAGGTGCAGATGAAGACTGTGACGGAACGCCCCCCTCAACAAGGCGCGACCTCGCGCCGTAGAACATTAAAGGGGTGGGGGGGTGGGCGCCCTGGAGGCTGATGAAGGGCTGGCCGATCTGGAGCAGGAAGCCTCCAGGGTGGAGCTGGCCGTGCTGGTGGCCAGGGCGGAGCAGGACGTGCAGGCGGCCACGGCGGTGTGGACCCTTCGGGCGGCCACGGCGGTGTGGACCCTTCGGGCGGCCACGGCGGTGTGGACCCTTCGGGCGGCCACGGCGGTGTGGACCCTTCGGGCGGCCACGGCGGTGTGGACCCTTCGGGCGGCCACGGCGGTGTGGACCCTTCGGGCGGCCACGGCGGTGTGGACCCTTCGGGCGGCCGCGGCGGTGTGGACCCTTTGGGCGGCCACGGCAGTGACCTCCCTTCGGGTGGTCCAGGCGGAGGCCTATAGCCCCCCCCCCAAAAAAAGACTAATTTGCATGCATGTAGGCAAACATAATATTCAAGCATGTAGGCTATCAATATGTGGGAGACTCCCAGAACAGGCTGCGCCGCTTATCCGGATGTCGCAGCAAGGGAAATGCTAATATTCAAGCATGTAGGCGATGGTTTAAGCTAGATTTTCTCATGGTTTGTGTTGGATAGATATCGGATCATGTTTTTTTCTCCCCTCAGATCTCCAATCCAGCGTTTCTGGGCCAGTATCAGCACAATACCGATGACGTGGATCGGATCGAGACATCCCTGGCTAGTTGACACCAATAAAACGATTTAATGTGCCAATTTACAGAAGATCTCAGACATCACCATAATGAATGAGCTGAAAACAGGAACTTTCAGAGACATATATATGTATATGGATAATCAATGATGGAGATATACATCTGAATGATCATACATAGCAGATGTCAAACATATTTTAACTATATTAACAAGTGAATGACAGAACAAAGCGTGGAAGATCTGGTACCTGATCTCTGTTGCTTTCGTCTATTAATTAAGTGATGGAGAAAAATTATGTCAAGTTGGAAGAATGTTTGTAAGTTTCAGTTTTAGTTTCAGAGCTTCATCCACACTCAAGTGTCATCTGCGTATTCACTCTGGAGAAAAAACATATAACTGTGATCAGTGTGGTAAAGAGTTTATTTCGTCTTCATATCTAAAAAAACACCTGATAGTTCATTCAGACAAGAAGCCTTATGTGTGTTCTCTCTGTGGAAAGAGTTTTTCACGACTGGATAATTTTAAACTGCACCAGAAAACACATAATGAAGTGAGAGATTATATGTGCTTTGACTGTGGGAAGAGCTTTACTACAGAGGATCATCTGAAAGAGCACCAAAGAATTCATACTGGAGAAAAACCTCACAAGTGCTCATATTGTGACAAGAGTTTCACTCGGTCTGGACACCTGAAATCACATGAGCGACTTCATACTGGAGAGAAGCCGTACGCCTGTACTCAGTGTGGGAATAGCTTCAGAAGTAAAACTGATCTCAGTTATCATTTGCGCATTCACTCTGGAGTAAAACCATTTAACTGTGATCAGTGTGGTAAAGAGTTTATTTCGTCATCATATCTAAAAAAACACATGAAAGTTCATTCAGACGAGAAGCCTTATGTGTGTTCTCTCTGTGGAAAGAGTTTTTCAAGGCTGAACAGTTTTAAACAGCACCAGAAAACACATGAGCGAGTTCACACTGGAGAGAAGCCGTACGACGGTACTCAGTGAGGGAAGAACTTCACACAATCAAGTAATCTAGTGAATCATATTAGAAACCATTGTTCTGTGTCAGTGTGAAAATGTTTTGTTAGATTTGCAATAAGTAAATGTGTGGTTAACTAATAAACTAATGTTTCTGTGAATGCCACACGATTTGTTTTTGTTTTCAAAATTATTGAATTATTTGATTGAACGCGTACTCAAAGAAATATCACAATTAAAAGAGGCTGCAAACAAATGTAAGAAAAAATGTAAGAAAAAAATACAACAATCAGTTATTTTTCAATACATGAAGCAATTTCTTCAATTTTAGTGTTTTTTTAAAGCTTTTGTTACATAAAACCTGTAATTTCTTAAATAGATTTATTTAAAAGTACACATTTCTCTGCAACATAAACGTTGTAAATAAGCTCTGTAAAATAACAAATAAAAATATAGCTGCAAGCAGCCATTACGGGGCCAAGCGCAAAAGCAGACGACGAGATATGCCTACATGGCTGAAAGTGTGAGACAAACTGCAGCAAGGAGCAATTAAAGACATTTGAAGATGAATTTTGGCAAAATGGTTGAAAAATCACATACAATAACTAAAAATATGATTATCACTTTCGACCAATAGGTGGCGCAGTTACGAAACTGATGTGATGTGGTCAGAGTGAAGTGACAATGACACATACAAAGTTTGGTGTCAATATGTCAAGGTATTGCAGATATAAAGCCTGAATAGTCATTTTGGCATCATGCCTCAACTTTGCCGCTGCGGTATATGAAAACTGTTTTGTCTATCGACACGAAATCCATAACTTTTACTCGGCACCGTCTGGAGATGACACGATCCGATGTTGGTGAAAATCGGACGTTCGGTCTAGGAGGAGTTCGAAAAAGTAGGTTTTAAAAGAAAATAAAGATGGCGGACAGGAAGTTTGGCTGACTATGGCAACATTGGTATCTATGTTTTCAGCATAACCCAAGGAATCTATTGAGATCAGTGTCATTACTATAGGCAAATTTATTCAAAAGTTATTAGCATTTTTGGAAATTTCATTATAACTTTTGACCAAAAGGTGGCGCTGTCTCATAAATTTTTGAGTACCTTTAGGGCGTTGTACTGATGACCCATACTGAGTTTCGTAACGATACGTTCATGCGTTCATAAAATACAGCATTTTAGCACATAATTCAAAATGGCCGACAGCCAAAATGGCCGATATGGGAAAATTGAATATCAGTCAACTCAGTATGACGCTCTGAATCTAACGAGACCACTTTTGTGATTTTTGGACAAACCGTTCAGAAGTTATAAGCAAAAACATCAATTCTTCATATCTCCGGACCAGTAGGTGGCGCTGCGCCGAAACGCAGCATGTAGCCTCAAGTCATGCTTGTGATGACATGTACCAAATTTGGTCTGAATCCGATAAAGCGTTGTGGAGATACAGCCTTACGTCTTTTTTTGCAAGCGCTACGTAAAATTAAATTGCATGGTATTCGTGAACGGTTTGACAAATCAACTTGAATTCCATAACTTTTTGTCGTCATGGTCTGGAGATGATCTGGTTCAATTTTCGTGAAATTCGGAGCAACGGCCTAGGAGGAGTTCGAAAAAGTAGGTTTTTCGGAAAATTCAAAATGGCGGGAAAACTATTATGACGGAAAATGACGTCATAGGGTGCAGTCGAATCGTCGTGAGCTCAGGAATCAGAGGAAAAAAGAATTTTGTTTCTAGCCCTTGTGGTTCAAAAGTTATTAGCATAAACATGAGTGAAACTTTGGACAGCTGGTGGCGCTACAGGGAATGAGTTGGAGACTCCAAATTTGCTATGGTGATAGATCAGGCTGTCCTCTATCACTGTGCCAATTTTCATAAGTTTCCCGCAAACGGTTCTATAGGCTGCCATAGACGCCCAGTCGGAAGAAAAAGAAAAAGAAGAATATAGCTGCAAGCAGCAATCACCGGGGCCAAGTGCAAGCAAGACGACAAGACATGCCAAAGTGGCTGGGAGTGTGAGACCCACTGCAGCAAGGAGCAATTAAAGACATTTGAAGATGAATTTTGGCAAAATGGTTGAAAAATCACATACAATAACTAAAAATATGATTATCACTTTCGACCAATAGGTGGCGCAGTTACGAAACTGATGTGATGTGGTCAGAGTGAAGTGACAATGACACATACAAAGTTTGGTGTCAATATGTCAAGGCATTGCAGATTGTGAGGGACCGAGAAGCCAAGAACAAGGAACACAAGCTTTACACAAAAAATGGGTCTTTATTTGAACCCAAGAAAAAAATAACTTTACACACTTACAACAAAAATAAACAAACAGAAAATGAGATCAAACAGTTAGACAAAAACCAATCAAACAAACAAACTAAAACTGACCTGCTCAAATGAACAAAGCAACAGTTTATAAAGGAAAGGATGGGCCCATTACAAATTACGAGGGGAAACAATTTAACTTTACATACAACATATAACCCTACATAAAATCAATCAAATCAAACAGATACATTGTAAATAAAGATAAAGAAAGCCAAAATATAATCAAAATATCATAAATGTACAACTAAATAAATCAATTGATAAATACATCAAGGTTCCTTCCTCCCCCCGGGCAACTCCCAGCGAATGGTACATCCGGGCGGAACCAATAAACTTAAATATGGTGTTCCTGCCGGACTCTAGCTTTTCGTCACACCAGGATGCGGCTGCAGCGGACCAGATCTGAGGTTGATCACCGGTAAACTTAAACTCAAAACAGAAACAAATATAAAATATAGCTGCAAGCAGCAATCACCGGGGCCAAGCGCAAGCAAGACGACAAGACATGCCAAAGTGGCTGGGAGTGTGAGACCCACTGCAGCAAGGAGCAATTGAAGACATTTAAAGATGAATTTTGGCACAATGGTTGATACATTAAATAAAAATATGATTATCACTTTCGACCAATAGGTGGCGCAGTTACGAAACTGATGTGATGTGGTCAGAGTGAAGTGACAATGACACATACAAAGTTTGGTGTCAATATGTCAAAGCATTGCAGATATAAAGCCTGAATAGTCATTTTGGCATCATGCCTCAACTTTGCCACTGCGGTATACGAAAACGGTTTTGTCTATCGACACGAAATCCATAACTTTTACTCGGCACGGTCTGGAGATGACACGATCCGATTTTGGTGAAAATCGGACGTTCGGTCTAGGAGGAGTTCGAAAAAGTAGGTTTTAAAAGAAAATAAAGATGGCGGACAGGAAGTTTGACTGACTATGGCAAAATTGGTATCTATGTTTTCAGCATAACCCAAGGAATCTATTGAGATCAGTGTCATTACTATAGGCAAATTTATTCAAAAGTTATTAGCATTTTTGGAAATTTCATTATAACATTTGACCAAAAGGTGGCGCTGTCTCATAATCTTTTGAGTACATTCAGGGCCTTGTACTGATGACCCATACTGAGTTTCATAACGATACGTTCATGCGTTCATAAAATACAGCATTTTGGCACATAATTCAAAATGGCCGGCAGCCAAAATGGCCGATATGGGAAAATTGGATATCAGTCAACTCAGCATGACGCCCTGAATCTAACGAGACCACTTTTATGATTTTTGGACAAACCGTTCAGAAGTTATAAGCAAAAACATAAATTCTTTATATCTCTGGACCAGTAGGTGGCGCTGCGCCGAAACGCAGCATGTAGCCTCATGTTATGGTTGTGATGACATGTACCAAATTTGGTCTGAATCTGATAAAGCGTTGTGGAGATACAGCCTTACGTCTGTTTTCGCAAGCGCTACGTAAAATGTATTTGCGCGGTATTCGAGAACAGTAATTCGAATCAACTTGAATTCCATAACTTTTTGTTGTCATGGTCTGGAGATGATCTGGTTCAATTTTCGTGAAATTCGGAGCAACGGCCTAGGAGGAGTTCGAAAAAGTAGGTTTTTCGGAAAATTCAAAATGGCGGGAAAACTATTATGACGGAAAATGACGTCATAGGGTCCAGTCGAATCGTCGTGAGCTCAGGAATCAGAGGAAAAAAGAATTTTGTTTATAGCCCTTGTGGTTCAAAAGTTATTAGCATAAACATGAGTGAAACTTTGGACAGCTGGTGGCGCTAGAGGGAATGAGTTGGAGACTCCAAATTTGCTATGGTGATAGTTCAGGCTGTCCTCTATCACTGTGCCAATTTGTATAAGTTTCCCGCAAACGGTTCTATAGGCTGCCATAGACGCCCAGTCGGAAAAAGAAAAAAAAGAAGAAGAAATATAGCTGCAAGCAGCAATCACCGGGGCCAAGCGCAAGCAAGACGACAAGACATGCCAAAGTGGCTGGGAGTGTGAGACCCACTGCAGCAAGGAGCAATTAAAGACATTTGAAGATGAATTTTGGCAAAATGGTTGAAAAATCACATACAATAACTAAAAATATGATTATCACTTTCGACCAATAGGTGGCGCAGTTACGAAACTGATGTGATGTGGTCAGAGTGAAGTGACAATGACACATACAAAGTTTGGTGTCAATATGTCAAGGCATTGCAGATATAAAGCCTGAATAGTCATTTTGGCATCATGCCTCAACTTTGCCACTGCGGTATACGAAAACGGTTTTGTCTATCGACACGAAATCCATAACTTTTACTCGGCACAGTCTGGAGATGACACGATCCGATTTTGGTGAAAATCGGACGTTCGGTCTAGGAGGAGTTCGAAAAAGTAGGTTTTAAAAGAAAATAAAGATGGTGGACAGGAAGTTTGGCTGACTATGGCAAAATTGGTATCTATGTTTTCAGCATGACCCAAGGAATCTATTGAGATCAGTGTCATTACTATAGGCAAATTTATTCAAAAGTTATTAGCATTTTTGGAAATTTCATTATAACTTTTGACCAAAAGGTGGCGCTGTCTCATAATCTTTTGAGTACCTTTAGGGCTTTGTACTGATGACCCATACTGAGTTTCGTAACGATACGTTCATGCGTTCATAAAATACAGCATTTTAGCACATAATTCAAAATGGCCGACAGCCAAAATGGCCGATATGGAAAAATTGGATATCAGTCAACTCAACATGACGCCCTGAATCTATCGAGACCACTTTTGTGATTTTTGGACAAACCGTTCAGAAGTTATAAGCAAAAATAGCCTTTTTTCATATCTCCAGACCAGTAGGTGGCGCTGCGCCGAAACGCAGCATGTAGCCTCAAGTCATGCTTGTGATGACATGTAGGAAGTTTGGTTTGAATACGATTAAGCGATGCGGAGATACAGCCTTATGTCTGTTTTCGCAAGCGCTACGTAAAATTTGTTTGCGCGTTTATCGAAAACGGTTTGACGAATCAACTTGAATTCCATAACTTTTTGTCCCCACAGCCTGAAGATGATCTGGTGCAATTTTGGTGCAAATCGGACAAACCGTCTAGGACGAGTTCGCAAAAGAAGGTTTTTTGGACAATTCAAAATGGCGGCCATATTTTTATGACGGAAAATGACGTCATAGGGTCCAGTCGAATCGTCGTGAGCTCAGGAATCAGAGGAAAAAAGAATTTTGTTGATAGGCCTTACGGTTTAAAAGTTATTAGCATAATATAAGTGAAACTTTGGACAGGTGGTGGCGCTAGAGGGAATGAGTTAGAGACACCAAAATTGGTGCAATTACTGTTGGGAATGTCCTCTATCAGAATGTCAAACCGGAACAACTTTCCCGCATACGCTTCTATGGGCTGCCATAGACGCCCAGTCGGAAGAAGCAGAATAATAATAAATATAGCTGCAAGCAGCAATCACCGGGGCCAAGCGCAAGCAAGACGACAAGACATGCCAAAGTGGCTGGAAGTGAGAGACCAACTGCAGCAAGGAGCAATTGAAGACATTTAAAGATGAATTTTGGCAAAATGGTTGAAAAATCACATACATTAACTAAAAATATGATTATCACTTTCGACCAATAGGTGGCGCAGTTACGAAACTGATGTGATGTGGTCAGAGTGAAGTGACAATGACACTTACAAAGTTTGGTGTCAATATGTCAAGGCATTGCAGATATAAAGCCTGAATAGTCATTTTGGCATCATGCCTCAACTTTGCCACTGCGGTATACGAAAACGGTTTCGTCTATCGACACGAAATCCATAACTTTTACTCGGCACGGTCTGGAGATGACACGATCCGATTTTGGTGAAAATCGGACCTTCGGTCTAGGAGGAGTTCGAAAAAGTAGGTTTTAAAAGAAAATAAAGATGGCGGACAGGAAGTTTGGCTGACTATGGCAAAATTGGTATCTATGTTTTCAGCATAACCCAAGGAATCTATTGAGATCAGTGTCATTACTATAGGCAAATTTATTCAAAAGTTATTAGCATTTTTGGAAATTTCATTATAACTTTTGACCAAAAGGTGGCGCTGTCTCATACATTTTTGAGTACTTTTAGTACTCTGATAGGTTGTCCCCAAATTGAGGCCTACCATCTGGCCAGGTTTCACGTCTCTAGGCCTTACGGTTTGGCCTGCACGATGCGTTTTACGAATCCTTAATTACAATAGGGTTTCAGCATTTCATGCTTGAACCCCTAATAAGATTGAAGGCTTTTTGCCAGTTACAGCGCCACCTATGGTCCGATCTCCATGAAACTCTGCATGCTTCCTCACCATGTTCTGACACATATGCTCATCAATTTTGGTGAAGTTCTGAATTTTCATATGGGATTTATAGGCTTTTTAGTGTATTTTGCCACGCCCCTTTTCTAAATGACCCTGTTACAGCCACCCAAATGCAAAAGTTCAACTTTTTTTTCGATATTTATTGATCTAGAGAGTCCAGAGAAATGTCCTAGACTGGTTTGGTTCCGATCTGGTGAAAAACCTAGGACTAGTTTGCAAAAGTAGGTTTCGGACAAAATTCGACATAGCAGAAAATTTTTCTGGCCTAAATCGAAATTGGAGATAGCCATTTTGTCCGCCTTGAGCCAGGGATCACAGTGGTGTGAGACACTTGAGTCTAGGACAAACGGACTCTAGGAGTTATGGGCGATGTAGTACTTTTGCACTAAATCTGTAGCTGTAGCACAACGTAAAATTTGTTTGCGCGGTATTTGAGAACGGTTTGACGAATCAACACGAATTCCATAACTTTTTGTCGGTACAGTGTGGAGATGATACGATTCGATTTTGGTGAAAATCGGACAAACGGTCTAGGAGGAGTTCGACAAAGTAGGTTTTGACTGAAAATCAAGATGGCGGACAGGAAGTTCGGCCAAATATGGCAAACTTGGTATCTATGTTCTCAGCGTGACCCAGCGAATCTATTGAGACCAGTGGCATTTCAATAGGCAGATGTATTCAAAGGTTATTAGCCTTTTTGGAAATGTTGTTATAACTTTTGACCACAAGGTGGCGCTGTTTCGAAACTTCTCACGCTCCTTCAGGGCATCGTGCTGATGACCCATACCATGTTTCGTAACAATCCATTCATGCGTTCTTAAAATACAGCATTTTAGCACAAAATTCAAAATGGCCGACAGCCAAAATGGCCGACATGGTAAAATTGGATATCAGTCGACTCAGCATGTTGGCCTGAATCTAACGAGACCAATTTGATGATTTTTGGGCAAACTGTTCAGAAGTTATAAGCAAAAATAGCCATTTTTCATATCTCCGGACCAGTAGGTGGCGCTGCGCCGAAACGCAGCATGTAGCCTCAAGTCATGCTTGTGATGACATGTGGCAAATTTGGTCTGAATCCAACAAAGCGTTGCGGAGATACAGCCTTACGTCTGTTTTCGCAAGCGCTACGTAAAATTTGTTTGTGGGTTTTTTCGAAAATTGCTAAGCGAATCAACTTGAATTCCATAACTTTTTGTCGGCATGGTCTGTAGATGATCTGATTCAATTTTCATGGAAATTGGAGCAACGGCCTAGGAGGAGTTCGAAAAAGTAGCTTTTTCGGAAAATTCAAAATGGCGGAAAACTTTTCATGGCGCAAAATGACGTCATTGGGTGCAATCGAATCGTCACGAGGTCAGGAATCAGAGGAAAAAAGAATTTTGTTTCTAGCCCTTGTGGTTCAAAAGTTATTAGAATAAACATGAGTGAAACTTTGGACAGTTGGTGGCGCTAGAGGGAATGACTTAGACACACCAAAATTGGTGTATTTAATGTTGGGACTGTCCTCTATCCGAATGTCAAACCATTACAACTTTCCCGCGATCGGTTCTATGGGCTGCCATAGACTCCCAGAGCGGAAGAAGAAGAAGAATTATTTTTGGTACGGGAACAGATACAATAGGTGCCCGCACCTTCAGTGCTTGGCCCCTAAATATGGCTGCAAGCAGCAATCACCGGGGCCAAGCGCAAGCAAGACGACAAGACATGCCAAAGTGGCTGGGAGTGTGAGACCCACTGCAGCAAGGAGCAATTAAAGACATTTGAAGATGAATTTGGGCAAAATGGTTGAAAAATCACATGCAATAACTAAAAATATGATTATCACTTTCGACCAATAGGTGGCGCAGTTACGAAACTGATGTGATGTGGTCAGAGTGAAGTGACAATGACACATACAAAGTTTGGTGTCAATATGTCAAGGCATTGCAGATATAAAGCCTGAATAGTCATTTTGGCATCATGCCTCAACTTTGCCACTGCGGTATACGAAAACGGTTTCGTCTATCGACACGAAATCCATAACTTTTACTCGGCACGGTCTGGAGATGACACGATCCGATTTTGGTGAAAATCGGACGTTCGGTCTAGGAGGAGTTCGAAAAAGTAGGTTTTAAAAGAAAATAAAGATGGCGGACAGGAAGTTTGGCTGACTATGGCAAAATTGGTATCTATGTTTTCAGCATAACCCAAGGAATCTATTGAGATCAGTGTCATTACTATAGGCAAATTTATTCAAAAGTTATTAGCATTTTTGGAAATTTCATTATAACTTTTGACCAAAAGGTGGCGCTGTCTCATAATCTTTTGAGTACCTTTAGGGCTTTGTACTGATGACCCATACTGAGTTTCGTAACGATACGTTCATGCGTTCATAAAATACAGCATTTTAGCACATAATTCAAAATGGCCGACAGCCAAAATGGCCGATATGGAAAAATTGGATATCAGTCAACTCAACATGACGCCCTGAATCTATCGAGACCACTTTTGTGATTTTTGGACAAACCGTTCAGAAGTTATAAGCAAAAATAGCCTTTTTTCATATCTCCAGACCAGTAGGTGGCGCTGCGCCGAAACGCAGCATGTAGCCTCAGGTCATGCTTGTGATGACATGTAGGAAGTTTGGTTTGAATACGATTAAGCGATGCGGAGATACAGCCTTATGTCTGTTTTCGCAAGCGCTACGTAAAATTTGTTTGCGCGTTTATCGAAAACGGTTTGACGAATCAACTTGAATTCCATAACTTTTTGTCCCCACAGCCTGAAGATGATCTGGTGCAATTTTGGTGCAAATCGGACAAACCGTCTAGGACGAGTTCGCAAAAGAAGGTTTTTTGGACAATTCAAAATGGCGGCCATATTTTTATGACGGAAAATGACGTCATAGGGTCCAGTCGAATCGTCGTGAGCTCAGGAATCAGAGGAAAAAAGAATTTTGTTGATAGGCCTTACGGTTTAAAAGTTATTAGCATAATATAAGTGAAACTTTGGACAGGTGGTGGCGCTAGAGGGAATGAGTTAGAGACACCAAAATTGGTGCAATTACTGTTGGGAATGTCCTCTATCAGAATGTCAAACCGGAACAACTTTCCCGCATACGCTTCTATGGGCTGCCATAGACGCCCAGTCGGAAGAAGCAGAATAATAATAAATATAGCTGCAAGCAGCCATTACGGGGCCAAGCGCAAAAGCAGACGACGAGATATGCCTACATGGCTGAAAGTGTGAGACAAACTGCAGCAAGGAGCAATTAAAGACATTTGAAGATGAATTTTGGCAAAATGGTTGAAAAATCACATACAATAACTAAAAATATGATTATCACTTTCGACCAATAGGTGGCGCAGTTACGAAACTGATGTGATGTGGTCAGAGTGAAGTGACAATGACACATACAAAGTTTGGTGTCAATATGTCAAGGCATTGCAGATATAAAGCCTGGATAGTCATTTTGGCATCATGCCTCATTTTTGACACTGCGGTATACGAAAATGGTTTTGTCTATCGACACGAAATCCATAACTTTTACTCGGCACGGTCTGGAGATGACACGATCCGATTTTGGTGAAAATCGGACGTTCGGTCTAGGAGGAGTTCGAAAAAGTAGGTTTTAAAACAAAATAAAGATGGCGGACAGGAAGTTTGACTGACTATGGCGAAATTGGTATCTATGTTTTCAGCATAACCCAAGGAATCTATTGAGATCAGTGTCATTACTATAGGCAAATTTATTCAAAAGTTATTAGCATTTTTGGAAATTTAATTATAACTTTTGACCAAAAGGTGGCGCTGTCTCATAATCTTTTGAGTACCTTTAGGGCCTTGTACTGATGACTCATACTGAGTTTCGTAACGATACGTTCATGCGTTCATAAAATACAGCATTTTAGCACATAATTCAAAATGGCCGACAGCCAAAATGGCCGATATGGGATAATTGGATATCAGTCGACTCAGCATGACGCCCTGAACCTAACGAGACCACTTTTGTGATTTTTGGACAAACCGTTCAGAAGTTATAAGCAAAAACATAAATTATTCATATCTCCGGACCAGTAGGTAGCGCTGTGCCGAAACGCAGCATGTAGCCTCAGGTCATGCTTGTGATGACATGTACCAAATTTGGTCTGAATCCGATAAAGCGTTGTGGAGATACGGCCTTACGTCTGTTTTTGCAAGAGCTACGTAAAATTTATTTGCGCGTTATTCAAGAACGGTAATTCGAATCAACTTGAATTCCATAACTTTTGGTCGTCAAGGTCTGGAGATGATCTGGTTTATTTTTCGTGAAATTCGGAGCAACGGCCTAGGAGGAGTTCGAAAAAGTAGGTTTTTCGGAAAATTCAAAATGGCGGGAAAACTATTATGACGGAAAATGACGTCATAGGATGCAGTCGAATCGTCGTGAGCTCAGGAATCAGAGGAAAAAATAATTTTGTTTCTAGCCCTTGTGGTTCAAAAGTTATTAGCATAAACATGAGTGAAACTTTGGACAGCTGGTGGCGCTAGAGGGAATGAGTTGGAGACTCCAAATTTGCTATGGTGATAGTTCAGGCTGTCCTCTATCACTGTGCCAATTTGTATAAGTTTCCCGCAAACGGTTCTATAGGCTGCCATAGACGCCCAGTCGGAAGAAAAAGAAGAATAAGAACGGGAACAGATACAATAGGTGCCCGCACCTTCAGTGCTTGGCCCCTAATAATAAATATAGCTGCAAGCAGCAATCACCGGGGCCAAGCGCAAGCAAGACGACAAGACATGCCAAAGTGGCTGGGAGTGTGAGACCCACTGCAGCAAGGAGCAATTAAAGACATTTGAAGTAGAGGTCTTCAGGTGAACCTGTTGGCCCGTTGACCCGGGACCCGACCCGGGACCCGTACGGGTTCGGGTCTATATTTTAAATGATCAGCCGGGTCCGGGTCGGGTCGAATCTATTACTTCGGGTCCCGGGTCTGTTTAACATTGTGTGTAATACCCGTGCGAGTCATCAAATCTCAAAAATGCGTCTTGTCACACTCATATTTAATATATTTTAAATCAGTAACATAATCTGAGGTGAACTGTCACATGAATGTTTACTTTGACACTCAAAATAAATTGCGTTAAAAGGCATATTTTAGGTTGATCCATCCAGCTAGCGCGCATTTGCAGTCAAGCGCGTGTCATGTTTCTATGGCAACCAGTTACCAGAGGCAGAGCTTCAGTGAGGGACAGCCAAACCGCGCTTTAGATTTTACAATGTCAATTAATCGTTTTGTTCAATCTTAAAGTTTTAGTGGTCAGATTCAGACTCGATGATGCAGAGCAGAGAGCACGGAGATGATAAATAACGTCAGCGCAGCGGCCATGGCACTGAACGAGCAATCGTTATTATAGTTCAAAAAGGCAAACAGCCAAAAGTTATTGTGCGAGTTAGCAGCTAACTCGTTTAATTTGTCATCCGTCACCGTGAGTCCGTGACATCATGTGGACTTTTGAAGCTGAAATAACAAGGATTAAGCTTGGACTTGGTGGAATAACGAGAGGAATAACATGGATAACTTTCTTGTCGGAGCCGAAGGATTGTAATGCATCACAGCCAGTCAGGTAACGTAACGTTACAAGGAAAGGATGGAGAGACTAGCCTACTAACTTTACGCTGCTACGGCTCCTTAAATTAGGTAAGACAAAAAGTTGTAATTTTTCGCAACAGGTTTATTGACTTGTAATAGCAGTTTAAGGTGGAAAATGTGACAATCGGGTCCAGTCGGGTCTGTGTCTTCCCGGCAGTTTCGGGTCCAGCTTACAAAAATAATCGACGGGTCCAGGTAGGGTCTTGTTAGGCATTTATCGGGTCTGCACGGGTCCGGGTCCAGCTTTTGAAATAATAGTCGGGTCCGGGTCGGTTCGGTGTAGCAAATTACGGGTCCCTTCCGGTTCGGGTAAGAATTTTTGGACCCGTGAAGACCTCTAATTTGAAGATGAATTTTGGCAAAATGGTTGAAAAATCACATACAATAACTAAAAATATGATTATCACTTTCGACCAATAGGTGGCGCAGTTACGAAACTGATGTGATGTGGTCAGAGTGAAGTGACAATGACACATACAAAGTTTGGTGTCAATATGTCAAGGCATTGCAGATATAAAGCCTGAATAGTCATTTTGGCATCATGCCTCAACTTTGCCACTGCGGTATACGAAAACGGTTTTGTCTATCGACACGAAATCCATAACTTTTACTCGGCACAGTCTGGAGATGACACGATCCGATTTTGGTGAAAATCGGACGTTCGGTCTAGGAGGAGTTCGAAAAAGTAGGTTTTAAAAGAAAATAAAGATGGCGGACAGGAACTTTGATTGACTATGGCAAAATTGGTATCTATGTTTTCAGCATAACCCAAGGAATCTATTGAGATCAGTGTCATTACTATAGGCAAATTTATTCAAAAGTTATTAGCATTTTTGGAAATTTCATTATAACTTTTGACCAAAAGGTGGCGCTGTCTCATAAATTTTTGAGTACTTTTAGGGCGTTGTACTGATGACCCATACTGAGTTTCGTAACGATACGTTCATGCGTTCATAAAATACAGCATTTTAGCACATAATTCAAAATGGCCGACAGCCAAAATGGCCGATATGGGAAAATTGGATATCAGTTGACTCAGCACGATGCCCTGAATCTAACGAGACCACTTTTGTGATTTTTGGACAAACCGTTCAGAAGTTATAAGCAAAAATATAAATTCTTCATATCTCCGGACCAGTAGGTGGCGCTGCGCCGAAACGCAGCATGTAGCCTCAGGTCATGCTTGTGATGACATGTACCAAATTTGGTCTGAATCCGATAAAGCGTTGTGGAGATACGGCCTTACGTCTGTTTTTGCAAGCGCTACGTAAAATTTATTTGCGCGGTATTCGAGAACGGTAATTCGAATCAACTTGAATTCCATAACTTTTTGTTGTCATGGTCTGGAGTTGATCTGGTTCAATTTTCGTGAAATTCGGAGCAACGGCCTAGGAGGAGTTCGAAAAAGTAGGTTTTTTGGAAAATTCAAAATGGCGGGAAAACTATTATGACGGAAAATGACGTCATAGGGTGCAATCGAATCGTCGTGAGCTCAGGAATCAGAGGAAAAAAGAATTTTGATTCTAGCCCTTACGGTTCAAAAGTTATCAGCATAGACATGAGTGAAACTTTGGACTGTTGGTGGCGCTAGAGGGAATGAGTTGGAGACACCAAAATTGGTGTATTTAATGTTGGGACTGTCCTCTATCAGAATGTCAAATAAAATCAACTTTCCCGCAAGCGGTTCATAGGGCTGCCATAGACTTCAATGGCGGAAGAAGAAGAAACGGAAGAATAATAATAATAAGAACGCCAACAAAAACAATAGGTGCCTCCGCACTTTCAGTGCTTGGCCCCTAATAATAATAAGAACCGGAACGAAAACAATAGGTGCCTCCGCACTTTCAGTGCTTGGCCCCTAAATATAGCTGCAAGCAGCCATTACGGGGCCAAGCGCAAAAGCAGACGACGAGATATGCCTACATGGCTGAAAGTGTGAGACAAACTGCAGCAAGGAGCAATTAAAGACATTTGAAGATGAATTTTGGCAAAATGGTTGAAAAATCACATACAATAACTAAAAATATGATTATCACTTTCGACCAATAGGTGGCGCAGTTACGAAACTGATGTGATGTGGTCAGAGTGAAGTGACAATGACACATACAAAGTTTTGGTGTCAATATGTCAAGGCATTGCAGATATAAAGCCTGAATAGTCATTTTGGCATCATGCCTCAACTTTGACACTGCGGTATACGAAAACGGTTTTGTCTATCGACACGAAATCCATAACTTTTACTCGGCACGGTCTGGAGATGACACGATCCGATTTTGGTGAAAATCGGACGTTCGGTCTAGGAGGAGTTCGAAAAAGTAGGTTTTAAAAGAAAATAAAGATGGCGGACAGGAAGTTTGGCTGACTATGGCAAAATTGGTATCTATGTTTTCAGCATAACCCAAGGAATCTATTGAGATCAGTGTCATTACTATAGCCAAATTTATTCAAAAGTTATTAGCATTTTTGGAAATTTCATTATAACTTTTGACCAAAAGGTGGCGCTGTCTCATACATTTTTGAGTACCTTTAGGGCGTTGTACTGATGACCCATACTGAGTTTCGCAACGATACGTTCATGCATTCATAAAATACAGCATTTTAGCACATAATTCAAAATGGCCGACAGCCAAAATGGCCGATATGGGAAAATTGGATATCAGTCAACTCAGCACGACGCTCTGAATCTAACGAGACCACTTTTGTGATTTTTGGACAAACCATTCAGAAGTTATAAGCAAAAACATAAATTCTTCATATCTCCGGACCAGTAGGTGGCGCTGCGCCGAAACGCAGCATGTAGCCTCAGGTTATGCTTGTGATGACATGTACCATATTTGGTCTGAATCCGATAAAGCGTTGTGGAGATACAGCCTTACGTCTGTTTTTGCAAGCGCTACGTAAAATTTATTTGCGCGGTATTCGAGAACGGTAATTCGAATCAACTTGAATTCCATAACTTTTGGTCGTCAAGGTCTGGAGATGATCTGGTTCATTTTTCGTGAAATTCGGAGCAACGGTCTAGGAGGAGTTCGAAAAAGTAGGTTTTTCGGAAAATTCAAAATGGCGGGAAAACTATTATGACGGAAAATGACGTCATAGGGTGCAGTCGAATCGTCATGAGCTCAGGAATCAGAGGAAAAAAGAATTTTGTTTCTAGCCCTTGTGGTTCAAAAGTTATTAGCATAAACATGAGTGAAACTTTGGACAGCTGGTGGCGCTAGAGGGAATGAGTTGGAGACTCCAAATTTACTATGGTGATAGTTCAGGCTGTCCTCTATCACTGTGCCAATTTTCATAAGTTTCCCGCAAACGGTTCTATAGGCTGCCATAGACGCCCAGTCGGAAGAAGAAAAAGAAAAAGAAAAAGAAAAAGAAAAAGAAATATAGCTGCAAGCAGCAATCACCGGGGCCAAGCGCAAGCAAGACGACAAGACATGCCAAAGTGGCTGGGAGTGTGAGACCCACTGCAGCAAGGAGCAATTAAAGACATTTGAAGATGAATTTGGGCAAAATGGTTGAAAAATCACATACAATAACTAAAAATATGATTATCACTTTCGACCAATAGGTGGCGCAGTTACGAAACTGATGTGATGTGGTCAGAGTGAAGTGACAATGACACATACAAAGTTTGGTGTCAATATGTCAAGGCATTGCAGATATAAAGCCTGAATAGTCATTTTGGCATCATGCCTCAACTTTGCCACTGCGGTATACGAAAACGGTTTCGTCTATCGACACGAAATCCATAACTTTTACTCGGCACGGTCTGGAGATGACACGATCCGATTTTGGTGAAAATCGGACGTTCGGTCTAGGAGGAGTTCGAAAAAGTAGGTTTTAAAAGAAAATAAAGATGGCGGACAGGAAGTTTGGCTGACTATGGCAAAATTGGTATCTATGTTTTCAGCATAACCCAAGGAATCTATTGAGATCAGTGTCATTACTATAGGCAAATTTATTCAAAAGTTATTAGCATTTTTGGAAATTTCATTATAACTTTTGACCAAAAGGTGGCGCTGTCTCATAATCTTTTGAGTACCTTTAGGGCTTTGTACTGATGACCCATACTGAGTTTCGTAACGATACGTTCATGCGTTCATAAAATACAGCATTTTAGCACATAATTCAAAATGGCCGACAGCCAAAATGGCCGATATGGAAAAATTGGATATCAGTCAACTCAACATGACGCCCTGAATCTATCGAGACCACTTTTGTGATTTTTGGACAAACCGTTCAGAAGTTATAAGCAAAAATAGCCTTTTTTCATATCTCCAGACCAGTAGGTGGCGCTGCGCCGAAACGCAGCATGTAGCCTCAGGTCATGCTTGTGATGACATGTAGGAAGTTTGGTTTGAATACGATTAAGCGATGCGGAGATACAGCCTTATGTCTGTTTTCGCAAGCGCTACGTAAAATTTGTTTGCGCGTTTATCGAAAACGGTTTGACGAATCAACTTGAATTCCATAACTTTTTGTCCCCACAGCCTGAAGATGATCTGGTGCAATTTTGGTGCAAATCGGACAAACCGTCTAGGACGAGTTCGCAAAAGAAGGTTTTTTGGACAATTCAAAATGGCGGCCATATTTTTATGACGGAAAATGACGTCATAGGGTCCAGTCGAATCGTCGTGAGCTCAGGAATCAGAGGAAAAAAGAATTTTGTTGATAGGCCTTACGGTTTAAAAGTTATTAGCATAATATAAGTGAAACTTTGGACAGGTGGTGGCGCTAGAGGGAATGAGTTAGAGACACCAAAATTGGTGCAATTACTGTTGGGAATGTCCTCTATCAGAATGTCAAACCGGAACAACTTTCCCGCATACGCTTCTATGGGCTGCCATAGACGCCCAGTCGGAAGAAGCAGAATAATAATAATAATAATAATAATAAGAACCGGAACGAAAACAATAGGTGCCTCCGCACTTTCAGTGCTTGGCCCCTAAATATAGCTGCAAGCAGCCATTACGGGGCCAAGCGCAAAAGCAGACGACAAGATATGCCTACATGGCTGAAAGTGTGAGACAAACTGCAGCAAGGAGCAATTAAAGACATTTGAAGATGAATTTTGGCAAAATGGTTGAAAATCACATACAATAACTAAAAATATGATTATCACTTTCGACCAATAGGTGGCGCAATTACGAAACTGATGTGATATGGTCAGAGTGAAGTGACAATGACACTTACAAAGTTTGGTGTCAATATGTCAAGGCATTGCAGATATAAAGCCTGAATAGTCATTTTGGCATCATGCCTCAACTTTGCCACTGCGGTATACGAAAACGGTTTCGTCTATCGACACGAAATCCATAACTTTTACTCGGCACGGTCTGGAGATGACACGATCCGATTTTGGTGAAAATCGGACGTTCGGTCTAGGAGGAGTTCGAAAAAGTAGGTTTTAAAAGAAAATAAAGATGGCGGACAGGAAGTTTGGCTGACTATGGCAAAATTGGTATCTATGTTTTCAGCATAACCCAAGGAATCTATTGAGATCAGTGTCATTACTATAGGCAAATTTATTCAAAAGTTATTAGCATTTTTGGAAATTTCATTATAACTTTTGACCAAAAGGTGGCGCTGTCTCATACATTTTTGAGTACCTTAAGGGCCTTGTACTGATGACCCATACTGAGTTTCGTAACGATACGTTCATGCGTTCATAAAATACAGCATTTTAGCACATAATTCAAAATGGCCGACAGCCACAATGGCCGATATGGGAAAATTGGATATCAGTCAACTCAGCACGACGCCCTGAATCTAACGAGACCACTTTTGTGATTTTTGGACAAACCGTTCAGAAGTTATAAGCAAAAACATAAATTCTTCATATCTCCGGACCAGTAGGTGGCGCTGCGCCGAAACGCAGCATGTAGCCTCAGGTCATGCTTGTGATGACATGTACCAAATTTGGTCTGAATCCGATAAAGCGTTGTGGAGATACGGCCTTACGTCTGTTTTCGCAAGCGCTACGTAAAATTTATTTGCGCGGTGTTCGAGAACGGTAATTCGAATCAACTTGAATTCCATAACTTTTGGTCGTCAAGGTCTGGAGATGATCTGGTTCATTTTTCGTGAAATTCAGAGCAACGGCCTAGGAGGAGTTCGAAAAAGTAGGTTTTTCGGAAAATTCAAAATGGCGGGAAAACTATTATGACGGAAAATGACGTCATAGGGTGCAGTCGAAACGTCATGAGCTCAGGAATCAGAGGGAAAAAGAATTTTGTTTCTAGCCCTTGTGGTTCAAAAGTTATTAGCATAAACATGAGTGAAACTTTGGACAGCTGGTGGCGCTAGAGGGAATGAGTTGGAGACTCCAAATTTGCTAAGGTGATAGTTCAGGCTGTCCTCTATCACTGTGCCAATTTTCATAAGTTTCCCGCAAACGGTTCTATAGGCTGCCATAGACGCCCAGTCGGAAGAAAAAGAAAAAGAAGAACAAGCAGCCATTACGGGGCCAAGCGCAAAAGCAGACGACGAGATATGCCTACATGGCTGAAAGTGTGAGACAAACTGCAGCAAGGAGCAATTAAAGACATTTGAAGATGAATTTTGGCAAAATGGTTGAAAAATCACATACATTAAAAATATGATTATCACTTTCGACCAATAGGTGCCGCAGTTACGAAACTGATGTGATGTTGTGATGTGTTGCCTTTGGCTTGCTCAGTTGGGGATATTCAATTTAATGAATCAATCAATATTACTATTGATTAGCATTACCAAACATGGACGTTTTATTATTATTTTAATTTAATACTGTGAAGCTGCTTTGATACAATCTGTATTGTGAAAAGCGCTATACAAATATTCTTGACTTGACTTGACTTGACTTGATGTGATCAGAGTGAAGTGACAATGACACATACAAAGTTTGGTGTCAATATGTCAAGGCATTGCAGATATAAAGCCTGAATAGTCATTTTGGCATCATGCCTCAACTTTGCCGCTGCGGTATATAAAAACGGTTTCGTCTATCGACACGAAATCCATAACTTTTACTCGGCACGGTCTGGAGATGACACGATCCGATTTTGGTGAAAATCGGACGTTCGGTCTAGGAGGAGTTCGAAAAAGTAGGTTTTAAAAGAAAATAAAGATGGCGGACAGGAAGTTTGGCTGACTATGGCAAAATTTGTATCTATGTTTTCAGCATAACCCAAGGAATCTATTGAGATCAGTCTCATTACTATAGGCAAATTTATTCAAAAGTTATTAGCATTTCGTGAAAATTTGTTACAACTTTTGACCAAAAGGTGGCGCTGTCTTTAAATCTGTTGAGTACTTTCAGGACATGGTGTTGATGGCACATACTGAGTTTCATAATGTTACAGCAATGCATTCGTTAAGTATAGCATTTTACATCACTAAACTGCATTGAAGTCAATGGGAATTTCATGTTTTGTTTAGTTTTAGCGCCACCAAGAGGCTCAATCCCACAGTTTTTTTTGTGTGTCCTCAGACTGAGCCCATGCATCTGTGTGTCAATTTTGGTGAAAATATCTCAATTAGATTCAACGTTATAGACATTTATGTGAAAAAACATGTCAAAAACGACTGACACGTGACTTTGATTGAATTTTACTACCCCTTACGATCAATATTTTGAGATTTGGGCATTGGCGTATAGCTATCGACCTATGTTTCCAAACTTCTGACGGTGGTTTCGTCTCGATCGGACTAGCGGTTTCGAAGATATCGCCAAATGTTTTTTAAGCGCTAAATTACAACGCTGCACAAACCATATGCCGAAACCTGGCAAGTCTGGTATCGTTGGACTCGGCAACGATTCAGGAGTCTAAGGAGATGACTCCCGTGAGAATAAGTTGACCACACCCAAAGTTATGAGCATTTGAAAAAAAAAATTATCCACTAGGTGGCGCTGTTTCGAAACTTCTCAGGCTCCTTCAGGGCATTGTACTGATGACCCGTACCGAGTTTCGTAAAAATTCGTTCATGCGTTCAAAAAATACAGCATTTTAGCACATAATTCAAAATGGCCGACAGACAAAATGGCCGATCTGGAAAAATTGGATATCAGTCGACTCGGCATGAAGCCCTGAATCTAACGAGACCACGTTTAGGATTCTTGGACAAACCGTTCAGAAGTTATAAGCCAAAATAGCAATTTTTCATATCTCCGGACCAGTAGGTGGCGCTGCGCCGAAACGCAGCATGCAGCTTCAAGTCATGCTTGTGATGACATGTACCAAGTTTGGTCTGAATACGATAAAGCGTTGCGGAGATACAGCCTTACGTCTATTTTCGCAAGTGCTACGTAAAATTTGTTTGTGCGTTTATCAAAAACGGTTAAGCGAATCAACTTGAATTCCATAACTTTTTGTCGGCACTGCCTGAAGATGATCTGGTGCAATTTTGGTGAGAATCGGACAAACCGTCTAGGACGAGTTCGCAAAAGTAGTTTTTTTGGACAATTCAATATGGCGGACATATTTTTTTGACGGAAAATGACGTCATAGAGTGCAATCGAATCGGCATGAGCTCAGGAATCAGAGGGAAAAATTTTTTTGTTGATACGCCTTACGGTTCAAAAGTTATTAGCATACAATTTCTGAAACTTTGGACAGGTGGTGGCGCTAGAGGGAATGAGTTAGAAACACCAAAATTGGTGTATTTGATGTTGGGAATGTCCTCTATCAGAATGTCAAACCAAAACAACTTTCCCGCATACGCTTCTATGGGCTGCCATAGACGCCCAGTCGGAAGAAGAAGAATAAGAACGGGAACAGATACAATAGGTGCCCGCACCTTCAGTGCTTGGCCCCTAAATAGCTGCAAGCAGCAATCACCGGGGCCAAGCGCAAGCAAGACGACAAGACATGCCAAAGTGGCTGGGAGTGTGAGACCCACTGCAGCAAGGAGCAATTAAAGACATTTGAAGATGAATTTGGGCAAAATGGTTGAAAAATCACATACAATAACTAAAAATATGATTATCACTTTCGACCAATAGGTGGCGCAGTTACGAAACTGATGTGATGTGGTCAGAGTGAAGTGACAATGACACATACAAAGTTTGGTGTCAATATGTCAAGGCATTGCAGATATAAAGCCTGAATAGTCATTTTGGCATCATGCCTCAACTTTGCCACTGCGGTATACGAAAACGGTTTCGTCTATCGACACGAAATCCATAACTTTTACTCGGCACGGTCTGGAGATGACACGATCCGATTTTGGTGAAAATCGGACGTTCGGTCTAGGAGGAGTTCGAAAAAGTAGGTTTTAAAAGAAAATAAAGATGGCGGACAGGAAGTTTGGCTGACTATGGCAAAATTGGTATCTATGTTTTCAGCATAACCCAAGGAATCTATTGAGATCAGTGTCATTACTATAGGCAAATTTATTCAAAAGTTATTAGCATTTTTGGAAATTTCATTATAACTTTTGACCAAAAGGTGGCGCTGTCTCATAATCTTTTGAGTACCTTTAGGGCTTTGTACTGATGACCCATACTGAGTTTCGTAACGATACGTTCATGCGTTCATAAAATACAGCATTTTAGCACATAATTCAAAATGGCCGACAGCCAAAATGGCCGATATGGAAAAATTGGATATCAGTCAACTCAACATGACGCCCTGAATCTATCGAGACCACTTTTGTGATTTTTGGACAAACCGTTCAGAAGTTATAAGCAAAAATAGCCTTTTTTCATATCTCCAGACCAGTAGGTGGCGCTGCGCCGAAACGCAGCATGTAGCCTCAGGTCATGCTTGTGATGACATGTAGGAAGTTTGGTTTGAATACGATTAAGCGATGCGGAGATACAGCCTTATGTCTGTTTTCGCAAGCGCTACGTAAAATTTGTTTGCGCGTTTATCGAAAACGGTTTGACGAATCAACTTGAATTCCATAACTTTTTGTCCCCACAGCCTGAAGATGATCTGGTGCAATTTTGGTGCAAATCGGACAAACCGTCTAGGACGAGTTCGCAAAAGAAGGTTTTTTGGACAATTCAAAATGGCGGCCATATTTTTATGACGGAAAATGACGTCATAGGGTCCAGTCGAATCGTCGTGAGCTCAGGAATCAGAGGAAAAAAGAATTTTGTTGATAGGCCTTACGGTTTAAAAGTTATTAGCATAATATAAGTGAAACTTTGGACAGGTGGTGGCGCTAGAGGGAATGAGTTAGAGACACCAAAATTGGTGCAATTACTGTTGGGAATGTCCTCTATCAGAATGTCAAACCGGAACAACTTTCCCGCATACGCTTCTATGGGCTGCCATAGACGCCCAGTCGGAAGAAGCAGAATAATAATAAATATAGCTGCAAGCAGCCATTACGGGGCCAAGCGCAAAAGCAGACGACGAGATATGCCTACATGGCTGAAAGTGTGAGACAAACTGCAGCAAGGAGCAATTAAAGACATTTGAAGATGAATTTTGGCAAAATGGTTGAAAAATCACATACAATAACTAAAAATATGATTATCACTTTCGACCAATAGGTGGCGCAGTTACGAAACTGATGTGATGTGGTCAGAGTGAAGTGACAATGACACATACAAAGTTTGGTGTCAATATGTCAAGGCATTGCAGATATAAAGCCTGGATAGTCATTTTGGCATCATGCCTCATTTTTGACACTGCGGTATACGAAAATGGTTTTGTCTATCGACACGAAATCCATAACTTTTACTCGGCACGGTCTGGAGATGACACGATCCGATTTTGGTGAAAATCGGACGTTCGGTCTAGGAGGAGTTCGAAAAAGTAGGTTTTAAAACAAAATAAAGATGGCGGACAGGAAGTTTGACTGACTATGGCGAAATTGGTATCTATGTTTTCAGCATAACCCAAGGAATCTATTGAGATCAGTGTCATTACTATAGGCAAATTTATTCAAAAGTTATTAGCATTTTTGGAAATTTAATTATAACTTTTGACCAAAAGGTGGCGCTGTCTCATAATCTTTTGAGTACCTTTAGGGCCTTGTACTGATGACTCATACTGAGTTTCGTAACGATACGTTCATGCGTTCATAAAATACAGCATTTTAGCACATAATTCAAAATGGCCGACAGCCAAAATGGCCGATATGGGATAATTGGATATCAGTCGACTCAGCATGACGCCCTGAACCTAACGAGACCACTTTTGTGATTTTTGGACAAACCGTTCAGAAGTTATAAGCAAAAACATAAATTATTCATATCTCCGGACCAGTAGGTAGCGCTGTGCCGAAACGCAGCATGTAGCCTCAGGTCATGCTTGTGATGACATGTACCAAATTTGGTCTGAATCCGATAAAGCGTTGTGGAGATACGGCCTTACGTCTGTTTTTGCAAGAGCTACGTAAAATTTATTTGCGCGTTATTCAAGAACGGTAATTCGAATCAACTTGAATTCCATAACTTTTGGTCGTCAAGGTCTGGAGATGATCTGGTTTATTTTTCGTGAAATTCGGAGCAACGGCCTAGGAGGAGTTCGAAAAAGTAGGTTTTTCGGAAAATTCAAAATGGCGGGAAAACTATTATGACGGAAAATGACGTCATAGGATGCAGTCGAATCGTCGTGAGCTCAGGAATCAGAGGAAAAAATAATTTTGTTTCTAGCCCTTGTGGTTCAAAAGTTATTAGCATAAACATGAGTGAAACTTTGGACAGCTGGTGGCGCTAGAGGGAATGAGTTGGAGACTCCAAATTTGCTATGGTGATAGTTCAGGCTGTCCTCTATCACTGTGCCAATTTGTATAAGTTTCCCGCAAACGGTTCTATAGGCTGCCATAGACGCCCAGTCGGAAGAAAAAGAAGAATAAGAACGGGAACAGATACAATAGGTGCCCGCACCTTCAGTGCTTGGCCCCTAATAATAAATATAGCTGCAAGCAGCAATCACCGGGGCCAAGCGCAAGCAAGACGACAAGACATGCCAAAGTGGCTGGGAGTGTGAGACCCACTGCAGCAAGGAGCAATTAAAGACATTTGAAGTAGAGGTCTTCAGGTGAACCTGTTGGCCCGTTGACCCGGGACCCGACCCGGGACCCGTACGGGTTCGGGTCTATATTTTAAATGATCAGCCGGGTCCGGGTCGGGTCGAATCTATTACTTCGGGTCCCGGGTCTGTTTAACATTGTGTGTAATACCCGTGCGAGTCATCAAATCTCAAAAATGCGTCTTGTCACACTCATATTTAATATATTTTAAATCAGTAACATAATCTGAGGTGAACTGTCACATGAATGTTTACTTTGACACTCAAAATAAATTGCGTTAAAAGGCATATTTTAGGTTGATCCATCCAGCTAGCGCGCATTTGCAGTCAAGCGCGTGTCATGTTTCTATGGCAACCAGTTACCAGAGGCAGAGCTTCAGTGAGGGACAGCCAAACCGCGCTTTAGATTTTACAATGTCAATTAATCGTTTTGTTCAATCTTAAAGTTTTAGTGGTCAGATTCAGACTCGATGATGCAGAGCAGAGAGCACGGAGATGATAAATAACGTCAGCGCAGCGGCCATGGCACTGAACGAGCAATCGTTATTATAGTTCAAAAAGGCAAACAGCCAAAAGTTATTGTGCGAGTTAGCAGCTAACTCGTTTAATTTGTCATCCGTCACCGTGAGTCCGTGACATCATGTGGACTTTTGAAGCTGAAATAACAAGGATTAAGCTTGGACTTGGTGGAATAACGAGAGGAATAACATGGATAACTTTCTTGTCGGAGCCGAAGGATTGTAATGCATCACAGCCAGTCAGGTAACGTAACGTTACAAGGAAAGGATGGAGAGACTAGCCTACTAACTTTACGCTGCTACGGCTCCTTAAATTAGGTAAGACAAAAAGTTGTAATTTTTCGCAACAGGTTTATTGACTTGTAATAGCAGTTTAAGGTGGAAAATGTGACAATCGGGTCCAGTCGGGTCTGTGTCTTCCCGGCAGTTTCGGGTCCAGCTTACAAAAATAATCGACGGGTCCAGGTAGGGTCTTGTTAGGCATTTATCGGGTCTGCACGGGTCCGGGTCCAGCTTTTGAAATAATAGTCGGGTCCGGGTCGGTTCGGTGTAGCAAATTACGGGTCCCTTCCGGTTCGGGTAAGAATTTTTGGACCCGTGAAGACCTCTAATTTGAAGATGAATTTTGGCAAAATGGTTGAAAAATCACATACAATAACTAAAAATATGATTATCACTTTCGACCAATAGGTGGCGCAGTTACGAAACTGATGTGATGTGGTCAGAGTGAAGTGACAATGACACATACAAAGTTTGGTGTCAATATGTCAAGGCATTGCAGATATAAAGCCTGAATAGTCATTTTGGCATCATGCCTCAACTTTGCCACTGCGGTATACGAAAACGGTTTTGTCTATCGACACGAAATCCATAACTTTTACTCGGCACAGTCTGGAGATGACACGATCCGATTTTGGTGAAAATCGGACGTTCGGTCTAGGAGGAGTTCGAAAAAGTAGGTTTTAAAAGAAAATAAAGATGGCGGACAGGAACTTTGATTGACTATGGCAAAATTGGTATCTATGTTTTCAGCATAACCCAAGGAATCTATTGAGATCAGTGTCATTACTATAGGCAAATTTATTCAAAAGTTATTAGCATTTTTGGAAATTTCATTATAACTTTTGACCAAAAGGTGGCGCTGTCTCATAAATTTTTGAGTACTTTTAGGGCGTTGTACTGATGACCCATACTGAGTTTCGTAACGATACGTTCATGCGTTCATAAAATACAGCATTTTAGCACATAATTCAAAATGGCCGACAGCCAAAATGGCCGATATGGGAAAATTGGATATCAGTTGACTCAGCACGATGCCCTGAATCTAACGAGACCACTTTTGTGATTTTTGGACAAACCGTTCAGAAGTTATAAGCAAAAATATAAATTCTTCATATCTCCGGACCAGTAGGTGGCGCTGCGCCGAAACGCAGCATGTAGCCTCAGGTCATGCTTGTGATGACATGTACCAAATTTGGTCTGAATCCGATAAAGCGTTGTGGAGATACGGCCTTACGTCTGTTTTTGCAAGCGCTACGTAAAATTTATTTGCGCGGTATTCGAGAACGGTAATTCGAATCAACTTGAATTCCATAACTTTTTGTTGTCATGGTCTGGAGTTGATCTGGTTCAATTTTCGTGAAATTCGGAGCAACGGCCTAGGAGGAGTTCGAAAAAGTAGGTTTTTTGGAAAATTCAAAATGGCGGGAAAACTATTATGACGGAAAATGACGTCATAGGGTGCAATCGAATCGTCGTGAGCTCAGGAATCAGAGGAAAAAAGAATTTTGATTCTAGCCCTTACGGTTCAAAAGTTATCAGCATAGACATGAGTGAAACTTTGGACTGTTGGTGGCGCTAGAGGGAATGAGTTGGAGACACCAAAATTGGTGTATTTAATGTTGGGACTGTCCTCTATCAGAATGTCAAATAAAATCAACTTTCCCGCAAGCGGTTCATAGGGCTGCCATAGACTTCAATGGCGGAAGAAGAAGAAACGGAAGAATAATAATAATAAGAACGCCAACAAAAACAATAGGTGCCTCCGCACTTTCAGTGCTTGGCCCCTAATAATAATAAGAACCGGAACGAAAACAATAGGTGCCTCCGCACTTTCAGTGCTTGGCCCCTAAATATAGCTGCAAGCAGCCATTACGGGGCCAAGCGCAAAAGCAGACGACGAGATATGCCTACATGGCTGAAAGTGTGAGACAAACTGCAGCAAGGAGCAATTAAAGACATTTGAAGATGAATTTTGGCAAAATGGTTGAAAAATCACATACAATAACTAAAAATATGATTATCACTTTCGACCAATAGGTGGCGCAGTTACGAAACTGATGTGATGTGGTCAGAGTGAAGTGACAATGACACATACAAAGTTTTGGTGTCAATATGTCAAGGCATTGCAGATATAAAGCCTGAATAGTCATTTTGGCATCATGCCTCAACTTTGACACTGCGGTATACGAAAACGGTTTTGTCTATCGACACGAAATCCATAACTTTTACTCGGCACGGTCTGGAGATGACACGATCCGATTTTGGTGAAAATCGGACGTTCGGTCTAGGAGGAGTTCGAAAAAGTAGGTTTTAAAAGAAAATAAAGATGGCGGACAGGAAGTTTGGCTGACTATGGCAAAATTGGTATCTATGTTTTCAGCATAACCCAAGGAATCTATTGAGATCAGTGTCATTACTATAGCCAAATTTATTCAAAAGTTATTAGCATTTTTGGAAATTTCATTATAACTTTTGACCAAAAGGTGGCGCTGTCTCATACATTTTTGAGTACCTTTAGGGCGTTGTACTGATGACCCATACTGAGTTTCGCAACGATACGTTCATGCATTCATAAAATACAGCATTTTAGCACATAATTCAAAATGGCCGACAGCCAAAATGGCCGATATGGGAAAATTGGATATCAGTCAACTCAGCACGACGCTCTGAATCTAACGAGACCACTTTTGTGATTTTTGGACAAACCATTCAGAAGTTATAAGCAAAAACATAAATTCTTCATATCTCCGGACCAGTAGGTGGCGCTGCGCCGAAACGCAGCATGTAGCCTCAGGTTATGCTTGTGATGACATGTACCATATTTGGTCTGAATCCGATAAAGCGTTGTGGAGATACAGCCTTACGTCTGTTTTTGCAAGCGCTACGTAAAATTTATTTGCGCGGTATTCGAGAACGGTAATTCGAATCAACTTGAATTCCATAACTTTTGGTCGTCAAGGTCTGGAGATGATCTGGTTCATTTTTCGTGAAATTCGGAGCAACGGTCTAGGAGGAGTTCGAAAAAGTAGGTTTTTCGGAAAATTCAAAATGGCGGGAAAACTATTATGACGGAAAATGACGTCATAGGGTGCAGTCGAATCGTCATGAGCTCAGGAATCAGAGGAAAAAAGAATTTTGTTTCTAGCCCTTGTGGTTCAAAAGTTATTAGCATAAACATGAGTGAAACTTTGGACAGCTGGTGGCGCTAGAGGGAATGAGTTGGAGACTCCAAATTTACTATGGTGATAGTTCAGGCTGTCCTCTATCACTGTGCCAATTTTCATAAGTTTCCCGCAAACGGTTCTATAGGCTGCCATAGACGCCCAGTCGGAAGAAGAAAAAGAAAAAGAAAAAGAAAAAGAAAAAGAAATATAGCTGCAAGCAGCAATCACCGGGGCCAAGCGCAAGCAAGACGACAAGACATGCCAAAGTGGCTGGGAGTGTGAGACCCACTGCAGCAAGGAGCAATTAAAGACATTTGAAGATGAATTTGGGCAAAATGGTTGAAAAATCACATACAATAACTAAAAATATGATTATCACTTTCGACCAATAGGTGGCGCAGTTACGAAACTGATGTGATGTGGTCAGAGTGAAGTGACAATGACACATACAAAGTTTGGTGTCAATATGTCAAGGCATTGCAGATATAAAGCCTGAATAGTCATTTTGGCATCATGCCTCAACTTTGCCACTGCGGTATACGAAAACGGTTTCGTCTATCGACACGAAATCCATAACTTTTACTCGGCACGGTCTGGAGATGACACGATCCGATTTTGGTGAAAATCGGACGTTCGGTCTAGGAGGAGTTCGAAAAAGTAGGTTTTAAAAGAAAATAAAGATGGCGGACAGGAAGTTTGGCTGACTATGGCAAAATTGGTATCTATGTTTTCAGCATAACCCAAGGAATCTATTGAGATCAGTGTCATTACTATAGGCAAATTTATTCAAAAGTTATTAGCATTTTTGGAAATTTCATTATAACTTTTGACCAAAAGGTGGCGCTGTCTCATAATCTTTTGAGTACCTTTAGGGCTTTGTACTGATGACCCATACTGAGTTTCGTAACGATACGTTCATGCGTTCATAAAATACAGCATTTTAGCACATAATTCAAAATGGCCGACAGCCAAAATGGCCGATATGGAAAAATTGGATATCAGTCAACTCAACATGACGCCCTGAATCTATCGAGACCACTTTTGTGATTTTTGGACAAACCGTTCAGAAGTTATAAGCAAAAATAGCCTTTTTTCATATCTCCAGACCAGTAGGTGGCGCTGCGCCGAAACGCAGCATGTAGCCTCAGGTCATGCTTGTGATGACATGTAGGAAGTTTGGTTTGAATACGATTAAGCGATGCGGAGATACAGCCTTATGTCTGTTTTCGCAAGCGCTACGTAAAATTTGTTTGCGCGTTTATCGAAAACGGTTTGACGAATCAACTTGAATTCCATAACTTTTTGTCCCCACAGCCTGAAGATGATCTGGTGCAATTTTGGTGCAAATCGGACAAACCGTCTAGGACGAGTTCGCAAAAGAAGGTTTTTTGGACAATTCAAAATGGCGGCCATATTTTTATGACGGAAAATGACGTCATAGGGTCCAGTCGAATCGTCGTGAGCTCAGGAATCAGAGGAAAAAAGAATTTTGTTGATAGGCCTTACGGTTTAAAAGTTATTAGCATAATATAAGTGAAACTTTGGACAGGTGGTGGCGCTAGAGGGAATGAGTTAGAGACACCAAAATTGGTGCAATTACTGTTGGGAATGTCCTCTATCAGAATGTCAAACCGGAACAACTTTCCCGCATACGCTTCTATGGGCTGCCATAGACGCCCAGTCGGAAGAAGCAGAATAATAATAATAATAATAATAATAAGAACCGGAACGAAAACAATAGGTGCCTCCGCACTTTCAGTGCTTGGCCCCTAAATATAGCTGCAAGCAGCCATTACGGGGCCAAGCGCAAAAGCAGACGACAAGATATGCCTACATGGCTGAAAGTGTGAGACAAACTGCAGCAAGGAGCAATTAAAGACATTTGAAGATGAATTTTGGCAAAATGGTTGAAAATCACATACAATAACTAAAAATATGATTATCACTTTCGACCAATAGGTGGCGCAATTACGAAACTGATGTGATATGGTCAGAGTGAAGTGACAATGACACTTACAAAGTTTGGTGTCAATATGTCAAGGCATTGCAGATATAAAGCCTGAATAGTCATTTTGGCATCATGCCTCAACTTTGCCACTGCGGTATACGAAAACGGTTTCGTCTATCGACACGAAATCCATAACTTTTACTCGGCACGGTCTGGAGATGACACGATCCGATTTTGGTGAAAATCGGACGTTCGGTCTAGGAGGAGTTCGAAAAAGTAGGTTTTAAAAGAAAATAAAGATGGCGGACAGGAAGTTTGGCTGACTATGGCAAAATTGGTATCTATGTTTTCAGCATAACCCAAGGAATCTATTGAGATCAGTGTCATTACTATAGGCAAATTTATTCAAAAGTTATTAGCATTTTTGGAAATTTCATTATAACTTTTGACCAAAAGGTGGCGCTGTCTCATACATTTTTGAGTACCTTAAGGGCCTTGTACTGATGACCCATACTGAGTTTCGTAACGATACGTTCATGCGTTCATAAAATACAGCATTTTAGCACATAATTCAAAATGGCCGACAGCCACAATGGCCGATATGGGAAAATTGGATATCAGTCAACTCAGCACGACGCCCTGAATCTAACGAGACCACTTTTGTGATTTTTGGACAAACCGTTCAGAAGTTATAAGCAAAAACATAAATTCTTCATATCTCCGGACCAGTAGGTGGCGCTGCGCCGAAACGCAGCATGTAGCCTCAGGTCATGCTTGTGATGACATGTACCAAATTTGGTCTGAATCCGATAAAGCGTTGTGGAGATACGGCCTTACGTCTGTTTTCGCAAGCGCTACGTAAAATTTATTTGCGCGGTGTTCGAGAACGGTAATTCGAATCAACTTGAATTCCATAACTTTTGGTCGTCAAGGTCTGGAGATGATCTGGTTCATTTTTCGTGAAATTCAGAGCAACGGCCTAGGAGGAGTTCGAAAAAGTAGGTTTTTCGGAAAATTCAAAATGGCGGGAAAACTATTATGACGGAAAATGACGTCATAGGGTGCAGTCGAAACGTCATGAGCTCAGGAATCAGAGGGAAAAAGAATTTTGTTTCTAGCCCTTGTGGTTCAAAAGTTATTAGCATAAACATGAGTGAAACTTTGGACAGCTGGTGGCGCTAGAGGGAATGAGTTGGAGACTCCAAATTTGCTAAGGTGATAGTTCAGGCTGTCCTCTATCACTGTGCCAATTTTCATAAGTTTCCCGCAAACGGTTCTATAGGCTGCCATAGACGCCCAGTCGGAAGAAAAAGAAAAAGAAGAACAAGCAGCCATTACGGGGCCAAGCGCAAAAGCAGACGACGAGATATGCCTACATGGCTGAAAGTGTGAGACAAACTGCAGCAAGGAGCAATTAAAGACATTTGAAGATGAATTTTGGCAAAATGGTTGAAAAATCACATACATTAAAAATATGATTATCACTTTCGACCAATAGGTGCCGCAGTTACGAAACTGATGTGATGTTGTGATGTGTTGCCTTTGGCTTGCTCAGTTGGGGATATTCAATTTAATGAATCAATCAATATTACTATTGATTAGCATTACCAAACATGGACGTTTTATTATTATTTTAATTTAATACTGTGAAGCTGCTTTGATACAATCTGTATTGTGAAAAGCGCTATACAAATATTCTTGACTTGACTTGACTTGACTTGATGTGATCAGAGTGAAGTGACAATGACACATACAAAGTTTGGTGTCAATATGTCAAGGCATTGCAGATATAAAGCCTGAATAGTCATTTTGGCATCATGCCTCAACTTTGCCGCTGCGGTATATAAAAACGGTTTCGTCTATCGACACGAAATCCATAACTTTTACTCGGCACGGTCTGGAGATGACACGATCCGATTTTGGTGAAAATCGGACGTTCGGTCTAGGAGGAGTTCGAAAAAGTAGGTTTTAAAAGAAAATAAAGATGGCGGACAGGAAGTTTGGCTGACTATGGCAAAATTTGTATCTATGTTTTCAGCATAACCCAAGGAATCTATTGAGATCAGTCTCATTACTATAGGCAAATTTATTCAAAAGTTATTAGCATTTCGTGAAAATTTGTTACAACTTTTGACCAAAAGGTGGCGCTGTCTTTAAATCTGTTGAGTACTTTCAGGACATGGTGTTGATGGCACATACTGAGTTTCATAATGTTACAGCAATGCATTCGTTAAGTATAGCATTTTACATCACTAAACTGCATTGAAGTCAATGGGAATTTCATGTTTTGTTTAGTTTTAGCGCCACCAAGAGGCTCAATCCCACAGTTTTTTTTGTGTGTCCTCAGACTGAGCCCATGCATCTGTGTGTCAATTTTGGTGAAAATATCTCAATTAGATTCAACGTTATAGACATTTATGTGAAAAAACATGTCAAAAACGACTGACACGTGACTTTGATTGAATTTTACTACCCCTTACGATCAATATTTTGAGATTTGGGCATTGGCGTATAGCTATCGACCTATGTTTCCAAACTTCTGACGGTGGTTTCGTCTCGATCGGACTAGCGGTTTCGAAGATATCGCCAAATGTTTTTTAAGCGCTAAATTACAACGCTGCACAAACCATATGCCGAAACCTGGCAAGTCTGGTATCGTTGGACTCGGCAACGATTCAGGAGTCTAAGGAGATGACTCCCGTGAGAATAAGTTGACCACACCCAAAGTTATGAGCATTTGAAAAAAAAAATTATCCACTAGGTGGCGCTGTTTCGAAACTTCTCAGGCTCCTTCAGGGCATTGTACTGATGACCCGTACCGAGTTTCGTAAAAATTCGTTCATGCGTTCAAAAAATACAGCATTTTAGCACATAATTCAAAATGGCCGACAGACAAAATGGCCGATCTGGAAAAATTGGATATCAGTCGACTCGGCATGAAGCCCTGAATCTAACGAGACCACGTTTAGGATTCTTGGACAAACCGTTCAGAAGTTATAAGCCAAAATAGCAATTTTTCATATCTCCGGACCAGTAGGTGGCGCTGCGCCGAAACGCAGCATGCAGCTTCAAGTCATGCTTGTGATGACATGTACCAAGTTTGGTCTGAATACGATAAAGCGTTGCGGAGATACAGCCTTACGTCTATTTTCGCAAGTGCTACGTAAAATTTGTTTGTGCGTTTATCAAAAACGGTTAAGCGAATCAACTTGAATTCCATAACTTTTTGTCGGCACTGCCTGAAGATGATCTGGTGCAATTTTGGTGAGAATCGGACAAACCGTCTAGGACGAGTTCGCAAAAGTAGTTTTTTTGGACAATTCAATATGGCGGACATATTTTTTTGACGGAAAATGACGTCATAGAGTGCAATCGAATCGGCATGAGCTCAGGAATCAGAGGGAAAAATTTTTTTGTTGATACGCCTTACGGTTCAAAAGTTATTAGCATACAATTTCTGAAACTTTGGACAGGTGGTGGCGCTAGAGGGAATGAGTTAGAAACACCAAAATTGGTGTATTTGATGTTGGGAATGTCCTCTATCAGAATGTCAAACCAAAACAACTTTCCCGCATACGCTTCTATGGGCTGCCATAGACGCCCAGTCGGAAGAAGAAGAATAAGAACGGGAACAGATACAATAGGTGCCCGCACCTTCAGTGCTTGGCCCCTAAATAGCTGCAAGCAGCAATCACCGGGGCCAAGCGCAAGCAAGACGACAAGACATGCCAAAGTGGCTGGGAGTGTGAGACCCACTGCAGCAAGGAGCAATTAAAGACATTTGAAGATGAATTTGGGCAAAATGGTTGAAAAATCACATACAATAACTAAAAATATGATTATCACTTTCGACCAATAGGTGGCGCAGTTACGAAACTGATGTGATGTGGTCAGAGTGAAGTGACAATGACACATACAAAGTTTGGTGTCAATATGTCAAGGCATTGCAGATATAAAGCCTGAATAGTCATTTTGGCATCATGCCTCAACTTTGCCACTGCGGTATACGAAAACGGTTTCGTCTATCGACACGAAATCCATAACTTTTACTCGGCACGGTCTGGAGATGACACGATCCGATTTTGGTGAAAATCGGACGTTCGGTCTAGGAGGAGTTCGAAAAAGTAGGTTTTAAAAGAAAATAAAGATGGCGGACAGGAAGTTTGGCTGACTATGGCAAAATTGGTATCTATGTTTTCAGCATAACCCAAGGAATCTATTGAGATCAGTGTCATTACTATAGGCAAATTTATTCAAAAGTTATTAGCATTTTTGGAAATTTCATTATAACTTTTGACCAAAAGGTGGCGCTGTCTCATAATCTTTTGAGTACCTTTAGGGCTTTGTACTGATGACCCATACTGAGTTTCGTAACGATACGTTCATGCGTTCATAAAATACAGCATTTTAGCACATAATTCAAAATGGCCGACAGCCAAAATGGCCGATATGGAAAAATTGGATATCAGTCAACTCAACATGACGCCCTGAATCTATCGAGACCACTTTTGTGATTTTTGGACAAACCGTTCAGAAGTTATAAGCAAAAATAGCCTTTTTTCATATCTCCAGACCAGTAGGTGGCGCTGCGCCGAAACGCAGCATGTAGCCTCAGGTCATGCTTGTGATGACATGTAGGAAGTTTGGTTTGAATACGATTAAGCGATGCGGAGATACAGCCTTATGTCTGTTTTCGCAAGCGCTACGTAAAATTTGTTTGCGCGTTTATCGAAAACGGTTTGACGAATCAACTTGAATTCCATAACTTTTTGTCCCCACAGCCTGAAGATGATCTGGTGCAATTTTGGTGCAAATCGGACAAACCGTCTAGGACGAGTTCGCAAAAGAAGGTTTTTTGGACAATTCAAAATGGCGGCCATATTTTTATGACGGAAAATGACGTCATAGGGTCCAGTCGAATCGTCGTGAGCTCAGGAATCAGAGGAAAAAAGAATTTTGTTGATAGGCCTTACGGTTTAAAAGTTATTAGCATAATATAAGTGAAACTTTGGACAGGTGGTGGCGCTAGAGGGAATGAGTTAGAGACACCAAAATTGGTGCAATTACTGTTGGGAATGTCCTCTATCAGAATGTCAAACCGGAACAACTTTCCCGCATACGCTTCTATGGGCTGCCATAGACGCCCAGTCGGAAGAAGCAGAATAATAATAATAAATATAGCTGCAAGCAGCAATCACCGGGGCCAAGCGCAAGCAAGACGACAAGACATGCCAAAGTGGCTGGGAGTGTGAGACCCACTGCAGCAAGGAGCAATTAAAGACATTTGAAGATGAATTTTGGCAAAATGGTTGAAAAATCACATACAATAACTAAAAATATGATTATCACTTTCGACCAATAGGTGGCGCAGTTACGAAACTGATGTGATGTGGTCAGAGTGAAGTGACAATGACACATACAAAGTTTGGTGTCAATATGTCAAGGCATTGCAGATATAAAGCCTGAATAGTCATTTTGGCATCATGCCTCAACTTTGCCACTGCGGTATACGAAAACGGTTTTGTCTATCGACACGAAATCCATAACTTTTACTCGGCACAGTCTGGAGATGACACGATCCGATTTTGGTGAAAATCGGACGTTCGGTCTAGGAGGAGTTCGAAAAAATAGGTTTTAAAAGAAAATAAAGATGGCGGACAGGAACTTTGATTGACTATGGCAAAATTGGTATCTATGTTTTCAGCATAACCCAAGGAATCTATTGAGATCAGTGTCATTACTATAGGCAAATTTATTCAAAAGTTATTAGCATTTTTGGAAATTTCATTATAACTTTTGACCAAAAGGTGGCGCTGTCTCATAAATTTTTGAGTACTTTTAGGGCGTTGTACTGATGACCCATACTGAGTTTCGTAACGATACGTTCATGCGTTCATAAAATACAGCATTTTAGCACATAATTCAAAATGGCCGACAGCCAAAATGGCCGATATGGGAAAATTGGATATCAGTCGACTCAGCACGATGCCCTGAATCTAACGAGACCACTTTTGTGATTTTTGGACAAACCGTTCAGAAGTTATAAGCAAAAATATAAATTCTTCATATCTCCGGACCAGTAGGTGGCGCTGCGCCGAAACGCAGCATGTAGCCTCAGGTCATGCTTGTGATGACATGTACCAAATTTGGTCTGAATCCGATAAAGCGTTGTGGAGATACGGCCTTACGTCTGTTTTTGCAAGCGCTACGTAAAATTTATTTGTGCGGTATTCGAGAACGGTAATTCGAATCAACTTGAATTCCATAACTTTTTGTCGTCATGGTCTGGAGTTGATCTGGTTCAATTTTCGTGAAATTCGGAGCAACGGCCTAGGAGGAGTTCGAAAAAGTAGGTTTTTTGGAAAATTCAAAATGGCGGGAAAACTATTATGACGGAAAATGACGTCATAGGGTGCAATCGAATCGTCGTGAGCTCAGGAATCAGAGGAAAAAAGAATTTTGTTGATAGGCCTTACGGTTCAAAAGTTATTAGCATACAATTTCTGAAACTTTGGACAGGTGGTGGCGCTAGAGGGAATGAGTTAGAAACACCAAAATTGGTGTATTTGATGTTGGGAATGTCCTCTGTCAGAATGTCAAACCAAAACAACTTTCCCGCATACGCTTCTATGGGCTGCCATAGACGCCCAGTCGGAAGAAAAAGAAGAAGAAGAAGAACCGGAACAGATACAATAGGTGCCCGCACCTTCAGTGCTTGGCCCCTAATAAATATAGCTGCAAGCAGCAATCACCGGGGCCAAGCGCAAGCAAGACGACAAGACATGCCAAAGTGGCTGGGAGTTTGAGACCCACTGCAGCAAGGAGCAATTAAAGACATTTGAAGATGAATTTTGGCAAAATGGTTGAAAAATCACATACAATAACTAAAAATATGATTATCACTTTCGACCAATAGGTGGCGCAGTTACGAAACTGATGTGATGTGGTCAGAGTGAAGTGACAATGACACATACAAAGTTTGGTGTCAATATGTCAAGGCATTGCAGATATAAAGCCTGAATAGTCATTTTGGCATCATGCCTCAACTTTGCCACTGCGGTATACGAAAACGGTTTTGTCTATCGACACGAAATCCATAACTTTTACTCGGCACAGTCTGGAGATGACACGATCCGATTTTGGTGAAAATCGGACGTTCGGTCTAGGAGGAGTTCGAAAAAGTAGGTTTTAAAAGAAAATAAAGATGGCGGACAGGAACTTTGATTGACTATGGCAAAATTGGTATCTATGTTTTCAGCATAACCCAAGGAATCTATTGAGATCAGTGTCATTACTATAGGCAAATTTATTCAAAAGTTATTAGCATTTTTGGAAATTTCATTATAACTTTTGACCAAAAGGTGGCGCTGTCTCATAAATTTTTGAGTACTTTTAGGGCGTTGTACTGATGACCCATACTGAGTTTCGTAACGATACGTTCATGCGTTCATAAAATACAGCATTTTAGCACATAATTCAAAATGGCCGACAGCCAAAATGGCCGATATGGGAAAATTGGATATCAGTCGACTCAGCACGATGCCCTGAATCTAACGAGACCACTTTTGTGATTTTTGGACAAACCGTTCAGAAGTTATAAGCAAAAATATAAATTCTTCATATCTCCGGACCAGTAGGTGGCGCTGCGCCGAAACGCAGCATGTAGCCTCAGGTCATGCTTGTGATGACATGTACCAAATTTGGTCTGAATCCGATAAAGCGTTGTGGAGATACGGCCTTACGTCTGTTTTTGCAAGCGCTACGTAAAATTTATTTGCGCGGTATTCGAGAACGGTAATTCGAATCAACTTGAATTCCATAACTTTTTGTCGTCATGGTCTGGAGTTGATCTGGTTAAATTTTCGTGAAATTCGGAGCAACGGCCTAGGAGGAGTTCGAAAAAGTAGGTTTTTTGGAAAATTCAAAATGGCGGGAAAACTATTATGACGGAAAATGACGTCATAGGGTGCAATCGAATCGTCGTGAGCTCAGGAATCAGAGGAAAAAAGAATTTTGATTCTAGCCCTTACGGTTCAAAAGTTATCAGCATAGACATGAGTGAAACTTTGGACTGTTGGTGGCGCTAGAGGGAATGAGTTGGAGACACCAAAATTGGTGTATTTAATGTTGGGACTGTCCTCTATCAGAATGTCAAATAAAATCAACTTTCCCGCAAGCGGTTCATAGGGCTGCCATAGACTTCAATGGCGGAAGAAGAAGAAGAAACGGAAGAATAATAATAAGAACGCCAACAAAAACAATAGGTGCCTCCGCACTTTCAGTGCTTGGCCCCTAATAATAATAAGAACCGGAACGAAAACAATAGGTGCCTCCGCACTTTCAGTGCTTGGCCCCTAAATATAGCTGCAAGCAGCAATCACCGGGGCCAAGCGCAAGCAAGACGACAAGACATGCCAAGGTGGCTGGGAGTGTGAGACCCACTGCAGCAAAGAGCAATTAAAGACATTTGAAGATGAATTTTGGCAAAATGGTTGAAAAATCACATACAATAACTAAAAATATGATTATCACTTTCGACCAATAGGTGGCGCAGTTACGAAACTGATGTGATGTGGTCAGAGTGAAGTGACAATGACACATACAAAGTTTGGTGTCAATATGTCAAGGCATTGCAGATATAAAGCCTGAATAGTCATTTTGGCATCATGCCTCAACTTTGCCACTGCGGTATACGAAAACGGTTTTGTCTATCGACACGAAATCCATAACTTTTACTCGGCACGGTCTGGAGATGACACGATCCACTTTTGGTGAAAATCGGACGTTCGGTCTAGGAGGAGTTTGAAAAAGTAGGTTTTAAAAGAAAATAAAGATGGCGGACAGGAAGTTTGGCTGACTATGGCAAAATTGGTATCTATGTTTTCAGCATAACCCAAGGAATCTATTGAGATCAGTGTCATTACTATAGGCAAATTTATTCAAAAGTTATTAGCATTTTTGGAAATTTCATTATAACTTTTGACCAAAAGGTGGCGCTGTCTCATAAATATTTGAGTACTTTTAGGGCGTTGTACTGATGACCCATACTGAGTTTCGTAACGATACGTTCATGCGTTCATAAAATACAGCATTTTAGCACATAATTCAAAATGGCCGACAGCCAAAATGGCCGATATGCGAAAATTGGATATCAGTCGACTCAGCACGATGCCCTGAATCTAACGAGACCACTTTTGTGATTTTTGGACAAACCGTTCAGAAGTTATAAGCAAAAATATAAATTCTTCATATCTCCGGACCAGTAGGTGGCGCTGCGCCGAAACGCAGCATGTAGCCTCAGGTCATGCTTGTGATGACATGTACCAAATTTGGTCTGAATCCGATAAAGCGTTGTGGAGATACGGCCTTACGTCTGTTTTTGCAAGCGCTACGTAAAATTTATTTGCGCGGTATTCGAGAACGGTAATTCGAATCAACTTGAATTCCATAACTTTTTGTCGGCATGGTCTGTAGATGATCTGATTCAATTTTCATGGAAATTGGAGCAACGGCCTAGGAGGAGTTCGAAAAAGTAGCTTTTTCGGAAAATTCAAAATGGCAGAAAACTTTTCATGGCGAAAATTACGTCATTGGGTGCAATCGAATCGTCACGAGGTCAGGAATCAGAGGAAAAAAGAATTTTGTTTCTAGCCCTTGTGGTTCAAAAGTTATTAGAATAAACATGAGTGAAACTTTGGACAGTTGGTGGCGCTAGAGGGAATGACTTAGACACACCAAAATTGGTGTATTTAATGTTGGGACTGTCCTCTATCCGAATGTCAAACCATTACAACTTTCCCGCGATCGGTTCTATGGGCTGCCATAGACTCCCAGAGCGGAAGAAGAAGAAGAATTATTTTTGGTACGGGAACAGATACAATAGGTGCCCGCACCTTCAGTGCTTGGCCCCTAATAATAAGGGAACCTTTTTGCCATTTATAGTGCCACCTATGGTCCGATCTGCATGAAACTCGGCACGCTTGTTCACCATGTCATGACACATATGCTCAGCGATTTTCGTGATGTTCTGAGTTTTTGTTTAGGATTTAGAGGCTTTTGACTGTATTTTGCCCCGCCCATTTTCCAAATGACCCTGTTATAGCCAACCAAATGCAAAAATTCTACTTTTTTTCAAAAACTATTGATCGAGAGAGTCCAGAGAAATGTCCTAGACTGGTTTGGCTCCGGTCGGGCGAAAAACCAGGGACTAGTTCGCAAAAGTAGGTTTTGGACAAAATTCGACATAGCAGAAATTTTTTCTGGCCTAAATCGAAATCGGAGATGGCCATTTTGTCCGCCTTGAGCCAAGGATTCCAACAATTTGGGGCACTTGATCCTGGGACAAACGGTCTAAGAGCTATGATCAATTTTGAACTTTTGGTTGCTGTAGCGCCACCTATGGGCCATTCGGGGTCATACTCTGATAGGTTGTCCCCAAATTGAGGCCTACCATCTGGCCAGGTTTCACGTCTCTAGGCCTTACGGTTTGGCCTGCACGATGCGTTTTACGAATCCTTAATTACAATAGGGTTTCAGCATTTCATGCTTGAACCCCTAATAAGATTGAAGGCTTTTTGCCAGTTACAGCGCCACCTATGGTCCGATCTCCATGAAACTCTGCATGCTTCCTCACCATGTTCTGACACATATGCTCATCAATTTTGGTGAAGTTCTGAATTTTCATATGGGATTTATAGGCTTTTTAGTGTATTTTGCCACGCCCCTTTTCTAAATGACCCTGTTACAGCCACCCAAATGCAAAAGTTCAACTTTTTTTTCGATATTTATTGATCTAGAGAGTCCAGAGAAATGTCCTAGACTGGTTTGGTTCCGATCTGGTGAAAAACCTAGGACTAGTTTGCAAAAGTAGGTTTCGGACAAAATTCGACATAGCAGAAAATTTTTCTGGCCTAAATCGAAATTGGAGATAGCCATTTTGTCCGCCTTGAGCCAGGGATCACAGTGGTGTGAGACACTTGAGTCTAGGACAAACGGACTCTAGGAGTTATGGGCGATGTAGTACTTTTGCACTAAATCTGTAGCTGTAGCACAACGTAAAATTTGTTTGCGCGGTATTTGAGAACGGTTTGACGAATCAACACGAATTCCATAACTTTTTGTCGGTACAGTGTGGAGATGATACGATTCGATTTTGGTGAAAATCGGACAAACGGTCTAGGAGGAGTTCGACAAAGTAGGTTTTGACTGAAAATCAAGATGGCGGACAGGAAGTTCGGCCAAATATGGCAAACTTGGTATCTATGTTCTCAGCGTGACCCAGCGAATCTATTGAGACCAGTGGCATTTCAATAGGCAGATGTATTCAAAGGTTATTAGCCTTTTTGGAAATGTTGTTATAACTTTTGACCACAAGGTGGCGCTGTTTCGAAACTTCTCACGCTCCTTCAGGGCATCGTGCTGATGACCCATACCATGTTTCGTAACAATCCATTCATGCGTTCTTAAAATACAGCATTTTAGCACAAAATTCAAAATGGCCGACAGCCAAAATGGCCGACATGGTAAAATTGGATATCAGTCGACTCAGCATGTTGGCCTGAATCTAACGAGACCAATTTGATGATTTTTGGGCAAACTGTTCAGAAGTTATAAGCAAAAATAGCCATTTTTCATATCTCCGGACCAGTAGGTGGCGCTGCGCCGAAACGCAGCATGTAGCCTCAAGTCATGCTTGTGATGACATGTGGCAAATTTGGTCTGAATCCAACAAAGCGTTGCGGAGATACAGCCTTACGTCTGTTTTCGCAAGCGCTACGTAAAATTTGTTTGTGGGTTTTTTCGAAAATTGCTAAGAGAATCAACTTGAATTCCATAACTTTTTGTCGGCATGGTCTGTAGATGATCTGATTCAATTTTCATGGAAATTGGAGCAACGGCCTAGGAGGAGTTCGAAAAAGTAGCTTTTTCGGAAAATTCAAAATGGCGGAAAACTTTTCATGGCGAAAATTACGTCATTGGGTGCAATCGAATCGTCACGAGGTCAGGAATCAGAGGAAAAAAGAATTTTGTTTCTAGCCCTTGTGGTTCAAAAGTTATTAGAATAAACATGAGTGAAACTTTGGACAGTTGGTGGCGCTAGAGGGAATGACTTAGACACACCAAAATTGGTGTATTTAATGTTGGGACTGTCCTCTATCCGAATGTCAAACCATTACAACTTTCCCGCGATCGGTTCTATGGGCTGCCATAGACTCCCAGAGCGGAAGAAGAAGAAGAATTATTTTTGGTACGGGAACAGATACAATAGGTGCCCGCACCTTCAGTGCTTGGCCCCTAAAAAGAAGAATAAGAACGGGAACAGATACAATAGGTGCCCGCACCTTCAGTGCTTGGCCCCTAAATATAGCTGCAAGCAGCAATCACCGGGGCCAAGCGCAAGCAAGACGACAAGACATGCCAAAGTGGCTGGGAGTGTGAGACCCACTGCAGCAAGGAGCAATTAAAGACATTTGAAGATGAATTTTGGCAAAATGGTTGAAAAATCACATACAATAACTAAAAATATGATTATCACTTTCGACCAATAGGTGGCGCAGTTACGAAACTGATGTGATGTGGTCAGAGTGAAGTGACAATGACACATACAAAGTTTGGTGTCAATATGTCAAGGCATTGCAGATATAAAGCCTGAATAGTCATTTTGGCATCATGCCTCAACTTTGCCACTGCGGTATACGAAAACGGTTTTGTCTATCGACACGAAATCCATAACTTTTACTCGGCACAGTCTGGAGATGACACGATCCGATTTTGGTGAAAATCGGACGTTCGGTCTAGGAGGAGTTCGAAAAAGTAGGTTTTAAAAGAAAATAAAGATGGCGGACAGGAACTTTGATTGACTATGGCAAAATTGGTATCTATGTTTTCAGCATAACCCAAGGAATCTATTGAGATCAGTGTCATTACTATAGGCAAATTTATTCAAAAGTTATTAGCATTTTTGGAAATTTCATTATAACTTTTGACCAAAAGGTGGCGCTGTCTCATAAATTTTTGAGTACTTTTAGGGCGTTGTACTGATGACCCATACTGAGTTTCGTAACGATACGTTCATGCGTTCATAAAATACAGCATTTTAGCACATAATTCAAAATGGCCGACAGCCAAAATGGCCGATATGGGAAAATTGGATATCAGTCGACTCAGCACGATGCCCTGAATCTAACGAGACCACTTTTGTGATTTTTGGACAAACCGTTCAGAAGTTATAAGCAAAAATATAAATTCTTCATATCTCCGGACCAGTAGGTGGCGCTGCGCCGAAACGCAGCATGTAGCCTCAGTTCATGCTTGTGATGACATGTACCAAATTTGGTCTGAATCCGATAAAGCGTTGTGGAGATACGGCCTTACGTCTGTTTTTGCAAGCGCTACGTAAAATTTATTTGCGCGGTATTCGAGAACGGTAATTCGAATCAACTTGAATTCCATAACTTTTTGTCGTCATGGTCTGGAGTTGATCTGGTTCAATTTTCGTGAAATTCGGAGCAACGGCCTAGGAGGAGTTCGAAAAAGTAGGTTTTTTGGAAAATTCAAAATGGCGGGAAAACTATTATGACGGAAAATGACGTCATAGAGTGCAATCGAATCGGCATGAGCTCAGGAATCAGAGGAAAAAAGAATTTTGTTGATAGGCCTTACGGTTCAAAAGTTATTAGCATACAATTTCTGAAACTTTGGACAGGTGGTGGCGCTAGAGGGAATGAGTTAGAAACACCAAAATTGGTGTATTTGATGTTGGGAATGTCCTCTATCAGAATGTCAAACCAAAACAACTTTCCCGCATACGCTTCTATGGGCTGCCATAGACGCCCAGTCGGAAGAAAAAAAAGAAGAAGAAATATAGCTGCAAGCAGCCATTACGGGGCCAAGCGCAAAAGCAGACGACGAGATATGCCTACATGGCTGAAAGTGTGAGACAAACTGCAGCAAGGAGCAATTGAAGACATTTGAAGATGAATTTTGGCAAAATGGTTGAAAAATCACATAAAATAACTAAAAATATGATTATCACTTTCGACCAATAGGTGGCGCAATTACGAAACTGATGTGATGTGGTCAGAGTGAAGTGACAATGACACTTACAAAGTTTGGTGTCAATATGTCAAGGCATTGCAGATATAAAGCCTGAATAGTCATTTTGGCATCATGCCTCAACTTTGCCACTGCGGTATACGAAAACGGTTTCGTTTATCGACACGAAATCCATAACTTTTACTCGGCACGGTCTGGAGATGACACGATCCAATTTTGGTGAAAATCGGACGTTCGGTCTAGGAGGAGTTCGAAAAAGTAGGTTTTAAAAGAAAATAAAGATGGCGGACAGGAAGTTTGGCTGACTATGGCAAAATTGGTATCTATGTTTTCAGCATAACCCAAGGAATCTATTGAGACCAGTGTCATTACTATAGGCAAATTTATTCAAAAGTTATTAGCATTTTTGGAAATTTCATTATAACTTTTGACCAAAAGGTGGCGCTGTCTCATACATTTTTGAGTACCTTTAGGGCGTTGTACTGATGACTCATACTGAGTTTCGTAACGATACGTTCATGCGTTCATAAAATACAGCATTTTAGCACATAATTCAAAATGGCCGACAGCCAAAATGGCCGATATGGGAAAATTGGATATCAGTCAACTCAGTATGACGCCCTGAATCTATTGAGACCACTTTTATGATTTTTGGACAAACCGTTCAGAAGTTATAAGTAAAATAAGCAAATTTTCATATCTCCGGACCAGTAGGTGGCGCTGTGCCGAAACGCAGCATGTAGCCTCAGGTCATGCTTGTGATGACATGTACCAAATTTGGTCTGAATCCGATAAAGCGTTGTGGAGATAAAGCCTTACGTCTGTTTTTGCAAGCGCTACGTAAAATTTATTTGCGCGGTATTCGAGAACGGTAATTCGAATCAACTTGAATTCCATAACTTTTGGTCGTCAAGGTCTGGAGATGATCTGGTTCATTTTTCGTGAAATTCGGAGCAATGGCCTAGGAGGAGTTCGAAAAAGTAGGTTTTTCGGAAAATTCAAAATGGCGGGAAAACTATTATGACGGAAAATGACGTCATAGGGTGCAGTCGAATCGTCCTGAGCTCAGGAATCAGAGGAAAAAAGAATTTTGTTTCTAGCCCTTGTGGTTCAAAAGTTATTAGCATAAACATGAGTGAAACTTTGGACAGCTGGTGGCGCTAGAGGGAATGAGTTGGAGACTCCAAATTTGCTATGGTGATAGTTCAGGCTGTCCTCTATCACTGTGCCAATTTGTATAAGTTTCCCGCAAACGGTTCTATAGGCTGCCATAGACGCCCAGTCGGAAGAAAAAGAAGAAAAAGAAGAAATATAGCTGCAAGCAGCAATCACCGGGGCCAAGCGCAAGCAAGACGACAAGACATGCCAAAGTGGCTGGGAGTGTGAGACCCACTGCAGCAAGGAGCAATTAAAGACATTTGAAGATGAATTTTGGCAAAATGGTTGAAAAATCACATACAATAACTAAAAATATGATTATCACTTTCGACCAATAGGTGGCGCAGTTACGAAACTGATGTGATGTGGTCAGAGTGAAGTGACAATGACACATACAAAGTTTGGTGTCAATATGTCAAGGCATTGCAGATATAAAGCCTGAATAGTCATTTTGGCATCATGCCTCAACTTTGCCACTGCGGTATACGAAAACGGTTTTGTCTATCGACACGAAATCCATAACTTTTACTCGGCACAGTCTGGAGATGACACGATCCGATTTTGGTGAAAATCGGACGTTCGGTCTAGGAGGAGTTCGAAAAAGTAGGTTTTAAAAGAAAATAAAGATGGCGGACAGGAACTTTGATTGACTATGGCAAAATTGGTATCTATGTTTTCAGCATAACCCAAGGAATCTATTGAGATCAGTGTCATTACTATAGGCAAATTTATTCAAAAGTTATTAGCATTTTTGGAAATTTCATTATAACTTTTGACCAAAAGGTGGCGCTGTCTCATAATTTTTTGAGTACTTTTAGGGCGTTGTACTGATGACCCATACTGAGTTTCGTAACGATACGTTCATGCGTTCATAAAATACAGCATTTTAGCACATAATTCAAAATGGCCGACAGCCAAAATGGCCGATATGGGAAACTTGGATATCAGTCAACTCAGCACGACGCCCTGAATCTAACGAGACCAATTTTGTGATTTTTGGACAAACCGTTCAGAAGTTATAAGCAAAAACATAAATTCTTCATATCTCCGGACCAGTAGGTGGCGCTGCGCCCAAACGCAGCATGTAGCCTCAGGTTATGCTTGTGATGACATGTACCAAATTTGGTCTGAATCCGATAAAGCGTTGTGGAGATACGGCCTTACGTCTGTTTTTGCAAGCGCTACGTAAAATTTATTTGCGCGGTATTCGAGAACAGTAATTCGAATCAACTTGAATTCCATAACTTTTTGTCGTCATGGTCTGGAGTTGATCTGGTTCAATTTTCGTGAAATTCGGAGCAACGGCCTAGGAGGAGTTCGAAAAAGTAGGTTTTTCGGAAAATTCAAAATGGCGGGAAAACTATTGTGACGGAAAATGACGTCATAGGGTGCAATCGAATCGTCATGAGCTCAGGAATCAGAGGAAAAAATAATTTTGTTTCTAGCCCTTGTGGTTCAAAAGTTATTAGCATAAACATGAGTGAAACTTTGGACAGCTGGTGGCGCTAGAGGGAATGAGTTGGAGACTCCAAATTTGCTATGGTGATAGTTCAGGCTGTCGTCTATCACTGTGCCAATTTGTATAAGTTTCCCGCAAACGGTTCTATAGGCTGCCATAGACGCCCAGTCGGAAGAAAAAGAAAAAGAAATATAGCTGCAAGCAGCAATCACCGGGGCCAAGCGCAAGCAAGACGACAAGACATGCCAAAGTGGCTGGGAGTGTGAGACCCACTGCAGCAAGGAGCAATTAAAGACATTTGAAGATGAATTTTGGCAAAATGGTTGAAAAATCACATACAATAACTAAAAATATGATTATCACTTTCGACCAATAGGTGGCGCAGTTACGAAACTGATGTGATGTGGTCAGAGTGAAGTGACAATGACACATACAAAGTTTGGTGTCAATATGTCAAGGCATTGCAGATATAAAGCCTGAATAGTCATTTTGGCATCATGCCTCAACTTTGCCACTGCGGTATACGAAAACGGTTTTGTCTATCGACACGAAATCCATAACTTTTACTCGGCACGGTCTGGAGATGACACGATCCGATTTTGGTGAAAATCGGACGTTCGGTCTAGGAGGAGTTCGAAAAAGTAGGTTTTAAAAGAAAATAAAGATGGCGGACAGGAAGTTTGGCTGACTATGGCAAAATTGGTATCTATGTTTTCAGCATAACCCAAGGAATATATTGAGATCAGTGTCATTACTATAGGCAAATTTATTCAAAAGTTATTAGCATTTTTGGAAATTTCATTATAACTTTTGACCAAAAGGTGGCGCTGTCTCATACATTTTTGAGTACTTTTAGGGCGTTGTACTGATGAGCCATACTGAGTTTCGTAACGATACGTTCATGCGTTCATAAAATACAGCATTTTAGCACATAATTCAAAATGGCCGACAGCCAAAATGGCCGATATGGGAAAATTGGATATCAGTCAACTCAGCACGACGCTCTGAATCTAACGAGACCACTTTTGTGATTTTTGGACAAACCATTCAGAAGTTATAAGCAAAAACATAAATTCTTCATATCTCCGGACCAGTAGGTGGCGCTGCGCCGAAACGCAGCATGTAGCCTCAGGTTATGCTTGTGATGACATGTACCAAATTTGGTCTGAATCCGATAAAGCGTTGTGGAGATACGGCCTTACGTCTGTTTTTGCAAGCGCTACGTAAAATTTATTTGCGCGGTATTCGAGAACGGTAATTCGAATCAACTTGAATTCCATAACTTTTGGTCGTCAAGGTCTGGAGATGATCTGGTTCATTTTTCGTGAAATTCGGAGCAACGGTCTAGGAGGAGTTCGAAAAAGTAGGTTTTTCGGAAAATTCAAAATGGCGGGAAAACTATTATGACGGAAAATGACGTCATAGGGTGCAGTCGAATCGTCATGAGCTCAGGAATCAGAGGAAAAAAGAATTTTGTTTCTAGCCCTTGTGGTTCAAAAATTATTAGCATAAACATGAGTGAAACTTTGGACAGCTGGTGGCGCTAGAGGGAATGAGTTGGAGACTCCAAATTTGCTATGGTGATAGTTCAGGCTGTCGTCTATCACTGTGCCAATTTGTATAAGTTTCCCGCAAACGGTTCTATAGGCTGCCATAGACGCCCAGTCGGAAGAAAAAGAAAAAGAAATATAGCTGCAAGCAGCAATCACCGGGGCCAAGCGCAAGCAAGACGACAAGACATGCCAAAGTGGCTGGGAGTGTGAGACCCACTGCAGCAAGGAGCAATTAAAGACATTTGAAGATGAATTTTGGCAAAATGGTTGAAAAATCACATACAATAACTAAAAATATGATTATCACTTTCGACCAATAGGTGGCGCAGTTACGAAACTGATGTGATGTGGTCAGAGTGAAGTGACAATGACACATACAAAGTTTGGTGTCAATATGTCAAGGCATTGCAGATATAAAGCCTGAATAGTCATTTTGGCATCATGCCTCAACTTTGCCACTGCGGTATACGAAAACGGTTTTGTCTATCGACACGAAATCCATAACTTTTACTCGGCACGGTCTGGAGATGACACGATCCGATTTTGGTGAAAATCGGACGTTCGGTCTAGGAGGAGTTCGAAAAAGTAGGTTTTAAAAGAAAATAAAGATGGCGGACAGGAAGTTTGGCTGACTATGGCAAAATTGGTATCTATGTTTTCAGCATAACCCAAGGAATATATTGAGATCAGTGTCATTACTATAGGCAAATTTATTCAAAAGTTATTAGCATTTTTGGAAATTTCATTATAACTTTTGACCAAAAGGTGGCGCTGTCTCATACATTTTTGAGTACTTTTAGGGCGTTGTACTGATGAGCCATACTGAGTTTCGTAACGATACGTTCATGCGTTCATAAAATACAGCATTTTAGCACATAATTCAAAATGGCCGACAGCCAAAATGGCCGATATGGGAAAATTGGATATCAGTCAACTCAGCACGACGCTCTGAATCTAACGAGACCACTTTTGTGATTTTTGGACAAACCATTCAGAAGTTATAAGCAAAAACATAAATTCTTCATATCTCCGGACCAGTAGGTGGCGCTGCGCCGAAACGCAGCATGTAGCCTCAGGTTATGCTTGTGATGACATGTACCAAATTTGGTCTGAATCCGATAAAGCGTTGTGGAGATACGGCCTTACGTCTGTTTTTGCAAGCGCTACGTAAAATTTATTTGCGCGGTATTCGAGAACGGTAATTCGAATCAACTTGAATTCCATAACTTTTGGTCGTCAAGGTCTGGAGATGATCTGGTTCATTTTTCGTGAAATTCGGAGCAACGGTCTAGGAGGAGTTCGAAAAAGTAGGTTTTTCGGAAAATTCAAAATGGCGGGAAAACTATTATGACGGAAAATGACGTCATAGGGTGCAGTCGAATCGTCATGAGCTCAGGAATCAGAGGAAAAAAGAATTTTGTTTCTAGCCCTTGTGGTTCAAAAATTATTAGCATAAACATGAGTGAAACTTTGGACAGCTGGTGGCGCTAGAGGGAATGAGTTGGAGACTCCAAATTTACTATGGTGATAGTTCAGGCTGTCCTCTATCACTGTGCCAATTTTCATAAGTTTCCCGCAAACGGTTCTATAGGCTGCCATAGACGCCCAGTCGGAAGAAAAAGAAAAAGAAGAAATATAGCTGCAAGCAGCCATTACGGGGCCAAGCGCAAGCAAGACGACAAGACATGCCAAAGTGGCTGGGAGTGTGTGACCAACTGCAGCAAGGAGCAATTGAAGACATTTAAAGATGAATTTTGGCAAAATGGTTGAAAAATCACATACAATAACTAAAAATATGATTATCACTTTCGACCAATAGGTGGCGCAATTACGAAACTGATGTGATGTGGTCAGAGTGAAGTGACAATGACACATATAAAGTTTGGTGTCAATATGTCAAGGCATTGCAGATATAAAGCCTGAATAGTCATTTTGGCATCATGCCTCAACTTTGCATCTTCGGTATACAAAAACGGTTTTGTCTATCGACACGAAATCCATAACTTTTACTCGGCACGGTCTGGAGATGACACGAACCGATTTTGGTGAAAATCGGACCTTCGGTCTAGGAGGAGTTCGAAAAAGTAGGTTTTAAAAGAAAATAAAGATGGCGGACAGGAAGTTTGACTGACTATGGCAAAATTGGTATCTATGTTTTCAGCATAACCCAAGGAATCTATTGAGATCAGTGTCATTACTATAGGCAAATTTATTCAAAAGTTATTAGCATTTTTGGAAATTTCATTATAACTTTTGACCAAAAGGTGGCGCTGTCTCATAAATTTTTGAGTACCTTTAGGGCGTTGTACTGATGACCCATACTGAGTTTCGTAACGATACGTTCATGCGTTCATAAAATACAGCATTTTAGCACATAATTCAAAATGGCCGACAGCCAAAATGGCCGATATGGGAAAATTGGATATCAGTCAACTCAGCACGACGCCCTGAATCTAACGAGACCACTTTTGTGATTTTTGGACAAACCGTTCAGAAGTTATAAGCAAAAACATAAATTCTTCATATCTCCGGACCAGTAGGTGGCGCTGCGCCGAAACGCAGCATGTAGCCTCAGGTCATGCTTGTGATGACATGTACCAAATTTGGCCTGAATCCGATAAAGCGTTGTGGAGATACGGCCTTACGTCTGTTTTCGCAAGCGCTACGTAAAATTTATTTGCGCGGTATTCGAGAACGGTAATTCGAATCAACTTGAATTCCATAACTTTTGGTCGTCAAGGTCTGGAGATGATCTGGTTCAATTTTCGTGAAATTCGGAGCAACGGCCTAGGAGGAGTTCGAAAAAGTAGGTTTTTCGGAAAATTCAAAATGGCGGAAAAACTATTATGACGGAAAATGACGTCATAGGGTGCAGTCGAATCGTCATGAGCTCAGGAATCAGAGGAAAAAAGAATTTTGTTTCTAGCCTTTGTGGTTCAAAAGTTATTAGCATAAACATGAGTGAAACTTTGGACAGCTGGTGGCGCTAGAGGGAATAAGTTGGAGACTCCAAATTTGCTATGGTGATAGTTCAGGCTGTCCTCTATCACTCTGCCAATTTTCATAAGTTTCCCGCAAACGGTTCTATAGGCTGCCATAGACGCCCAGTCGGAAGAAAAAAAAGAAAAAGAAAAAGAAAAAGAAAAAGAAAAAGAAGCAGAATAAGAACGGGAACAGATACAATAGGTGCCCGCACCTTCAGTGCTTGGCCCCTAAAAAGAAAAAGAAGCAGAATAAGAACCAGAACAGATACAATAGGTGCCCGCACCTTCAGTGCTTGGCCCCTAATTATTTTTGGTACGGGAACAGATACAATAGGTGCCCGCACCTTCAGTGCTTGGCCCCTAAATAATAAGGGAACCTTTTTGCCATTTATAGTGCCATCTATGGTCCGATCTGCATGAAACTCGGCACGCTTGTTCACCATGTCATGACACATATGCTCAGCGATTTTCGTGATGTTCTGAGTTTTTGTTTAGGATTTATAGGCTTTTGACTGTATTTTGCCCCGCCCATTTTCCAAATGACCCTGTTATAGCCAACCAAATGCAAAAATTCTACTTTTTTTCAAAAACTATTGATCGAGAGAGTCCAGAGAAATGTCCTAGACTGGTTTGGCTCCGGTCGGGCGAAAAACCAGGGACTAGTTCGCAAAAGTAGGTTTTGGACAAAATTCGACATAGCAGAAATTTTTTCTGGCCTAAATCGAAATCGGAGATGGCCATTTTGTCCGCCTTGAGCCAAGGATTCCAACGATTTGGGGCACTTGATCCTGGGACAAACGGTCTAAGAGCTATGATCAATTTTGAACTTTTGGTTGCTGTAGCGCCACCTATGGGCCATTCGGGGTCATACTCTGATAGGTTGTCCCCAAATTGAGGCCTACCATCTGGCCAGGTTTCACGTCTCTAGGCCTTACGGTTTGGCCTGCACGATGCGTTTTACGAATCCTTAATTACAATAGGGTTTCAGCATTTCATGCTTGAACCCCTAATAAGATTGAAGGCTTTTTGCCAGTTACAGCGCCACCTATGGTCCGATCTCCATGAAACTCTGCATGCTTCCTCACCATGTTCTGACACATATGCTCATCAATTTTGGTGAAGTTCTGAATTTTCATATGGGATTTATAGGCTTTTTAGTGTATTTTGCCACGCCCCTTTTCTAAATGACCCTGTTATAGCCACCCAAATGCAAAAGTTCAACTTTTTTTTTCGATATTTATTGATCTAGAGAGTCCAGAGAAATGTCCTAGACTGGTTTGGTTCCGATCTGGTGAAAAACCTAGGACTAGTTTGCAAAAGTAGGTTTCGGACAAAATTCGACATAGCAGAAAATTTTTCTGGCCTAAATCGAAATTGGAGATAGCCATTTTGTCCGCCTTGAGCCAGGGATCACAGTGGTGTGAGACACTTGAGTCTAGGACAAACGGACTCTAGGAGTTATGGGCGATGTAGTACTTTTGCACTAAATCTGTAGCTGTAGCACAACGTAAAATTTGTTTGCGCGGTATTTGAGAACGGTTTGACGAATCAACACGAATTCCATAACTTTTTGTCGGTACAGTGTGGAGATGATACGATTCGATTTTGGTGAAAATCGGACAAACGGTCTAGGAGGAGTTCGACAAAGTAGGTTTTGACTGAAAATCAAGATGGCGGACAGGAAGTTCGGCCAAATATGGCAAACTTGGTATCTATGTTCTCAGCGTGACCCAGCGAATCTATTGAGACCAGTGGCATTTCAATAGGCAGATGTATTCAAAGGTTATTAGTCTTTTTGGAAATGTTGTTATAACTTTTGACCACAAGGTGGCGCTGTTTCGAAACTTCTCACGCTCCTTCAGGGCATCGTGCTGATGACCCATACCATGTTTCGTAACAATCCATTCATGCGTTCTTAAAATACAGCATTTTAGCACAAAATTCAAAATGGCCGACAGCCAAAATGGCCGACATGGTAAAATTGGATATCAGTCGACTCAGCATGTTGGCCTGAATCTAACGAGACCAATTTGATGATTTTTGGGCAAACTGTTCAGAAGTTATAAGCAAAAATAGCCATTTTTCATATCTCCGGACCAGTAGGTGGCGCTGCGCCGAAACGCAGCATGTAGCCTCAAGTCATGCTTGTGATGACATGTGGCAAATTTGGTCTGAATCCAACAAAGCGTTGCGGAGATACAGCCTTACGTCTGTTTTCGCAAGCGCTACGTAAAATTTGTTTGTGGGTTTTTTCGAAAATTGCTAAGCGAATCAACTTGAATTCCATAACTTTTTGTCGGCATGGTCTGTAGATGATCTGATTCAATTTTCATGGAAATTGGAGCAACGGCCTAGGAGGAGTTCGAAAAAGTAGCTTTTTCGGAAAATTCAAAATGGCGGAAAACTTTTCATGGCGCAAAATGACGTCATTTGGTGCAATCGAATCGTCACGAGGTCAGGAATCAGAGGAAAAAAGAATTTTGTTTCTAGCCCTTGTGGTTCAAAAGTTATTAGAATAAACATGAGTGAAACTTTGGACAGTTGGTGGCGCTAGAGGGAATGACTTAGACACACCAAAATTGGTGTATTTAATGTTGGGACTGTCCTCTATCCGAATGTCAAACCATTACAACTTTCCCGCGATCGGTTCTATGGGCTGCCATAGACTCCCAGAGCGGAAGAAGAAGAAGAATTATTTTTGGTACGGGAACAGATACAATAGGTGCCCGCACCTTCAGTGCTTGGCCCCTAAATAATAAGGGAACCTTTTTGCCATTTATAGTGCCACCTATGGTCCGATCTGCATGAAACTCGGCACGCTTGTTCACCATGTCATGACACATATGCTCAGCGATTTTCGTGATGTTCTGAGTTTTTGTTTAGGATTTATAGGCTTTTGACTGTATTTTGCCCCGCCCATTTTCCAAATGACCCTGTTATAGCCAACCAAATGCAAAAATTCTACTTTTTTTCAAAAACTATTGATCGAGAGAGTCCAGAGAAATGTCCTAGACTGGTTTGGCTCCGGTCGGGCGAAAAACCAGGGACTAGTTTGCAAAAGTAGGTTTTGGACAAAATTCGACATAGCAGAAATTTTTTCTGGCCTAAATCGAAATCGGAGATGGCCATTTTGTCCGCCTTGAGCCAAGGATTCCAACGATTTGGGGCACTTGATCCTGGGACAAACGGTCTAAGAGCTATGATCAATTTTGAACTTTTGGTTGCTGTAGCGCCACCTATGGGCCATTCGGGGTCATACTCTGATAGGTTGTCCCCAAATTGAGGCCTACCATCTGGCCAGGTTTCACGTCTCTAGGCCTTACGGTTTGGCCTGCACGATGCGTTTTACGAATCCTTAATTACAATAGGGTTTCAGCATTTCATGCTTGAACCCCTAATAAGATTGAAGGCTTTTTGCCAGTTACAGTGCCACCTATGGTCCGATCTCCATGAAACTCTGCATGCTTCCTCACCATGTTCTGACACATATGCTCATCAATTTTGGTGAAGTTCTGAATTTTCATATGGGATTTATAGGCTTTTTAGTGTATTTTGCCACGCCCCTTTTCTAAATGACCCTGTTACAGCCACCCAAATGCAAAAGTTCAACTTTTTTTTCGATATTTATTGATCTAGAGAGTCCAGAGAAATGTCCTAGACTGGTTTGGTTCCGATCTGGTGAAAAACCTAGGACTAGTTTGCAAAAGTAGGTTTCGGACAAAATTCGACATAGCAGAAAATTTTTCTGGCCTAAATCGAAATTGGAGATAGCCATTTTGTCCGCCTTGAGCCAGGGATCACAGTGGTGTGAGACACTTGAGTCTAGGACAAACGGACTCTAGGAGTTATGGGCGATGTAGTACTTTTGCACTAAATCTGTAGCTGTAGCACAACGTAAAATTTGTTTGCGCGGTATTTGAGAACGGTTTGACGAATCAACACGAATTCCATAACTTTTTGTCGGTACAGTGTGGAGATGATACGATTCGATTTTGGTGAAAATCGGACAAACGGTCTAGGAGGAGTTCGACAAAGTAGGTTTTGACTGAAAATCAAGATGGCGGACAGGAAGTTCGGCCAAATATGGCAAACTTGGTATCTATGTTCTCAGCGTGACCCAGCGAATCTATTGAGACCAGTGGCATTTCAATAGGCAGATGTATTCAAAGGTTATTAGTCTTTTTGGAAATGTTGTTATAACTTTTGACCACAAGGTGGCGCTGTTTCGAAACTTCTCACGCTCCTTCAGGGCATCGTGCTGATGACCCATACCATGTTTCGTAACAATCCATTCATGCGTTCTTAAAATACAGCATTTTAGCACAAAATTCAAAATGGCCGACAGCCAAAATGGCCGACATGGTAAAATTGGATATCAGTCGACTCAGCATGTTGGCCTGAATCTAACGAGACCAATTTGATGATTTTTGGGCAAACTGTTCAGAAGTTATAAGCAAAAATAGCCATTTTTCATATCTCCGGACCAGTAGGTGGCGCTGCGCCGAAACGCAGCATGTAGCCTCAAGTCATGCTTGTGATGACATGTGGCAAATTTGGTCTGAATCCAACAAAGCGTTGCGGAGATACAGCCTTACGTCTGTTTTCGCAAGCGCTACGTAAAATTTGTTTGTGGGTTTTTTCGAAAATTGCTAAGCGAATCAACTTGAATTCCATAACTTTTTGTCGGCATGGTCTGTAGATGATCTGATTCAATTTTCATGGAAATTGGAGCAACGGCCTAGGAGGAGTTCGAAAAAGTAGCTTTTTCGGAAAATTCAAAATGGCGGAAAACTTTTCATGGCGCAAAATGACGTCATTTGGTGCAATCGAATCGTCACGAGGTCAGGAATCAGAGGAAAAAAGAATTTTGTTTCTAGCCCTTGTGGTTCAAAAGTTATTAGAATAAACATGAGTGAAACTTTGGACAGTTGGTGGCGCTAGAGGGAATGACTTAGACACACCAAAATTGGTGTATTTAATGTTGGGACTGTCCTCTATCCGAATGTCAAACCATTACAACTTTCCCGCGATCGGTTCTATGGGCTGCCATAGACTCCCAGAGCGGAAGAAGAAGAAGAATTATTTTTGGTACGGGAACAGATACAATAGGTGCCCGCACCTTCAGTGCTTGGCCCCTAAATAATAAGGGAACCTTTTTGCCATTTATAGTGCCACCTATGGTCCGATCTGCATGAAACTCGGCACGCTTGTTCACCATGTCATGACACATATGCTCAGCGATTTTCGTGATGTTCTGAGTTTTTGTTTAGGATTTATAGGCTTTTGACTGTATTTTGCCCCGCCCATTTTCCAAATGACCCTGTTATAGCCAACCAAATGCAAAAATTCTACTTTTTTTCAAAAACTATTGATCGAGAGAGTCCAGAGAAATGTCCTAGACTGGTTTGGCTCCGGTCGGGCGAAAAACCAGGGACTAGTTTGCAAAAGTAGGTTTTGGACAAAATTCGACATAGCAGAAATTTTTTCTGGCCTAAATCGAAATCGGAGATGGCCATTTTGTCCGCCTTGAGCCAAGGATTCCAACGATTTGGGGCACTTGATCCTGGGACAAACGGTCTAAGAGCTATGATCAATTTTGAACTTTTGGTTGCTGTAGCGCCACCTATGGGCCATTCGGGGTCATACTCTGATAGGTTGTCCCCAAATTGAGGCCTACCATCTGGCCAGGTTTCACGTCTCTAGGCCTTACGGTTTGGCCTGCACGATGCGTTTTACGAATCCTTAATTACAATAGGGTTTCAGCATTTCATGCTTGAACCCCTAATAAGATTGAAGGCTTTTTGCCAGTTACAGTGCCACCTATGGTCCGATCTCCATGAAACTCTGCATGCTTCCTCACCATGTTCTGACACATATGCTCATCAATTTTGGTGAAGTTCTGAATTTTCATATGGGATTTATAGGCTTTTTAGTGTATTTTGCCACGCCCCTTTTCTAAATGACCCTGTTACAGCCACCCAAATGCAAAAGTTCAACTTTTTTTTCGATATTTATTGATCTAGAGAGTCCAGAGAAATGTCCTAGACTGGTTTGGTTCCGATCTGGTGAAAAACCTAGGACTAGTTTGCAAAAGTAGGTTTCGGACAAAATTCGACATAGCAGAAAATTTTTCTGGCCTAAATCGAAATTGGAGATAGCCATTTTGTCCGCCTTGAGCCAGGGATCACAGTGGTGTGAGACACTTGAGTCTAGGACAAACGGACTCTAGGAGTTATGGGCGATGTAGTACTTTTGCACTAAATCTGTAGCTGTAGCACAACGTAAAATTTGTTTGCGCGGTATTTGAGAACGGTTTGACGAATCAACACGAATTCCATAACTTTTTGTCGGTACAGTGTGGAGATGATACGATTCGATTTTGGTGAAAATCGGACAAACGGTCTAGGAGGAGTTCGACAAAGTAGGTTTTGACTGAAAATCAAGATGGCGGACAGGAAGTTCGGCCAAATATGGCAAACTTGGTATCTATGTTCTCAGCGTGACCCAGCGAATCTATTGAGACCAGTGGCATTTCAATAGGCAGATGTATTCAAAGGTTATTAGTCTTTTTGGAAATGTTGTTATAACTTTTGACCACAAGGTGGCGCTGTTTCGAAACTTCTCACGCTCCTTCAGGGCATCGTGCTGATGACCCATACCATGTTTCGTAACAATCCATTCATGCGTTCTTAAAATACAGCATTTTAGCACAAAATTCAAAATGGCCGACAGCCAAAATGGCCGACATGGTAAAATTGGATATCAGTCGACTCAGCATGTTGGCCTGAATCTAACGAGACCAATTTGATGATTTTTGGGCAAACTGTTCAGAAGTTATAAGCAAAAATAGCCATTTTTCATATCTCCGGACCAGTAGGTGGCGCTGCGCCGAAACGCAGCATGTAGCCTCAAGTCATGCTTGTGATGACATGTGGCAAATTTGGTCTGAATCCAACAAAGCGTTGCGGAGATACAGCCTTACGTCTGTTTTCGCAAGCGCTACGTAAAATTTGTTTGTGGGTTTTTTCGAAAATTGCTAAGCGAATCAACTTGAATTCCATAACTTTTTGTCGGCATGGTCTGTAGATGATCTGATTCAATTTTCATGGAAATTGGAGCAACGGCCTAGGAGGAGTTCGAAAAAGTAGCTTTTTCGGAAAATTCAAAATGGCGGAAAACTTTTCATGGCGCAAAATGACGTCATTGGGTGCAATCGAATCGTCACGAGGTCAGGAATCAGAGGAAAAAAGAATTTTGTTTCTAGCCCTTGTGGTTCAAAAGTTATTAGAATAAACATGAGTGAAACTTTGGACAGTTGGTGGCGCTAGAGGGAATGACTTAGACACACCAAAATTGGTGTATTTAATGTTGGGACTGTCCTCTATCCGAATGTCAAACCATTACAACTTTCCCGCGATCGGTTCTATGGGCTGCCATAGACTCCCAGAGCGGAAGAAGAAGAAGAATTATTTTTGGTACGGGAACAGATACAATAGGTGCCCGCACCTTCAGTGCTTGGCCCCTAAATAATAAGGGAACCTTTTTGCCATTTATAGTGCCACCTATGGTCCGATCTGCATGAAACTCGGCACGCTTGTTCACCATGTCATGACACATATGCTCAGCGATTTTCGTGATGTTCTGAGTTTTTGTTTAGGATTTATAGGCTTTTGACTGTATTTTGCCCCGCCCATTTTCCAAATGACCCTGTTATAGCCAACCAAATGCAAAAATTCTACTTTTTTTCAAAAACTATTGATCGAGAGAGTCCAGAGAAATGTCCTAGACTGGTTTGGCTCCGGTCGGGCGAAAAACCAGGGACTAGTTTGCAAAAGTAGGTTTTGGACAAAATTCGACATAGCAGAAATTTTTTCTGGCCTAAATCGAAATCGGAGATGGCCATTTTGTCCGCCTTGAGCCAAGGATTCCAACGATTTGGGGCACTTGATCCTGGGACAAACGGTCTAAGAGCTATGATCAATTTTGAACTTTTGGTTGCTGTAGCGCCACCTATGGGCCATTCGGGGTCATACTCTGATAGGTTGTCCCCAAATTGAGGCCTACCATCTGGCCAGGTTTCACGTCTCTAGGCCTTACGGTTTGGCCTGCACGATGCGTTTTACGAATCCTTAATTACAATAGGGTTTCAGCATTTCATGCTTGAACCCCTAATAAGATTGAAGGCTTTTTGCCAGTTACAGCGCCACCTATGGTCCGATCTCCATGAAACTCTGCATGCTTCCTCACCATGTTCTGACACATATGCTCATCAATTTTGGTGAAGTTCTGAATTTTCATATGGGATTTATAGGCTTTTTAGTGTATTTTGCCACGCCCCTTTTCTAAATGACCCTGTTACAGCCACCCAAATGCAAAAGTTCAACTTTTTTTTCGATATTTATTGATCTAGAGAGTCCAGAGAAATGTCCTAGACTGGTTTGGTTCCGATCTGGTGAAAAACCTAGGACTAGTTTGCAAAAGTAGGTTTCGGACAAAATTCGACATAGCAGAAAATTTTTCTGGCCTAAATCGAAATTGGAGATAGCCATTTTGTCCGCCTTGAGCCAGGGATCACAGTGGTGTGAGACACTTGAGTCTAGGACAAACGGACTCTAGGAGTTATGGGCGATGTAGTACTTTTGCACTAAATCTGTAGCTGTAGCACAACGTAAAATTTGTTTGCGCGGTATTTGAGAACGGTTTGACGAATCAACACGAATTCCATAACTTTTTGTCGGTACAGTGTGGAGATGATACGATTCGATTTTGGTGAAAATCGGACAAACGGTCTAGGAGGAGTTCGACAAAGTAGGTTTTGACTGAAAATCAAGATGGCGGACAGGAAGTTCGGCCAAATATGGCAAACTTGGTATCTATGTTCTCAGCGTGACCCAGCGAATCTATTGAGACCAGTGGCATTTCAATAGGCAGATGTATTCAAAGGTTATTAGTCTTTTTGGAAATGTTGTTATAACTTTTGACCACAAGGTGGCGCTGTTTCGAAACTTCTCACGCTCCTTCAGGGCATCGTGCTGATGACCCATACCATGTTTCGTAACAATCCATTCATGCGTTCTTAAAATACAGCATTTTAGCACAAAATTCAAAATGGCCGACAGCCAAAATGGCCGACATGGTAAAATTGGATATCAGTCGACTCAGCATGTTGGCCTGAATCTAACGAGACCAATTTGATGATTTTTGGGCAAACTGTTCAGAAGTTATAAGCAAAAATAGCCATTTTTCATATCTCCGGACCAGTAGGTGGCGCTGCGCCGAAACGCAGCATGTAGCCTCAAGTCATGCTTGTGATGACATGTGGCAAATTTGGTCTGAATCCAACAAAGCGTTGCGGAGATACAGCCTTACGTCTGTTTTCGCAAGCGCTACGTAAAATTTGTTTGTGGGTTTTTTCGAAAATTGCTAAGCGAATCAACTTGAATTCCATAACTTTTTGTCGGCATGGTCTGTAGATGATCTGATTCAATTTTCATGGAAATTGGAGCAACGGCCTAGGAGGAGTTCGAAAAAGTAGCTTTTTCGGAAAATTCAAAATGGCGGAAAACTTTTCATGGCGCAAAATGACGTCATTGGGTGCAATCGAATCGTCACGAGGTCAGGAATCAGAGGAAAAAAGAATTTTGTTTCTAGCCCTTGTGGTTCAAAAGTTATTAGAATAAACATGAGTGAAACTTTGGACAGTTGGTGGCGCTAGAGGGAATGACTTAGACACACCAAAATTGGTGTATTTAATGTTGGGACTGTCCTCTATCCGAATGTCAAACCATTACAACTTTCCCGCGATCGGTTCTATGGGCTGCCATAGACTCCCAGAGCGGAAGAAGAAGAAGAATTATTTTTGGTACGGGAACAGATACAATAGGTGCCCGCACCTTCAGTGCTTGGCCCCTAAAAAAGAAGAATAAGAACGGGAACAGATACAATAGGTGCCCGCACCTTCAGTGCTTGGCCCCTAAATATAGCTGCAAGCAGCCATTACGGGGCCAAGCGCAAGCAAGACGACAAGACATGCCAAAGTGGCTGGGAGTGTGAGACCAACTGCAGCAAGGATCAATTGAAGACATTTAAAGATGAATTTTGGCAAAATGGTTGAAAAATCACATACAATAACTAAAAATATGATTATCACCTTCGACCAATAGGTGGCGCAGTTACGAAACTGATGTGATGTGGTCAGAGTGAAGTGACAATGACACATACAAAGTTTGGTGTCAATATGTCGAGGCATTGCATATATAAAGCCTGAATAGTCATTTTGGCATCATGCCTCAATTTTGCCACTGCGGTATACAAAAACGGTTTCGTCTATCGACACGAAATCCATAACTTTTACTCGGCACCGTCTGGAGATGACACGATCCGATTTTGGTGAAAATCGGACGTTCGGTCTAGGAGGAGTTCGAAAAAGTAGGTTTTAAAAGAAAATAAAGATGGCGGACAGGAAGTTTGACTGACTACACCAAAATTGGTATCTATGTTTTCAGCATAACCCAAGGAATCTATTGAGATCAGTGTCATTACTATAGGCAAATTTATTCAAAAGTTATTAGCATTTTTGGAAATTTCATTATAACTTTTGACCTAAAGGTGGCGCTGTCTCATAATCTTTTGAGTACCTTTAGGGCGTTGTACTGATGACCCATACTGAGTTTCGTAACGATACGTTCATGCATTCATAAAATACAGCATTTTAGCACATAATTCAAAATGGCCGACAGCCAAAATGGCCGATATGGACAAATTGGATATCAGTCAACTCAAAATGACGCCCTGAATCTATCGAGACCACTTTTATGATTTTTGGACAAACCGTTCAGAAGTTATAAGCAAAAATAGCCTTTTTTCATATCTCCGGACCAGTAGGTGGCGCTGCGCCGAAACGGAGCATGTAGCCTCAGGTCACGCTTGTGATGACATGTAGGAAGTTTGGTTTGAATACGATTAAGCGTTGCGGAGATACAGCCTTACGTCTGTTTTCGCAAGCGCTACGTAAAATTTGCTTGTGGGTTTTTTCGAAAATTGCTAAGCGAATCAACTTGAATTCCATAACTTTTTGTCGGCATGGTCTGTAGATGATCTGATTCAATTTTCATGGAAATTGGAGCAACGGCCTAGGAGGAGTTCGAAAAAGTAGCTTTTTCGGAAAATTCAAAATGGCGGAAAACTTTTCATGGCGCAAAATGACGTCATTGGGTGCAATCGAATCGTCACGAGGTCAGGAATCAGAGGAAAAAAAGAATTTTGTTTCTAGCCCTTGTGGTTCAAAAGTTATTAGAATAAACATGAGTGAAACTTTGGACAGTTGGTGGCGCTAGAGGGAATGACTTAGACACACCAAAATTGGTGTATTTAATGTTGGGACTGTCCTCTATCCGAATGTCAAACCATTACAACTTTCCCGCGATCGGTTCTATGGGCTGCCATAGACTCCCAGAGCGGAAGAAGAAGAAGAATTATTTTTGGTACGGGAACAGATACAATAGGTGCCCGCACCTTCAGTGCTTGGCCCCTAAAAAGAAGAAATATAGCTGCAAGCAGCAATCACCGGGGCCAAGCGCAAGCAAGACGACAAGACATGCCAAAGTGGCTGGGAGTGTGAGACCCACTGCAGCAAGGAGCAATTAAAGACATTTGAAGATGAATTTTGGCAAAATGGTTGAAAAATCACATACAATAACTAAAAATATGATTATCACTTTCGACCAATAGGTGGCGCAGTTACGAAACTGATGTGATGTGGTCAGAGTGAAGTGACAATGACACATACAAAGTTTGGTGTCAATATGTCAAGGCATTGCAGATATAAAGCCTGAATAGTCATTTTGGCATCATGCCTCAACTTTGCCACTGCGGTATACGAAAACGGTTTTGTCTATCGACACGAAATCCATAACTTTTACTCGGCACAGTCTGGAGATGACACGATCCGATTTTGGTGAAAATCGGACGTTCGGTCTAGGAGGAGTTCGAAAAAGTAGGTTTTAAAAGAAAATAAAGATGGCGGACAGGAACTTTGATTGACTATGGCAAAATTGGTATCTATGTTTTCAGCATAACCCAAGGAATCTATTGAGATCAGTGTCATTACTATAGGCAAATTTATTCAAAAGTTATTAGCATTTTTGGAAATTTCATTATAACTTTTGACCAAAAGGTGGCGCTGTCTCATAAATTTTTGAGTACTTTTAGGGCGTTGTACTGATGACCCATACTGAGTTTCGTAACGATACGTTCATGCGTTCATAAAATACAGCATTTTAGCACATAATTCAAAATGGCCGACAGCCAAAATGGCCGATATGGGAAAATTGGATATCAGTCGACTCAGCACGATGCCCTGAATCTAACGAGACCACTTTTGTGATTTTTGGACAAACCGTTCAGAAGTTATAAGCAAAAATATAAATTCTTCATATCTCCGGACCAGTAGGTGGCGCTGCGCCGAAACGCAGCATGTAGCCTCAGGTCATGCTTGTGATGACATGTACCAAATTTGGTCTGAATCCGATAAAGCGTTGTGGAGATACGGCCTTACGTCTGTTTTTGCAAGCGCTACGTAAAATTTATTTGCGCGGTATTCGAGAACGGTAATTCGAATCAACTTGAATTCCATAACTTTTTGTCGTCATGGTCTGGAGTTGATCTGGTTCAATTTTCGTGAAATTCGGAGCAACGGCCTAGGAGGAGTTCGAAAAAGTAGGTTTTTTGGAAAATTCAAAATGGCGGGAAAACTATTATGACGGAAAATGACGTCATAGGGTGCAATCGAATCGTCGTGAGCTCAGGAATCAGAGGAAAAAAGAATTTTGTTGATAGGCCTTACGGTTCAAAAGTTATTAGCATACAATTTCTGAAACTTTGGACAGGTGGTGGCGCTAGAGGGAATGAGTTAGAAACACCAAAATTGGTGTATTTGATGTTGGGAATGTCCTCTGTCAGAATGTCAAACCAAAACAACTTTCCCGCATACGCTTCTATGGGCTGCCATAGACGCCCAGTCGGAAGAAAAAGAAGAAGAAGAAGAACCGGAACAGATACAATAGGTGCCCGCACCTTCAGTGCTTGGCCCCTAATAAGAACGGGAACAGATACAATAGGTGCCCGCACCTTCAGTGCTTGGCCCCTAAATATAGCTGCAAGCAGCAATCACCGGGGCCAAGCGCAAGCAAGACGACAAGACATGCCAAAGTGGCTGGGAGTGTGAGACCCACTGCAGCAAGGAGCAATTAAAGACATTTGAAGATGAATTTTGGCAAAATGGTTGAAAAATCACATACAATAACTAAAAATATGATTATCACTTTCGACCAATAGGTGGCGCAGTTACGAAACTGATGTGATGTGGTCAGAGTGAAGTGACAATGACACATACAAAGTTTGGTGTCAATATGTCAAGGCATTGCAGATATAAAGCCTGAATAGTCATTTTGGCATCATGCCTCAACTTTGCCACTGCGGTATACGAAAACGGTTTTGTCTATCGACACGAAATCCATAACTTTTACTCGGCACAGTCTGGAGATGACACGATCCGATTTTGGTGAAAATCGGACGTTCGGTCTAGGAGGAGTTCGAAAAAGTAGGTTTTAAAAGAAAATAAAGATGGCGGACAGGAACTTTGATTGACTATGGCAAAATTGGTATCTATGTTTTCAGCATAACCCAAGGAATCTATTGAGATCAGTGTCATTACTATAGGCAAATTTATTCAAAAGTTATTAGCATTTTTGGAAATTTCATTATAACTTTTGACCAAAAGGTGGCGCTGTCTCATAAATTTTTGAGTACTTTTAGGGCGTTGTACTGATGACCCATACTGAGTTTCGTAACGATACGTTCATGCGTTCATAAAATACAGCATTTTAGCACATAATTCAAAATGGCCGACAGCCAAAATGGCCGATATGGGAAAATTGGATATCAGTCGACTCAGCACGATGCCCTGAATCTAACGAGACCACTTTTGTGATTTTTGGACAAACCGTTCAGAAGTTATAAGCAAAAACATACATTCTTCATATCTCCGGACCAGTAGGTGGCGCTGCGCCGAAACGCAGCATGTAGCCTCAGGTCATGCTTGTGATGACATGCACCAAATTTGGTCTGAATCCGATAAAGCGTTGTGGAGATACGGCCTTACGTCTGTTTTCGCAAGCGCTACGTAAATTTTATTTGCGCGGTATTCGAGAACGGTAATTCGAATCAACTTGAATTCCATAACTTTTGGTCGTCAAGGTCTGGAGATGATCTGGTTCATTTTTCGTGAAATTCGGAGGAACGGCCTAGGAGGAGTTCGAAAAAGTAGGTTTTTCGGAAAATTCAAAATGGCGGGAAAACTATTATGACGGAAAATGACATCATAGGGTGCAGTCGAATCGTCATGAGCTCAGGAATCAGAGGAAAAAAGAATTTTGTTTCTAGCCCTTGTGGTTCAAAAGTTATTAGCATAAACATGAGTGAAACTTTGGACAGCTGGTGGCGCTAGAGGGAATGAGTTGGAGACTCCAAATTTGCTATGGTGATAGTTCAGGCTGTCCTCTATCACTGTGCCAATTTGTATAAGTTTCCCGCAAACGGTTCTATAGGCTGCCATAGACGCCCAGTCGGAAGAAAAAGAAAAAGAAAAAGAAGAATAGCTGCAAGCAGCAATCACCGGGGCCAAGCGCAAGCAAGACGACAAGACATGCCAAAGTGGCTGGGAGTGTGAGACCCACTGCAGCAAGGAGCAATTAAAGACATTTGAAGATGAATTTTGGCAAAATGGTTGAAAAATCACATACAATAACTAAAAATATGATTATCACTTTCGACCAATAGGTGGCGCAGTTACGAAACTGATGTGATGTGGTCAGAGTGAAGTGACAATGACACATACAAAGTTTGGTGTCAATATGTCAAGGCATTGCAGATATAAAGCCTGAATAGTCATTTTGGCATCATGCCTCAACTTTGCCACTGCGGTATACGAAAACGGTTTTGTCTATCGACACGAAATCCATAACTTTTACTCGGCACAGTCTGGAGATGACACGATCCGATTTTGGTGAAAATCGGACGTTCGGTCTAGGAGGAGTTCGAAAAAGTAGGTTTTAAAAGAAAATAAAGATGGCGGACAGGAACTTTGATTGACTATGGCAAAATTGGTATCTATGTTTTCAGCATAACCCAAGGAATCTATTGAGATCAGTGTCATTACTATAGGCAAATTTATTCAAAAGTTATTAGCATTTTTGGAAATTTCATTATAACTTTTGACCAAAAGGTGGCGCTGTCTCATAAATTTTTGAGTACTTTTAGGGCGTTGTACTGATGACCCATACTGAGTTTCGTAACGATACGTTCATGCGTTCATAAAATACAGCATTTTAGCACATAATTCAAAATGGCCGACAGCCAAAATGGCCGATATGGGAAAATTGGATATCAGTCGACTCAGCACGATGCCCTGAATCTAACGAGACCACTTTTGTGATTTTTGGACAAACCGTTCAGAAGTTATAAGCAAAAATATAAATTCTTCATATCTCCGGACCAGTAGGTGGCGCTGCGCCGAAACGCAGCATGTAGCCTCAGGTCATGCTTGTGATGACATGTACCAAATTTGGTCTGAATCCGATAAAGCGTTGTGGAGATACGGCCTTACGTCTGTTTTTGCAAGCGCTACGTAAAATTTATTTGCGCGGTATTCGAGAACGGTAATTCGAATCAACTTGAATTCCATAACTTTTTGTCGTCATGGTCTGGAGTTGATCTGGTTCAATTTTCGTGAAATTCGGAGCAACGGCCTAGGAGGAGTTCGAAAAAGTAGGTTTTTTGGAAAATTCAAAATGGCGGGAAAACTATTATGACGGAAAATGACGTCATAGGGTGCAATCGAATTATCGTGAGCTCAGGAATCAGAGGAAAAAAATTTTTTGATTCTAGCCCTTACGGTTCAAAAGTTATCAGCATAGACATGAGTGAAACTTTGGACTGTTGGTGGCGCTAGAGGGAATGAGTTGGAGACACCAAAATTGGTGTATTTAATGTTGGGACTGTCCTCTATCAGAATGTCAAATAAAATCAACTTTCCCGCAAGCGGTTCATAGGGCTGCCATAGACTTCAATGGCGGAAGAAGAAGAAGAAACGGAAGAATAAATATAGCTGCAAGCAGCAATCACCGGGGCCAAGCGCAAGCAAGACGACAAGACATGCCAAAGTGGCTGGGAGTGTGAGACCCACTGCAGCAAGGAGCAATTAAAGACATTTGAAGATGAATTTTGGCAAAATGGTTGAAAAATCACATACAATAACTAAAAATATGATTATCACTTTCGACCAATAGGTGGCGCAGTTACGAAACTGATGTGATGTGGTCAGAGTGAAGTGACAATGACACATACAAAGTTTGGTGTCAATATGTCAAGGCATTGCAGATATAAAGCCTGAATAGTCATTTTGGCATCATGCCTCAACTTTGCCACTGCGGTATACGAAAACGGTTTTGTCTATCGACACGAAATCCATAACTTTTACTCGGCACAGTCTGGAGATGACACGATCCGATTTTGGTGAAAATCGGACGTTCGGTCTAGGAGGAGTTCGAAAAAGTAGGTTTTAAAAGAAAATAAAGATGGCGGACAGGAACTTTGATTGACTATGGCAAAATTGGTATCTATGTTTTCAGCATAACCCAAGGAATCTATTGAGATCAGTGTCATTACTATAGGCAAATTTATTCAAAAGTTATTAGCATTTTTGGAAATTTCATTATAACTTTTGACCAAAAGGTGGCGCTGTCTCATAAATTTTTGAGTACTTTTAGGGCGTTGTACTGATGACCCATACTGAGTTTCGTAACGATACGTTCATGCGTTCATAAAATACAGCATTTTAGCACATAATTCAAAATGGCCGACAGCCAAAATGGCCGATATGGGAAAATTGGATATCAGTCGACTCAGCACGATGCCCTGAATCTAACGAGACCACTTTTGTGATTTTTGGACAAACCGTTCAGAAGTTATAAGCAAAAATATAAATTCTTCATATCTCCGGACCAGTAGGTGGCGCTGCGCCGAAACGCAGCATGTAGCCTCAGGTCATGCTTGTGATGACATGTACCAAATTTGGTCTGAATCCGATAAAGCGTTGTGGAGATACGGCCTTACGTCTGTTTTTGCAAGCGCTACGTAAAATTTATTTGCGCGGTATTCGAGAACGGTAATACGAATCAACTTGAATTCCATAACTTTTTGTCGTCATGGTCTGGAGTTGATCTGGTTCAATTTTCGTGAAATTCGGAGCAACGGCCTAGGAGGAGTTCGAAAAAGTAGGTTTTTTGGAAAATTCAAAATGGCGGGAAAACTATTATGACGGAAAATGACGTCATAGGGTGCAATCGAATCGTCGTGAGCTCAGGAATCAGAGGAAAAAAGAATTTTGTTGATAGGCCTTACGGTTCAAAAGTTATTAGCATACAATTTCTGAAACTTTGGACAGGTGGTGGCGCTAGAGGGAATGAGTTAGAAACACCAAAATTGGTGTATTTGATGTTGGGAATGTCCTCTATCAGAATGTCAAACCAAAACAACTTTCCCGCATACGCTTCTATGGGCTGTCATAGACGCCCAGTCGGAAGAAGAAAAAGAAGAATAAGAACGGGAACAGATACAATAGGTGCCCGCACCTTCAGTGCTTGGCCCCTAATAAGAACGGGAACAGATACAATAGGTGCCCGCACCTTCAGTGCTTGGCCCCTAATAAGAACCGGAACAGATACAATAGGTGCCCGCACCTTCAGTGCTTGGCCCCTAATAAGAACGGGAACAGATACAATAGGTGCCCGCACCTTCAGTGCTTGGCCCCTAATAAGAACCGGAACAGATACAATAGGTGCCCGCACCTTCAGTGCTTGGCCCCTAAATAAGAACCGGAACAGATACAATAGGTGCCCGCACCTTCAGTGCTTGGCCCCTAATGACAATTTCACTGACAATGTGTGATTTTGTGAGTAAAGGTTATCTACAGATCCAATACTTCAAATAAACAACGATATTTATATAAAGCAAATGTATAGTGAAAAAAACTTGTGTTATGTGACATTAGTTTTATGGAAGTTTTTTTTTAGTTGTAACTTTCTTAATTGTCATTTAGCTGTCACTTTCATTTCAATGTATACATGACAGATTTGTTTTATGTCATTTATTTCTAAATTCAGAAATGTATATGAAAGAATGTTATGACAAATTGTCATGCATCTCTCATACAATTATCTTGGAACGTCTGACTGCTATCGGGATTGCTCACAATGCACTAGTCTGGTTCAGGTCATATCTCACCTGTAGTATCTCAGCAGCCATATCACCCTGTAGCCCAAGACTGGTTTCCCACTGAAGCTAAGCGGGGCTGAGCCTGGTTAGTACCTGAATGGGAGACCTCCTGGGAAAACCAGGTTGCTGCTGGTAGAGGTGTTAGTGAGACCAGCAGGGGGCGCTCACCCTGTGGTCTGTGTGGGTCCTAATGCCCCAGTGTAGTGACGGGGACACTATACTGCCAAAAGAGCGCCGTCTTTCGGATGAGACGTTAAAACCGAGGTCCTGACTCTCTGTGGTCATTAAAAATCCCAGGATGTCCTTCGAAAAAGAGTAGGGGTGTAACCCCGGCATCCTGGCCAAATTAGCCCCTTGGCCTCTGTCTATCATGGCCTCCTAATCATCCCCATATACTGATTGGCTTCATCACTGTCTCCTCTCCACCAGTAAGCTGGTGTGTGGTGGGCGTTCTTGCGCAATATGGCTGCCGTCGCATCATCCAAGTGGATGCTGCACATTGGTGGTGGTTGAGGAGATTCCCCCCTTCTATGTAAAGCGCTTTGAGGTCTCAGATAAAGCGCTATATAAATGTAACAAATTATTATTATCTACATAATAGAAAACAGTTCATTCAGGGGAAAAATGTCACATCAAAATTTACAACACTCACCCATGGTGTTCCTCAGGGCTCAGTGCTGGGACCACTGCTTTTTATCATCTATATATTACCTCTAGGCAACATTTTCCGTTCCTTTGGGATTCATTTTCATTGTTACGCTGATGATACACAATTATATCTCTCCACAACACCTAACACCTCTCTTCCCCCCTCCGCTCTCACCTCCTGTCTGCAAGCTATCAACAACTGGATGTCAACCAATCTTCTCAAACTCAATGGAAGTAAAAGTGAGGTTCTCCTCATTGGTTCAAAGGCCACACTCTCCAAAAGTCAACCGTTTACTATGTCAGTTCATGGTTCTCCTAGACTCCGCCCTTCCCTCTCCCAACACAGTACACAGGTCCTTGTTCATGCCCTGATCACATCCCGCATTGACTACTGCAACGCCCTCCTCATTGGCTCCACAAGTAAACTTCTCCATCGTCTCCAGTCCATTCAGAACTCGGCAGCTGGGATTATCACCTGCACCAGATCAACTGACCACATTACACCACTTCTTATTCAGCTCCACTGGCTTCCTGTTTTTCACCGGATTAATTACAAAATTCTGCTGCTTACCTTCAAAGCCCTCCATGACCTTGCCCCCTCATACCTCTCAGACCTGCTTCTTCCCTATAATCCTTCTCGAACACTTCGTTCCTCCACGGCTGAAATTTTAACTGTACCAACATTCAGACTTAGCACCATGGGGGCTAGAGCCTACAGCCGCTCTGCCCCACGTCTCTGGAACTCTCTCCCACTTCACATTCGCCAATTGGACTCTCTCCATCAATTCAAATCACAACTTAAAACACATCTGTTTAGATTAGCTTATCCTACATAAATTGTATCATTCCAATTCAACTTACTGGACTTAATGGTTTTTAGCATCAAGATCGTACATATTCATTTGATTGTACTATTGATATTATTGTTGGGCTTGTATTAATGTCTTGTTTATTTTTTCTGTAAGGTGTCCTTGGGTGTCTTGAAAGGCGCCATCAAATAAAATTTATTATTATTATTATTATTATTATAAACTCGGTATAATAAATGTTCTAAAACTTTTCTATAATTCGATCCACTGCTCGGTCTGAATGAAAATTCAAATTATAAATACTGAGGTCCCAAATCTGAGCTCGCTAAAGTTTCACAGATCTACATATGTGCATTTTCAGATATTGGAAGGCCAAACAATTGCAGGGCTGCCAACTCTCACTCATTGACCGTGAGACTCCCGAAATAGACACTTTTCACACACGCTCTCACGCCACACATCCATTTTCTCACGCATAGAAAAGAGGACACCGGCAGACAAGACAGAGCAGTTTACTTCTGATATAAAACAAATGATCAGCTCTCAGATTATGTCAATTTAATTACGAAATGCAAACAATGAATGCCGTTTTGGCGCTTGTAAATGTGACGTGATCTCTGTAGCAGCGCCTCAGTTTAATCGGCACGTGACCGATCATCTTTTACTCTTCTTTACAAGTAAATAAACCCGAATGAACAATAGGCGTGACCTTTCCGGTCAACGTACGCTAAGCTACTGTCGAATCACAACACAGGAACCGCTGGCACAATCAGAACTCGTTACGTATTTCTGAAGGAGGGACTTCATAGAACAAGGAAGTCATCAGCCCGTTATTAGGAAAGTGAAAACAGCGGTATACAGATAAGGGACTGTTCGTTATTTATTTAAGGGGCCACCGGAGGAGTTTTGAGATCTATAGTCAAAAAAGACTTTACCCTCCCTTCGCCAGCAATAAATTTTTCTATGACCCTCCAAAATGATTGTGAAAAAAGGCATGACCCTCCCCGATCATTTATTGATTACTTCTGTACTGGTTTGCGCTTGGCAAAGATGTTCAGATATCTCTATGTTCCTGCACACCCGCCTTTTTCAAACTGGCGCAGCGCTGACTCGCGGTAGAAACTGCATGATTTGTTAAACATGAGGATTATCCGTCTGGCATCGCCGCTCACTCTAACGTTAACCTAGATAATTGTTCGCTGTTCTTAGGCGCATAACCAAGTGTGTGTGCGGAGTGTGTAGCGCACTGCATGACATGGAGGCGCTGATGCGATTTGCATTTTCTTATCAACAGTGGAAACAACTTAAAATACTCTATTTCTGGCCATACAGAAAAGAATAATGCATCAGTCGCAATACTTTTATTTGTGTAAACTCACAATAACAAGAAAACGTTTTGCTTTCATAAAATAAAATAAAACAATCAGGGCGCGCTTTCATGGTCTCCGTGAACTGTAGCGCGTAAAAAAGAAAAAAGAAAAAAAAGCAGAAACATATCGTAGGCTATATAGCATACTAGCCTCAAATATATGAAAAAATATCTATATAAAGCTTGATATGTCCACTTTTAAATGAAAAAAATCAAATCGAAAGCAAATATCATTTGATTATGTAGGCTAATCCGTAGGCCTATAAGATGCATTTCTCTTAAAGGCGCACTTTACAGCGGAGATGTATGGAGACATGTTTGCAGCGGACACTGATTTAGAAAAAAAGAGTTTATTAATAAACAATTAAAATGCATCGTTATTTTTAAATACATATTTATTATCATTAGCCTGCTTTTGCGTCAAGATTATACATGCGCTTGAGCGCAGAATGGGCTATATCCCTCCATGCAGTATTTAAGCAGAAATTAACGTGCGACTAGTCAAATATTTAGTATATGGCAACAATACATTTACTATATTTGACATTATTTAATTAGTAAGTATCCAGCTCTTTACATTACATTTTTTGAGTTAACAATTAGGCTAGTTAATGAACTAATAAAATAATAGAACAAGTTAAGATGCTAACTATAATTCTATTTAGCATGACTTGTTCCACCACGCAAATGACTGTTTTTAAGGTGACAATCTGTTTTCACATCTTCCCATTTGAAGATTTACTGTATCTTGAAGATTGTTGTATTGTGTTGTATCTTCTGTTATAAAGATTGACATTTCGTTAATTAAAAAAATGAGCACATACGGTTGTTAAAATGTTCTGTTAGATGTTCTGTGTTTACTAGGCTACTTTTTGAATTGTGTATAATAATATATCTAATGAAGATATATTAAAAAAAATCTTATATATTATATATAAAACATAGCCTAGGCTATATAAAATAAAAAAGGTCCTCATTGGTTCATTTTGCCTGGGGCCCCCACTCAGTGTTGGTTCGCCTCTGTCTTGCGATGAATAAGGGGCTGTTTACACCTGGCCACTTCATGTGTGTTCTGTGATGGGATAGCTATCCGATCGTGAAAAGACCAGGTATAAATGCCCTCCGAAACGCATTCGAGACGGATTTGAATCCGATCGCTCAAACCACTTCAGGGGAGGTCTGGACCACATTCCCGACAAAACTGGACATGTGTAAATGCATCTGGTTGTGGAAACCACATATGTAAATTGTACTCCCAAAAAATGCAATAAAATAAAAATAAACGTGAGAGCGTGGCTATATGTTATAGGCTATATGTCATGTTATAGCCAGACATGACGACGCTACTGCAGCGCATCACTGCAGATGAGCCAACGTGCAAACTATTTGAAGAATTGAAGATAGGATTTAAAATCCGTTTTGCAAAAACGCATTTATGCGACCACACCAGGTGTAGGCTAAATGGAATCGTTTTGATAAATCAGATAGCTATCCGATCTGAGAAAACGCATGAAGTGGCCAGGTGTAAACAGCCCCAATGTAGCACGCGTCATTTGTGTTTGTTTTCAGACATGATAGCCTAAAAGTCGTTTTATACTTGTGCTTATGCGATATCACAATTTTTGATCGTGGATGATGTAATATCTCCACGATCTGCTTTTGAAGAAATATGGTAGCCTATCGTGCTACAGCGCACATTCTATCAACTGCAGTTCTGGCGCCTCAGTCCCTGTAAACTCGACGTAGGCTACATATCACATGCAGCGGTAGAGTTACACTCACTGGACACTGCTTGTGATTCGCAATCACAAAAGTTTATTATTTGCTCGTGGTAAACATTTCATTGGCGTTCTGTTCTGACATGATGCACATTTTCTGAGCGTGTGCGCACTGTCAAACAGCGCCAAACTGGACTTGATCTTTCGCGTCTGATTTTTGTTGGGTCAGACCCATCTGCTAGCTATGGGGGGACCGAGACTGAGAGAGCTACATGGAAAAATATGCACAAAACAAGCCACTTTGAAAGTTTGTTGTTTTCATGAATACAAAAGTTGGGTGACCCTCCCCCTAGACTAAAAAAAGTTGGATGATCCTCCCCTCAACAAAGAATAAAAAGGCATGACCCTCCCCTATTTTCCTCCGGTGGCCCATTCCATAAATACCGAACGGTCCCTAAGTACATTTTGTGAAAAATACTGTGTTTTTTTACACGGGAAACATAAACACATGTTATATTGCACACTGTAAACACAATCAAAGCTTCAAAAACACAGGAAAAACGGGACCTTTAACTAATTTGCGGGCATCAGGGAGCCGCTATCAATATGCGGGAGACTCCCAGAACTTCCAGGACACTTGGGTCTGAAATACTTCCACACCGCTGACATGGCTATTCTGTAAGTTAGCTAAACTCTCATACTCATGCGACTATAATTGGCTACTACTGTTATCACGTGACAGGCTGCACCGCTTAACTGGATGTCGCAGCAAGGGAAATGCTAATATTCAAGGCGATGGTTTAAGCTCGATTTTCTCATGGTTTGTGTTGGATAGATATCGGATCATGTTTTTTTTCATCCCTCAGATCTCCAATCTAGTGTTTCTGGGCCAGTATCGGCACGTTACCGATGACGTTGATCGGATCGGGACATCCCTAGCTATTTGACACCAATAAAACGATTTAATATGCCAATTTACAGAAGATCCCGGGCATCACCATAATGAATGAGCTGAAAACAGGAACTTTCAAAGACAAAGAGGCTTTTCAGCAGCAGTTAAACATGATGACTCTGTAGTTTTTAAATGCAGATTGGGTAAAAACACAGTGATCACAGTTCACACCTGCAGTGAAGCCCCTCCCACAACAATTCACCAATAAATACTGGGAATATTCCCATCATCCTACAAGAGAAGGACAAACTCCAGGAGTAGCAGCTGAAATCTGTGTGACTGTTAAAGATGGAGTTTATTAAAGAGGAGATTGAAGACATGAGGGATCCAGAACCATCCAGAATAAAACATGAAGATACTGAGGAACAAATAGGTTGGTGTCCATTCTTGATTCTTCATTGTTGACTGCTTTGGTAGATGTGAATTGATAAGCAGTATATGGATAATCAATGATGGAGATATACATCTGAATGATCATATATAGCAAACATATTTTAACTATATTAACAAGTGAGTGACAGAACAAAACGTGGAAGATCTGGTACCTGATCTCTGTTGCTTTTGTCTATTAATTAAGTGATGGAGAAAAATTATGTCAAGTTGGAAGAATGTTTGGAACCAATTAATTAATATAATTTGTTTCTTACTATGGTAGTCAATGGGTGGTGAGATCTGCTTGGTTACAAACATTTTTCCAAATATCTTCCTTTGTGTTCAGCAGAACAAACAAAATCATACAGACTTGAGGGTGAGTAAATGATGACATACTTTTTATTTTCAGGTGAACTATCTCTTTAAATCAGGATTTACTTGAACTGATTCTGTATTTCTGTGTCTTTTAGACCAGGTGAGCGTGAAAGAGCAAAGACAAGAACTGAATGAAGTGAAGGAGGAACATCGCAACTTTAAAACTCAAAGAACAAAAGCCAAAAAGCTGCACACCTGCACTCAGTGTGGAAAGAGTTTCACACAGAAAGGAGACCTTAACATACACATGAGAATTCACACTGGAGAGAAACCATATACATGCACTCAGTGTGGAAAGAGTTTCAGAGCTTCATCCACATTCAAGTTTCATCTGCGCATTCACTCTGGAGAAAAGCCATATAACTGTGATCAGTGTGGTAAAGGTTTTATTTCATCATCAAAACTAAAAATACACCTGAAAGTTCATTCAGACGAGAAGCCTTATGTGTGTTCTCTCTGTGGAAAGAGTTTTTCACGACTGGACCATTTTAGACTGCACCAGAAAACACATAATGAAGTGAGAGATTATATGTGCTTTGACTGTGGGAAGAGCTTTACTAGAGCTGAGAATCTGAAACGGCACCAAATAACTCACACTGGAGAAAAACCTTACAAGTGCTCATATTGTGACAAGAGTTTCGCTCGGTCTGGATCTCTGAAATCACACGAGCGAGTTCATACTGGAGAGAAGCCGTATCACTGTACTCAGTGTGAGAAGAGTTTCACCAAATCAAGTAATCTAGGGACTCATATTAGAAAGCATTGTTCTGTGTCACAGTGAGCAAATGTTTTATGAGATTCACATTAAGTAAATGTGTAGGTAGTTAACTAATAAACTACTGTTTCTGTGAATGCCACACAATGTTTTTTTTATTTTTTATTATTTTTTTATTATTGAATTATTAGATTGAATGCTTACTCAAAGAAATATCACAATTAAAAGAGGCTGCAAACAAATGTAAGAAAAAATGTAAGAAAAAAATACAACAATCAGTTATTTTTCAACACATGAAGCAATTTCTTCAATTTTAGTGTTTTTTTAAAGCTTTTGTTACATAAAACCTGTAATTTCTTAAATAGATTTATTTAAAAGTACACATTTCTCTGCAACATATAAGTTGTATATAAGCTCTGTAAAATAATAAATAAAATGACAATTTCACTGACAATGTGTGATTTTGTGAGTAAAGGTTTTCTACAGATCCAATACTTCAAATAAACAATGAGATTTATATAAAGCAAATGTATAGTGAAAAAAACTTGTGTTATGTGACATTAGTTTTATGGAAGTTTTTTTTTAGTTGTAACTTTCTTAAAGGTGGGGTATGTGATTTGCAAAACGGCCGGTAGATTTTGAAAATACACAACTCAAATGGTCCTACCTTCTTTCCTTTGACTCCACCCATTCAAAGAACATGGACCAATCAATGGTACGACCGATTGATTGACGCACTTACTGTCCAATAATTCTAGGTGGTCTTGGAAATGATTGGCTGGTGTTTTTCGAGTCCTGCCCGTTCCACAGATTATTAAATTGCTTAATTTTTATTTCAGTGCTTCTAACTCAGTGGCTGTAAGTGGGTTAGGAATAGGATTTTAAGTGATTTTGAAAAAATGGCCAAAAAAGAGAATTACATACCCCACCTTTAATTGTCATTTAGCTGTCACTTTCATTTCAATGTATACATGACAGATTTTTTTTATATGTTGTTGTGGCAAAAATTCATCAAACAAACATCACTGCGTAAGGGAGACTCAGAGTCAAATTATAAAAATTAGAAGTATTTATTCTTGCAAGAATAGGAGCAGTCTAATACACAGTTGTTACCCTGTGCAGAAGATTGACACACCCCCAGACAGACTGAACCACCTTTTTATCCTAAACTCCAAGGTCTTTTTCCCCCCAGAGCCTTCCCATCCAGTAGTTTTCCATCCAGTAGTTTTCCATAGACAAAGAAGCCATAACACTAGTTTAGATTCGTCACTAGTTGGCCCATAAGCCCTCCTTCACCAAACGGCCTTCTGACATTCTAGGTCAGAGGTCCTTGTTCGTCTGTTCTCTGGAGTGTCTCCCCCCTTCTGCCTCCCCAGGTACATACGCAGAATCTTCTCTCACTACAAGTGAGAGACACACATGTGACATTCTTTGAATCATCTATATTTTACTAAAGATCAATGAATATCATAAAACTTCCACCACAATGTCATTTATTTCTAAATTCAGAAATGTATATGAAAGAATGTTATGACAAATTGTCATCCATCTCTCATACAATTATCTTGGAACGTCTGACTGCTATCGGGATCGCTCACAATGCACTAGTCTGGTTCAGGTCATATCTACATAATAGAAAACAGTTCATTCAGGGGAAAAATGTCACATCAAAATCTACAACAGTCACCCATGGTGTTCCTCAGGGCTCAGTGCTGGGACCACTGCTTTTTATCATCTATATATTACCTCTAGGCAACATTCTCCGTTCCTTTGGGATTCATTTTCATTGTTACGCTGATGATACACAATTATATCTCTCCACAACACCTAACACCTCTCTTCCCCCCTCCGCTCTCACCTCCTGTCTGCAAGCTATCAACAACTGGATGTCAATCAATCTTCTCAAACTCAATGGAAATAAAAGTGAGGTTCTCCTCATTGGTTCAAAGGCCACACTCTCCAAAAGTCAACCGTTTACTATGTCAGTTGATGGTTCTCCGATTCCCACTTTCTCCCAAGTCAAAAGTCTCGGTGTCATTCTAGACAGTACACTTTCCTTTGGCCCTCACATCAGCAATATCACTCAGACTTCTTACTTTCACCTCCGCAACATCTCTAGACTCCGCCCTTCCCTCTCCCAACACAGTACACAGGTCCTTGTTCATGCCCTGATCACATCCCGCATTGACCACTGCAACGCCCTCCTCATTGGCTCCACAAGTAAACTTCTCCATCGTCTCCAGTCCATTCAGAACTCGGCAGCTCGGATTATCACCTGCACCAGATCAACTGACCACATTACACCACTTCTTATTCAGCTCCACTGGATTCCTGTTTTTCACCGGATTAATTACAAAATTCTGCTGCTTACCTTCAAAGCCCTCCATGACCTTGCCCCCTCATACCTCTCAGACCTGCTTCTTCCCTATAATCCTTCTCGAACACTTCGTTCCTCCACGGCTGAAATTTTAACTGTACCAACATTCACACTTAGCACCATGGGGGCTAGAGCCTACAGCCTCTCTGCCCAACGTCTCTGGAACTCTCTCCCACTTCACATTCGCCAATTGGACTCTCTCCATCAATTCAAATCACAACTTAAAACACATCTGTTTAGATTAGCTCATCCTACATAAATTGTATAATTCCAATTTAACTTACTGGACTTAATGGTTTTTAGCATCAAGATCGTACATATTCATTTGATTTTACTATTGATATTATTGTTGGGCTTGTATTAATGTCTTGTTTATTTTTTCTGTAAGGTGTCCTTGGGTGTCTTGAAAGGCGCCATCAAATAAATTGTATTATTATTATTATTATTATTATAAACTCGGTATAATAAATGTTCTAAAACTTTTCTATAATTCGATCCACTGCTCGGTCTGAATGAAAATTCAAATTATAAATACTGAGGTCCCAAATCTGAGTTTGCTAAAGTTTCACAGATCTACATATGTGCATTTTCAGATATTGGAAGGCCAAACAATTGCAGGGCTGCCAACACTCACTCATTGACCGTGAGACTCACGAAACTGACACTTTTCACACACGCTCTCACGCCACACATCCATTTTCTCACGCATAGAAAAGAGGACACTGACACCGGCAGACAAGACAGAGCAGTTTACTTCTGATATAAAACAAATGATCAGCTCTCAGATTATGTCAATTTTATTACGAAATGCATTCAATGAATGCCATTTTGGCGCTTGTAAATGTGACGTGATCTCTGTAGCAGCGCCTCAGTTCAATCGGCACGTGACCGACCATCTTTTACTCTTCTTTACAAGTAAATAAACCTGAATGAACAATAGGCGTGACTTTTCCGGTCAACGTACGCTAAGCTGCTGTCGAATCACAACACAGGAACCGCTGACACAACCAGAACTCGTTACGTATTTCTGAAGGAGGGACTTCATAGAACAAGGAAGTCATCAGCCCGTTTTTAGGAAAGTGAAAACAGCGGTATACAGATAAGTACATTTTGTGAAAAATACTGTGTTTTTTTTACATGCGAAACATGAACACATGTTATATTGCACACTGTAAACACAATCAAAGCTTCAAAAACACAGGAAAAACGGGACCTTTAACTAATTTGCGGGCATCAGGGAGCCGGTATCAATATGCGGGAGACTCCCAGAACTTCCAGGTGTGATGGAGAGTCTGAGACATTCGGATCCATTTGCAGTAATTTTATTGAAACACACAATGAAGCAAGAGACAAGGCAGACTAGGAACAGGCAAGGGAGATCCAGGAATCAGAGTTGTTACCAGGCGTGGGTCAGGGCAGGCAGAGAACGTTCGTAAAGGATCCTTGGAAACACAGGCTGGGGTCGGAGAACCAGGAATACTTGGGTAGATACAGAGATCGCTTGGAAATGAACGCCGTGGCAGAATCAAGACTTCGCAATGAAGGTGAGTTGGGAGTGTGCATATAAAGGGAGCTGAGAGAGTCAGAGTGAGAACAGGTGCGCTGATAATGGGATGGGACAGGGCTGGTAGATAATGAGTGTGAGGAGGTGGAAGATGGGAAGTGCAGTCCTAGTACTCAGGGGAAAGTGATCTGATGCCGCCAGAGGGAGGCGATAGAGGTCGTTCCGTGACACCAGGACACTTGGGTCTGAAATACTTCCACACCGCTGACATGGCTATTCTGTAAGTTAGCTAAACTCTCATACTCATGCGACTATAATTGGCTACTACTGTTATCACGTGACAGGCTGGACCGCTTAACTGGATGTCGCAGCAAATAGTTAGGGAAAGTTAAGCATTTTTTTGGCCAATCTGCAAAAAAAATTCTTACCAATAGCTTTTTTTACCATGTGTTCCTATAGGTGTCTAGTAACCTCCCAATTTATCCACGGCCAAATCCTCGGGGAAACGCCTGGAGAGGCCATCAAAGTTGGGGTGCCCAGAGGGCCTGGGTACCAAAAAAAAAGATTTTTTTTTTTTTTTAGCAATATTAGCTTTTGAGATGTCTAACTATGGGTTTTTAGGGGTGCTGAATCTATCCCAGCCATTAGTTTTGAGTAAAAATGACTCCAAATCCATACAAAATCCATAAAAATGTTTAAAACCATTACAAAACAAAACTTCCTAAATCAGTTTAAAATTTACCAAACCTCATCCAACTCCCCTGCATCTCCCTCACTCCTGTTATCATCTGGCTGGTTGTGTTCTGGCAAGAGTTACCATGACAGTTCCCACAAACAGAAATACACTTGACTCCTAGCTGCACCTGAGAGTGTCACAGTCCTCAGCACAGTTGCAGCTGACAAACTTCAGAAGGTGGTCCGGTGCAATGGGACCACCTCTGTTGTAGGGACTGGTGCATAACCTTGTTCTCCTTGTTTCCATCCATACTCAAGGACATCCAGTTATGGACTTTGTCAAGTCAAGTCACCTTTATTTATATAACGCTTTTTACAATACAGATTGTATCAAAGCAGCTTCACAGTGATAATATGAAAATAATACAACAAAGTTTGCTTCTAGAAGAACATTGCGGCATCGTCCACCTTAAGTAAGGTAGATCAATAATATTGTTGAATATTAAATGTCCCCAACTAAGCAAGCCAACAGCCAAGGCAACAGTGGCAAAGAACCAAAACTCCATCAGTGACAGAATGGAGAAAAAAGCCTTGGGAGATCCCAGGCTCAGTCGGGGGCCAGTTCCAGGGCCGTGGGAAGAGGTTTTAAGTTGGGGGTGCTGTAGTGGGAGGTGCATTTTTTGCGCGTCAGGTGGACACCTCTTAATAATGTCTAATGTCTAAGTGTTAATAATTAACAAAGTAAACACACACTAATAAGAATGAACCATATTTATACCAATCTTGTAACCAGACTCCGTTGAACACAGCAGACACGTACAAATAGCCAAGATAGTTAAACAGCTCCAAAAGGTTGTCGCGCACAGCGGACCACAAAAGCAAATATTTTTAACAGCACATATAAGCCTACGTTATTTAAACTTATGGCTCTGTCAGGGCGCAGACAAACACTCACAGAACACAGCTAATAAGAACATAAAAATAGCCTACGAATAATTAAAACGGTCCACAGGCTGACAGCGCAAACGAACATATCCAAATATAGGCACATTTTCGCCGTTTCAAAAGCCCAATTTGCACAGCACACAATAATATAACCAAATACATTTCTGCAGCAAATTTATCAGTGTGAAATTAATGCGTATGTTATGTTAAACTGCTCAACTGCAGCTCATAATAAACCAAACGTTTTACCTTGAGCAGGGTGCTCCTGTTAAATTACTCCAAATGTGGCTTGGCGCTCAGGAGCTGAGTAGATAAAGTCTCTCATGAGGGAATGGATGTCCAAAGCATTCAAAATGTCTGTGTGGACATTCATCAGGGACAAGTGTGTGAGTCTCTTCTGTGTCATGGTGGACCGTAACCATGTTTTTAATCGGCGCAAGTTGGAGAATGATCGCTCGGATGAGGCCACTGATATAGGTAAACACAGACACAATTGTATGAGTTTTTCAGCCTCAGTAAACAGAGCTCTCGTTTGAGGATGGAGCTTAGATAGGCATGATGCTACATCTCTCACTGTGCTACATTGAGATTCTCTGGTGACATCGCAAAGCATTTTGAGCTGGAGATTAAGGCGGTCTATGTCCAGCTCCTTGGGAAGCTGAAGGGGCTCCAAATCAACAGTTCCTCCTCCTGCTGCCACTATTACTGCCCTCTCTCGGCTCGCTGCTATAGTCATACTCTCTTGGTCAAACCGTCTCTTCAGCTCCGCTGACACCAAGTCAACAGCCTGGTAAAACTGATGTCGCCAAATCACTGTTGCTGCGTTGTGCGCCACTGCCTCTGGTTCCGTGGTTTGGCGAAAGCGGCCCGGGGTTCTGCTCACTCTTGCGGTGGTGTCTGGCATTTTCAGGTCCATCTCTGAGGCACATGCTTCAACCTTGAGGACCATCTCCTCCACAATGTCATCATCACGAAGTGCCGCTATGCGATCTTTGAGCACATTTGCGCATTCAAGTGCACCAAGGGCACTTGCTTTGGAGCTCTGCAGGCCCCGGGCCACTGCCTCGCAGGGTTCGAACAGTGCTTGGCAACAGAGAAGACCGAAAAATGTTCTCCCTTTTCGGGCTTTGTTCCACAGTCCCCCAATCTTTGATCTGCTGTCCCCTCTGAGCAGCTTCTTGTCCTCTTTCAGCAAATTGAGTGTAGCCAGAAGAGTACTGTAAGAGAAACAGACGCGTTTGATGGCTGTGGCGCGGACGCACCATCTCGTCGGGCAAAGGCCTAGGATGTTAACCGCAACCTCATCGCAACCGAAAAGCGACTCAAAAAGCTGTTTGCACTTTGACGATTCTCCAATTACAGTAGCAACACCCCGTACAAAATTCAAAGTGTCGGCCACAAGGCTCACTTCACAAGCAACTTCTTGGAGCACCAAGTCCAGCGCGTGGTTGTTACAGTGTACATACATTGACTGAGGGCACAATTCTTTGAGGCGAGCCTGCACTCCTGAAAAGCACCCGGACATATTACTGGCTCCATCAAAGCAGTATGCTACAAGGCGTTCGATTGGAATGTTCAGTCTCAAAAACACATCCTTGATGCAGGAGAAAAGAGTTTTTCCAGTGCTGTCCTGTGCATTATAAAATCCCAAAAATAAACAGTGAGACTCCAGGCTGCCGTCAACAAATTGCAAATTACACGAGAGCTGCTCTGTTGTGCTCACGTCAGTAGTCCCATCAGCTGTTAATCCATAAAATCTGGATTCCGATGAACGGGCGACAATATCCCTTTGAATAGCATGGGCAAACTGTTGGATAATTTCACTTTGTATGGTGTTGGACATCCAGTTGTCTCTTCTCATCACCCATTCTCGTTCTTTAGGGAGATCATAGGTGCGTTCCAACATCAGTTCGTAAAGGATTCCATCACGTGTGGTGTCACCCCTGAACGGCATCCCCTTGCTGCCCAGGAATCTGATGGATCTAAACAGTAGTTCCAAAACATGTCGAGCGGTCCCCTGCTGTTCGGCAAGAGCATTAGACAGGAGGGCATTGATAGGCACATTACCCAAAGCAGCGTGTCTTTGAACTGAATCCATGTGTAACTTTGATCGTTCATGTTCCTTGAATTTTGCAGTGGCTTTACGCCAGTTTCCAAAGCCGCCTGACACGAATGGGTTGTCTACCCTAAAACTGTCTGCATTGATAAGTTTTTTTTCTATTGCTTTCAGACAAGCAAAACACAAAACTCGATTGGTCTCAGTCACGTAATGCAGCCACTTCCATTTGTTAAACCAAGCTGGTGTGAATGCACGATTGAAAGTTTCTGTTCCAAAATGTCTACTAGGAAAAACAAAGTTAGATGGCTGGAAAGGCTCCTCAAATGCAGCTAGCGTGCTAAATCCACCACCAGTGCTAGCAGCATTGCATGGAGGAGCGGCAGGCTCGTGAGGGTTGTTACCGCAGGTCTTGGCGGTCTCTGAGGCAAAACTAGCAGGCCTACTAGGCTCTGGCGAAGAGCTGGTCGGTGTCGGGATGCTTTCCTGTATTCTCTGGACTTCCGTCGTGCTCTTTTTAGAAGCTGGTGTACCAAAAAAATCCAAAATTCTTTTCTGTGCCATTTTGATATCTAGATACCTTCATGTTTTTTTAATTATTATTTTTATACCTTCACTGTTGCAACGTCTTCGCCTTGACGTTCAACGTGAGGTCAGTTGACAATGATGCATTCTGGCTGACCCCCCAGGGCGAGTTTTTCAAGGAAACCGTTATTTAGAATGTGTCACTTTATGGTTTCCATGGTGACGCGTCATTGCTTGTCACGTGACACCGCAACAACAACAGAGCTGAATGAATGATGATATGCTTTTATGTCATTTTTCCTTTTTATTCAAAATATTCACAAATTTGTTAGATATGGCATTAAATATCTGATATTCCGATTGTCAAATATATGCAAGTGGAAGTGTTTTGTTGTTTAAACACCTTTATAACGATCGCGTTAGTTGAGCTGTATGCGCGATGGGCGACGGCATCTTAGTTTGTGCCGCAGACGCAGTTCAGAGAATCGGATCTGTTGGATTTACCACATGTGAATTCATCCACTTCTCCCGAAATACATAAAACTAAGTGGCTGGTGAACTGGGAGAAGAATAGAGTAAACTTTAAAGTTACTTTCACAATGTGTATCTGATATGAATAAAACAACGTGTCTAATTATAATGGAAAGGATTATTATTGCCTCTTCCTTTGACATCAGTGTGTATTTTACAAACTCTAAATGTATTGTGTTTTTTTTTTAGTACTTATATGTCTGAAACCTAAAATAAACATTATGTGGTTGAAAACACTGAAAAGTTGTGATATATGACAGCTCTGAACGCGCCTGTCTCTGGCTCAGCGCCAGCCAACAAGCGAAAGCTCATTTGAATTTAGCAGTTGATCACGTCATGCACTGGGACCAGCCTAGACTGATAACACCGGTGTGATCGTACGTACGTGCGAAAGGGTCAATAATTATTTAGTTGTACTCAAAACCTTTTCGTGCATAAACTTCTTAGGTTAATAACAAACAGGAAAAAATAAAAAAATGTTTTAATACGTTTATTTATTTGCATCTGTCAGAGAGTGCTGTAATGTCTGCATTTTTCAACGGGGGTGCTGCAGCACATGCTTCCCTACTTCCCACGGCCATGGCCAGTTCTCCTCTGGCCAATCAGTGAACAGTGTATGATTATGATTCAGGCAGCATTACAGGTCAGTTATGACACAAACTAGTGAGCAAAGTCAGATTGGATCAGAACATTTATCCAGTTCCATCTGGTTGGAGGTCGGAGTCATCACGTCGGTATGTAGACGGGTTTGTTGAGGATCAGTGCTGATGGCTGTCGTGTCGATGAGGCCTTCACAGGGCTGATGAGGGATGCTTTGTGGATGGGCCCAGGCGCAGGTCTTTCATCTGATCTGGATACGGCCCGGATTCAGCTGACTTCAGTAAACAGGAGAGAGACTAGTTGACTAGTGTAGCAGACTTTATAGCAGTAGCCTATCTCTGGTCTGGAGATATGCCCGCAGAGAGTGCTGTGCTGCAGCTCCTGTAGTCGGAGGCAGTTTCTCAGGCTTGATGCTCCCGGCTGCGGCCCGGACAGTTGAACAGTTCGCAGCCAGCTTTGATGATGTCACTTTTCTTGGCTCTGATGTCATTGAACACATCCATGGCCCCCTCTGCTTTGTCAGTCTTGCAGAGCTTGGTGAGCAAAGTTGGTTTGCTAAACCCAGAAATTGCTGATACGGTATCGCAGCCAGAGAAGCTGTGTAGGAAGATCAGGTATGTAACAGAACCTCTCCGGGAGGGCCACCCGGATCTTTCCAACATCGTGGTTTGCCCTATGATGGACCAGCATAACCATAACGTCGGTGTCCTCGGCCCTCACCTCAACAGAGGACTCTATTGCCTCATTTAGTGATGCACACACGATAGAAGTGTCAGCATCATCATGTAGCCTCAAGTCATGCTTGTGATGACATGTGGCAAATTTGGTCTGAATCCAACAAAGCGTTGCGGAGATACAGCCTTACGTCTGTTTTCGCAAGCGCTACGTAAAATTTGTTTGTGGGTTTTTTCGAAAATTGCTAAGCGAATCAACTTGAATTCCATAACTTTTTGTCGGCATGGTCTGTAGATGATCTGATTCAATTTTCATGGAAATTGGAGCAACGGCCTAGGAGGAGTTCGAAAAAGTAGCTTTTTCGGAAAATTCAAAATGGCGGAAAACTTTTCATGGCGCAAAATGACGTCATTGGGTGCAATCGAATCGTCACGAGGTCAGGAATCAGAGGAAAAAATAATTTTGTTTCTAGCCCTTGTGGTTCAAAAGTTATTAGAATAAACATGAGTGAAACTTTGGACAGTTGGTGGCGCTAGAGGGAATGACTTAGACACACCAAAATTGGTGTATTTAATGTTGGGACTGTCCTCTATCCGAATGTCAAACCATTACAACTTTCCCGCGATCGGTTCTATGGGCTGCCATAGACTCCCAGAGCGGAAGAAGAAGAAGAATTATTTTTGGTACGGGAACAGATACAATAGGTGCCCGCACCTTCAGTGCTTGGCCCCTAAAAAAGAAGAATAAGAACGGGAACAGATACAATAGGTGCCCGCACCTTCAGTGCTTGGCCCCTAAATATAGCTGCAAGCAGCCATTACGGGGCCAAGCGCAAGCAAGACGACAAGACATGCCAAAGTGGCTGGGAGTGTGAGACCAACTGCAGCAAGGATCAATTGAAGACATTTAAAGATGAATTTTGGCAAAATGGTTGAAAAATCACATACAATAACTAAAAATATGATTATCACCTTCGACCAATAGGTGGCGCAGTTACGAAACTGATGTGATGTGGTCAGAGTGAAGTGACAATGACACATACAAAGTTTGGTGTCAATATGTCGAGGCATTGCATATATAAAGCCTGAATAGTCATTTTGGCATCATGCCTCAATTTTGCCACTGCGGTATACAAAAACGGTTTCGTCTATCGACACGAAATCCATAACTTTTACTCGGCACCGTCTGGAGATGACACGATCCGATTTTGGTGAAAATCGGACGTTCGGTCTAGGAGGAGTTCGAAAAAGTAGGTTTTAAAAGAAAATAAAGATGGCGGACAGGAAGTTTGACTGACTACACCAAAATTGGTATCTATGTTTTCAGCATAACCCAAGGAATCTATTGAGATCAGTGTCATTACTATAGGCAAATTTATTCAAAAGTTATTAGCATTTTTGGAAATTTCATTATAACTTTTGACCTAAAGGTGGCGCTGTCTCATAATCTTTTGAGTACCTTTAGGGCGTTGTACTGATGACCCATACTGAGTTTCGTAACGATACGTTCATGCATTCATAAAATACAGCATTTTAGCACATAATTCAAAATGGCCGACAGCCAAAATGGCCGATATGGACAAATTGGATATCAGTCAACTCAAAATGACGCCCTGAATCTATCGAGACCACTTTTATGATTTTTGGACAAACCGTTCAGAAGTTATAAGCAAAAATAGCCTTTTTTCATATCTCCGGACCAGTAGGTGGCGCTGCGCCGAAACGGAGCATGTAGCCTCAGGTCACGCTTGTGATGACATGTAGGAAGTTTGGTTTGAATACGATTAAGCGTTGCGGAGATACAGCCTTACGTCTGTTTTCGCAAGCGCTACGTAAAATTTGCTTGTGGGTTTTTTCGAAAATTGCTAAGCGAATCAACTTGAATTCCATAACTTTTTGTCGGCATGGTCTGTAGATGATCTGATTCAATTTTCATGGAAATTGGAGCAACGGCCTAGGAGGAGTTCGAAAAAGTAGCTTTTTCGGAAAATTCAAAATGGCGGAAAACTTTTCATGGCGCAAAATGACGTCATTGGGTGCAATCGAATCGTCACGAGGTCAGGAATCAGAGGAAAAAAAGAATTTTGTTTCTAGCCCTTGTGGTTCAAAAGTTATTAGAATAAACATGAGTGAAACTTTGGACAGTTGGTGGCGCTAGAGGGAATGACTTAGACACACCAAAATTGGTGTATTTAATGTTGGGACTGTCCTCTATCCGAATGTCAAACCATTACAACTTTCCCGCGATCGGTTCTATGGGCTGCCATAGACTCCCAGAGCGGAAGAAGAAGAAGAATTATTTTTGGTACGGGAACAGATACAATAGGTGCCCGCACCTTCAGTGCTTGGCCCCTAAAAAGAAGAAATATAGCTGCAAGCAGCAATCACCGGGGCCAAGCGCAAGCAAGACGACAAGACATGCCAAAGTGGCTGGGAGTGTGAGACCCACTGCAGCAAGGAGCAATTAAAGACATTTGAAGATGAATTTTGGCAAAATGGTTGAAAAATCACATACAATAACTAAAAATATGATTATCACTTTCGACCAATAGGTGGCGCAGTTACGAAACTGATGTGATGTGGTCAGAGTGAAGTGACAATGACACATACAAAGTTTGGTGTCAATATGTCAAGGCATTGCAGATATAAAGCCTGAATAGTCATTTTGGCATCATGCCTCAACTTTGCCACTGCGGTATACGAAAACGGTTTTGTCTATCGACACGAAATCCATAACTTTTACTCGGCACAGTCTGGAGATGACACGATCCGATTTTGGTGAAAATCGGACGTTCGGTCTAGGAGGAGTTCGAAAAAGTAGGTTTTAAAAGAAAATAAAGATGGCGGACAGGAACTTTGATTGACTATGGCAAAATTGGTATCTATGTTTTCAGCATAACCCAAGGAATCTATTGAGATCAGTGTCATTACTATAGGCAAATTTATTCAAAAGTTATTAGCATTTTTGGAAATTTCATTATAACTTTTGACCAAAAGGTGGCGCTGTCTCATAAATTTTTGAGTACTTTTAGGGCGTTGTACTGATGACCCATACTGAGTTTCGTAACGATACGTTCATGCGTTCATAAAATACAGCATTTTAGCACATAATTCAAAATGGCCGACAGCCAAAATGGCCGATATGGGAAAATTGGATATCAGTCGACTCAGCACGATGCCCTGAATCTAACGAGACCACTTTTGTGATTTTTGGACAAACCGTTCAGAAGTTATAAGCAAAAACATACATTCTTCATATCTCCGGACCAGTAGGTGGCGCTGCGCCGAAACGCAGCATGTAGCCTCAAGTCATGCTTGTGATGACATGCACCAAATTTGGTCTGAATCCGATAAAGCGTTGTGGAGATACGGCCTTACGTCTGTTTTCGCAAGCGCTACGTAAATTTTATTTGCGCGGTATTCGAGAACGGTAATTCGAATCAACTTGAATTCCATAACTTTTGGTCGTCAAGGTCTGGAGATGATCTGGTTCATTTTTCGTGAAATTCGGAGGAACGGCCTAGGAGGAGTTCGAAAAAGTAGGTTTTTCGGAAAATTCAAAATGGCGGGAAAACTATTATGACGGAAAATGACGTCATAGGGTGCAGTCGAATCGTCATGAGCTCAGGAATCAGAGGAAAAAAGAATTTTGTTTCTAGCCCTTGTGGTTCAAAAGTTATTAGCATAAACATGAGTGAAACTTTGGACAGCTGGTGGCGCTAGAGGGAATGAGTTGGAGACTCCAAATTTGCTATGGTGATAGTTCAGGCTGTCCTCTATCACTGTGCCAATTTGTATAAGTTTCCCGCAAACGGTTCTATAGGCTGCCATAGACGCCCAGTCGGAAGAAAAAGAAAAAGAAAAAGAAGAATAGCTGCAAGCAGCAATCACCGGGGCCAAGCGCAAGCAAGACGACAAGACATGCCAAAGTGGCTGGGAGTGTGAGACCCACTGCAGCAAGGAGCAATTAAAGACATTTGAAGATGAATTTTGGCAAAATGGTTGAAAAATCACATACAATAACTAAAAATATGATTATCACTTTCGACCAATAGGTGGCGCAGTTACGAAACTGATGTGATGTGGTCAGAGTGAAGTGACAATGACACATACAAAGTTTGGTGTCAATATGTCAAGGCATTGCAGATATAAAGCCTGAATAGTCATTTTGGCATCATGCCTCAACTTTGCCACTGCGGTATACGAAAACGGTTTTGTCTATCGACACGAAATCCATAACTTTTACTCGGCACAGTCTGGAGATGACACGATCCGATTTTGGTGAAAATCGGACGTTCGGTCTAGGAGGAGTTCGAAAAAGTAGGTTTTAAAAGAAAATAAAGATGGCGGACAGGAACTTTGATTGACTATGGCAAAATTGGTATCTATGTTTTCAGCATAACCCAAGGAATCTATTGAGATCAGTGTCATTACTATAGGCAAATTTATTCAAAAGTTATTAGCATTTTTGGAAATTTCATTATAACTTTTGACCAAAAGGTGGCGCTGTCTCATAAATTTTTGAGTACTTTTAGGGCGTTGTACTGATGACCCATACTGAGTTTCGTAACGATACGTTCATGCGTTCATAAAATACAGCATTTTAGCACATAATTCAAAATGGCCGACAGCCAAAATGGCCGATATGGGAAAATTGGATATCAGTCGACTCAGCACGATGCCCTGAATCTAACGAGACCACTTTTGTGATTTTTGGACAAACCGTTCAGAAGTTATAAGCAAAAATATAAATTCTTCATATCTCCGGACCAGTAGGTGGCGCTGCGCCGAAACGCAGCATGTAGCCTCAGGTCATGCTTGTGATGACATGTACCAAATTTGGTCTGAATCCGATAAAGCGTTGTGGAGATACGGCCTTACGTCTGTTTTTGCAAGCGCTACGTAAAATTTATTTGCGCGGTATTCGAGAACGGTAATTCGAATCAACTTGAATTCCATAACTTTTTGTCGTCATGGTCTGGAGTTGATCTGGTTCAATTTTCGTGAAATTCGGAGCAACGGCCTAGGAGGAGTTCGAAAAAGTAGGTTTTTTGGAAAATTCAAAATGGCGGGAAAACTATTATGACGGAAAATGACGTCATAGGGTGCAATCGAATTATCGTGAGCTCAGGAATCAGAGGAAAAAAATTTTTTGATTCTAGCCCTTACGGTTCAAAAGTTATCAGCATAGACATGAGTGAAACTTTGGACTGTTGGTGGCGCTAGAGGGAATGAGTTGGAGACACCAAAATTGGTGTATTTAATGTTGGGACTGTCCTCTATCAGAATGTCAAATAAAATCAACTTTCCCGCAAGCGGTTCATAGGGCTGCCATAGACTTCAATGGCGGAAGAAGAAGAAGAAACGGAAGAATAAATATAGCTGCAAGCAGCAATCACCGGGGCCAAGCGCAAGCAAGACGACAAGACATGCCAAAGTGGCTGGGAGTGTGAGACCCACTGCAGCAAGGAGCAATTAAAGACATTTGAAGATGAATTTTGGCAAAATGGTTGAAAAATCACATACAATAACTAAAAATATGATTATCACTTTCGACCAATAGGTGGCGCAGTTACGAAACTGATGTGATGTGGTCAGAGTGAAGTGACAATGACACATACAAAGTTTGGTGTCAATATGTCAAGGCATTGCAGATATAAAGCCTGAATAGTCATTTTGGCATCATGCCTCAACTTTGCCACTGCGGTATACGAAAACGGTTTTGTCTATCGACACGAAATCCATAACTTTTACTCGGCACAGTCTGGAGATGACACGATCCGATTTTGGTGAAAATCGGACGTTCGGTCTAGGAGGAGTTCGAAAAAGTAGGTTTTAAAAGAAAATAAAGATGGCGGACAGGAACTTTGATTGACTATGGCAAAATTGGTATCTATGTTTTCAGCATAACCCAAGGAATCTATTGAGATCAGTGTCATTACTATAGGCAAATTTATTCAAAAGTTATTAGCATTTTTGGAAATTTCATTATAACTTTTGACCAAAAGGTGGCGCTGTCTCATAAATTTTTGAGTACTTTTAGGGCGTTGTACTGATGACCCATACTGAGTTTCGTAACGATACGTTCATGCGTTCATAAAATACAGCATTTTAGCACATAATTCAAAATGGCCGACAGCCAAAATGGCCGATATGGGAAAATTGGATATCAGTCGACTCAGCACGATGCCCTGAATCTAACGAGACCACTTTTGTGATTTTTGGACAAACCGTTCAGAAGTTATAAGCAAAAATATAAATTCTTCATATCTCCGGACCAGTAGGTGGCGCTGCGCCGAAACGCAGCATGTAGCCTCAGGTCATGCTTGTGATGACATGTACCAAATTTGGTCTGAATCCGATAAAGCGTTGTGGAGATACGGCCTTACGTCTGTTTTTGCAAGCGCTACGTAAAATTTATTTGCGCGGTATTCGAGAACGGTAATACGAATCAACTTGAATTCCATAACTTTTTGTCGTCATGGTCTGGAGTTGATCTGGTTCAATTTTCGTGAAATTCGGGAAGGAATCAGAGGAAAAAAGAATTTTGTTGATAGGCCTTACGGTTCAAAAGTTATTAGCATACAATTTCTGAAACTTTGGACAGGTGGTGGCGCTAGAGGGAATGAGTTAGAAACACCAAAATTGGTGTATTTGATGTTGGGAATGTCCTCTATCAGAATGTCAAACCAAAACAACTTTCCCGCATACGCTTCTATGGGCTGTCATAGACGCCCAGTCGGAAGAAGAAAAAGAAGAATAAGAACGGGAACAGATACAATAGGTGCCCGCACCTTCAGTGCTTGGCCCCTAATAAGAACGGGAACAGATACAATAGGTGCCCGCACCTTCAGTGCTTGGCCCCTAATAAGAACCGGAACAGATACAATAGGTGCCCGCACCTTCAGTGCTTGGCCCCTAATAAGAACGGGAACAGATACAATAGGTGCCCGCACCTTCAGTGCTTGGCCCCTAATAAGAACCGGAACAGATACAATAGGTGCCCGCACCTTCAGTGCTTGGCCCCTAAATAAGAACCGGAACAGATACAATAGGTGCCCGCACCTTCAGTGCTTGGCCCCTAATGACAATTTCACTGACAATGTGTGATTTTGTGAGTAAAGGTTATCTACAGATCCAATACTTCAAATAAACAACGATATTTATATAAAGCAAATGTATAGTGAAAAAAACTTGTGTTATGTGACATTAGTTTTATGGAAGTTTTTTTTTAGTTGTAACTTTCTTAATTGTCATTTAGCTGTCACTTTCATTTCAATGTATACATGACAGATTTGTTTTATGTCATTTATTTCTAAATTCAGAAATGTATATGAAAGAATGTTATGACAAATTGTCATGCATCTCTCATACAATTATCTTGGAACGTCTGACTGCTATCGGGATTGCTCACAATGCACTAGTCTGGTTCAGGTCATATCTCACCTGTAGTATCTCAGCAGCCATATCACCCTGTAGCCCAAGACTGGTTTCCCACTGAAGCTAAGCGGGGCTGAGCCTGGTTAGTACCTGAATGGGAGACCTCCTGGGAAAACCAGGTTGCTGCTGGTAGAGGTGTTAGTGAGACCAGCAGGGGGCGCTCACCCTGTGGTCTGTGTGGGTCCTAATGCCCCAGTGTAGTGACGGGGACACTATACTGCCAAAAGAGCGCCGTCTTTCGGATGAGACGTTAAAACCGAGGTCCTGACTCTCTGTGGTCATTAAAAATCCCAGGATGTCCTTCGAAAAAGAGTAGGGGTGTAACCCCGGCATCCTGGCCAAATTAGCCCCTTGGCCTCTGTCTATCATGGCCTCCTAATCATCCCCATATACTGATTGGCTTCATCACTGTCTCCTCTCCACCAGTAAGCTGGTGTGTGGTGGGCGTTCTTGCGCAATATGGCTGCCGTCGCATCATCCAAGTGGATGCTGCACATTGGTGGTGGTTGAGGAGATTCCCCCCTTCTATGTAAAGCGCTTTGAGGTCTCAGATAAAGCGCTATATAAATGTAACAAATTATTATTATCTACATAATAGAAAACAGTTCATTCAGGGGAAAAATGTCACATCAAAATTTACAACACTCACCCATGGTGTTCCTCAGGGCTCAGTGCTGGGACCACTGCTTTTTATCATCTATATATTACCTCTAGGCAACATTTTCCGTTCCTTTGGGATTCATTTTCATTGTTACGCTGATGATACACAATTATATCTCTCCACAACACCTAACACCTCTCTTCCCCCCTCCGCTCTCACCTCCTGTCTGCAAGCTATCAACAACTGGATGTCAACCAATCTTCTCAAACTCAATGGAAGTAAAAGTGAGGTTCTCCTCATTGGTTCAAAGGCCACACTCTCCAAAAGTCAACCGTTTACTATGTCAGTTCATGGTTCTCCTAGACTCCGCCCTTCCCTCTCCCAACACAGTACACAGGTCCTTGTTCATGCCCTGATCACATCCCGCATTGACTACTGCAACGCCCTCCTCATTGGCTCCACAAGTAAACTTCTCCATCGTCTCCAGTCCATTCAGAACTCGGCAGCTGGGATTATCACCTGCACCAGATCAACTGACCACATTACACCACTTCTTATTCAGCTCCACTGGCTTCCTGTTTTTCACCGGATTAATTACAAAATTCTGCTGCTTACCTTCAAAGCCCTCCATGACCTTGCCCCCTCATACCTCTCAGACCTGCTTCTTCCCTATAATCCTTCTCGAACACTTCGTTCCTCCACGGCTGAAATTTTAACTGTACCAACATTCAGACTTAGCACCATGGGGGCTAGAGCCTACAGCCGCTCTGCCCCACGTCTCTGGAACTCTCTCCCACTTCACATTCGCCAATTGGACTCTCTCCATCAATTCAAATCACAACTTAAAACACATCTGTTTAGATTAGCTTATCCTACATAAATTGTATCATTCCAATTCAACTTACTGGACTTAATGGTTTTTAGCATCAAGATCGTACATATTCATTTGATTGTACTATTGATATTATTGTTGGGCTTGTATTAATGTCTTGTTTATTTTTTCTGTAAGGTGTCCTTGGGTGTCTTGAAAGGCGCCATCAAATAAAATTTATTATTATTATTATTATTATTATAAACTCGGTATAATAAATGTTCTAAAACTTTTCTATAATTCGATCCACTGCTCGGTCTGAATGAAAATTCAAATTATAAATACTGAGGTCCCAAATCTGAGCTCGCTAAAGTTTCACAGATCTACATATGTGCATTTTCAGATATTGGAAGGCCAAACAATTGCAGGGCTGCCAACTCTCACTCATTGACCGTGAGACTCCCGAAATAGACACTTTTCACACACGCTCTCACGCCACACATCCATTTTCTCACGCATAGAAAAGAGGACACCGGCAGACAAGACAGAGCAGTTTACTTCTGATATAAAACAAATGATCAGCTCTCAGATTATGTCAATTTAATTACGAAATGCAAACAATGAATGCCGTTTTGGCGCTTGTAAATGTGACGTGATCTCTGTAGCAGCGCCTCAGTTTAATCGGCACGTGACCGATCATCTTTTACTCTTCTTTACAAGTAAATAAACCCGAATGAACAATAGGCGTGACCTTTCCGGTCAACGTACGCTAAGCTACTGTCGAATCACAACACAGGAACCGCTGGCACAATCAGAACTCGTTACGTATTTCTGAAGGAGGGACTTCATAGAACAAGGAAGTCATCAGCCCGTTATTAGGAAAGTGAAAACAGCGGTATACAGATAAGGGACTGTTCGTTATTTATTTAAGGGGCCACCGGAGGAGTTTTGAGATCTATAGTCAAAAAAGACTTTACCCTCCCTTCGCCAGCAATAAATTTTTCTATGACCCTCCAAAATGATTGTGAAAAAAGGCATGACCCTCCCCGATCATTTATTGATTACTTCTGTACTGGTTTGCGCTTGGCAAAGATGTTCAGATATCTCTATGTTCCTGCACACCCGCCTTTTTCAAACTGGCGCAGCGCTGACTCGCGGTAGAAACTGCATGATTTGTTAAACATGAGGATTATCCGTCTGGCATCGCCGCTCACTCTAACGTTAACCTAGATAATTGTTCGCTGTTCTTAGGCGCATAACCAAGTGTGTGTGCGGAGTGTGTAGCGCACTGCATGACATGGAGGCGCTGATGCGATTTGCATTTTCCTATCAACAGTGGAAACAACTTAAAATACTCTATTTCTGGCCATACAGAAAAGAATAATGCATCAGTCGCAATACTTTTATTTGTGTAAACTCACAATAACAAGAAAACGTTTTGCTTTCATAAAATAAAATAAAACAATCAGGGCGCGCTTTCATGGTCTCCGTGAACTGTAGCGCGTAAAAAAGAAAAAAGAAAAAAAAGCAGAAACATATCGTAGGCTATATAGCATACTAGCCTCAAATATATGAAAAAATATCTATATAAAGCTTGATATGTCCACTTTTAAATGAAAAAAATCAAATCGAAAGCAAATATCATTTGATTATGTAGGCTAATCCGTAGGCCTATAAGATGCATTTCTCTTAAAGGCGCACTTTACAGCGGAGATGTATGGAGACATGTTTGCAGCGGACACTGATTTAGAAAAAAAGAGTTTATTAATAAACAATTAAAATGCATCGTTATTTTTAAATACATATTTATTATCATTAGCCTGCTTTTGCGTCAAGATTATACATGCGCTTGAGCGCAGAATGGGCTATATCCCTCCATGCAGTATTTAAGCAGAAATTAACGTGCGACTAGTCAAATATTTAGTATATGGCAACAATACATTTACTATATTTGACATTATTTAATTAGTAAGTATCCAGCTCTTTACATTACATTTTTTGAGTTAACAATTAGGCTAGTTAATGAACTAATAAAATAATAGAACAAGTTAAGATGCTAACTATAATTCTATTTAGCATGACTTGTTCCACCACGCAAATGACTGTTTTTAAGGTGACAATCTGTTTTCACATCTTCCCATTTGAAGATTTACTGTATCTTGAAGATTGTTGTATTGTGTTGTATCTTCTGTTATAAAGATTGACATTTCGTTAATTAAAAAAATGAGCACATACGGTTGTTAAAATGTTCTGTTAGATGTTCTGTGTTTACTAGGCTACTTTTTGAATTGTGTATAATAATATATCTAATGAAGATATATTAAAAAAAATCTTATATATTATATATAAAACATAGCCTAGGCTATATAAAATAAAAAAGGTCCTCATTGGTTCATTTTGCCTGGGGCCCCCACTCAGTGTTGGTTCGCCTCTGTCTTGCGATGAATAAGGGGCTGTTTACACCTGGCCACTTCATGTGTGTTCTGTGATGGGATAGCTATCCGATCGTGAAAAGACCAGGTATAAATGCCCTCCGAAACGCATTCGAGACGGATTTGAATCCGATCGCTCAAACCACTTCAGGGGAGGTCTGGACCACATTCCCGACAAAACTGGACATGTGTAAATGCATCTGGTTGTGGAAACCACATATGTAAATTGTACTCCCAAAAAATGCAATAAAATAAAAATAAACGTGAGAGCGTGGCTATATGTTATAGGCTATATGTCATGTTATAGCCAGACATGACGACGCTACTGCAGCGCATCACTGCAGATGAGCCAACGTGCAAACTATTTGAAGAATTGAAGATAGGATTTAAAATCCGTTTTGCAAAAACGCATTTATGCGACCACACCAGGTGTAGGCTAAATGGAATCGTTTTGATAAATCAGATAGCTATCCGATCTGAGAAAACGCATGAAGTGGCCAGGTGTAAACAGCCCCAATGTAGCACGCGTCATTTGTGTTTGTTTTCAGACATGATAGCCTAAAAGTCGTTTTATACTTGTGCTTATGCGATATCACAATTTTTGATCGTGGATGATGTAATATCTCCACGATCTGCTTTTGAAGAAATATGGTAGCCTATCGTGCTACAGCGCACATTCTATCAACTGCAGTTCTGGCGCCTCAGTCCCTGTAAACTCGACGTAGGCTACATATCACATGCAGCGGTAGAGTTACACTCACTGGACACTGCTTGTGATTCGCAATCACAAAAGTTTATTATTTGCTCGTGGTAAACATTTCATTGGCGTTCTGTTCTGACATGATGCACATTTTCTGAGCGTGTGCGCACTGTCAAACAGCGCCAAACTGGACTTGATCTTTCGCGTCTGATTTTTGTTGGGTCAGACCCATCTGCTAGCTATGGGGGGACCGAGACTGAGAGAGCTACATGGAAAAATATGCACAAAACAAGCCACTTTGAAAGTTTGTTGTTTTCATGAATACAAAAGTTGGGTGACCCTCCCCCTAGACTAAAAAAAGTTGGATGATCCTCCCCTCAACAAAGAATAAAAAGGCATGACCCTCCCCTATTTTCCTCCGGTGGCCCATTCCATAAATACCGAACGGTCCCTAAGTACATTTTGTGAAAAATACTGTGTTTTTTTTACATGCGAAACATAAACACATGTTATATTGCACACTGTAAACACAATCAAAGCTTCAAAAACACAGGAAAAACGGGACCTTTAACTAATTTGCGGGCATCAGGGAGCCGCTATCAATATGCGGGAGACTCCCAGAACTTCCAGGACACTTGGGTCTGAAATACTTCCACACCGCTGACATGGCTATTCTGTAAGTTAGCTAAACTCTCATACTCATGCGACTATAATTGGCTACTACTGTTATCACGTGACAGGCTGCACCGCTTAACTGGATGTCGCAGCAAGGGAAATGCTAATATTCAAGGCGATGGTTTAAGCTCGATTTTCTCATGGTTTGTGTTGGATAGATATCGGATCATGTTTTTTTTCATCCCTCAGATCTCCAATCTAGTGTTTCTGGGCCAGTATCGGCACGTTACCGATGACGTTGATCGGATCGGGACATCCCTAGCTATTTGACACCAATAAAACGATTTAATATGCCAATTTACAGAAGATCCCGGGCATCACCATAATGAATGAGCTGAAAACAGGAACTTTCAAAGACAAAGAGGCTTTTCAGCAGCAGTTAAACATGATGACTCTGTAGTTTTTAAATGCAGATTGGGTAAAAACACAGTGATCACAGTTCACACCTGCAGTGAAGCCCCTCCCACAACAATTCACCAATAAATACTGGGAATATTCCCATCATCCTACAAGAGAAGGACAAACTCCAGGAGTAGCAGCTGAAATCTGTGTGACTGTTAAAGATGGAGTTTATTAAAGAGGAGATTGAAGACATGAGGGATCCAGAACCATCCAGAATAAAACATGAAGATACTGAGGAACAAATAGGTTGGTGTCCATTCTTGATTCTTCATTGTTGACTGCTTTGGTAGATGTGAATTGATAAGCAGTATATGGATAATCAATGATGGAGATATACATCTGAATGATCATATATAGCAAACATATTTTAACTATATTAACAAGTGAGTGACAGAACAAAACGTGGAAGATCTGGTACCTGATCTCTGTTGCTTTTGTCTATTAATTAAGTGATGGAGAAAAATTATGTCAAGTTGGAAGAATGTTTGGAACCAATTAATTAATATAATTTGTTTCTTACTATGGTAGTCAATGGGTGGTGAGATCTGCTTGGTTACAAACATTTTTCCAAATATCTTCCTTTGTGTTCAGCAGAACAAACAAAATCATACAGACTTGAGGGTGAGTAAATGATGACATACTTTTTATTTTCAGGTGAACTATCTCTTTAAATCAGGATTTACTTGAACTGATTCTGTATTTCTGTGTCTTTTAGACCAGGTGAGCGTGAAAGAGCAAAGACAAGAACTGAATGAAGTGAAGGAGGAACATCGCAACTTTAAAACTCAAAGAACAAAAGCCAAAAAGCTGCACACCTGCACTCAGTGTGGAAAGAGTTTCACACAGAAAGGAGACCTTAACATACACATGAGAATTCACACTGGAGAGAAACCATATACATGCACTCAGTGTGGAAAGAGTTTCAGAGCTTCATCCACATTCAAGTTTCATCTGCGCATTCACTCTGGAGAAAAGCCATATAACTGTGATCAGTGTGGTAAAGGTTTTATTTCATCATCAAAACTAAAAATACACCTGAAAGTTCATTCAGACGAGAAGCCTTATGTGTGTTCTCTCTGTGGAAAGAGTTTTTCACGACTGGACCATTTTAGACTGCACCAGAAAACACATAATGAAGTGAGAGATTATATGTGCTTTGACTGTGGGAAGAGCTTTACTAGAGCTGAGAATCTGAAACGGCACCAAATAACTCACACTGGAGAAAAACCTTACAAGTGCTCATATTGTGACAAGAGTTTCGCTCGGTCTGGATCTCTGAAATCACACGAGCGAGTTCATACTGGAGAGAAGCCGTATCACTGTACTCAGTGTGAGAAGAGTTTCACCAAATCAAGTAATCTAGGGACTCATATTAGAAAGCATTGTTCTGTGTCACAGTGAGCAAATGTTTTATGAGATTCACATTAAGTAAATGTGTAGGTAGTTAACTAATAAACTACTGTTTCTGTGAATGCCACACAATGTTTTTTTTATTTTTTATTATTTTTTTATTATTGAATTATTAGATTGAATGCTTACTCAAAGAAATATCACAATTAAAAGAGGCTGCAAACAAATGTAAGAAAAAATGTAAGAAAAAAATACAACAATCAGTTATTTTTCAACACATGAAGCAATTTCTTCAATTTTAGTGTTTTTTTAAAGCTTTTGTTACATAAAACCTGTAATTTCTTAAATAGATTTATTTAAAAGTACACATTTCTCTGCAACATATAAGTTGTATATAAGCTCTGTAAAATAATAAATAAAATGACAATTTCACTGACAATGTGTGATTTTGTGAGTAAAGGTTTTCTACAGATCCAATACTTCAAATAAACAATGAGATTTATATAAAGCAAATGTATAGTGAAAAAAACTTGTGTTATGTGACATTAGTTTTATGGAAGTTTTTTTTTAGTTGTAACTTTCTTAAAGGTGGGGTATGTGATTTGCAAAACGGCCGGTAGATTTTGAAAATACACAACTCAAATGGTCCTACCTTCTTTCCTTTGACTCCACCCATTCAAAGAACATGGACCAATCAATGGTACGACCGATTGATTGACGCACTTACTGTCCAATAATTCTAGGTGGTCTTGGAAATGATTGGCTGGTGTTTTTCGAGTCCTGTCCGTGCACAGATTATTAAATTGCTTAATTTTTATTTCAGTGCTTCTAACTCAGTGGCTGTAAGTGGGTTAGGAATAGGATTTTAAGTGATTTTGAAAAAATGGCCAAAAAAGAGAATTACATACCCCACCTTTAATTGTCATTTAGCTGTCACTTTCATTTCAATGTATACATGACAGATTTTTTTTATATGTTGTTGTGGCAAAAATTCATCAAACAAACATCACTGCGTAAGGGAGACTCAGAGTCAAATTATAAAAATTAGAAGTATTTATTCTTGCAAGAATAGGAGCAGTCTAATACACAGTTGTTACCCTGTGCAGAAGATTGACACACCCCCAGACAGACTGAACCACCTTTTTATCCTAAACTCCAAGGTCTTTTTCCCCCCAGAGCCTTCCCATCCAGTAGTTTTCCATCCAGTAGTTTTCCATAGACAAAGAAGCCATAACACTAGTTTAGATTCGTCACTAGTTGGCCCATAAGCCCTCCTTCACCAAACGGCCTTCTGACATTCTAGGTCAGAGGTCCTTGTTCGTCTGTTCTCTGGAGTGTCTCCCCCCTTCTGCCTCCCCAGGTACATACGCAGAATCTTCTCTCACTACAAGTGAGAGACACACATGTGACATTCTTTGAATCATCTATATTTTACTAAAGATCAATGAATATCATAAAACTTCCACCACAATGTCATTTATTTCTAAATTCAGAAATGTATATGAAAGAATGTTATGACAAATTGTCATCCATCTCTCATACAATTATCTTGGAACGTCTGACTGCTATCGGGATCGCTCACAATGCACTAGTCTGGTTCAGGTCATATCTACATAATAGAAAACAGTTCATTCAGGGGAAAAATGTCACATCAAAATCTACAACAGTCACCCATGGTGTTCCTCAGGGCTCAGTGCTGGGACCACTGCTTTTTATCATCTATATATTACCTCTAGGCAACATTCTCCGTTCCTTTGGGATTCATTTTCATTGTTACGCTGATGATACACAATTATATCTCTCCACAACACCTAACACCTCTCTTCCCCCCTCCGCTCTCACCTCCTGTCTGCAAGCTATCAACAACTGGATGTCAATCAATCTTCTCAAACTCAATGGAAATAAAAGTGAGGTTCTCCTCATTGGTTCAAAGGCCACACTCTCCAAAAGTCAACCGTTTACTATGTCAGTTGATGGTTCTCCGATTCCCACTTTCTCCCAAGTCAAAAGTCTCGGTGTCATTCTAGACAGTACACTTTCCTTTGGCCCTCACATCAGCAATATCACTCAGACTTCTTACTTTCACCTCCGCAACATCTCTAGACTCCGCCCTTCCCTCTCCCAACACAGTACACAGGTCCTTGTTCATGCCCTGATCACATCCCGCATTGACCACTGCAACGCCCTCCTCATTGGCTCCACAAGTAAACTTCTCCATCGTCTCCAGTCCATTCAGAACTCGGCAGCTCGGATTATCACCTGCACCAGATCAACTGACCACATTACACCACTTCTTATTCAGCTCCACTGGATTCCTGTTTTTCACCGGATTAATTACAAAATTCTGCTGCTTACCTTCAAAGCCCTCCATGACCTTGCCCCCTCATACCTCTCAGACCTGCTTCTTCCCTATAATCCTTCTCGAACACTTCGTTCCTCCACGGCTGAAATTTTAACTGTACCAACATTCACACTTAGCACCATGGGGGCTAGAGCCTACAGCCTCTCTGCCCAACGTCTCTGGAACTCTCTCCCACTTCACATTCGCCAATTGGACTCTCTCCATCAATTCAAATCACAACTTAAAACACATCTGTTTAGATTAGCTCATCCTACATAAATTGTATAATTCCAATTTAACTTACTGGACTTAATGGTTTTTAGCATCAAGATCGTACATATTCATTTGATTTTACTATTGATATTATTGTTGGGCTTGTATTAATGTCTTGTTTATTTTTTCTGTAAGGTGTCCTTGGGTGTCTTGAAAGGCGCCATCAAATAAATTGTATTATTATTATTATTATTATTATAAACTCGGTATAATAAATGTTCTAAAACTTTTCTATAATTCGATCCACTGCTCGGTCTGAATGAAAATTCAAATTATAAATACTGAGGTCCCAAATCTGAGTTTGCTAAAGTTTCACAGATCTACATATGTGCATTTTCAGATATTGGAAGGCCAAACAATTGCAGGGCTGCCAACACTCACTCATTGACCGTGAGACTCACGAAACTGACACTTTTCACACACGCTCTCACGCCACACATCCATTTTCTCACGCATAGAAAAGAGGACACTGACACCGGCAGACAAGACAGAGCAGTTTACTTCTGATATAAAACAAATGATCAGCTCTCAGATTATGTCAATTTTATTACGAAATGCATTCAATGAATGCCATTTTGGCGCTTGTAAATGTGACGTGATCTCTGTAGCAGCGCCTCAGTTCAATCGGCACGTGACCGACCATCTTTTACTCTTCTTTACAAGTAAATAAACCTGAATGAACAATAGGCGTGACTTTTCCGGTCAACGTACGCTAAGCTGCTGTCGAATCACAACACAGGAACCGCTGACACAACCAGAACTCGTTACGTATTTCTGAAGGAGGGACTTCATAGAACAAGGAAGTCATCAGCCCGTTTTTAGGAAAGTGAAAACAGCGGTATACAGATAAGTACATTTAACTAATTTGCGGGCATCAGGGAGCCGGTATCAATATGCGGGAGACTCCCAGAACTTCCAGGTGTGATGGAGAGTCTGAGACATTCGGATCCATTTGCAGTAATTTTATTGAAACACACAATGAAGCAAGAGACAAGGCAGACTAGGAACAGGCAAGGGAGATCCAGGAATCAGAGTTGTTACCAGGCGTGGGTCAGGGCAGGCAGAGAACGTTCGTAAAGGATCCTTGGAAACACAGGCTGGGGTCGGAGAACCAGGAATACTTGGGTAGATACAGAGATCGCTTGGAAATGAACGCCGTGGCAGAATCAAGACTTCGCAATGAAGGTGAGTTGGGAGTGTGCATATAAAGGGAGCTGAGAGAGTCAGAGTGAGAACAGGTGCGCTGATAATGGGATGGGACAGGGCTGGTAGATAATGAGTGTGAGGAGGTGGAAGATGGGAAGTGCAGTCCTAGTACTCAGGGGAAAGTGATCTGATGCCGCCAGAGGGAGGCGATAGAGGTCGTTCCGTGACACCAGGACACTTGGGTCTGAAATACTTCCACACCGCTGACATGGCTATTCTGTAAGTTAGCTAAACTCTCATACTCATGCGACTATAATTGGCTACTACTGTTATCACGTGACAGGCTGGACCGCTTAACTGGATGTCGCAGCAAATAGTTAGGGAAAGTTAAGCATTTTTTTGGCCAATCTGCAAAAAAAATTCTTACCAATAGCTTTTTTTACCATGTGTTCCTATAGGTGTCTAGTAACCTCCCAATTTATCCACGGCCAAATCCTCGGGGAAACGCCTGGAGAGGCCATCAAAGTTGGGGTGCCCAGAGGGCCTGGGTACCAAAAAAAAAGATTTTTTTTTTTTTTTAGCAATATTAGCTTTTGAGATGTCTAACTATGGGTTTTTAGGGGTGCTGAATCTATCCCAGCCATTAGTTTTGAGTAAAAATGACTCCAAATCCATACAAAATCCATAAAAATGTTTAAAACCATTACAAAACAAAACTTCCTAAATCAGTTTAAAATTTACCAAACCTCATCCAACTCCCCTGCATCTCCCTCACTCCTGTTATCATCTGGCTGGTTGTGTTCTGGCAAGAGTTACCATGACAGTTCCCACAAACAGAAATACACTTGACTCCTAGCTGCACCTGAGAGTGTCACAGTCCTCAGCACAGTTGCAGCTGACAAACTTCAGAAGGTGGTCCGGTGCAATGGGACCACCTCTGTTGTAGGGACTGGTGCATAACCTTGTTCTCCTTGTTTCCATCCATACTCAAGGACATCCAGTTATGGACTTTGTCAAGTCAAGTCACCTTTATTTATATAACGCTTTTTACAATACAGATTGTATCAAAGCAGCTTCACAGTGATAATATGAAAATAATACAACAAAGTTTGCTTCTAGAAGAACATTGCGGCATCGTCCACCTTAAGTAAGGTAGATCAATAATATTGTTGAATATTAAATGTCCCCAACTAAGCAAGCCAACAGCCAAGGCAACAGTGGCAAAGAACCAAAACTCCATCAGTGACAGAATGGAGAAAAAAGCCTTGGGAGATCCCAGGCTCAGTCGGGGGCCAGTTCCAGGGCCGTGGGAAGAGGTTTTAAGTTGGGGGTGCTGTAGTGGGAGGTGCATTTTTTGCGCGTCAGGTGGACACCTCTTAATAATGTCTAATGTCTAAGTGTTAATAATTAACAAAGTAAACACACACTAATAAGAATGAACCATATTTATACCAATCTTGTAACCAGACTCCGTTGAACACAGCAGACACGTACAAATAGCCAAGATAGTTAAACAGCTCCAAAAGGTTGTCGCGCACAGCGGACCACAAAAGCAAATATTTTTAACAGCACATATAAGCCTACGTTATTTAAACTTATGGCTCTGTCAGGGCGCAGACAAACACTCACAGAACACAGCTAATAAGAACATAAAAATAGCCTACGAATAATTAAAACGGTCCACAGGCTGACAGCGCAAACGAACATATCCAAATATAGGCACATTTTCGCCGTTTCAAAAGCCCAATTTGCACAGCACACAATAATATAACCAAATACATTTCTGCAGCAAATTTATCAGTGTGAAATTAATGCGTATGTTATGTTAAACTGCTCAACTGCAGCTCATAATAAACCAAACGTTTTACCTTGAGCAGGGTGCTCCTGTTAAATTACTCCAAATGTGGCTTGGCGCTCAGGAGCTGAGTAGATAAAGTCTCTCATGAGGGAATGGATGTCCAAAGCATTCAAAATGTCTGTGTGGACATTCATCAGGGACAAGTGTGTGAGTCTCTTCTGTGTCATGGTGGACCGTAACCATGTTTTTAATCGGCGCAAGTTGGAGAATGATCGCTCGGATGAGGCCACTGATATAGGTAAACACAGACACAATTGTATGAGTTTTTCAGCCTCAGTAAACAGAGCTCTCGTTTGAGGATGGAGCTTAGATAGGCATGATGCTACATCTCTCACTGTGCTACATTGAGATTCTCTGGTGACATCGCAAAGCATTTTGAGCTGGAGATTAAGGCGGTCTATGTCCAGCTCCTTGGGAAGCTGAAGGGGCTCCAAATCAACAGTTCCTCCTCCTGCTGCCACTATTACTGCCCTCTCTCGGCTCGCTGCTATAGTCATACTCTCTTGGTCAAACCGTCTCTTCAGCTCCGCTGACACCAAGTCAACAGCCTGGTAAAACTGATGTCGCCAAATCACTGTTGCTGCGTTGTGCGCCACTGCCTCTGGTTCCGTGGTTTGGCGAAAGCGGCCCGGGGTTCTGCTCACTCTTGCGGTGGTGTCTGGCATTTTCAGGTCCATCTCTGAGGCACATGCTTCAACCTTGAGGACCATCTCCTCCACAATGTCATCATCACGAAGTGCCGCTATGCGATCTTTGAGCACATTTGCGCATTCAAGTGCACCAAGGGCACTTGCTTTGGAGCTCTGCAGGCCCCGGGCCACTGCCTCGCAGGGTTCGAACAGTGCTTGGCAACAGAGAAGACCGAAAAATGTTCTCCCTTTTCGGGCTTTGTTCCACAGTCCCCCAATCTTTGATCTGCTGTCCCCTCTGAGCAGCTTCTTGTCCTCTTTCAGCAAATTGAGTGTAGCCAGAAGAGTACTGTAAGAGAAACAGACGCGTTTGATGGCTGTGGCGCGGACGCACCATCTCGTCGGGCAAAGGCCTAGGATGTTAACCGCAACCTCATCGCAACCGAAAAGCGACTCAAAAAGCTGTTTGCACTTTGACGATTCTCCAATTACAGTAGCAACACCCCGTACAAAATTCAAAGTGTCGGCCACAAGGCTCACTTCACAAGCAACTTCTTGGAGCACCAAGTCCAGCGCGTGGTTGTTACAGTGTACATACATTGACTGAGGGCACAATTCTTTGAGGCGAGCCTGCACTCCTGAAAAGCACCCGGACATATTACTGGCTCCATCAAAGCAGTATGCTACAAGGCGTTCGATTGGAATGTTCAGTCTCAAAAACACATCCTTGATGCAGGAGAAAAGAGTTTTTCCAGTGCTGTCCTGTGCATTATAAAATCCCAAAAATAAACAGTGAGACTCCAGGCTGCCGTCAACAAATTGCAAATTACACGAGAGCTGCTCTGTTGTGCTCACGTCAGTAGTCCCATCAGCTGTTAATCCATAAAATCTGGATTCCGATGAACGGGCGACAATATCCCTTTGAATAGCATGGGCAAACTGTTGGATAATTTCACTTTGTATGGTGTTGGACATCCAGTTGTCTCTTCTCATCACCCATTCTCGTTCTTTAGGGAGATCATAGGTGCGTTCCAACATCAGTTCGTAAAGGATTCCATCACGTGTGGTGTCACCCCTGAACGGCATCCCCTTGCTGCCCAGGAATCTGATGGATCTAAACAGTAGTTCCAAAACATGTCGAGCGGTCCCCTGCTGTTCGGCAAGAGCATTAGACAGGAGGGCATTGATAGGCACATTACCCAAAGCAGCGTGTCTTTGAACTGAATCCATGTGTAACTTTGATCGTTCATGTTCCTTGAATTTTGCAGTGGCTTTACGCCAGTTTCCAAAGCCGCCTGACACGAATGGGTTGTCTACCCTAAAACTGTCTGCATTGATAAGTTTTTTTTCTATTGCTTTCAGACAAGCAAAACACAAAACTCGATTGGTCTCAGTCACGTAATGCAGCCACTTCCATTTGTTAAACCAAGCTGGTGTGAATGCACGATTGAAAGTTTCTGTTCCAAAATGTCTACTAGGAAAAACAAAGTTAGATGGCTGGAAAGGCTCCTCAAATGCAGCTAGCGTGCTAAATCCACCACCAGTGCTAGCAGCATTGCATGGAGGAGCGGCAGGCTCGTGAGGGTTGTTACCGCAGGTCTTGGCGGTCTCTGAGGCAAAACTAGCAGGCCTACTAGGCTCTGGCGAAGAGCTGGTCGGTGTCGGGATGCTTTCCTGTATTCTCTGGACTTCCGTCGTGCTCTTTTTAGAAGCTGGTGTACCAAAAAAATCCAAAATTCTTTTCTGTGCCATTTTGATATCTAGATACCTTCATGTTTTTTTAATTATTATTTTTATACCTTCACTGTTGCAACGTCTTCGCCTTGACGTTCAACGTGAGGTCAGTTGACAATGATGCATTCTGGCTGACCCCCCAGGGCGAGTTTTTCAAGGAAACCGTTATTTAGAATGTGTCACTTTATGGTTTCCATGGTGACGCGTCATTGCTTGTCACGTGACACCGCAACAACAACAGAGCTGAATGAATGATGATATGCTTTTATGTCATTTTTCCTTTTTATTCAAAATATTCACAAATTTGTTAGATATGGCATTAAATATCTGATATTCCGATTGTCAAATATATGCAAGTGGAAGTGTTTTGTTGTTTAAACACCTTTATAACGATCGCGTTAGTTGAGCTGTATGCGCGATGGGCGACGGCATCTTAGTTTGTGCCGCAGACGCAGTTCAGAGAATCGGATCTGTTGGATTTACCACATGTGAATTCATCCACTTCTCCCGAAATACATAAAACTAAGTGGCTGGTGAACTGGGAGAAGAATAGAGTAAACTTTAAAGTTACTTTCACAATGTGTATCTGATATGAATAAAACAACGTGTCTAATTATAATGGAAAGGATTATTATTGCCTCTTCCTTTGACATCAGTGTGTATTTTACAAACTCTAAATGTATTGTGTTTTTTTTTTAGTACTTATATGTCTGAAACCTAAAATAAACATTATGTGGTTGAAAACACTGAAAAGTTGTGATATATGACAGCTCTGAACGCGCCTGTCTCTGGCTCAGCGCCAGCCAACAAGCGAAAGCTCATTTGAATTTAGCAGTTGATCACGTCATGCACTGGGACCAGCCTAGACTGATAACACCGGTGTGATCGTACGTACGTGCGAAAGGGTCAATAATTATTTAGTTGTACTCAAAACCTTTTCGTGCATAAACTTCTTAGGTTAATAACAAACAGGAAAAAATAAAAAAATGTTTTAATACGTTTATTTATTTGCATCTGTCAGAGAGTGCTGTAATGTCTGCATTTTTCAACGGGGGTGCTGCAGCACATGCTTCCCTACTTCCCACGGCCATGGCCAGTTCTCCTCTGGCCAATCAGTGAACAGTGTATGATTATGATTCAGGCAGCATTACAGGTCAGTTATGACACAAACTAGTGAGCAAAGTCAGATTGGATCAGAACATTTATCCAGTTCCATCTGGTTGGAGGTCGGAGTCATCACGTCGGTATGTAGACGGGTTTGTTGAGGATCAGTGCTGATGGCTGTCGTGTCGATGAGGCCTTCACAGGGCTGATGAGGGATGCTTTGTGGATGGGCCCAGGCGCAGGTCTTTCATCTGATCTGGATACGGCCCGGATTCAGCTGACTTCAGTAAACAGGAGAGAGACTAGTTGACTAGTGTAGCAGACTTTATAGCAGTAGCCTATCTCTGGTCTGGAGATATGCCCGCAGAGAGTGCTGTGCTGCAGCTCCTGTAGTCGGAGGCAGTTTCTCAGGCTTGATGCTCCCGGCTGCGGCCCGGACAGTTGAACAGTTCGCAGCCAGCTTTGATGATGTCACTTTTCTTGGCTCTGATGTCATTGAACACATCCATGGCCCCCTCTGCTTTGTCAGTCTTGCAGAGCTTGGTGAGCAAAGTTGGTTTGCTAAACCCAGAAATTGCTGATACGGTATCGCAGCCAGAGAAGCTGTGTAGGAAGATCAGGTATGTAACAGAACCTCTCCGGGAGGGCCACCCGGATCTTTCCAACATCGTGGTTTGCCCTATGATGGACCAGCATAACCATAACGTCGGTGTCCTCGGCCCTCACCTCAACAGAGGACTCTATTGCCTCATTTAGTGATGCACACACGATAGAAGTGTCAGCATCATCAGAGCATTGGTGTACACCCCGAAAGCCAAAAATATTCAGACTCATAAAACTGTGCGTATGTATGGAACAAATAGGTTGGTGTCCATTCTTGATTCTTCATTGTTGACTGCTTTGGTAGATGTAAATTAATAACCAGTATATGGATAATCAATGATGGAGATATACATCTGAATGATCATATATAGCAGATGTCAAACATATTTTAACTATATTAACAAGTGAATGACAGAACAAATCGTGGAAGATCTGGTACTTGATCTCTGTTGCTTTCTGCTATTAATTAAGTGATGGAGAAAAATTATGATAAGTTGGAAGAATGTTTGTAACCAATTAATTAATGTAATTTTTTTCTTACTCTGGTAGTCAATGGGTGGTGAGATCTGCTTGGTAACAAACATTTTTCCAAATATCTTCCTTTGTGTTCTGCAGAACAAACAAAATCATACAGACTTGAGGGTGAGTAAATGATGACCGACTTTTTATTTTCAGGTGAACTATCTCTTTAAATCAGGATTTACTTGAACTGATTCTGTATTTCTGTGTCTTTTAGACCAGGTGAGAGTGAAAGAGCAAAGACAAGAACTGAATGAAGAGGAGGAACATCGTAACTTTAAAACTCAAAGAACAAAAGCCAAAAAGCTGCACACCTGCACTCAGTGTGGAAAGAGTTTCTCACGGAAAGAAAACCTTAACACACACATGAGAATTCACACTGGAGAGAAACCGTATACATGCACTCAGTGTGGAAAGAGTTTCAGAGCTTCATCCGCACTCAGTTGTCATCTGCGCATTCACTCTGGAGAAAGGCCATTTAACTGTGATCAGTGTGGTAAAGACTTTATTTCATCATCAAAACTAAAAGATCACCTGAAAGTTCATTCAGACGAGAAGCCTTATGTGTGTTCTCTCTGTGGAAAGAGTTTTTCAAGGCTGGACAGTTTTAAACTGCACCAGAAAACACACAATGACGTGAGAGATTATATGTGCTTTGACTGTGGGAAGAGCTTTACTACATCTGAGCATCTGAAACAGCATCAAAGAATTCATACTGGAGAAAAACCTTACAAGTGCTCATATTGTGACAAGAGATTCACTCGGTCTGGATCTCTGAAATCACACGAGCGAGTTCATACTGGAGAGAAGCCGTATCACTGTACTCAGTGTGGGAAGAGCTTTACTACAGCTGACAATCTGAAACAGCATCAACGAATTCACACTGGAGAAAAACCTTACAAGTGCTCATATTGTGACAAGAGATTCACTCGGTCTGGAAACCTGAAATCACACGAGCGAGTTCATACTGGAGAGAAGCCGTACGACTGTACTCAGTGTGGGAAGAGTTTCACCCAATCAAGTAGTCTAGTGAATCATATTAGAAAGCATTGTTCTGTGTCACAGCGAGCAAATGTTTTATGAGATTCACATTAAGTAAATGTGTAGTTAGTTAACTAATAAACTAATGTTTCTGTGAATGCCACACACATTTTTTTTTTTTTTTTTTTTTAATTATTGAATTATTAGATTGAATGCTTACTCAAAGAAATATCACAATTAAAAGAGGCTGGAAACAAATGTAAGAAAAAATTTAAGAAAAAATGTAAGAAAAAATACAACAATCAGTTATTTTTCAACACATGAAGCAATTTCTTCAATTTTAGTTTTTTAAAGCTTTTGTTAGGCTATATAAAACCTGTATTTTCTTAAATAGATTTATTTAAAAGTACACATTTCTCTGCAACATAAAAGTTGTAAATAAGCTCTGTAAAATAACAAATAAAATGACAATTTCACTGACAATGTGTGATTTTGTGAGTAAAGGTTATCTACAGATCCAATACTTCAAATAAACAATGAGATTTATATAAGCAAATGTATAGTGAAAAAAACTTGTGTTACGTTACATTGTTTTTTTTTTGTAACTTCCTTAATTGTCATTTAGCTGTCACTTTCATTTCAATGTATACATGACAGATTTTTGTTATGTCATTTATTTCTAAATTCAGAAATGTATATGAAAGAATGTTATGATAAATTGTCATGCATAAACTCGGTATAATAAATGTTCTAAAACTTTTCTATAATTCGATCCACTGCTCGGTCTGAATAAAAATTCAAATTATAAATACTGAGGTCCCAAATCTGAGCTTGCTAAAGTTTCACAGATCTACATATGTGCATTTTCAGATATTGGAAGGCCAAACAATTTCAGGGCTGCCAACTCTCACGCATTGACCGTGAGACTCACGAAACAGACACTTTCACACACGCTCTCACGCCACACATCCATTTTCTCACGCATAGAAAAGAGGACACCGGCAGACAAGACAGAGAAGGTTACTATTGATATAAAACAAATGATCAGCTCTCAGATTATGTCGATTTTATTACGAAATGCATTCAATAAATGCCGTTTTGGCGCTTGTAAATGTGACGTGACAGATCTCTGTAGCAGTGTCTCAGTTCAATCGGCACGTGACCGATCATCTTTTACTCTTCTTTAGTAAATAAACCCGAATGAACTATAGGCATGTTGAAAGATATAGTACAACTTAACAAAATGCATATGCCACGGATTAATCAGTGTTTTTTAGCCGCGGTAAGGTCAGTAAAACTGGAAGAGAACAATGTCACCTAAATACATTTACCGAAAGCCATTTAATGACCAAATCGGCTAAAAAAATTGTTATAGAGAGGAGTGTTTTGTTAAATATGTCCACTAGGCTACATATTATATTTTTACTTATATCATTAAAATATTATAAAATTGTTATTATAATAAAAAAAACGCATTATATTTAATTTAAGTTGTTATTTTTAACCTTTAATAATAATACCAGCTGACAGGGCTCTCTGTATGTTTACAGTATAAGTGAGATTTTTTTTCTTGAGAAAAATGTAAATGTATCTACTGTAGCCTACCTAATAATTATCCAAATGAATCGATATTGAATCAAGATGTCAAGCAATAATAAATACACTAGCCTACCAGTAATTGTAGCCTACCGCTACCATGTAGCTAAACATTGTAACATGTTGTCACTAAACTTAATAAAATTCTGTTTAGTTACCAAATGTTTTGGCAATCACAACTTATTGTGATGCAAGGTTTTCTTTTTTTACATAGGCTATATTATTTGTTGTCAAATATTAATGTTTAGTTTATCTACATCTTATCTCGTACTTTATAACCGTTAACTGAAACGTCCCTGGAATTCGCGCTCAGCAGCGTCTGTGAACAATAAGCCCCGCCCACTTGGATTTGATTGGTCATCTCAACCATGTTGACAGTGACGAGCGCTGTTAGACTGAGGAGCTCAGATGAGAAGGACGGTTATCCTGGCGTTGTACAATATCCTTGCAGAACCAAAGTAGAGTTAAGATCTGGCAATTATTTCACGACCTTTATTATATACTTCTATTATAAAATGTCGAGGTCCGGACCTTATTGGTGAGTAATACGGCCCTAGAAGAGAAAATCTCTTGTGACGGCAGTTTTTTGTCTGTCTTTCTCCGGTTCTGACTGACGCACTGCGCATGCGCTTAATGTTTGTTTGGATTCAGTCTGCACGTTATACACATGTAAACTAATATGCGCATTGAATCGCAAAGTTTATGGTTCATATAAACAGAGCTTTCAGAATTTAAAATCGGATTGGATTCAATTACAAAAATGAGTGCATGTATCCAATAGGTGGCAGTAATACACTAAAAAGGTTTCTAGTTTGCCATGTAAATACAAGAGAACAAACAGAGGATGCGCAGAAGAGGGACACGAGCGCTGAAAGTTTAAAGACAGTATACTATTTGTTCATTTTAATCCAAGATTCTTTAACGACCGTGTAGCCTGAATGAAGGACAGTTGTGGAGTATTTTCGCTGGATGCTGGATATTTTCAGTCAGTAGCTATTTGTCGCCAGACGTGAAAGATGATGAACCAGCTTGAGATATGAGGTATTAATGTACTAATTAACACATTATGTGCTCAGGTTTAGTGTTAATATGTAATTAACACGAAATCTTCTTAGTTTCTAATGTGAGAATTTATGTTAACATTGATTAACAATATTAATAATGGTACATAATGTAGATCTAAGGCTAGTGCTTTAATCTAGAGCTGGATTTAGTCTTTAATTTGATTAGTTTATATATATTTCATTTCATTTATTAGTTTATTTTACAGGGACAGTGCTCATTGATTAACAGTAAAATAACTGTAAATGAGCCAGAGTTAGCTCAACAGGCTAATTTTCATCTGTTGTCCCTGGCCAGTTATTAAAAGGCAACCTAAAATCAGAATATAAAAAACATCAAATGACTTTTTACTAGTGTTGTCAAAAATATCGATATTTCGATAAATATCGATACTGAAATATCTGAACGGTACCAATACTAATTTCCCGAAGTATCGATACTAGCCGAGCGGTCACTTTCACTTTCACTTCTCTCCAAAGGCGCGTTGACAAACACCACACGTGACGCACTCGTCTCATTCGCTCTGGTTAAATAGCAAGTGAAGTGAATGGAAAGATGGCGAGGGCGGCGCCCCCGCGACCGGCTTTGGTTGATTGATAAAGAACACCGCGAGCGGGCATGTCGGAGTCGGAGAATAGCGTGGACACGCGCTACACACCGCGAGCGGGCATGTCGGAGAATAGCGCGGACACGCGCTTCACACTGCGAGCGGGTATGTCAGAGAATAGCGCAGACACGCGCTTCACACTGCGAGGGGGCTGCGGGCACCCAAAAGATTGTTTGACAATCAATAATCCCTCACATCACTCATTTTTTAAAATTATTTTATAGGTGAAAACAGACTTAAGGAACAGGCTCCAGGGGTACCATTTAGCAAGCATAGGCTACGCTCAGCATCAGGGGTGTTTGTTGTTTGGACAGACCTTTCCCCACTGCTAAAAAAATCCTAAAGGAAACACTGTGTAACTCTTCTCATTTTAACTTTTCTGAAACATAAACCTAGATGGCCTAGTATTTTTGTTGATATGAGTCTGTGTTGTCTCATTTTTTCACCGTAATTCTTAAAGTTAACATAATCTGACTGAGGAATCAGTAAATATTTTAACTGTGGTCAAATGTAAATTAACTTGTGCCTATTTAACTTTATTCAGAAAATTATTATTTAATTCTGCAATTTGCCTTCATTAGCGATTATCATCAATTTGATTACACAGATATTAATTAAACTAAACAGCTAGACAATGGCATCTCTGAATTCAATAATGAAATGCCTTTAACTGAAAATTTAATGTTTAATCTTATTATTATACATTACTGACACTCTATCCTCCAATTTGATACTGTTAAGTGCTTTTTTGTTACAGTAGGCTATATTTTAATCTTTGATAACAGTAGGTTATACAAATACAACGGGTCATGTTAGCCCTGGTCCAATTAAAAAATATTAACAAGAACTCAGGACATTTTTGTTCATGTAAAGTATACCTCATTGTCATGTTCTAGACTTTTTATATTTAGCTTTAAATAAAAAAAATATCCCCTTAATATAGTGGCAGTTTTTCTCTCTGTGGTATCGAAAATGGTATCGAATATCGATATTTTTCAAGGTATCGTATCGAAGTTAGAAATTCTAGTATCGTGACAACACTACTTTTTACAGTCCACAAGTAATAACATCATAGAAAAGTAATAATAAAGCAAATACAACACACCACAATAAGTAACAAGCAACGTCAGCACACAATATAGCCTAAAACATAATGAGAGATTTCAAAGTCTGACACAAGACAATCTGCTAACAAGCAACAAATCTCAGTAGACAGTCAGTAGTCTAATGTGCACATATCTGATTATCAATTAGCCAGTTCTTAAGCTGACCAGTGAAAGACCGATTAGTGTCTTTTTCTCTTATCATCCTTGGCAATAGATTCCACTGTTTAGTTGCGGTTACAGAGAACGCTGACTGACTAAAGGCACTTTTTCGAGTGGGAATGATACAGTCCCCTCTTGTGATACCTCTGGTAACATGAGTGCCTGCTCTCTGTATAACAAATCTCTTCAGTGGCTGTGGGGCCGTACTATGCAATATCTTATAGACTAGACAAAGATTACTGTAAGTGATCAAGTTTTCCCAACTCAAAAGTCTATGGGTATTTAAGATTTGACATGTGTGAAAATTATTAGGTTTCTGAACTAAAACTTTAAGAGTACGTTTATAAAGACTTTCAAGTGACCTCATTGTAGACTTGTTAGCTTGTGCCCAGCTTGTCAAACAATATGTAAAATGCGGGATAATCATGGCATTCATATATGTCATAGCAGTTTCAAAGGTGAATGAATCCCTAACAAATCTAAAATTACTTCAATTAAATCTAACTCGTTTGCACATACTTTTGACATGAGTTCTAAAACAGAGATTCGAATCAATCCAAACACCCAGATATTTGTATTCAGTCACAACTTGCAAATTTTGACCTGATATCATTATGTCAGGGTCTGGAACACTACATGGTCACTTTGAAAAGAACATGCTAACCGTTTTACCAACATTTAACGTTAGACGTGATCTGTCAAGCCATGCTGTGATATAATTCATTGCCCTGGTTAATTTTAAAGCAGCTTGCTGTTTTGTGCTGCTATGTACATAAATAACAGCATCATCAGCATATAATAACATTTCTACATCGGGACAAACCAAAGGCAAATCATTAACATAAAGACTGAACAACAGTGGCCCAAATATAGATCCTTGCGGAACACCAGTATTATTTATATAACAAGTGGATTTTTGATTTTGGACCTTTACATAATTTGTTCTTCCCTTTAGATATGAATCAATCCACTTAATGGTATCATTAGAAAAATTAAAAGAAGCTAACTTGTTAATAAGTATTCCCTGATTTACAGTGTCGAAGGCCTTTTTAAGGTCCAAGAAAATTGCTCCCACAATACCACCCGTATCCATCATGGATTTAATATTTTCCAAAAGGAAAAGGGTAGCAGTCTCTGTTGAATGGTGAGCTCTAAAACCAAATTGCATAGGATGCAGGCTAAAGTCACTGTTGTTCAAATAAAAAACTATTTTCTCTGAAACCCTCTTTTCCATCACCTTAGATACAACAGGCAAAATACTGATAAGTCTATAGTTACTAATACTCTGGGGATCTCCTGCTTTGAAAATTGGTGACACAATAGCAGTTTTCCATGTATTTGGAAAAATCCCTTGAGATATTGAAAGGTTTATGATATTTGTAATAGATATATATATATATATATATATCACACACACACACACAAGATAAATAAATAGTTGCATGTATACACTGAATGAATATATTTATGCATAATTTATATTATATATAAATAAGAAAAAGCATATTTTATTGTCCAGAGGCCACAAAAAATAAGTGCAAAAAAGTGCAAGAGTGCAAAACGTTTTCGGGTTCAACCCATGTGTTATCAAGTGTAGGCTACACGGCGGTCATTTAAAGGGCACCTATTATGACATTTAAAATGTTCCTAATGTTGTTGTGGGAGTCCCCAACAACAGTTTTACATGCATGCAATGACAAAAAACACTTTTGTTTTCGTATAATATGCATTTATTTTTACCTGATTTGCTCACCGACTCCCAAATGATTCGTTCAACGACTCGTTTTTCAAACCCCTCCTTTGCGCGACGCTAATCTGCGTTGATTGGTCAGATGACCCAGCAGTGTTTACAGAGATAATACTTATTTTTAACACGGAGTGCAATGATGCTTTTATCAATTAAATTGTATTATAATAATGATTATAGTCCACTGCTTTATAGTTTGTAGTAAAAAAAAACGAAAAATAAGATAAAGAATTTAATGATATGTTAGCGAGCATAGCCCAGAGTTCATATTGTAAAAGCACAATCAGTCTTTGTTTGCATTAGCCCGATGCATAAACATAACGTTTTTACAAAAAAAAAAATGCAGTTACGTTACTACGAGGTATATTACTCTATTCTTTAGACAACTACGAAAACAGCGACAAACACTTCACATATCTCAATACAATTGTCATTGAAGACCTAGAAGCTAAACGGTGCTTACACAACAAACAAAATAATTAATTAAGCATGCTACATAAAATATAAAAGCAAAAATTATTAATAACACTTACAGGTTGTGATACGGAGGAGGAAGCTGATGCAAATACACTTGGAACTGAACCTTCCTTCAATATCAGCCAGCTCGCGAATCCAAGTTTGATTGCATTTAAAAAGCAATCGTCATCAAAATGAAGCGAACAAAGCACAAGGCTCGGACTATACTTCTGTGGTATAGTGAATTGTAGCCACTTAGTCTTCAAATGCTCCTCCGTGGGCAGATGAAAAAAGTTTGCTTTTGAGCCGCACTTCAGAACACGGCGTCTCGTCGCCATGATATTTTCCCTGGCCTTGGAGCGCAATAAGTGGGTGTATCGTATTCAAATAACTTGACAAGTTGACGTCATCTAGTCAGAGAAAAAGCTTCGGTCTTCTAACGATTCATAAAAATGACTCAGAGTCAACTCTCACTTTTGAAAGACAATAACTTTATATACGGTGCACTTTCATATTTCAAACTTTGCAGGATGTTTTTGTTCACTTAGATCTATGTTACACACTACATGCAAGGTAAATTTCAAAATTCCATAATAGGTGCCCTTTAAACACTAATTACCGCAATCCGGCATGTAACATGTACCGGAATCTGATTTTATCCCATACACAAATATTTACATCAATAGTCTACATGATTATATACATATCACAACAATCCTCTATAAAAAAAAAAAAAATCTTGAAACAAAAATAAACAAAAATGTTGTTTAATATGACCATCAATATGAACATAAATACTCATTCCCATTATTGAATATCACAAAAGATTATTCTCATCATCCCTACACGACGTCACACGATTAGACATTGCAATGTATAATGAAACAACATTTATAGAAATAGAAAACAATTGAGAGTATATTCCTCATTCATGCCCAAAGGATATCGACATTTTAGGTAAAAAATCCATGTACATTCCCTCTGCAAAAGTCTCGCTCCAAATTACCATCCCTACGTGACTGTGTTATATGTTATATGAAATTTAATTCAGAGATCGCATGGGACATCTCATTAAAATAAAGCGCAACTGGAGATTTTTGGTCTTTCCTTCTGATGGCGCTCATATGTTCAATGATACGTGTCTAGCCTACATTGGTAGAAGTGCATGTAACAAATTGTTTGATCTTATGTACGGTTCGTTATGCTACTGCGAAAGGAAGAACATCTTCTACGGATGTGTCTACATGCCGCGCACTTAAGACAGGGAAAGAAACCAGAGTCCTTGTTTATACGTCCATCAGGACTAGTCTTTATGAAGGTGTCGGATTTGACCAAATAGTCTCTAATGTTTCTCGCTCTATAATGTGAAAATAGAGGCGGATCCACAAAAAAACTCTCACCCACTGGATCACACGTAACTAAGTACCAATGTCTTTTAATCACATTCTTGATCGCTTGACTGTGTGCAGAATAAGTAATGGTACAAACTACAGAGTGGGACTTTCTTTTGTTTGTCCGATATATTGGACGATTCTCGTACTTTCTCCAAAGCCAAATCCAGACACTTTTTTCGGATAACCCCTGAGAATAAAATGCTTATAGATTAACACCAATTGACCGTTCGTAAAGACCCCCCCCCCCCCCCCCCCCCCTTAGTTACTGTTGCTATGTCCGACAAGCTACTCCGCTCTCACGCCATGTTCTCACGCAGATATTAAACATATTAAACAAAGTCTCACCTTTCAAATTAGGTCATTTTTAAAAAGTAATGTAAACAATAAATACCGTTTTGTGGCTCTTTAATGTGTCGTGACAGATCGCTGTAGAGCCTCAGTTAAAGGATTAGTTCACTTTTAAAAAAACTTTTGCTGATAATTTACTCACCCCGATGTCATCCAAGATGTCCATGTCTTTCTTTCTTCAGTCGAAAAGAAATTAAGGTTTTTGATGAAAACATTTCTCCATATAATGGACTTCACTGGGGACCAAACGGTTCAAGGTCCAAATGACAGTGTCAGCGCCGCTTCAACGGGCTTTAAACGACACCAGACGATGAATAAGGGTCTTATCTAGCGAAACGATCGGTCATTTAAAAAATATATTAAAAAGTTTACGTTTTATAAGCACAAATGCTCGCCTTGCTCTGTTCTGTGATGCGCGTTCGTGACGTCACGTAATACGCAATTACGTATTAAATAATTTGTTATGAATCGTAGTGATGCATGGGAAACTGAATCAACATGACGCAGGATGGAAAATGCAGCAGGTGTAACGGAGGCCAGCTAGTAGTCGCTGTGCGAGTAAAACCTCACTCCTCTGATCTCAATAGGCGCTCTAGCGACAGACGCTAGAGGCTGCAGTCTTTAGCCTCCTTGTCATGCCGGAGACCCGGGTTCGAGACCCGCACGGAGCGGGTTGAGAAGGACCCGGGTTGGAGGGGTTACACATGCATGTACAATATTTCACCATAATCAATTACAGGCAGAAAAGTAGCTTCCACAAGTTTCTTCTTAGCACTAAAAGTAAAGCAAGATTTGTTTCTGTAATAGAAGCCGAGCTTGAATTTAAGTTTCTTAAAGTGTGTATGTCAGGTAATTTTTTTTTTTTGATATATTAAATAAGGTTTAGATGTCTGAGTGAAAATGTAATTATTATTAAATTTATTACAGTAACTGCCCTACAATAAGCTTTATAGCCATTTCTGTCAAGATCGTATTTTTAAAACACAGCTGAGCTGTGACGTCAGAAGAGGGAGACGTGCCAACAAAGTTCTATTCAAGTATGGAGAGTTTTGAGTCTGAGGAGATCCAAAATCCCCCTCAAACCTACGATGGCCCACAGCCATACAATTTTGAGCCTCCCAGGCGTGAGACAGACGAGGAGCCAAACAGAAATTTGAATAATTCCTATCGAAGAAACATAAATATCTGGTGTGAAGAGAACCAGTGGAGAGTTGGTCAGGTGTCTGGTAAGTATAGGCATAACTTAGTGGAACGGTACATGTATTCGTATTGAACCGAAACGGTACGGGCGCCACGGTTCGGTGCGTGAATATACACGGAGAAAACACGGTGTAAAAATAAATAAAACTTGCGTACAAATTCATTAATTAATGCGGAACTACTGTTAGATACGTGGGTTATTTAGGGACACCTAATCTGTAGCTCCGCCTTAGCTCTGAAGCTCCGTGGCTATAATGAACAGGCTGCGATGTCAAGATTGCAATGCTGGAATATGTTGGTTGGTGTGTGTGTGTGTGTGTGTGTGTGAGAGAGAGAGAGAGAGGCGCGGGCACGATCGACTACTTCTACTACAGTAGCATACACTGTAGGCACCGCATCAGCTACCAGTCTCACTCGGGTTTTAAATCCCATTTTATAACTCATGAGATCTCCAACCGCGTAGTCCTTCTCAGTGAAACGGCCACTGCAAATGACCAAAGTCTTGGATACCGAAGCAGCACTGAAGTCAGCGCGTTTGGTCCGAACAAAGTTGACCCAGGCACGGAACACAGTGGACTCTGTGACCGGTTTTAACGGTGTTTTTGCACCCAGCACAAACGCAGTAATTCACCATCGTGAAAATACACCTGCGTATACTAACTACCTAACTTAAATAACTAACTAACTAACTAAATAAATGTCCTAATCACTAATACGGGTTATGCGCAACATTCTACAAAACGGGTATAACTACTTCCGGCTGTCAGCTACTGAGGTAAACACAGCGTAGTAATAGCGACCTTTTATAGCTGTGTTTACAGGAGCTACACATACTATCAATTTCCGATGTACACCGTATTGCCAAACGGACGTCCACAGCCCCGAGTACTCTATTAGACAAAGGATTTAAGTTGTACACCTTTTTTTTTTTTTTTTTTTTTTTTTTTTACTCTAAAGTTTGATCAGAAATAAGAATGTTATTATAATAAGCAAAAATTTACAGAAAATGAACAGTTACCTCAGAGATCACCGCACCTCAGAGATCAAATACCGCGGCGGAAGTGAAAAGCGGAAATGCTTAGACCTGTTTTCCGTTTCGAACGCTGGGCGCTCCGCATAACCCCTATTATCTCGCTCTATCACTCGTACAATTATCAACACAGCTCAGCGACCTGGGGAGACATCTCCCTCGTATGACGTCAAGCGATTCGTTTGGGGGGAGGAACAGTTTTAAGTGAGTGAACTTTTTCATCTTATATTCTGCCTTTAGGTATCGAAAAACATACAAAACAATACATCAACTTGTCAAACCTGTATTTCCCCTAACTATTTTGTGTTAATCATAATTACAAATTTAACCTGACATACACACTTTAACTACTTTAACAAAGCTTAAAAAACACAGGAAAAACGGGACCTTTAACTAATTTGCGGGCATCAGGGAGCCGGTATCAATATGCGGGAGACTCCCAGAACTTCCAGGACACTTGGGTCTGAAATACTTCCACACCGCTGACATGGCTATTCTGTAAGTTAGCTAAACTCTCATACTCATGCGACTATAATTGGCTACTACTGTTATCACGTGACTAGCTGGACCGCTTAACTGGATGTCGTAGCAAGGGAAATGCTAATATTCAAGCATTTAGGCGATGGTTTAAGCTAGATTTTCTCATGGTTTGTGTTGGATAGATATCGGATCATGTTTTTTTCTCCCCTCAGATCTCCAATCTAGCGTTCTGGGCCAGTATCAGCACGATACCGATGACGTGGATCGGATCGGGACATCCCTGGCTAGTTGACACCAATAAAACGATTTAATGTGCCAATTTACAGAAGATCTCAGACATCAACCCTCCCACAACAATTGACCAATAAATACTGGGAATATTCCCATCATCCTACAAGAGAAGGACAAACTCCAGGAGTAGCAGCTGAAATCTGTGTGAGTGTTAAAGATGGAGTTTATTAAAGAGGAGATTGAAGACATGAGTGATCCAGAACCATCCAGAATAAAACATGAAGATACTGAGGAACAAATAGGTTGGTGTCCATTCTTGATTCTTCATTGTTGACAGCTTTGGTAGATGTGAATTAATAACCAGTATATGGATAATCAATGATGGAGAAATAAATCTAAATTATCATACATAGCAGATGTCAAACATAGTTTAACTATATCAACAAGTGAGTGACAGAACAAAACGTGGAAGATCTGGTACTTGATCTCTGTTGCTTTCTGCTATTAATTAAGTGATGGAGAAAAATTATGTCAAGTTGGAAGAATGTTTGTAACCAATTAATTAATGTAATTTGTTTCTTACTATGGTAGTCAATGGGTGGTGAGATCTGCTTGGTTACAAACATTTTTCCAAATATCTTCCTTTGTGTTCAGCAGAACAAACAAAATCATACAGACTTGAGGGTGAGTAATGATGACAGACTTTTTATTTTCAGGTGAACTATCTCTTTAAATCAGGATTTACTTGAACTGATTCTGTATTTCTGTGTCTTTTAGACCAGGTGAGAGTGAAAGAGCAAAGACAAGAACTGAATAAAGTGAAGGAGGAACATCGTAACTTTAAAACTCTAAGAACAAAAGCCAAAAAGCTGCACACCTGCACTCAGTGTGGAAATAGTTTCACACGGAAAGAAACCCTTAACGCACACATGAGAATTCACACTGGAGAGAAACCGTATACATGCACTCAGTGTGGAAAGAGTTTCAGAGTTTCATCCACACTCAAGTATCATCTGCGTATTCACTCTGGAGAAAAGACATTTAGCTGTGATCAGTGTGGTAAAGAGTTTATTTCGTCATCAAATCTAAATCAACACCTGATAGTTCATTCAGACGAGAAGCCTTATGTGTGTTCTCTCTGTGGAAAGAGTTTTTCACGACTGGACGGTTTTAAACTGCACCAGAAAACACATGATGAAGTGAGAGATTATATGTGCTTTGACTGTGGGAAGAGCTTTATTAGAGCTGATCAACTGAAACAACACCAAAGAACTCATACTGGAGAAAAACCTTACAAGTGCTCATATTGTGACAAGAGTTTCATTCGATCTGGAGACCTAAAAACACACGAGCGAGTTCATACTGGAGAGAAGCCGTATCGCTGTACTCAGTGTGGGAAGAGTTTCAGCCAATCAGGTGGTCTAGTGAGTCATATTAAAACGCATTTTTCTGTGTCACAGTGAGCAAATGTTTTATGAGATTCACATTAAGTAAATGGCACCTATTATGGAATTTTGAAATGTACCTTTCATGTAGTGTGTAACATAGATCTAAGTCAGTTGTCTCAAACCGGTTCCACGGAGGGCCTAGTGTATGCAGGTTTTCTCTTTTACCTTGAACCAAACTGATTGAGTAGGTCACTAATTGGTTAAGATCTCCCCTCACCTGGTAGTCTAGGTCTTAATTGGGCACTAATTGAAGGGAAAGACCAAAAACCTCCATACACTAGGCCCTCCGTGGAACCGGTTTGAGACAACTGATCTAAGTGAACAAAAACATCCTGCAAAGTTTGAAATATGAAAGTGCACCGTATATAAAGTTATTGTCTTTCAAAAGTAAGAGTCGACTCTGAGTCATTTTTATGAATCGTTAGAAGACCGAAGCTTTTTCTCTGACTAGATGACGTCAACTGGATTCGCGAGCCGGCTGATATTGAAGGAAGGTTCAGTTCCAAGTGTATTTGCATCAGCTTCCTCCTCCGTATCACAACCTGTAAGTGTTATTAATAATTGTTGCTTTTATGTTTTATGTAGCATGCTTAATAATTATTTTGTTTGTTGAGTAAGCATCGTTTAGCTTCTAGGTCTTCAATGGCAATTGTACTGAGATATGTGAAGTGTTTGTCGTTGTTTTCGGAGTTGTCTTAAAGAATAGAGTAATACCTCGTAGTAACGTAACTGCATTTTTTTATTATTTTTTTTTATATGTTTATGCATCGGGCTAATGCAAACAAAGTGCTTTTACAATATGAACTCTGGGCTATGCTCGCTAACATAACATTAAATTCGTTATCTTATTTTTCTTTTTTTTACTACAAACTACAAAGCAGTGGACTATAATCATTATTATAACACAATTTAATTGATAAAAGCGTGTTAAACAATAAGTATTATCTCTGTAAACACTGCTGGGTCATCTGACCAATCAACGCAGATTAGCGTCGCGCAAAGGAGGGGTTTGGAAAAATGAGCCGTTGAACGAATCATTTGGGAGTCGGTGAGCAAATCAGGTAAAAATAAATGCATATTATACGACAACAAAAGTGTTTTTTGTCATTGCATGCATGTAAAACTGTTGTTGGGGACTCCCAAAACAACATTAGGAACATTTTAAATGTCATAATAGGTGTCCTTTAAGTAAATGTGTAGTTAGTTAAAGGAGAACTCCGGCGCAAAATGAACCTTTGGTCTAATTACACATTGTTCCCTTTCGTTGTCACTTCGAGTTACGTCGAATGACGACGAAATGGGGTTCGCTTAGAAGCCTATCCTCTTCGAACAGTAATAAAACGAGCCAATGGCAAGCAAATGCCATGGGTCTGCTGAATTTGCATAGCGTAACTCCGCCCCACCTTGTGGGTATAAAGGAAGTGAGCCGGCAACATGCAGATATGTTTTCGCTTTCGGAGCCAAGTTAATTCTTCACTCCACAAGCCATCCTGAGTTTCATCTCTACATTCTAGGGCTGTAACGATTTACGATATTAAACCGAAATCGCGACACTCAGATCCACGAACCTGTGTCGCGGTGTGAGAAGGCAGATCGCGATCGACACACCCCTTCCCAGACTTATCTTTCTCGTCCAGAATATATCCCAGGGCTGTGACGGGGTCTTTTACATATTAGGTATGGGAATTTCAAGCAAAAATAATATTCGAAGATCGCTGGGTATCATTTGATTATTATTCAAAAATCGCACCTCTCGAGCACACACACACACACACACACACACACACACACACACACAAGCACAAGCGAGCAAAGCGCGCGGTGTTTGCTTGTATGTATGTATGTATGTGTGTGTGTGTGTGTGTGTGCGTGTGTGTGTGTGTGTGTGTGTGGCACCGGCGCGCGTGAACTGGAGCTCACCTCATAAACGAATCGAAACTTAGAAAGCTTGAAATACTTTTACTTGATTTAACGTTAATTCAAAACATGAAGAAATGGCGGCTTAGGCTAATTCGTAGGAAGTGTGCATTTCTCACTTTGTGGCAAGCGTTATTCCTGCGCTTGAGATGCGGGTCATGCGGAATAGGCAATATATTATTTGTGGTTTACAGCACAGACAGTAAGCCTCGGTTACCTCAGAAGAATTTTTAACATGCTCGAATCATCTCCACAATGGAGTATAGTTCTGTTTGTTTGTCAAAAGTATTTTGTTACAAGAAAACAGAGTTATAGCTTTAGCTATTTATTTATTTATTTATTTGGCTTTTAAAATCCTCCCTCCTCGCAAGAATCGCGGTTTGTATCGAATCGTGGGTCAGAAATCGGGATACGAACCGAATCGTGGGTTTGCTGTATCGTTACAGCCCTACTACATTCCTCTTCGAGACGAGCTTCCCTCCAGGTGTTGCACCTTCCCTCCAGCAGTGATCTGCCAGTGTGTGTGTGTTCTCTCCCTGGGCGCTTCAGCATCTGCGGGGATTTTCCTTCTCTCTAAAAGAGCAAAGCGCGTGGCACGTCTTTTTAAAGATGCATCGCCCGTTGTAATGGAAATTTTACATTTAGATGTGTTCTTTTACTTTTAGATGTGCACAACTTTTATTAACGTTGAAGATTCATTTTTACTCATAAGCATTTAAAAGGAATATAATAATATAAGCAAAAAGCACATTATTAAAATATACAAAACCAAGCTTTTAGAAATGTATAAGTTAGGACAAACTTGTAGGAACGAAATGTTCTCTGGGTCATGTGAAATGTGACAATATTTGTGTGCGCAGTTTCGACCTGCAGTTAAGATCAGCTGCTAAAAGCAGGAAACTTTTTGCTGACATGACATTGTTCTGTCTGGATAGAAATAATGTTGGACATGAGACCATGAGCTAAGACGTCTGGGTTTAAGGTAACAAGTTTTTTTTTTTACACAGGATGTGTTAGGAGTATATAACATTGGCAAAAGGGACTAGCCTTTGCCTTCTCATGTCAGATGCTCTCTGCGTGAGAATGCCATGGGCCTTCTCATATCAGACGCTGTCTGTGTGGGAACGTCTTATTTCATGCATGAAATAAAATACTTTGTTTAATCTTTTAAGAATCGACTTTGTCTCCTTCATCCAGGTTTTAATATTGATAATTTCCACTACAAATGGCGACGAGGATGGGGTTGCGACACCGATGATCGTCGTGAGGGGAACAGTTGACTGATCATCCCGAGAGAACACTCTACGGCTCAAAATCCTCAATCTTAAGGAAAGAGAATTGTTCAACTCCTCGCGGCGACCTAGGTGAGAAAAATGATTTATATATCAAATGAGAAAATTATTTGCGTATTAAATATTTTTCCTAAAAGAGTCACGTTTGGGATAAGCCTGAAAGTAAGTTCCCAAACAGGTCTGAGATAAGCCTGATAGTAAATTCTCAGACCACAGAACGTATTAAAATTTCCTTAAAAGGCCAGGTTTGGGATAAGCCTGATCGTAATTCCCAAACGTTTGAGATAAGCCTGATAGTAATTTCTCAAACACCAGACATAAGCACTTGTCTGGGAAAGACCTATGTTGACGAATATAGGCAAGTTGAAAGACCTGCATCGACGGATACAGGCAGGGCGTGGTGGCTACGCAAGGGAAATTTAATACGTTGAGTGCGTGAGTGACCGCGCGAGGAAAATTAATACGTAAATATAAACGAATAAAATTGATTAATAAATATAATTGAGTGAAACTGATTAATAAACATAGGAGAATTGAACAAATGAAATTGATTAGTAAAAAATGGGTACTGAAAATTCAAAAAGGAAGGATGAAGAACAGGTTGATTTCTCGAAAGGTTCATACAAAGTGCAATATGGGTTAATGAGGGTTTAAGTGTGTCACATTTGACTCAAACTAAAGCAAATTGGTCGACTCACGTTGTCAAGAAGAAAGACAAGACGCATAGAGAAAAGCATTATGCAATCTTAAAAATGACTGCTCTGACATTGTTTCTTCTTCTCCCTATTATGGCGTTTTGTTTGTTTGTTTTTGTTTTGTGAGAATAAGAGAGGAGGACAGGACGTATCCGGCTCATCTTCCACGACATGCAAGACATCATGAAGACATCATGAAGACATCATGAAAGCGCAGCGAAAAATCAATGCAGCCAAGCAAGACAAAGACCTCATGTTGGCCCTGGTGACAATGCAAGGTGTGCATATGGGCAACAACAACTCCAACCATCACCAACAGAACCAGAGAGGCAATGGCCGAGGAAGAGGCAGAGGATGTGGTCGTGGAAAAGGACGAAACTGTCAACCATTTCAACAACAACGCCAAGAGCCCTATGATCCAGACAAATGTTTTAATTGTGGACGAAAAAGACATTGGCGTGGTGAATGCCCATACGGCGAAGGCGGGAATCAGGCGGATTGAAAGGAGGGGGTGAGCGACGGGGTTCCTGTCTCTCCAACTGATGAGTATAATTTACCTTTATTTTCTGATCCTGCTCTATGCAATGAAGACTTGCTTGCTAGGGTTTTCTATAAGGCTCATATTTCTTTACCCTTGATAGAAATGACTGTTAATGACGTATCTTTACTATTTCTGCTTGACACGGGAGCTTCCAATTTTGTAATTAAAGCCACAGAGTTTGAAAAACCAGTTCCACTATCTGGGAGTCGACTTCTTCCAGAAGTGCAACTGGTCATGTGGTCATAGAACCATATTTGAAAACACTTGAGTGTTCAATTGAAGAAAAAAAAAAAAAAAAAAAATTGAGCTTTGTTTTTTAATTACTAAGTCATGTCCAGTGAATTTAATGCGAAGGGATTTACTTTGTAAATTGGGTGTGTCTGTTCATTGTAGTGATCAGGGCTTATCAGCTGACATGAGAATGACGCATGAAACTGAAAGCACAGAGGAAACTCTGTTTGTATATGAATGGCAAATTTCTGACACATGTCTGACCACAAAGGCTCAGGACAGAGTGTTGCCATCTTCTGAATTTATGAGAGACTCAGATTTACATTGCATTTCTCATGTAAGCACTGATCATGATGATGAATATGCACAGCGATGATTTAATGTTGACATAGAAAATGTGACGACTGACTATGTGTATTGGACTGACCAATGGTGTGTTTTGAATGTGAAATTGACTGACAAACAGACAGTTTTTTGTGACATGGAAAATGCACAGCCTCATATATCACTGGCCAAACCAGTGAAGGCTGAATGGCGTGACGCGGGTCCCTTCATGGCCAGGTGCCATGAACTGACCGACTGGGTCATAATAGATCAAAAAAGATTGATGTGCCAAAGTGAAGGTACCAAACAGCCATGTCATGATACACTGAGAAGTTTGAGAGCAGTCACAGTGTTGGATGAGGAAGTGAAACTAAACAGACTGAGTTTAACACAACTCCCTGTCATACCAGACGGGTTGGAGAGAGTTTCCAAAATGTGTATGGGCTAAAGATAAATATGATGTAGGTCTGATTGCAGATTGTGAGCCGATTCAAATAAAGCCTAAATCTGACTATAGGCAAAAGAAAATGCAGTATCCACTAAAAAGGAAGTGGCAGTTTGTAAGTGCCAGGCTCATACTTCGGGTAGTGATGGCGTTTCTAAAGGAAACAGGACAGCAGATTTAGCAGCGAAGGCTGCAGCTCGACTTCCTGTTCAGATAACTACAGCAATACGGCTGAATGAGGAACTAGGTGACATAGAAGCGATGGAACAACACGCCTCTGCCTCTGATAAAGAGAAATGGAGGAAGGCAGGCTGTGAATAGGAAAATGGAAAATGGGGCCCCAATAATAAACCATGTTTACCTTCTCATTTCTATCAGGTATATGCTAAACTGGCGCATGGATTGGATCACGCATCGAAAATGAAGATGTTTACTATTATGCAAAATAACTGATTTACCCAAAAAAAATTCACAGTGGCAGCAGATTTTTGCAGCAGATGTTTGATTTGTGGGACTAACAATGTTGGCAGGGGTCAGGCAATGAGACAGGTGGGGCATTCCAGGCCGCCAAGACCATTCTCACATGTAATGCTCGATTATATTGACCTATCACAATCTGAGAAAAAGAAATTCTGCATAGTGGCAGTAGACATGTTTTCAAAATAGGTAGAAGCCATGCGAACAGCAAAGACAGATGCAAAATGGGTGGAAAAACTATTCCTAGAAGAAATTGTCCCACCATGGGGAAATCCTGAAAAATTATTAAGTGACAATGGTTCACATTTTGTAAACAGTGCAATTTCAGCAGTTGAAGCATTCCTGGGTACATCTGGAATCGGGAGGAGCTAACATGAGAATAAGAAAGAAGGGGTTGGGAGGCACGAAATCCTCAAACATTGCCTGACACAAGTCGGTGAGAACATGACATGTTGCAATATTGTGTTGAACTGGATAAGGTGTTCTGTGATATCTCAAAACAGGTCCAGGCAGCAGCTCCAGAGCCAGCTGAGACGGCCCTGCACAGCATCCGGCCAGGAGATTTCGTGCTGATAAAGGATCTGAGACGAAAGCATTGGAAGAGAGAGAGAGAGAGGCGCGGGCACGATCGACTACTTCTACTACAGTAGCATACACCGTAGGCACCGCATCAGCTACCAGTCTCACTCGGGTTTTAAATCCCATTTTATAACTCATGAGATCTCCAACCGCGTAGTCCTTCTCAGTGAAACGGCCACTGCAAATGACCGAAGTCTTGGACACCGAAAGCAGCACTGAAGTCAGCGCGTTTGGTCCGAACAAAGTTGACCCAGGCACGGAACACAGTGGACTCTGTGACCGGTTTTAACGGTGTTTTTGCACCCACCACAAACGCAGTAATTCACCATCGTGAAAATACACCTGCGTATACTAACTACCTAACTTACATAACTAACTAACTAAATAAATAAATGTCCTAATCACTAATTCTCTCGCTCTATCACTCGTACAATTATCAACACAGCTCAGCGACCTGGGGAGACGTCTCCCTCGTATGACGTCAAGCGATTCGTTTGGGGGGAGGAGCAGTTTTAAGTGAGTGAACTTTTTCATCTTATATTCTGCCTTTAGGTATCGAAAAACATACAAAACAATACATCAACTTGTCAAACCTGTATTTCCCCTCACTATTTTGTGTTAATCATAATTACAAATTTAACCTGACATACACACTTTAACTACTTTAACAAAGCTTCAAAAACACAGGAAAAACAGGACCTTTAAATAATTTGCGGGCATCAGGGAGCCGGTATCAATATGCGGGAGACTCCCAGAACTTCCAAGACACTTGGGTCTGAAATACTTCCACACCGCTGACATGGCTATTCTGTAAGTTAGCTAAACTCTCATAATCATGCGACTATAATTGGCTACCACTGTTATCACGTGACAGGCTGCACCGCTTAACTGGATGTCGCAGCAAGGGAAATGCTAATATTCAAGGCGATGGTTTAAGCTCGATTTTCTCATGGTTTGTGTTGGATAGATATCGGATCATGTTTTTTTCTCCCCTCAGATCTCCAATCTAGGGTTTCTGGGCCAGTATCGGCATGATACCGATGAAGTGGATCGGATCGGGACATCCCTGGCTATTTGACACCAATAAAACAATTTAATGTGCCAATTTACAGAAGATCCCGGGCATCACCATAATGAATGAGCTGAAAACAGGAACTTTCAGAGACAAAGAGGCTTTTCAGCAGCAGTTAAACATGATGACTCTGTACTTTTTAAATGCAGATTGGATAAAAACACAGTGATCACAGTTCACACCTGCAGTGAAGCCCCTCCCACAACAATTCACCAATAAATACTGGGAATATTCCCATCATCCTACAAGAGAAGGACAAACTCCAGGAGTAGCAGCTGAAATCTGTGTGACTGTTAAAGATGGAGTTTATTAAAGAGGAGATTGAAGACATGAGGGATCCAGAACCATCCAGAATAAAACATGAAGATACTGAGGAACAAATAGGTTGGTGTCCATTCTTGATTCTTCATTGTTGACTGCTTTGGTAGATGTGAATTAATAACCAGTATATGGATGATAAATGATGGAGATATACATCTGAATGATCATACATAGCAGATGTCAAACACATTTTAACTATATTAACAAGTGAGTGACAGAACAAAACGTGGAAGATCTGGTACTTGATCTCTGTTGCTTTCTGCTATTAATTAAGTGATGGAGAAAAATTATGTCAAGTTGGAAGAATGTTTGTAACCAATTAATTAATGTAATTTGTTTCTTACTATGGTAGTCAATGGGTGGTGAGATCTGCTTGGTTACAAACATTTTTCCAAATATCTTCCTTTGTGTTCAGCAGAACAAACTAAATCATACAGACTTGAGGGTGAGTAAATGATGACAGACTTTTTATTTTCAGGTGAACTATCTCTTTAAATCAGGATTTACTTGAACTGATTCTAACTGTATTTCTGTGTATTTTAGACCAGGTGAGAGTGAAAGAGCAAAGACAAGAACTGAATGAAGAGGAGGAACATCGTAACTTTACAATTCAAAGAACAAAAGCAAAAAAGCTGCACACCTGCACTCAGTGTGGAAAGAGTTTCTCACATAAAGGAAACCTTAACAAACACATGAGAATTCACACTGGAGAGAAACCGTATACATGCACTCAGTGTGAGAAGAGTTTTACATCTTCATCCACACTCAAGTATCATCTGCGCATTCACTCTGGAGAAAAGACATTTAGCTGTGATCAGTGTGGTAAAGGTTTTATTTCGTCATCAAATCTAAAAACGCACCTGAAAGTTCATTCAGACGAGAAGCCTTATGTGTGTTCTCTCTGTGGAAAGAGTTTTTCACGGCTGGACAGTTTTAAACAGCACCAGAAAACACACAATGAAGTGAGAGATTATATGTGCTTTGACTGTGGGAAGAGCTTTACTAGAGAGGATCATCTGAAACTGCACCAAAGAACTCATACTGGAGAAAAACCTTACAAGTGCTCATATTGTGACAAGAGTTTTATTCAGTCTGCACATCTGAAAACACACGAGCGAGTTCATACTGGAGAGAAGCCGTATCACTGTACTCGGTGTGGGAAGAGTTTCACTCATTCTGGATCTCTGAAAACACACAAGCGAGTTCATACTGGAGAGAAGCCGTATCACTGTACTCAGTGTGAGAAGAGTTTCACCCAATCAGGTGGTCTAGTGAATCATATTAGAAAGCATTGTTCTGTGTCACAGCGAGCAAATGTTTTATGAGATTCACATTAAGTAAATTTGTAGTTAGTTAACTAATAAACTAATGTTTCTGTGAATGCCACACGATTTTTTTTATTTATTTTTTCAAAATTATTGAATTATTAGATTGAACGCTTACTCAAAGAAATATCACAATTAAAAGAGGCTGGAAACAAATGTAGGAAAAAATGTAAGAAAAAAATAGAACAATCAGTTATTTTTCAATATATGAAGCAATTTCTTCAATTTTAGTTTTTTTTTTTTTAAAGCTTTTGTTACATAAAACGTGTGTTATGTGACATTTTTATTTTATTTTTTGTAACTTCCTTAATTGTCATTTAGCTGTCACTTTCATTTCAATGTATACATGACAGATTTTTTTTATGTCATTTATTTCTAAATTCAGAAATGTATATGAAAGAATGTTATGACAAATTGTCATCCATAAACTCGGTATAATAAATGTTCTAAAACTTTTCTATAATTCGATCCACTGCTCGGTCTGAATGAAAATGCGAATTATAAATACTGAGGTCCCAAATCTGAGCTTGCTAAAGTTTCACAGATCTACATATGTGCATTTTAAGATATTGGAAGGCCAAACAATTCACCTTTGGCTAAGCCCCGCCCCCCTTAGTTACTGTTGCTACCTCCGACAACTTCATCTGGGCTCTGGTTTGGTATCAACATGGCTTATGCTGTGACGGCTCTTCCTGCTGAAATTTTATCAAACTTTTATAAAGCAGCAAATAAAGTGTCCGATAGAAGTAGGCAAAAGTGTCTGCAGTGTGCGTTCGATGGCTATATTCAAGACATACCAGTGAAACGCAAGCAGCAACAAGGCATCCAAATACAGGCAAAAGCATAACGGTCACAGTCAAAAAATGAACCACCGCATATCCTAATGGAGACGGAGGCTGTGATTAACAATATCAGGAGAAACACTGTCATGCAAAGCTGGGTAGGTCTCTATTCACTTCTGTAATCTTTATTATTTACAAAGCAAACGGACTACGCGAGTATAAAGTTGTATTTATTAGCAGCGTGTGCTAGCGTATCAACAATTAGGGCAGAGAACCGAAATCATGACCTAAACCAGCATAAAACTGTCTAACTAGTATAACTTCACAGTAAGGTTAAAAGCTAAATGTATCTTAGAGCACAAAAGTGTGTTGTTGATCTTGAGGGGTTTCGCTGACTGAGGACGTCCACACAGTTTAATCCAAAGACGACACTTGTCAGTATTTAACTTCGGTTTTGGGAAGGGGAAAAAACGGACACCCCCCTCCAACCTCTCTGGGAAACGCGTATCTGTGTTACAAATGCCCCAGGCACAACGTTTAACCATATTTTTTATAAAACGACGACGTAATAGCCTGCCGAGACCAAAAATATGAGCCTCCTGCGTTGAAGTCAATGGAGCGCCGTGAAAAAGTGTCGGAGGCGGAGCCTCTGTGGGAGCTCGTTCTTGGCTGCGCTGTGATTGGTCAATCTACATTCTAGGGCGTGGCTTAGCCAAAGGTGAATTGCAGGGCTGCCAACTCTCACTCATTGACCGCGAGACTCACGAAATTGACACTTTTCACACACGCTCTCACGCCACACATCCATTTTCTCACGCATAGAAAAGAGGACACCGCAGACAAGACAGAGCAGTTTACTTCTGATATAAAACAAATGATCAGCTCTCAGATTATGTCAATTTTATTACGAAATGCAAACAATAAATGCTGTTTTGTTCAAACGCCTCAGTTCAATCGGCACGTGACCGATCATCTTTTACTCTTATTTAGTAAATAAACCCGAATGAACAATAGGCATGTTGAAAGATATAGTACAATTTAACAAAATGCATATGCCACGGATTAATCAGTGTTTTTCAGCCGCGGTAAGGTCAGTAAAACAGGAAGAGAACAATGTCACATAAATACATTTACCGAAAGCCATTTAATGACCAAAAACGGCAAAAAGAAATTGTTATAGAGAGGAGTGTTTTGTTAAATATGTCCACTAGGCTACATATTATATTTTTACTTATATCATTAAAATATTATAAAGTTGTTATTATAATAAAAAAACGCATTATATTTCATTTAAGTTGTTATTTTTAACCTTTAATAATAATACCAGCTGACAGGGCTCTCTGTATGTTTACAGTATAAGTGAGATTTTTTTTCTTGAGAAAAATGTAAATGTATCTACTGTAGCCTATCTAATAATTATCCAAATTAATCGATATTGAATCAAGATGTCAAGCAATAATAAATACAATAGCCTACCAGTAATTGCAACATATTAATGTGTAGTTTATCTACATCTCGTACTTTATAACCGTTAACTGAAACGTCACTGGAATTCGCGCTCAGCAGCGTCTGTGAACAATAAGCCCCGCCCACTTGGATTTGATTGGTCATCTCAGCCATGTTGACAGTGACGAGCGCTGTTAGACTGAGGAGCTCAGATGAGAAGGACGGTTATCCTGGCGTTGTACAATATCCTTGCAGAACCAAAGTAGAGTTAAGATCTGGCAATTATTTCACGACCTTTATTATACTTCTATTATAAAATGTCGAGGTCCGGACCTTATTGGTGAGTAATACGGCCCTAGAAGAGAAAATATCTTGTGACGTCCGTTTTTTGTCTGTCTTTCTCCGGTTCTGACTGACGCACTGCGCATGCGCTTAATGTTTGTTTGGATTCAGACTGCACGTAATACACATGTAAACTAATATGCGCATTGAATCGCAAAGTTTATGGTTCATATAAACAGAGCTTTCAGAATTTAAAATCGGATTGGATTCAATTACAAAAATGAGTGCATATATCCAATAGGTGGCAGTAATACACTAAAAAGGTTTCTAGTTTGCCATGTAAATCCAAGAGAACAAACAGAGGATGCGCAGAAGAGGGACACGAGCGCTGAAAGTTTAAAGACCAGTATACTATTTGTTAATTTTATTCCAAGATGCTTTAACGACCGTGTAACCTGAATGAAGGACAGTTGTGGAGTATTTTCGCTGGATGCTGGATATTTTCAGTCAGTATGTTGTCGCCAGACGTGAAAGATGATGAACCAGCTTGAGATATGAGGTATGAATGTTAATTAACACATTATGTGCTCAGGTTTAGTGTTAATATGTAAATCTTCTTAGTTTCTAATGTAAGAATGTATGTTAACATTGATTAACAATATTAATAATGGTACATAATGTAGATCTAAGGCTAGTGCTTTAATCTAGAGGTCAATTTAGTCTTTAATTTGATTAGTAGCCTATATAGCCTATACACACACACACACACAAGATAAATAAATAGTTGCATGTATACACTGAATGAATATATATTTATGCATAATTTATATTATATATAAATAAGAAAAAATATGTTTTATTGTCCAGAGGCCACAAATAAAGTACAAAAAAGTGCAAGAGTGCAAAACGTTTTCGGGTTCAACCCTTCATCAGTGTCATGTGTTATCAAGTGTAGGCTACACGGCGGTCATTTAAACACTAATTACCGCAATCCGGCATGTAACATGTACCGGAATCTGATTTTATCCCATACACAAATATTTACATCAATAGTCTACATCAGGGGTTCCTAACCTTTATTGTGCCAGGGACCAGCATATTCATAAAAACATTTCCAGGGACCAGTTGTCAATTTTAATAACTCAATTTTAAGATGCATCGTTTTGAAACATAGCACTGTGTAAAGCAGTAACAGACTATCATTTATTTGCATGTAATGAACTAGGTGGCACCTAAGGCTAATTGTATGAATATAGCAATCTTTTTCAACTTTAAGTTCACAAAATGTTTCCCTTTTCTCCCATTCAATTAGGCCCATTTCAAAAGCAACTCCCACAGCACTCACTCACTAACACCGTGTCCTAACCAGACGCGATGTGATAAGATCCAGCGACAAATAATTTGTCTGTCCAAACCATAATTTATTTTTTGTTTTGAAAGATTGTTTATATTTCTTGTATGTATCGACTTCTTCTGTTTGTTAATAGTGCAACAAATACATAAATTTGTCTGTCCACTCTACAAATCAATCAAACCCCAGAGCCAATCAGAACACAGCACCAGAGAGTAATCTTGACGGGAATCGCAAGAAAATTGATAAGTAGCTAGTAGTAGGGATGGGACGATTACCGGTTTCACGATAAACCACGATAAAATGTACTGACGGTTAGTATTATCGTTTAAAATTTAATTATCATTAAAACCGTGTTTGATTATCGCGATTTTAATAGCTCACTGTAAATCCTGTCCAGCCAGCAACAGCCTGAAACGGGTCGCAGCGCGCAATGTTGGATTTGTTAAATTCGAGAAGGAATGGCGGATGGCAGTGACCATTCTCGGGAGATTTTTCAGCCTTTTAAGAGGAACAAATCAGAGGTGTGGTCATATTTTGGCTTTTACAAAAGTCCTGAGGGAAACTTAATGGAGGATGGCCACCCTGTCTGCAGAACAAAAAGTCGCTGCAACAGAAACACTTTAAATCTGCCGAGTCGTCTTGTGTGACCAGCACCCACTGTTGTATAGCAAACGCAAGGCAAGTTAACTTTGACCTCATTACCAAAACTACGTCTGGGAAATAATTGGGGACAAAATGTTGTTTTGAGATGAAATATTTTATCTCACTCACTTGAAATAAACGTGAAGCTTCCGCGAAGAAAAGTTTGCAGCAGGTACGGCTTTGAGCCAAAGACGAACGAACAAGTTCAAACAAGACTATTATTAAGAGTGACATTTAAGAGATAATAATAGATTCATTGTACAATTATTAGTTACACCGATTTTTTTTTTACCACGTAATGACATATTGAATTGAGATTAATGTTTTAAATCTTAACTGTTTATAAATCCATTTTGTACAGCGTACAAAACAATCGTCCAGACAAGATCACAACAATATTATCAAACTCTGTAAACAATAAATCAACTCTGATTTAATTTTTAATACAATCAAAAATGGAGACGCAAGACGGCAAGTTGTATTTGAATGAAACGAGAGAGCGCGTCCATTGTGAATGTGATTCATGGATGTGCGCTGTGTTATAATGCGTTGCTATTGACGACGGTCATTATAATGAAGGAAATGCCACAGAATAGAATCTTGCTTTAAAAAAGTGCTTGTTTTATTTGTTGTTTGTTGATTTTCTAATATAAAACTTGTTGAAATGTTTTCAGTGCATCAGTTCTTTTTGAACACTTTCATCTCGTTTTAACAAAACCGTGATAATATTGATAATCATGATAATTTTGGTCACTATAATCGTGATATGAAATTTTCATACCGTCCCATCCCTAGCTAGTAGCTACATAAACAAATTCACAAATATTACACCACACAGTATTCAAATACATAGGCTACTGATTTACTAAAACAATCTTTGTCAAATAACTTGTTTGTTCACAGTTTGAACGTTCTTGTTTCCATTTGTTTAATTTCAAGATCTGAGGTAAATGATCCATTGTTGCTTTTACAGCTACAAATTATATTAAAAGTCACATTACATGCTTTTAACATTAAATAAAGCACATAAACAGTGCCTGAGATTATCATTCCCACACTTTGTGATTGTTGTTCCAGTGCGACGTCACAGAAAAATAGAAACAGTTTCTAAAATAGAATCGTCGCGTGTGGTTAGGACAAAAACTGATCAACATGGAAAATACGCATTTTATCGCGTGTTGCGTTGTGTGTAGTTAGGACACGGATTGTTTTGACGGCTTCATTGCAGAGTATTTCACCACAAACAACACAATGGATTTGGCGCCACAGAATCGCCTGTTGACGTAAATCCATATCTTATATATGAGGCATTGTATTACGATTGAAGCTTGACCTGCTTTTCCTTTTCGAGTTGGTCATCGCCCTTTCTTTTACACAAACAGTCCGCAATTAAATGGGCCATGGAAGTTTGCTGGGACCCGATCATCTCCCCACATAGTTCTCTGCCACTTCACGTGCTCCGCGCTTTAAAATCCGGTCAGATACCATATGTCCAGAACCAATGAGACGCTAAGCAATCGCAATTCGCTCAAAAAAATATATATAAAAATATATATAAAAATAAAAATTTTATATATATATAAAAATCTGGTAATATTTCAAGGCCTGGTACAAACGGGTTCACGGACCGGCACCGGTCCGGGGACCGGGGGTTGGGAATCGCTGGTCTACATGATTATATACATATCACAAAAAATCCTCTATTCAAAACATTTTTATTGAAACAAAAATGTTGTTTAATCTGACCATCAATATGAACATAAATACTCATTCCCATCATTGAATATCACAAAATATTATTCTCATCATCCCTACACGACGTCACACGATTAGACATTGCAATGCATAATGAAACAACATTTATAGAAATAGAAAACAATTGAGAGTATATTCCTCATTCATGTCCAAAGGATATCGACATTTTAGGTAAAAAATCCATGTACATTCCCTCTGCAAAAGTCTCGCTCCAAATTACCACCCCTACGCGACTGTGTTATATGTTATAACAACTAAATTTATTTTATATGAAATTTAATTCCGAGATCGAATGGGACATCTCATTAAAATGACGCGCAATGGAGATTTTTGGTCTTTCCTTCTGATAGCGCTCATATGTTCAATGATACGTGTCTAGCCTACATTGGTAGAAGTGCATACCAAATTGTTTGTTCTTATGTACGGTTCGTTATGCTACTGCGAAAGGAAGAACATCTTCTACCGATGTGTCTACATGCCGCGCACTTAAAGGGATAGTTCACTTTGAAATAAAATTTTGGTATGTTTTAGCTTACCTGAAGTGCATCCAAGATGTAGGTGTCTTTGTCTCCGCAGTAGTTTCAATTTTGATATTTTTAGGTCAAACCGTTCTTGTCTGTCAGTCATATAATGCAGGTCTATAGGTACTGTCTCCAAAAGCATGCAGAGATGTCTCTAATAGCATGCAGAGAAAAGTCCAAATAAAAAAAATGTCCCATCGTAAGTGCACATTAATGGCCTTAGACACGAAACAAGCGGTTTGTGTGATAAAACGAACAGTATTTATATAGTTTTTATCTCTTTTACACAACCACGTCCATCTGATCTGTTTACTTAGTCTGCGCAAGCGCCGTAGAGCGCCGGAATGCTCCGGAAGTGGTCTCCCGGATGAGTTCGCGCGAGCTTATGTAAATGTATTTTTTTTACATCGGTTTAAACATCCCGGATAAGCGCAAACTAGTATCATTTCTATTAGCCATCCTACCTACAATCTCTGTTCTGTGCATAGGTTCTGGTGTAAACAATGAGTGACGTACACGCGCGAGAGATCACTTCCGGAGCCTTGCTCATTAGATTTTGAACAACAATTGGTGATAATGTATAAGCGCTTTGTTCTTAGGGGTTATCTGAAAAAAAATGGCTGGATATCGCTTTGGAGAAAGTACAAGAATTGTCCTATATATCGGACAAACAAAAGAAGTCCCACTCTGTAGTTTGTACCACTACTTATTCTGCACACAGTCAAGCGATCAAGAATGTGATTAAAAAACATTGGTATAAACTTTATTTTTCTCATTACATCATTCTAACAACTTAATGTTTTAATATGTTTCAGACCAGATGAAAGAGAAACAGCAAAGACAAGAACTGAAGTGAAATTTCAAAGGTGATGATGCTGTAGTTTGTTTCAGCCTCTTGATACCAATACAATGAGCTTAATGTGCCAATTTACAGAAGATATCAGACATCTTTTCAGCTGCTCAGTTAAACATGATACACTTTTTAAATACAGATTGGATAAAAACACAGTGATCACAGTTCACAGAATATTCCCATCATCCTACAAGAGAAGGACAAACTCCAGGAGTAGCAGCTGAAATCTGTGTGACTGTTAAAGATGGAGTTTATTAAAGAGGAGATTGAAGACATGAGTGATCCAGAACCATCCAGAATAAAACATGAAGATACTGAGGAACAAATAGGTTGGTGTCCATTCTTGATTCTTCATTGTTGACTGCTTTGGTAGATGTGAATTAATAAGCAGTATGTGGATGATAAATGATAGAGAAATACATCTGAATGAACATAACCTTGTATCAGTTGTAAAACATATTCTAACTACACTGAACAAAATTATAAACGCAACACTTTTTTTTTTGCCCCCATTTTTCATGAGCTGAACTCAAAGACCTAAGACTTTGGGCCCTATCTTGCACCCAGCGCAATTGACTTTGTACACTGACGCATTTATCATTCCTATTTTGCACAGCGGACTTTTCCCTCCGCTTTTCCGCACGTCAGTAAATTAGGTAATGAACTTGCGCTCGGGGGGAGGTTCAGCGAAAAGAGGAGGCGTGTTCCAGCGCAAAAGTTCCCTGGTGCTATTTTCCAGTTTTAGAAAGCAATTCCGCCACTGACCAGGAAAAACCCAGTCTAAAGACAGTGGTGCGTTGCGCGTTAGTGATATGGTATTTTAAGGGCGCGTGCTTGGCCATAATGTAGCGTGTTAACACGCATCCACTTTGATTCTCTAATATAAACAGACGCAGCAGTTTTCATTTTTGCCAATCATACATTATTACAAGGAAAAATATTTACATAAAAGGAAAAATATTAACACACGAGGGTAATCGTAGTTGTGTCCGTGAAGATGTGAAAAAAATCAATCTAGATAAAAAAATCTAGATTAGGCTACACATTTACCCAAATTATACGCCTGTTTAACCGAAGCTAATTTGGGTGGGTTTCTCCCATCATCCCCAATGTCACTTCTCTGTGTTTTACGGCCCTGACGAGAACGTCGGTCTCCTTGGCTGTGAACCGCTCCTGGCGTGCGCCGGCAAATCCGCCGTTATAATAGCAATCCGCGTTGGAACAAGCGCACCTGCTCTTAAAGGGAATGTGAGAGGACGCTCTGATTGGTTTATTTCACGTTACGCCCAAACCACACCTATGAATAATGAAGCTACTTCAGACCAACCCCTTTTAGATTTGCGCCGGGCCCAAGAGGCATTTATCGCGCTGGGCTCAAGAGGCATTTATCCCGCCGGGAAAATAGCAACAGCGCCCAAGACCCGCCCACAAAGTTACTTGTGCTTTGGGCTTTGACACTTGCGTTTCAGATCGTTAAAATAGGGCCCTTTGTCTATGTACACAAACGGCCTATTTCTCTCAAATATTGTTCACAAATCTGTCTAAATCTGTATTAGTGAGCACTTCTCCTTTGCCGAGATAATCCATCCACCTCACAGGTGTGGCATATCAAGATGCTGATTAGACAGCATGATTATTGCACAGGTGTGCCTTAGGCTGGCCACAATAAAAGGCCACACAATGCCACAGATGTCGCAAGTTTTGAGGGAGCATGCAATTGGCATGCTGATTGCAGGAATGTCCACCAGAGCTGTTGCCCGTAAATTAAATGTTCATTTCTCTACCATAAACCGTTTCCAAAGGCGTTTCAGAGAATATGGCAGTACATCCAACCGGCCTCACAATCGCATACAACGTGTAACCACACCAGCGCAGGACCTCGATGGCGTCTGGCACTTTGGAAAGGTGTTCTCTTCACGGATGAATCCCGGTTTTCACTGTACAGGGCAGATGGCAGACAGCGTGTATGGCTTCGTGTGGGTGAGCGGTTTGCTGATGTCAACGTTGTGGATCGAATGGCCCATGGTGACGGTGGGGTTATGGTATGGGCAGGGGTATGTTATGGACATACCACAGGCCACAATCAACAACCTGATCAACTCTATGCGGAGGAGATCTGTTGCACTGCGTGAGGCAAATGGTGGTCACACCAGATACTGGCTTGTTTTCGCCCAATTCAGTAAAACTGCACATTTTAGAGTGGCCTTTTATTGTGGCCAGCCTAAGGCACACCTGTGCAATAATCATGCTGTCTAATCAGCATCTTGATATGTCACACCTGTGAGGTGGATGGATTATCTCAGCAAAGGAGAAGTGCTCACTAATACAGATTTAGACAGATTTGTGAACAATATTTGAGAGAAATAGGCCTTTTATGTTTGAGTTCAGCTCATGAAAAATGGGGGCAAAAACAAAAGTGTTACGTTTATTATTTTGTTTAGTGTATTAACAAATGACTAGCCACATGGAAGATCTGAAACCTGATCTCTGTTGCTTTCTGCTATTAAATAAGGGGTTCACTTGAACTGATTTTAACTGTATTTCTGTGTATTTTAGACCAGGTGAGAGTGAAAGAGCAAAGACAAGAACTGAATGAAGAGGAGGAGGAACCTCATTTCTTTAAAACTCAAAGAGCAAAAGCTAAAAATCTGCACACCTGCACTCAGTGTGGAAAGAGTTTCAGACAAAAAGGAAACCTCAAAACACACTTAATAATTCACAATGATGAGAAACAGTATATATGCCCTCAATGTGGAAAGAGTTTCAGACAAAAAGGAAACCTTAAGACACACTTAAGAATTCATACTGGAGAGAAACCATATACATGCACTCAGTGTGAAAAGAGTTTTACACAAAAAGGAGACCTTAATATACACATGAGAAGTCACACTGGAGAGAGACCGTATACATGCACTCAATGTGGAAAGAGTTTCACACAAAAAGGAGACCTTAATATACACATGAGAATTCACACTGGAGAGAAACCATATACATGCACTCAGTGTGGAAGGAGTTTCACATATTTATCTGATCTCAGAATTCATCTACGCATTCACTCTGGAGAAAAACCATTTATCTGTGATCAATGTGGAAAAGTGTTTATTTCATCATCACATCTAAATAAACACCTGCATGTTCATTTAGATGAGAGGCCTCACTTGTGTTCTCTATGTGGAAAGAGTTTTTCCAGGCTGGAAGGATTAAAACAGCACCAGAAAAGACATAATAAAGTGAGAGATCATGTATGTTGTGAATGTGGGAAGGGATTTTCTACATCTAGTCATCTAAAACAGCATCAAAGAATTCATACTGGAGAAAGACCTTACAAGTGCTCATATTGTGACCAGAGTTTCACTCAGTCTGGACACTTGAAATCACACGAGCGAGTTCATACTGGAGAAAAGCCGTACTGTACTTAAAGTGAGAAGAGTTTTGCCCAATCAAAGAATCTTGTGACTCATATTAAAGAGGTGGTATAATGCCCTTTTCACAAGATGTAAAATAAATCTCTTATCTCCCCAGAGTGTGTATGTGAAGTTTTAGCTCAAAATACCCTGCAGATATTTTTATATAGCATGTTAAAGTGGTCACTTTTCAAGGGGGAGCAAAAACGCACCGTTTTTGTGTCTGTCGCTTTAAATGCAAATGAGCTGCTGCAGAGGGCGGAGTTTCAAGAGCTCGTGTGTTAGCAGCTCCGATTACTTAACGCTGACATGCACTAAAATGTCTGAAACTGTTGTGCCTTTTATGTTTAAACCAGAGTCAGACAAAGATGGAGATACTCAAGAAGAAGTGGCAACATGTAGAATGCAACAGGACGTCTCTGAATGGTTATTTGATGCATTTATGTTGCTGATGTGGAGTTAACTATCTTTAATTAGCATATTCTGTCATGATAATCTATAAAATTGCTCGTATAGGAACTGTTGTAAGATGCACACAGTGACTTTCTATTGCATGTGAAAAGACAGATGCTACAGTTTGAGCTGACTCACAAATGTGCTCGACTACAACAACTCTTCCTCTTCTCAACATGGACTGCGTGTTCCGGGGGCGGGGCTTATGTAAATTTTAGGGTTGGTGATGTCAATAACCCGTGAGGAATGTCGTGTAGTCCCTACCAGCCGTTTGTTGTAGTCCTTAAAATGATTTCTTTAAAAGCAAATATTTTCCTTTGCCTTGAACTTTAAGCATTGTAAATTTGCAGATGTTGTTTATGATCAAAAAGCAACATTACACACTAACTAAAGTTAGAAAAGTGAAATCATAACCAACCACCCCTTTAAAAAGCATTGTTCTGTGTCACAACAACAAGCAAATGTTTTCTTCAGATCCAAAACGTCCAAGTAAATCATGTGAGATTCACATAAAGTAAATGTGTTGTTAATTAACCAATACATTATTAAATGTTTTAAATGTTGGAGAAAAAGAAAATGATTGAATTATTCTTTGATTGAACGCTTACTTAAAGAAATATTGAAATGAAAAGAGACGGGAAACAAATGTAAGAGAAAAAAAAATCAGTCATTTGTCAACATATGAAGCAATTCTTTCAATTAAGTTTTTTTATTTAATATGGAGTTTTTTTACTTTTGTTTGTTACATAAAATCAACCATTGTTATTTCATAAACAGATGTATTAAAAAGTCTACACATTTCTGTGCAATATAAAAGTATTTTATATGTGTCTTTATGTTCTGTACAATAACAACAAATAAATGTACGTTTTCACTGACAATGTGTGTTTTTGTGAGCAAAAGTTATCTACAAATCCAATCAGATAAAGCAAATGCATGGTAAAATAAACCTGTGTTCTTTGACGTTAGTGTTGTGGATTATTATTATTATTTTTTACTGATTTGTCATTTATTCGTCACATTCATTTCAATACATATGTATATAAAAAAAAATCATATAAATAATTTATAAAGTCGTACACCACGTACGACTTTGACGTACACCGCATTGCCATCCTAGATTCTGAAATGAAACAGAACAATATATTGGAATGAGAAATATGTTTTTCAGCAGCTCGGTTAAACATGCTGTTATTTCACTATTTTGTTGTTTATTATATACAAACAGATATTTTACATTGATACAGGACCATGTGTGTTTTGTAAAGCCTATACAAGAGGGGAGCCGATGAGCACCTCGCCCCTTTTCTGCTCAGACATGGAAAACTTCCTACAACGATTGTTGTGGAAAAATCTTCTCTTTGTGAACACAATCCAATAATGCCGTACTATAAACACAGAACGACGATCGTGACCCTGAAGGTAGCAAGGCTAAGATAGGGCGAAGTAGAGCCCTGCACGGGCCTCAAATCTAGGCCCTAGCCCGGCCCTGGCCCGAGACGCTCAGGCCCTAGCCCGGCCCGTGTCCGACAGCTCATCATAATTATCAGCCCGAGTCCGACCCGAGCCCGTTTTTTTTTTTTTTTTTTTTAAATATAGGCATGTAGCCTGGCCTAGGGCAAACTAACTATTTGCAGCCATTAAAATAGTTCCGTTTTGTTAGTTATGTTTCTTATCATTTCTTTATTAAGTTAATTTAGACAAATGTTCGGTTTCTTTTTGTTTTTTTATTGACGACCAAGCAGCCGACAGCGAGTTAAACATGTTTGATCCATTTAGCCTCTCAAATCAACACTTTACTTGGCTACAATAAAATCCATAAAACACCTTAAGCATATCACACATAGACAGTTATAGTTTAAACGTTTATTATATTTTTTAAAAGCTGAGGCAAACTGCTCTGCTGCTCACAGTCGCAACAGCGCTCGCAAACGAAATGAGCTATAGCCTACAATCTAAACAAATCAAATAAATGGCATTAAATTAAAAACAAACATGCACATTATCTTACCTCAAAAATCAAGTCTTCACTACAGAACATGGCCATTCTTATTTCCAATAGTTTCCAACAGACTGATGAAAATAAAGTAGTTTTCAAACGAAAGCCAACAAGACAGCGGACAGCCCCTAACATGGCTAAGAACAGTTACAGAGCATCGTGAAGAAAAATCACAGCATCCACAGTGGAAGGTTTTAATCCAGTCAGCCCGAACTATCTTGAACTATTCCAGCTGCGCTGAAGTCACGCTCGCTATACTTCTGCTGCTGGCGGGGACACTAAAAACAGCGAGCTGGTCGCGCAAATCTTGGGTCGCGCCGCCGGGAAACCTGTGTGCGTGCGTGTGTGTGTGCACGAGCGCGAGCAGACTGTCATGTGTCAGTCATATGTCAGTGTGATAGGTGTAAAACGTCTTTCTATGTTTGTTTTTCCATCGTCAACTTCTCATATTTAATTTTAATACATGTCTAAAATAGGCTATAAAAAGAAGGATAAGCCTAAAACAGGCCCGAGGCCCGGCCCGCGTGTGAACTATGACGTGAAAATTGGCCCGAAGCCCGGCCCTAGGGGCGTAAATAAGTCGGGGCCCGTCGGGCTCGGGCTGAAATGCAGGGCTCTAGGGCGAAGGCATTCCTCCGAGACTAAGGGGCTCAGACCATGAGGTCGGAGCTTTGAGGGACATTGTTCTGAGCGGGCTTAACTCGCATAGAGTTAAAGGCCAAGCTAAACAGACAGGACCCGTGCTTGCAGAGCAGGGACGTCTGTGCACATATGTCGCCAATGGATACTCCACTGGACCCTGCCCAGGAGGAGGCCATGCCTCTGGTGGAGTGGGCCCTGACTCCCATGAGGCACTGGAGGCCCATAAAAGCGTAAACTAGCGTAATTGCATCCACTCCCTATAATCTCTGCTTTGCGACCGGATGCCTTTTGGTGTGTCCTCCAAAGCACACGAAAAAGCTGCTCCGATGGCCTGAACTGGGCAGAGCACTCAATATATATACCCAAACCGGGCTGGGTAAGTGCAACTCTTGCTCATCCTCAGAAATGGGAAGAGCAGAGAGAATAAATTACCTCTGCTCTGAACGGAGTGGAGAGCATCTTAGGCACATAACCAGTATTGGTTTGAGGACAAATTTACAGGTGTTGGGCTGAAACTTAAGGCAAGACACGTTCACAGAGAGCTCGTGCAAGTCACCCACTCGTTTGACTGATGCTAGGGCTAGCAGAAGGGCAGACTTCAGCAAAAGGGTTGCAGCTTGGCCGACTGAAGCAGCTCGAAAGGCAGGCCCCTGAGGGCCTTAAGGACTGTAGACAGGTCCTATGTTGGAATAATAACGGGGTGAGGCAGGGTTCAGTCTTCTTGTCCCCGTCAAGAAACGAATCACTAAGTAAGCTTTATTATGGGTTCTTCCGGAAAATGTTAAACTTACAGCTTTAGAGATGCATAATATTGCACTTTGCACACTGTTGGCTAGACGACTTATACTAATTAATTGGAAGCTGCCATGTCCTCCAACCAGTAGGTTTGTGTTTGTAGGGGGTGAAGCAGGTTCAGTCTTCTGGTCCCCTTCAAGAAACAAATTACTAAATCGTTCCGGTCTATAGACTGCTATGCTATGCTGTGGCCGCCACATAAACTTTGAGCGTGAAAGGGGTGCACCCCTTGTACAGAAGCTCCTGCAAAAAAGACAGCACCAGTGAAACATCACAGGACGCTGGGTCTTCATTCCAGACTGTGCACCAGTCAGAGAAGAAATACCGTTTAAGGTCTTAGAGGCATCTTGTAGACGGGACTCTAGCCTCAGCCTCAGAAATAGTGCTTAATACTCTAATACCTCCCCGCAGGCTCGTAGGTTCCAGTTGTGGGGCCAGACATGGAGGGCCCACAGCTCGGGTTGGGGGTGCCAAATCGTGCCCTTCGCCTGGGAAAGGAGGTCCTTTCTCAGGGGAATTGGCCAGGGACCTGCTGCTAGCAGTGCCATCAACTTGGGGAGCCATGACTGGTTCCACCAGTCTACGCGTCTGTCTGGTTACCAGCATGTGTTGATTTATTAACTCAACAGGTGACAGAGCCTCTCGGAAGGCATGTCCTCGCGGCATAATACATCTATAGTGGTGGGAGGGTGGACACCCTGGAAGCTGATCAGTGGCGGCGCCGGCAGTTCAGGAAGCCAGGGAGGCCTTGATCAGGGATCTTGGCTTGACCACTTTGGCCGAGAACATATAGTACTGCCACCCCTTCCCCCAATATATATATTTTTAAAGGAGTTATGGAATTTTGAATGGGAGCGGACTCTGGTCTGGGGCTGGAGCCATCACTGGAACGGAGTCAGGAATTTCTCTCACTGGAACAGACTCTGTAGCTGCTGGTTTCCTCCTCGCTCCTGCCTTTAAATGTCTGCCTTTACATTCACATGAACTTTAATGACATCTCATTCTTAATCTGTAGAGTTTAATATGGAGTTGACCCACCCTTATTGCTATAACAGCTTCAACTCTTCTGGAAAGGCTTTCCACAAGTTTTAGGAGTGTGTTTATGAGAATTTTTTTACCATTCTTCTAGAAGTGCATTTGTGAGGTCAGGCACTGATGTTGGACGAGAAGGCCTGGCTCGCAGTCTCCACTCTAATTCATCCCAAAGGTGTTCAATCAGGTTGAGGTCAGGATTCTGTGCAGGCCATTCAAGTTCAGTAAAGTTCTTGCTTTGTGCACTGGTGCGCAGTCTTGTAGGAACAGGAAGGGGCCATCCCCAAACTGTTCCCACAAAGTTGGTAGCATGAAATTTTCCAAAATGTCTTGGTATACTGAAGCATTAAGAGTTAATTTCACTGGAACTAAGGGGCCAATCCCAACCCCTAAAAAACAGACCACTCACCATAATCCCCTCTTCACCAAACTTTACACTTTGCACAATAGAGTCAGGCAAGTACCGTTCTCCTGGCAACCATCAAACCCACACTAGTCCATTGGATTTCCAGACAGAGAAGCGTGACTCGTCACTCCAGAGAACACGTCTCCACTGCTCGGAGATATACGTCCAGTGGCGGCGTGCATTACACCACTGCATCCGACGCTTTGCATTGCACTTAGGCTGATATAAGGCTTGGATGCAGCTGCTCGGTCATGGAAACCCATTCCATGAAGCTCTACGCACTGTTCTTGAGCTAATCTGAAGGCCACACAAAGTTTAGAGGTCTGTAGTTATTGACTCTGCAGAAAGTTGGCTACTTTTGCACACTGTGCGCTGACCCCGCTCTGTGATTTTACATGGCCTAGCACTTCGTGGTTGAGTTGCTGTTGGAATATGTAATAGTGAGGAAATTTTACGAATAAACTTATGGCACAGGCAACCTATCACGGTACCACATTTGAATTCACTGAGCTCCTGAGAGTGACCCATTCTTTCACAAATGTTTGTAGAAGCAGTCTGCATGCGTATGTGCTTGATTTTATTAAACTGTGGCCATGGAAGGGATTGGAACACCTGAATTCAATGATTTGGAGGGTGACACAATACTTTTGGCAACATAGTGTATATACCCACACACACAAAGATTAATTGGCTAATTTCAGATGTGTCAGCCTTATTCGTCTTTTGGTGAATTTCTTAGTTTTTAAGCTTTAAGCTTTCTTAGTTTTATTGTGGAATAATATGAATATAACTGAACAAATCTCTCTTTTTTCCCAGTTTCCCCGATTTAATTTCTATCCTTTCTTTATTTGACAATTCTAGTAACATCTTGTCTGAACGCTTCATGACTATCCATGACTTCCCTATTCATTTTAAATAATACAATATGTGGTTAAAGCTATTCAGGTCTTGTGCAACTGGTTAAGAGACACATATTATAACCAAAAAGACACGAAAGAATCGGCTTTGTTATTAGATGGCATTCGCATTTATGTTAAGAAATCTAATAATAAACATATCCGCCAGGTGAACAAAAAGACCTAATTTGCCCTAGAGGCAACAAGTTTTTGCCCCCAACAAGACCAAATAAGTCCGCTTTAAAATACTACATAAGATATACACTCACTGTTAATGCAACGGTGTCCAAATATATTGATATTTCTAGTACTTGTTTGTTTTGTGGTGACGAGGATGAAACATTGATACACTTATTTTATTCTGGTAAATTGGTATTGGTATCTCGTATTCTCATTTAAATACAACCCCCATTTATGCACACTCTTTTAATTTGAAAGATATTATTTGTTATTGCACTGACTCCAACACATCTAAATAATATATTTGTAACTTTTTTATTTTGTTTGGCAAATTTTTCATCCATAAACAAATGTATGGACTCACTTCCTATACTCTCTCACATTTTTTGGTTAAAGTAGACTCACTGCTTAAATCTTATAGCTTAACTAGCAATACAAAATGTGCTAGATTCCTGAAACTCTATGAACAAATCTTTTGTAATGGCTCTGATGCTGAGGTTTAACCAGCTTTCTGTCATATATAGTTTTTTTGTTTAACAAAAATGATCTATCTCTTGTTAGTATTGTTTCCCTATAAAAATGTATAGGCCTACTTAATATTTTATTTTCTATGTATCCTTTGTCTTTTGTTTTACGTCTTCTACGTTCTCCTGAATGTATTTGTATATTTATCTGTTTCTTAATTAAAAAAAAAAATTAAAATAAAAAAAAGCAGCGTCTGTGAACAATAAGCCCCGCCTACTTGGATTTGATTGGTCATCTCAGCCATGTTGACAGTGACGAGCGCTGTTAGACTGAGGAGCTCAGATGAGACTGACGGTTATCCTGGCGTTGTATAATATCCTTGCAGAACCAAAGTAGAGTTAAGATCTGGCAATTATTTCACGACATTTATTATATACTTCTATTATATACACAAAAATGTCGAGATCCGGACCTCATTGGTGAGTATACGGCCCTAGAAGAGACTGAAATTAGCTAAAAAATTATCTTGTGACGTCAGTTTTTTGTCTGTCTTTCTCCGGTTCTGAACGCGGCGACTGACGCACTGCGCATGCGCTTAATGTTTGTTTGGATTCAGACAATGTAATACACATGTAAACTAGTATGCGCATTGAATCGCAAAGTTTAGGGCTCATATAAACAGAGCTTTCAATTTTACTATTTGTTAAGTTTAATCCAAGATGCTTTAACGACCGTGTAAGAGTTTGAATGAAGGACAGTTGTGGAGCATTTTCGCTGGATATTTCCAGTCAGTATGTTGTTGCCACACGTGATATGACATGAACCGACTTGGGATATGAGGTATTTAACTTCTAATTAACACATTATGTGCTCAGGTTTAGTATTTATGTATAATTAACACGACATCTTCTTAGTTTCTAATGTAAGAATTTATGTTAACATTGATTAACAATATTAATAATGGTCCATAATAAAGAGCTAGGCCTAAATAAGGCTAGTGCTCCAATCTAGAGCTGAATTTAGTCTTTAATTTGATTAGTGTGTACACACACACACAGTATGCTTATATGCATACAGACTGCTGGCTAGTAACTGATTACTGTAATCTGGATAACACATTCAGATTAAAAAAATTAAGTACTTGTTGTGAGTAGAGTTTTCTCAGCGTTTATTATTAAACGCATTCATTATTTGTTGTTATTATTAATAATATACTATATTATTAATAATATACTATATTATTAATATCACCCAGTCAGTCATTTAACCATGTATTACTGTCTCTGGAAGGCTTTTGTCTCTCAAACACACTAAAATGTACAAATTCACGTTCTTTTATTTGTATGCTATGCATTAATTTAAGCAAACATGTTAGGTCAACAATAAAATTAAGTCGATAATAATATTAGATAAATAAAATTAAGTTAAACGTACAATATGTAAGATTTTTGTAATAAAATATCCAAAAATCACTTGCACAGTGCATATTTCCTGCAGTTGTGTAGTCTACTTACAATATCCCAAAAGTTCCTAAAGATTTTATCCCTGGTTTCTGCTCGTAATGCCATGGCGACAGACGTGGACAACTGCGTTACGTCTAGCGGTACACTCGCGCTGTTTTAGTTTCGTTCAAACATTATGGATCCTGGCAAGCAGACTTTGGGACAAAAGGAGAACTAAAATGAGGATCAATATCATCGTGGCGTTTTCGAGATGCCGAGAGCTAGCGTCCGCGACTATAATATTAATATATATTAATAATGTTTACTTAGTGTTTTTATTGAAAAATTATTAAATTTAATTAAAAAACGTTGGGTTGAGACTTTTGGGATAATGAGGCTGGGTTGATTCAACCCAATTTTGGTTGAAAATCGTTCTTAATCTGTAACACAACGCTAGTGGGTTGGGAACGCGGACGTGAAAGAGAGCATGCATTTCACGTTAACAACACAGGCGACACGAGTGAGAGAAGCCGCCATTTTTTCAGCTTCTTCAGGTGGAAGCGAGTGGTTTATGGTAAGTAGGCCTAAAGATAATAAATTAAAGTCCTTATCAATTGTTTTTGCCCAAGGTTTCTTGGAATGCAGTAAAAGCAAGAAAAGAGCTGTATATGGGAATATTCATGGTTTTAACAACCTAACAGCCTCTTTTATTGAACTGAAGATACACTTTTAATATAGTGGGTTTCTTATGTCATGTTTACCAGTTTTTTTTTTTTTTAAGTACGTTAATAGAGAGGTTTACATTTAATTATTTTTATTAACCCGAGTGTAATGAACTTAGTTTCCCATAAGGAAATTAAACAGCAATATGCAAAAAAGGTTGAATTATTTTGATGCTGTTGAAGTGATAATTGTTAAAATGAATGTTTTGCATGTAATATTTCAGACTCGTTGCGCATTAATTTTGCCCGCGCCGGGAGTAATTGACACAGGCGACGTCTGTGCGAGGATTTTTTCAGCTTCTTCAGTACAGAGGAAAAGACGGTTTATGGTAAGGAAAGGTTCAAATTCCTTGTCGTTATCATTATATAATTAAGGGTAAAACCATGTTCTTTTTTTTGTAGACGTACAAAGCCAGAGACCTAGGATTGTTCCATTCTGAGTTTATTTTTAGAAAATGTTTCTGTTGTCTCCTGCCTGTTTACTTTAACTGGAAAACGTTTAATCACGATTAATCGCAACCAGAATAAAAGTTTGTGTTTACATAATGTATGTGCGGGTACTGTGTATAATTATTTTGTATTACACCCATATGAATGTAGATATTTAAGAAATATTTGCATGTATACACTGAATATATATATACATATTTTATTTCTTAAATATATACATGCATATGTGTGTATTTATATATACAAAATAATTATACACAGTACCAACACATATATTATATAAACACAAACTTTTATTTTGGATACGATTAATCACGATTAATCGTTGCCCAGCACTCATTTTTATGCAACAGTATGCCTTCTTTTTCACATTGTATTTAAATAATTGATATCCGTGTTGTTCATTGCAGAACTCAAACCGACTTTGGAGAGGAGTCATCTTCCTTGTTCTTTCTTTTCTTAAAGGAACAGTTCACACAAAAATAATTTACTCGCCCTCATGTCGTTCCAAACACACAAGACTTTTGTCTACGTTCGGAACACAAATAAAGATATTTTTTATATGATCATAATTTTTTGTTGATCCATTTACAGTCTAGATAATCAAAATTTACAAGCTTCAAAAATATAAAGTTATTGTAGAAAATTAAGCACGCTATTTTCTTCTACATCTGCTGTACGGCCGAAACAAACTTAGTTGCATTATTTTCCTCTTATCATTGTAAAGCTGCTTTGAACAAAATCTGTATTTTAAAAAGTGCTATATAAATAATGGTGACTTGACTTGAAGTAATCCATACCAATATTTATATATGAATAAAATCCTAAATTATATCTGTTCATATCATAGTCAAGTCAAATCACCTTTATTTATAAAGCGCTTTTTACAATAGTGATTGTTTCAAAGCTTTACAGGAAAGTATGCAACAAAGCATATGGATTTATAGTAATGTTTAAAGTTGAGTGAACTTAAATTTGGTTTACTTGTTAGCTTTTAACAATGTAGATTGTTTCAAAGCAGCTTTACAGTGATAAACGAATAATTTAAGGTAACAGATTGTTTTGGCTTTATAGCAGTTCTTGAATAATGTTTTTTTTTCAGCTAAAGTTAGTTTTGATTGATTCACTTCCGTCGCAAGGATCATTAGTTATTAAATTAGAGACCGCTAAGACGACACTGTTCTCTCTACACAGACTTTAAACACGAACCTGTGAGAAACGCTGATGGCGCTCACGTGCGCATCAAGAATGAATTCTATAGTCATGTGCGTTTGAATATATGTGCGCATGTTTGTAATTCCCTACAAACCAAGCCTTAACAAACTACTTGTCTGGCCTTACAAATTTTGATACAGAATTTTATCACTTCGGGGTAGATACGCGAAACCGTAATTATCCCGACAACGCTTTATCTGTAGAGTGGTAAAGGGATCCTACATAGGGAGAGGCTAGTTGGCACTTCAGCACTGCGTTGTCATCGGGTCCAGACTTCCAGGCTGCGGGAAAACCTCGGGATAAACAAAGACACAAAAATTAGCGTAGATGCCATTCTTCTTATGATGTAACGAGTACATCAGGATTTAAGGGAAGTGTTCCCAGATTTCCGGTTGACCTAATCTATGCAGCCTAGCATTGAGTTATAGAAGTCTATAATGTGTTATGTGAATACTAGGTCAAAGAGATGTGACTTTAATCTAGCTTTGAACTGACAGAGTGTGTCTGCTTCCCAGACAATGGTAGGAAGACTGTTCCAAAGTTTTGGTGCTAAATAGGAAAAGGATCTTCCGCCAGCAGTCGATTTTGATATTCTAGGTATTATTAACTGGCCGGAATTTTGAGATCGCAATAGACGTGAAGGACTATAATGCGTTAAGAGCTCGCTCAAGTACTGCGGAGCTAAACCATTTAGTGCTTTGTAAGTGATCAGCAATATTTAAGAATTTATACAATGTTTAATAGGCAGCCAATGCAGTGTTGACAGAACGGGGCTAATAAGGTCATACTTCCTAGTTCTGGTAAGAACTCGAGCTGCTGCGTTTTGAACTAGCTGTAGTTTGTTTGTTAAGCGTGCAGGGCAACCACCCAGTAGAGCATTACAATAATCTAGCCTTGAGGTCATGAACGCATGAACTAATTGTTCCGCATTTGTCAATGAGAGCATATGACGTAATTTAGATATATTTCAGTGGCACAATGCTCATTCAGTAAATGCACAGCTAAACATATTTGTTTTAATTCTGGATTTGAATGCAATATGCAAAAAAAGTCTAATTTGGTCTTAAATTCAGGTTATATTCATCAATGTTTATTGAACTGTTAAAATAAATTAAATTGAACTGAAAACTGTGTGGCTGTTGATTTGCAGTACTTTTTTGTTTTCTTCTCACATGCACGTTGTTACTTTTGACTGTGTTAACAGTTTTTAATAAATGTGTACCTTTTGATAGCCATTCTGTGTGTGTAAAAGGGATTTTATAATGTCCAAGATGGTTCCACTTTATTTCGATAGTCCACTTTAGACATTTCACTAACTATAAGTTACTTTGCAACTACACGTCAACTAACTCTCATTAGAGTATTAGTAGACTCAGACTGTCAGTAGACTGTTAGGTTAAGGTTAGGTGTTAGGGTTTGTGTTAGTAGAATACATTGACTTGTAGTTACAAAGTTACTTATAGTTAATAGGAATGTCTAAAGTGGACTATCGAAATAAAGTGGAACCTATAACATTTATGGGTTTCACTATAAACCCATTTGGGTTCATTTTAATCCAGCGATGTAGTAATATTTATTTGTAACACAAACACAAAGATGAACTTGCTTCTTTCTTGATTTGTTATATAGTAAAAAATATTTAGCCTTACTATGTACAGCAAATATGTTCACATTATTTTTCAGATTACATCATTCTAACAACTTAATGTTTTAATATGTTTCAGAACCGATGAAAGAGCAAAGACGAGAACTGAAGTGAAATTTCAAAGGTGATGATGCTGTAGTTTGTTTCAGCCTCTTGACACCAATAAAATGAGCTTAATGTGCCAATTTACAGAAGATCTCAGACATCACCATAATGAATGAGCTGAAAACAGGAACTTTCAGTGACAATAGGGCTTTTGAGCTGCTCAGTTTAACAGTTTAATGTCCATGTACTTTTTAAATGCAGATTGGATAAAAACACAGTGATCACAGTTCACACCTGCAGTGAAGCCCCTCCCACAACAATTCACCAATAAATACTGGGAATATTCCCATCATCCTACAAGAGAAGGACAAACTCCAGGAGTAGCAGCTGAAATCTGTGTGACTGTTAAAGATGGAGTTTATTAAAGAGGAGATTGAAGACATGAGGGATCCAGAACCATCCAGAATAAAACATGAAGATACTGAGGAACAAATAGGTTGGTGTCCATTCTTGATTCTTCATTGTTGACTGCTTTGGTGGATGTGAATTAATAAGCAGTATATGGATGATAAATGATAGAGAAAGACATCTAAATGATCATAACCTTTTTATTATAACTAGAGGTCGACCGATAGTGGATTTTACCGATACCGATAACTAGGTTTGACTGTACTTGCTGATAGAGGTCGACAGATTCATCGGTTTTGCCGATATATCGTTGCTGACAGTTGATTGGTGGAACTATCACACCGATAGTTTTTCCAGGTTGCGTCCGTTGCTGGAGCGGCTGAGAAGAGACTGCTGGTATTATACAAAAATACAAATAAACACTATCACTGGCACAGAGATTACAAGCTGCACAGAGAGCACTGACACTTCAGACGCACATTTAAAACACTGACAGCGAAACGGTATGAATACAGATCACTAAATTACATATTGCCATATCATTATAAAGTAATTCATTTGTTGACTAGATGCTGCATTAAGAGAAAGAACAGAAGTATTTTTGCCATCGAGGCTGTGAGGAATAACAATAAGATTAAATTTTTAGCATTAACTAAGGTTAATAAAAGTTGTAGAAGTATCGTTCGTTGTTAGTTTGTTAATTTCAACATTTACTAATGCATTTGAAATTGAGTTTTAATTCATATTGTATCTGTTATTACCTTGGTTAATGTACTATGAACTAACATGAAGGTAAAATTGTATTGCTCATATTAATAATACATGCAGTAAAAACATATATTGTATAATGCATATAGTTCATGAAAGCTAGCTTGTACATCCTTGTTAACAAATGGGACTTCCAAAGTGTTACCTATGAAATTTACGTATGTTTCTAGGTTATAGATAACGAAACCTGTAATATTTTAATGTTTAAATTATTGTCTGTATAGAACTTCTCATTTTAATATTCATATTTATATATTTATTTTATTTAGCACATTTCAGTTCAGCACTGTTTTACTTGAAGTGTTATGTTTTTTTATTTTTATCCAGTATCCATTTAAAAAAAATATCGGTTGAATAATCAGTTATCGGCATGTACGGTCAAACCTAAATATCGGTATCGGTAAAATCCACTATCGGTTGACCTCTACTTGCCGATAACCGATTAATCAACCAATATTTTTTTTAAATGGGTACTGAATTTTAAAAAAAACTTAACACATTTCAAGTAAAACAGTGCTGAACTGAAATGTACTAAATTAAATAAATATATAAATATGCATATATTAAAATGAGAAGTTCTACAAAACGAATTCTACAGAAAATATTATAAACATTAAAATATTACAGGTCTAATGTGTTTTATTAGCTATAACCTAGAAACATACTTAAATGTCATAGGTGCACACATAAGTTCACACTGTGCAAGTCTCATTTGTTAACAACGATGTATTAGCGAGCTTTCGTGAACTATATTATGCAATGTAGCCTACATTTTTACAGCATGTATTAATATTTGAGCAATAGAATTTCATGTTAGTTCATAGTACATTATCTAAAATTATCAGATAAATACAAAATTTAAACTTGAAAATGTAGTCTTTTAGTAAATGTTGAAATAAACTAAATAACAATGAACAATACTTCTACAACATTTATTAAACTTAGTTAATGCTGAAAATGCAATCTTATTGTAAAGTGTTACCATTTCATATAAATACAAAGAGTCTGCAATGCTCAAAGATGGTCATTTTTAAATATCTGCTAAGGCCAGAGCATTAAAATTAGTAGACCTACATTACATGTATCTCTCACTTTATTTGCTTCTATTTTAGAATACTTAAAGGGTTAGTTCACCCAAAAATGAAAATAATGTCATTAATGACTCACCCTCATGTCGTTCTAAGCCCGTAAGACCTCCGTTCATCTTCGGAACACAGTTTAAGATATTTTAGATTTAGTCCGAGAGATTTCTGTCCCTCCATTGAAGCTGTATATACAGTATACTGTCCATGTCCATAAAGGTAATATAAACATCATCAAAGTAGTCCATATGACATCAGTGGGTTAGTTAGAAGTTTTTGAAGCATCAAATACTTTTTGGTCCAAAAATAACACAAAATAAGACTTTATTCAGCATTGTATTCTCTCCCGGGTCTGTTGTCAATCCTTCACAGTTACGCTGATGGCGTAAGACGCTGATGACGTGTTATCTGGTGCGCCCGAGCTTCATTTATAGACTGAGGGAAACGCACGCTGTAAAAGTGTCTCATCCGCGACATGCACACTTACGCACCATTAAAAAAATGATATCCACGCAAACAATGTAGAATAGCTTGAATATAGCGTGTCTCCCTCAGACTGTAAACGAAGCTCGGGCGCACCAGATAACACGTCATCAGCGTCTTACGTCAGCAGCGTCACTGCGGAGTCCTGAACGCAGATTCACAACAGACCCGGGAGAGAATACAATGCTGAATAAAGTCTTATTTTGTGTTATTTTTGGACCAAAAAGTATTTTCGATGCTTCAAAAACTTCTAACTAACCCACTGATGTCACATGGACTACTTTGATGATGTTTATATTACCTTTATGGACATGGACAGTATACTGTATATACAGCTTCAATGGAGGGACAGAAATCTCTCGGACTAAATCTAAAATATCTTAAACTGTGTTCCGAAGATGAACGGAGGTCTTACGGGCTTAGAACGACATGAGGGTGAGTCATTAATGACATTATTTTTATGTGAACTAACCCTTTAAAGATTATCTAATCAAAATAACAATATGTATTGTAGTGATAAAAAAATAACTGAAATCGAATGCGTTTTTTGATTTGTTTGTTTCTGTCGGCTACATGAACGTATCAATGATGAGAAAGCAATCCCGTCACTAGCTTTAAATATGCAACTTCGCCGGCTAATGAATGCATAAAAGTGACCAGCTGGATATAAACTAATGCAAATAGATGGTAACAATTGCGACATTAAACATTTAGATCAAGTTTGGGTGTGTTTTTATCATATTCTGTTAACCGCTTGAGGTACTTCTAATGTTAATCCTCTCAGCCTCGACGGCAAACATACATCTGTTTTTTCTCTGCTAATGCAGCATCTAGTCAACAAATTAATTATTTTTGGCGATAACTGATTACTCGTATATCGGCAAAACCGATGAATCAGTCGATATCTAATTACAACCATATTTTAACTATATCAACAAGTGAATGATAGAACAAACCTTTGCCACATGAAAGATCTGAAACCTGATATATGTTGCTTTCTGCTATTAAATAAGGATTCACCTGAACTGATTCTAACTTGATGTGTATTTTAGACCAGGTGGAAGTGAAAGAGCAAGAACTGAATGAAGAGGAGGAGGAACATCCTTTCTTTATAACTCAAAGAGGAAAAGCCAAAAAGCTGCACAACTGCACTCAGTGTGGAAAGATTTTCCAACAAAAAGGAAACCTTCAGGCACACTTAAGAATTCACAATGGTGAGAAACCGTATGCATGTCCTCAGTGTGGAAAGAGTTTCACACAAAAAGGATACCTCAAGACACACTTAATAATGCATTCTGGAGAGAAACCACATGCATGCCCTCATTGTGAAAAGAGTTTCGTACAAAAGGGATACCTTAAGATACACATGAGAATTCACACTGGAGAGAAACCGTATATATGCCCTCAGTGTGAAAAGAGTTTCATACAAAAAGGAGACCTTAGAACACACATGAGAATTCACACTGGAGAGAAACCTTATACATGCACTCAGTGTGGAAAGAGTTACACATATTCATCTGATCTCAGAATTCATCTGCTCCGTCACTCTGGAGAAAAAACATTTATCTGTGATAAGTGTGGTAAAGAGTTTATTTCATCAACACATCTAAAAAAACACCTGAATGTTCATTCAGAGGAGATGCCTCACTTGTGTTCTGTATGTGGAAAGAGTTTTGCAAGGCTGGAAGGATTTAAACGGCACCAGAAAATGCATAATGAAGTGAGAGATCATGTGTGTGGTGACTGTGGGAAGGGGTTTACTACATCTAGTCATTTGAAACAGCATCAAAGAATTCATACTGGAGAAAAACCTTACAAGTGCTCATATTGTGACAAAAGTTTCAATCAGTCTGCCAACCTGAAATCACACGAGCGACTTCATACTGGAGAGAAACCGTACTACTGTACTTAAAGTGAGAAGAGTTTCAATCAAAGAATCTAGTGTCTCATATTAAAAAGCATTGTTCTGTGTCACAGCGAGCAAATGTTTTCTTCAGATCCAAAACTTCCATGTAAATCATGTGAGATTCACATAAAGTAAATGTGTTGATAGTTAACTAATAAACTATTAAATTTGTTGGAGAATTTTTTTTTAAAAAATATTCTTTGATTGAACGTTTATTTAAAGAAATATCAAAATTAAAAGAGACTGGAAAAAAATGTAAGAAATATAAAGCAACTTTTTCCTAAAGTTTTTTTTTTAATATGGAGTTTTTGTTTTACTTTTGTTTGTTACATAAAACCTGCTATTACATAAACAGATGTATTAAAAAAATCTACACATTTCTCTGCAATATAAAATTATTTTATATGCGTCTATAAATGTCTATAAGCTCTGTATAATAACACCAAATAAAATTACCATTTCACTGACAATGTGTGATTTTGTTAGAAAAAGCAAACATTGCCATCCATAGGTCTTGAAATGAAATGGCAACTATATTGGAATGAAACAAATATGTTTTTCAGCAGCAGCTCGGTTACCGTGGTGGTGCTGTTATTTCACTCTTGTTGTTTATATTATACAAACAGACATTGTACATTGATACAGGGCCATGGGTGTTTTGTAGAGGTGGAACGGTTCACAAAATCCTCGGTTCGGTTTGTGTCACGGCTCTGTGGTCACGGGTTTTCGGTATACATTGGTAATGTTTTTTTTTCCTTTTTAACACTTTAGAAATACCATACATCAGCATCAAATATATAGCCAAAATCTACCATTTACAGTATTTAAAAAATAAGTTATTCTCAGGGTCATGTATTTAAAAAACTGAAAGAATGAGGCCGCTTGATCTTAGGAATAGACGCATTATTATTACACTGACAATCATAAATTAAATCTGTGAGAGCAAGAGGGGAGATGTTGTTAATTTCAACAGGCTTTTCATTTATTTGTAAAAAAAAAAAAGTTTACAACTGTTGGCCGTAAACAAATTTAAAGAATAGGCTTTCTTGTCACTGTCAGTGCCTAAATTTTTTACACCGTGTCCTAACCAGCCATGACATGCATTAAAAGGTATCGTTTCCATGTTAATCCCAGGTTTTGTCCTAAGCAGCCGCGACACGTGACGATTTTCTATTTTAGAAACGGTTCCTATTTCTGCGACGTCGCAGAGAACATAAAGTATGCTAATCTCAGGAAGGCTACTGTTTATGTGCTTTATTTAATGTTAAAAGTGGCTGTGTGAGTTTGCATATCATTTTGTGTGTGTCTTATAGCCGTACTGAAAGCAACAATTCACCTCAGATCTTCTAAATAAATAAAAGTGAACAAGACCGTTCAAACTGTCAACTCATTGTTAACAGACAAGTGTATTCTATGACAATGATTGTTTAAGTAACTCAGTATGTCTTTTTAATAGTGTTGAAATAGTGTAAGATTCATGACTTTGATTATGTACTTATCCATTTAGTTGAGAGTGCCACCAGCTTGTCGAATTCACGCTCTTCTGATTGGCTGTGATTTTTGATTGACTACATCGCGTCCCATTGTTGCATCGCGTCTGGTGTGGACAGTCAAATTATTTGTCGCTGGAATCTTATCGCAGTGCGTCTGGTCAGACCACGGTGTAACATTCGCTTCCGTGCCAAATGATAAAAAAAAAAAAAACATGTTACTCTGCGCGTGGCCGGACCCGAGCAATACACACATGTCTCGAACCGTGACAAGTGAATTGAACGGTTCTGATTTTTTTCATGAACCATTCCAACCCTAGTGTTTTGTAAACACCAACCCTAGTGTTGATTTGAACAGTATGTAAAGACTCAAACAAGAAACAATAATACCCTTGATAAGTGCTTTGTGAATGTCAGGAATGCTTATGTGTCCAAAAGTATGCCACCAATTTTATATTCTGACCACAATGTTGTGCTTATGATTCCCGTGTATAGGACTAAACTTAAAAAGAGTAAACCAGAAAAGAAAAAGATCAGAATATGGTCAAATGAAAGTGTAGAACAACTGAAAGCCTTGATTGGACAAACTGGGAAATCTTTGATGAAGGCTCATTAGATGAAAGAACTACAGTGTTAAATGATTATATAAACTTCTGTGTGGAGCTGAACATACCCACTAAAGAGATTAAAGTTTATCCAAATAACAAACCATATGTGACTAAAGATATTAAAGAAATGATAAATGTGAGGAAAATAGCTTTTAAAGATAAAAATAGTCATTAATTATTTTTAATATTTTTATATTTAATTATTTAAAATTAATTAAAAATTAAATTAAAAGAAACAAAAGAAGCTCATAGGAAGTGTTTGGAGAAAGCATTTAAAATGAACAACTCTAAAAAGGTTTGGGACATTATGAAAACTATGTCTGGACTGTCATCCTCAAATAAATCCATTGTAACTGATGATGAACTTAGGTTTGGGAACGAACTAAACACCTTTTTTACACGGTTTGAATTAACAGGCAAACAAGATAAGATCAAAAAAACAACATATAGAGTTCTAGTACCATCGGATAGAATTGTTATTGAGGTTGAAGATGTTAGGACAATGTTTCAATCTATTAATACAAAAAGGCTGTGGGTCCTGATGGATGTAGTGCAGGCCTTTAAAAAAAAAATTGCTCAGGAACTTGCACCTGTGGGGCAACCAGTATTTCAAGCTTCAGTTGACACACATGCTGTCCCTGTGATATGGAAAACCGCAGACATAAAACCACTACCGAAGATATCATGTCCAAAAAAATACAAAGACTTTAGACCAATAGCTCTCACTTCTGTGATTGTGAAATGTCTAGAGAGACTGTTACTTCAGTATTTGGTTGCAGCAGGGAAAGATAAATTAGATCCATGGCAGTTTGCCTACAAGAAAGGCTTTAGTACTGAAGATGCAGTTGCTGCTTTAGTGCATATTATCTAAAAAAATCTAGATAAACCAAGAACAATTGTGAGAACTTTGTTCTTGGACTTCTCTTCTGCATTTAACACCATACAAGTTGACAGACTAGTGTTAAAACTCGTACAGCTGAGGGTGAACCCTGATCTGATTCAGTGGTATACTTCATTTCTCACAGATAGAGTTCAAAGAGTCAGGGTGAATAAAACCGTGTCGTCTGAAATCATTACAAATGTCCGCAAGGTTGCGTTAGTTCTGCCATACTTTTTACATTATATATCGACGACTGTCGAACGGACATGTTAAATCAGTATATTTTGAAGTACTCTGATGATACTGTCCTAATATCTGTGTTGAATGACTTAGATAGTCCTGAGGTTCATCAACACGGTGTAAGTAAATTGATTGAGTGGTGTGAGAATAACACTCATCATTAATACGAGTAAAACTGAGGAGATTGTATTTGGGTCAAAGGCAGATATAGTGCCTGTCTTTATTCATAAGGAGGAAATTAGACTAGTCAAGACATATAAGTATTTGGGAGTGACCATAGACGATATGTTATCCTGGAAAGATCACATTGAGACTCTATGTAAAAAGACAAAGCAGAGAATCTATTTTCTTCGCCGTCTTAGGTCTTTTGGAGTAAGAAGGAAGATTCTTCTGCTGTTTTTTAGGTCTGTGATACTGAGTTTACTGCAATACTGCAATTCTAGTTGGTATAAAAGTCTGTCTGTCGTGTTAAAAACAAAGGTTTTTAATCAATTAAAAATCTGCTCAAAGATAGTAGGTCAGCCGCTTGACAAGATTTATGACTCAACTTATCACAATAACATTCTCAGGCTGGCTAACAATATAGTATCTAATCCCATGCATATTTTGCACAAAGAGTTCGAACTACTACCGTCAAAGCGGAGGTATAGAGTTCCCAAATTTAATAAGGTGAAGCTAAAACACTCTTTTGTGCATCAGGCAATCGTAGCGCTGAACAAAAAAACCTAATCAGAGATCAAGAGTATTGGGTTGGTGGGGCCGATGGATAAATGTTGTAATGATTGTATAACTGTGTGGTTTGAGTGAATGTTAATGTTGAATGTTTGTTAAATGTTGTGGTAAACATGGATACTGTCATTTAAACAAAATTTCAGACTTCAGTCTGACAATAAAGTATAAAGTAAAGTAAAGCCTATCAACCAGAGACGGGGCAGATAAGCGTCACGTCCCTTTTCTGCTCAGACATGGAAAACTTCCTACAACGATAGTTGTGGAAAAATCTTCTCCTCTTTGTGAACACAATCCAATAGCGGCGTGCTATAAACACAAAATGACGATCGTTCTAAGGCCTCGGCCTAAGGCACTTGAGGATACGGGCCCTGAAGGTAGCAAGGCTAAGATAGGGAGAAGGCATTCCTCCAAGACTAAGGGGCTCAGACCATGAGGTCGGAGCCTTGAGTGACATTGTTCTGAGCGGGCTGAGCTTGCGTAGAGTTCAAGGCCAAGCTAAACAGACAGGACCCGTACTTGCAGAGCATATGTCGCCAATGGATACTCCACTGGACCCTGCCCAGGAGGAGGCCATGCCTCTGGTGGAGTGAGCCCTGACTCCCATGAGGCACTGGAGGTAGGGGATATTGACAAAAATTTATATCTCTATATTTTTTTCCAATATCTCGATATCGATATTCAGACAATATTTTTGCAATCCTTCAAAGAAATGTGTGCGAACAGGCAAAGAAGGTCCAGTTGGTCTTTTGACTTGCTGCATTTGACCTATCATTGTATAGAATTACTAGTACATAAAGATATGAGACATTATTGATTTAAACATGAACCCAGTTACTGTACTAAATATTTATTGTAATACAAGAACAGTGCTTTTTCAGTACAATATATGTACGTAATAAATTAACTTTGTGCTTTGCAAATAGGCGGTTCACAAAATTCACGGTTTGTTTCGATACGATACAGTGATGTACGTTTTCGATACAGCAAAAAGAAAGAAATGCCAGATAAATTTCCTATTTATTAAAATACATTTATTTTGGGAACTTTCTTGGAACTTTTAATTTTATAAATGGGGGTCATCTTTGAAGGATGAACAAATAATGTTTTGGTCATCATCACATTAAAAATAACATTTAAATATGATAATATTTGAGTTTTGAAGTGCTGCAAAAGGATGTGTGATGTAGGCCTACCTGAAGGCATTTTACCATTTCTGCCAAACTTCCATGGTTACAGTTAGTGTTACTATATTAAATCCATGGTGAATGTTGCTGATCTGTGAACTTAAAGCCTATAACTAGTTCATTCATGGCAAAATGTTTCTCCTGGTTTCAACGTTTGATCCGTTAATAACAGAGAAATGTGAATGCTTCTCATTAGATCTCGCAGTGATGTTATTACTTCAGTGGCTAATTAAAATGTTTTCTCTGGATCTCTTAGCGCTGTGTATAACAGTGTTGCTTCATCACGATTCGGCTCGCGCTGCACTGACATTGATGGTCCGAACTGATAAAGTGTCCGTGAAGCACAAAATAATAGCACAGTTTTGTTCCGCTTTTATTACGTTTGCCCAGAGGTTTGCCATTGATGTTGTGCAACGTTATGGTGGTCGTGCCAGCGCGGATTTTGGTCGGCAGGAAAAAATGGTCCAACGAATCGTTCGGTTTGTATGCGTACCGAACCGAAAGCCTCGTACCGAACGGTTCAATACGAATACGTGTACACCCCTATTTGCAAACAGTACTTCTATTAGTAGACTAACAACAATGTGACTACCCATTTACTAGAAGTTAAAAGAAGCCCTGTTCGGAGGCTGTTGCGGTGAATCTCTTGGGAAAATGTATTCCATCTTTTGGACTCATCATTATGCAACGCAATTTTCGAATGATGCAATCACGAAACTCGCCACTTGAGGACGCCACAGACATCTAAGAAAAACGTTTTAACTTCAGACTTCAGTTTTCCGCAAACAACGCATATGTTGCCTTTTCTATCAGCTATTTCATTAATCGTTCATCGGCATTACTCTTAACGTTTTTGGATTGTTGCTTCAACCTAAGAAACGTCATAACACACAGGTAAGAACTCAAAATTGTGGACATTCAAAAATGAAATGAAAAAAAAAAACTGCCATACACCTTCACACACACACACACACATTTTTAATATACAGTTCATGCTATTTTAAATAATATTACTAAAGCAAATAATCTCGCCTTCTTCTCACACCATGTGCTCCTGTGGCCATGTGTCAGAAAAGGACGTCCCACCTTCAAATGGTGCATGCTAGTGACTCCCAAACCTTATGGGACTGTTCTTTGATACTTTTTCAAACATTATAATTGGTTGCAATCATTTAAAGAAACATGTACTAAACATAGGGCTAAAGAAAAGTTTCCACTGTAGAGGGTTAAAATTCTGGAATAGCGACAGTAAATGCATATGTTCTCAATTCGACTACAGTATAAAGTACAGTATTATCAAATTACAGACATTACAGCGAAAGCTAACATTTTATTATAAATAATAATAGTTATTTTTATTTGGGGGTTAGTTTTTTCCACATAAAACAAACAGTAACTCGGTGGTGCTGTTATTTTGCTTTATTGTTGTTTATATTATACAAACAGACATTGTACATACACATATATATATATATATATATATATATATATATATATATATATATATATATATATATATATATATACATACAGGGCCATATGCGGTTGTATAGCATATCAACATTTCTTCTCAGACAACTTTTACAAAGAGAAGCCACAACCCAGCAAACACATTTACGTTGTGGCAACGTCTCTGGCATGTTGCATTTCTGCTATGGCAACGTCGCTGTCTACGTGCTCGCAACATTGTAACAACGTAGAATTGTAAGACGCCACAGGGCTGTAGCAACGCTGTTGTGCGACATTCAGCAACTGAGAGACGACGTTCTAGATATCCCCCATTTAGCATGTTATGTTTTGTAATTCATTTTTAATTAGTCATATGTTAGATAATTAAATATTTATATTTATTATATAATATGTTAAATACTTTTTAAATATTGTTTATCCTTATTATTATGTATGGGTCGCTGCCTGCCTGTTCAAGGAGTGCTCAAATCAATTACTCATCATTAAAGTCATTTTGGCTTTATTATGGCTTATAACTTTTGGCATAAAGTAAAAATTGTATCATACCTGACCAGAAGATGTTCAAATAAATGTCACATTAGAGAAGGAAGTTGTAGGTTGTGTTTGTATAATTCCGTATTTTATTTGGCCGAGGACGTAAATTAAACGCAATTCTCACGTATCCTTGCTTGATGTTAAATGAGACGGCCCAGCTGTTGGTTGAAATTTAAGGCTGATTTTCGCGCTTCATGGCCGTGACAAGTACATATGTCGTCCAGTGGTTGTCCAAACACCCTCGGCACAACCTGAAGTAATGCCACTGAAAGGTGGTTTAATGTCAACATTATGACAACGCTGTAACAACCATTACCACACAACGTAGTTATAGCAACCTTTTGGCCATGTTGTGAAAACGTTGTTAGAAGGTTGGGTATGTTGTGCCAACGTTCTGTTTGCTGGGAATATGTCAGTAAACAGTGTAAGGCAGTACTTTGTCTCTAGTCCTGATATGTGAATGCGCCTCAGTGCTGTTTGCACTTTGTGAGTGCAAACCTAAAAAAAAGTATAGATTTTATGAGAGAAACTGAAAGATCTGATACCAGACAGATACCCGAACTCTTATTTTCTGTTATTAAATCAGGGTTCACTTGAATTTTTGCATTTATCCTCCTTAAACTGATTCTAACTGTTTTGGAGGTGAGAGCAAAGACAAGAACTGAAGTAAAAGGTGATGATACTGTAGTTTGTTTTAGACTCTTGACACCAATCAAATGAGCTTAATGTGCCAATTTACAGAAGATCTCAGACATCACCATAATGAATGAGCTGAAAACAGGGAACTTTTGGAGACAAAGAGGCTTTTCAGCAGCAGTTAAACATGATGACTCTGTACTTTTTAAATGCAGATTGGATAAAAACACAGTGATCACAGTTCACACCTGCAGTGAAGCCCCTCCCACAACAATTCACCAATAAATACTGGGAATATTCCCATCATCCTACAAGAGAAGGACAAACTCCAGGAGTAGCAGCTGAAATCTGTGTGACTTAAAGATGGAGTTTATTAAAGAGGAGATTGAAGACATGAGTGATCCAGAACCATCCAGAATAAAACATGAAGATACTGAGGAACAAATAGGTTGGTGTCCATTCTTGATGCTTCATTATGACTGCTTTGGTTGATATTAATTAATAATCAGTGTATGGATGATAAATGATAGAGAAATGGATCTTAATGATCATAACTTCACGAACAATCCTTACGAAAAAGAAGTTTATTCAAGTGTGTGCTATTATTAGTATACTTTTTTTAAACTTATTTTAAAAATAAGAACATATACTTGCAGTACTTATTATGTACTTAAAATTGTACTTAAGTATTCTTGACTCATTGGTACTGACAGAAAGGTCTAAGTATATTTGGACTATAGGACTTGTACTCAATCTTTTGATCGAGATATACTTAAAAGTATAATTAAGTATACTTGTCTTGTAGTTGTTTAATCTTTTAATTGAGTAGCCTATTAAATACTTTTCACATATATAGTTTACATACTGAAAAATAATGGTTTATAAAGAAAACTATTTTCCTAATTCTGAGTATCTGGATGTTTGTGTAGGCTAGTCCACTGGTAGTGCCATCAATTTACTTCAAATATCTGCCATATGAAAGATCTGAACTCTGTTGCTTTCTGCTATTAAATCAGGATTCACTTGGACTAATTCTAACTGTATTTCTGTGTATTTTAGACCAGGTGAGAGTGAAACAGCAAGAACTGAATGAAGAGGAGGAGGAACATCGTAACTTTAAAATTCAAAGAAAAAAAGCCAAAAAGAAGCACACCTGCACTCAGTGTGGAAAGAGTTTCCAAAATAAAGGAAACCTTAATACACACTTAAGAATTCACACTGGAGAGAAACCGTATACATGCACTCAGTGTGAGAAGAGTTTCGCATCTTCATCCACACTCAAGGATCATCTGCGCATTCACTCTGGAGAAAAACCATTTAAATGTGATCAGTGTGGTAAAGGTTTTACTTCATCATCAAATCTAAAAGAACACATGATAGTTCATTCAGACGAGAGGCCTTATGTGTGTTCTCTCTGTGGAAAGAGTTTTTCATGGCCTGACAGTTTTAAAAAGCACCAGAAAACACATAATGAAGTGAGAGATCATGTGTGTTGTGACTGTGGGAAGAGCTATACTACATCTAGTCATCTGAAATACCACCAAAGAATTCATACTGAAGAAAAACCTTACAAGTGCTCATATTGTGACAAGAGTTTCATTCAGTCTCGATCTCTGAAAGTACACGAGCGAGTTCATACTGGAGAGAAGCCGTACTACTGTACTCAGTGTGAGAAGAGTTTCAAAAGTTTAACTGATCTCAATTATCATCTGCGCATTCACTCTGGAGAAAAGCCATTTAACTGTGATCAGTGTGGTAAAGATTTCATTTCATCTTCACGGCTAAAACAACACTTGATAGTTCATTCAGATGAGAAGCCTTATGTGTGTCCTCTCTGTGGAAAAAGTTTTTCAAGGCTAGGCAGTTTTAAACTGCACCAGGAAATACACACCGGTGTGAGAGATCATGTGTGTTGTAACTGTGGGAAGAGATTTTCTACAGCGGGCAATTTGAAAATTCACCAAAGAATCCATACTGGAGAAAAACCCTACAAGTGCTCATATTGTGACAAGAGTTTCACTCAGCCAAGATATCTGAAATTACATGAGCGAGTTCATACTGGAGAAAAACCGTACAAATGCTCATATTGTGACAAGAGTTTTACTCAGTCTGGAAACCTAAAATTACATGAGCGACTTCATACTGGAGTAAAACCTTACAAGTGCTCATATTGTGACAAGAGTTTCACTCTGTCAAGATCATTGAAATCACACGAGCGAGTTCATACTGGATAAAAGCCGTAGTTCTGTTCTCAGTGTGAGAAGAGTTTCACCCAATCAAAGAATAGTGAATCATATTAAAAAGCATTGTTCTGTGTCACAGCGGGCAAATGTTTTCATCAGATCCCAAACTTTCAAGTAAATCATGTGAGATTCACATAAAGTTAATGTGTAGTTAGTTAACTAATAAACGAATGTTTCTGTGAAATGCCACAATATTTGTGTTTTATAAAACAAGAAAATTATTGAATTATTCTTTGATTGAACGCCCACTCAAAAAAAATAACAAAATGTAAAAAGAGACTGGAAACAAATGTAATAAAAGCAACTATTTGTCAATATATGAAACAATTTACTCAATATAATTTTTTTAATGTAATATGGAGGTTTTTTTATCTTTTGTTTGTTTAGTTATAAAACTTGTTATTCATAAACAGATGTATTAAAAAACCTACACATATCTCTGCAATATTAAAGAGGTCTATAAGCTCTGTACAATAACAACAAATAATTACCATTTTACTGACAATGTGTGATTTTGTGAGCAACAGTTATCTACAGATCCAATAGTACAAATAAACAATGAGATTCAGATAAAGCAAATGTATAGTGAAATTAACTCGTGTTCTTTGACATTAATTTTGTGGAAGTTGTTTTGGAGTTATACATTTCTGACTTGTCATTTAGCTTTCACCTTCATTCAATATATTACATTAAAGATTTTTTTCATGGACACATTTCTCACGTTCACTTTAGGTTTGTGAAAGAATATTGTTGACCTAAGAAAAATTGCCATCCAAAGGCTCTGTACAATAAATGTTCTAAAACTGTTCTAATTCTGAGGCAGAAACAGATTTTAAAATAGATTTCAAAGGTTAATTTGTCCCAGCTTGTTAAATGTAACGGAAGCTATTACAAACCGTATAACAATTCTTTAAACTTTTATATAGTTTCTAACACCTGCCCCCCAACTTTGGTCAACCAATTAGCAAGGCAAGTTTATTTATATAGCACATTTCATACACAGTGGTAATTCAAAGTGCTTTACATAGAAGAAATTAAAATAATTACATAAATAATAAAATAAATAAGAATAATTAAAACAGTTTAGAAAATAAAATACAGTGCAAACAGTCGGACGAACAGTGGCATAGTGCTCATTCAGTAAATGCAAAGCTAAACAGTGGTAATTGAAAGTGCTTTACATAGAAGAAATTTAAAAAATCAAAAGAAATAAGAATAATTAAGACCCAATCTGAAATGGAAGTGATTGAGCAGGTTTGCGGTGCCACTGGACCTACAATCCAGGGACGTCCTCTGCTGGGGTGGTGTCTCACACCAGTATTGCCCAGTGGGGCCCCACAGAGCACGTTTCACTTTTGCTGTTTTAAACAAACAGCGAACCTTTATACTCTCCATAGTATAGATAATCTTCACTCGCCTCGTCGGAGTGAAGCTCTCCCGTTCCCCTTCAAAATCTCTTCTAATCAGACAGCCTTGATAATTAATAATCACCCCTATCTGAGATGGAAGTGATTAAGTAGGTTTGCACCAGTATTGCCCAATGGGGACCCCATAGAGCACGTTTCACTTTTGCTGTTTTTAACAAACAGCGAACCTTTATACTCCATAGTATAGCTAATCTTCACTCGCCTCGTCGGAGTGAAGCTCTCCCGTTCCCCTTCAAAATCTCTTCCAATCAGACAGCCCTAAAAATTAATAAAATCTTCCCGAATCACAGTTTGGAAAAAAATAAATAAAAAAATACAGTGCAAACAGTCGGACGTATTTTACATAAACCGGTAGCTATTATAGATCTTTCTTTTAAAATGATCTTCTTACAACTTACATGTATCAACTTTCTTTTCTCTTTCAATCTTCTTACGACTTCCATCTATCAACTTTCTTTTCTCTTTCAATCTTCTTACGCTTACCATCTATCAACTTTCTTTTCTCTTTCAATCTTCTTACGACTTCCATCTATCAACTTTCTTTTCTCTTTCATTTACTTGCACATTCTTTTCACTTTCCTTAGCCCTGCATTCACATTCTTAGTTCTTTCTCAGACGAAAACTTTAATATTGTCCTTCAAATACTGTTCTACGAACAGTGGCACAATGTTTCAGTAAATGCAAAGTTAAATTAGCGTTCTTTAGCAAACAGAGAGCCACAACTGTAACGTCTCAGAATTTTTTTACCAAAAATGTATCCAAAAAAAGTAAATATTTCTCCCAACTTGTTATAAATATAAAAAGGTTAGATCAGAAGTTTTTATTTATTTATTATAGACACCTTTGTGTATGGCACATAGAAGGCACTGGGACTGCGAGAACACGATGGGGGTGTAGCGTTTACCTCTTAAGAAAAGTATGGAGCATTTGTTTATACTACTACTAAAACCAAACAATGTACATAATCTAATAATCAAAACTCTCATCATGAGGACAAATCAAAGTTAACTAATTTAAAAGTTTTTTTTTTACTTTCCTTGCCATCTCTACATAATCTTCCAAATTCGAACATTGTTTATTATGAAATGCTCTTTGTATGCTGATTAATAATGCTGTATGTACAGTATGTATGTATAAACAAATGTATAAAAATGCCACACATTAACTCAAAACCTAGTTCCCTTTCGTTCGGTCACTCCTACGTCACATCGGTAGGAGTTACCAACGAATTGGGATCACGCTAGGGAGACCAATTGCCTTCGAGTGAAACTAAACCGAGCCAATGGACATTGGCTTGCAGGATTTGCATTCCGCGCCCCGCCTGCCAGTGCGGGTATAAAGCGGAAGCAAGCGCACACACACTTTGCTTTTTGCTTCAGAGCCGACCGGTTGTGTCCTCTGAGTGAATGAGCGTCTGGATTAGTGTTTTCTACGAGCTCAACGAGTCTGCTGTTTTTCGAGACCCCTCTGTGTTGGTGTTACGGCGCTTCAGTGATCTTCGCGAGACTCCCGGGTGACGGCTGTCGCTTCACGCAATCTCATCTTTCAAAGAGCTGTTGTCACAGCTGCTACTCGGTTGAGAGCACACAGCGGGCTTGCAGTTTCCCTGCTGTGTTGCCGCATTGATCCCTGTGTGCTTCAGCACAATAAAGAGAGAGTTTCTTAAAAGGGCAACACGAGTGAAGATTGCGTCCTTTTCAGGATGACGTTTCACCCGTGTGTTTCTGGATGCGGTCAAACTCTGCCACCGGTTGATGGTCATGATTGCTGCCTCTCGTGCTTGGGCCTTGCGCACACTGAGGCAGCGTTTGTGAATGAGTCATGTTCTCACTGTGGGAACATGACCGTCGCAGTGCTAAGATCAAGACTAAGAACCCTCAAATGAGGGCTACATCCCTTTGTAGATTCCCCGTTCTAGTTCTTCTGGTTCACTCCAGAAGAAGGCTACTTCGGCTAATCCCATAGGTGGTCTTAGGGTTACAGTGAGGAATGACCTGCCGGGCGAAAGACCCCCACGGCCCCCTCACTCCTCCGAATTGCTTCCATTGGAGCCCCCCGAGGAGCGTGCTGGGCCACCTCGTGTGGTCCCAGTCGTTTCCTTCAGGGCTCCGCCCGAGGACCAGATGTCGATCGCTGCATCGGAGGGAGAGCGGTCATTTTCTGGGGATGACGACCCGGCTGAATTGCCCCCTTGCCAGATCCAGAAATGGCTGCTATGCTTTCCCGGGCGGCTGCAAGTGTCGGGCTCGTGTGGAACCCTCCACCGCGTTCCGAACCTTCGTGGCTCGACGTTTGGTTTCTCGGAGCGGCCCGTGCTGGTTCTTAGTGCCTCGCCCCGGTTCCTTTCTTCCCGGAAGTGCATGAGGAGGTGACGAGATCATGGACGGCCCCTCTGGCGGCCAGACACAGGTCGACTCCCTCCTCCTCCCTCACCACTCTTGATGGTGGGGCAGTGAAGGGATACGAAGGCATCCCCCCAGTGGAACTGTCGGTTGCGATGCAATTGTGTCCTAAGACCACGTCCACCTGGCGGGGTAACCCTACGCTCCCCTCCCGTGCATGTAGGTTCTCTTCCAGTCTGACTGGAAAGGCTTACAGTGCGTGTGGAGAAGCTGCTTCTGCCCTGCATGCAATCCCCTTTGGTGGTCCAGGAGCGACACCTGTGGCTCACCCTGGCCTATATGAGGGAGTTGGACAAGAGTAAGATCCTGAACTCCCCCATTTCCCAGGGTGGCCTCTTCAGCGATGCGGTGGAGAGCTACGCCCAACAGTTCTCCGCCGCCCAGAAGCAGTCGGAGGTGATTAAGTACATCATGCCCCGGAGACAGGCTGCTGCTGCGCCGTCCCCGGCGGCTGCTCCTTCGGCTGCTCGTCACCGTGCCCAGCCCCCTCGGAGTTTGTCTAAACCCCCAAGCAAGAGGAGAGGGAAGCGATCCTGAGACAGGCGACCCAGAGGATGTGACGTCTGCTCTTCAGGAGGGTGTGTCAGCACCACTCCTTCCCCCGGAGGAGGGCCGGGTGGAGAATCCTTGTTTTCCTTTTGTTTTTGTTCTGCCCTCCGGTCAGCGATACCCAAAGTTTCAATAAAAGAGCAGTTTCCACTTCCTCTGGGTCAAACACGGTTGAGACTGACAGTTTCAGACGACGTTCAATTGCCTTGCCGCTCTCAGTCTCCTCCGTCCAAGAGGGCCAGAATGATGGTGTGCGCCGCCTCGTTGCCTCGCCGCTCTCATTCCCCTCGCCCCAGCGCTCAGATGACAGTGATGCTTACTAGTATTGCAACAGAAACTTTTAACTCTCTCTTTTCCAGCACTTTAGACACAGTTGCTCCGCTGCGCTTAAAGAAGATTAAAGAACATAGTCCAACGCCGTGGCACAACGAGCACACTCAGGCCCTTAAGAGTGCAGCCAGAAAAATGGAGCGCAACTGGAAGAAAACAAAACTAGAGGTGTTTCGGATTTCATGGAAGGAGAGCTCGATTGCTTACAGAGAGGCTTTAAAAGCTGCTAGATCTGCTTATTTTTCAACCCTATTAGAAGAAAATAAACATAATCCTAGGTATTTATTTGAAACAGTGGCTAAACTAACGAAAAAGAAAGCTTCAAGCCCAGAAGTTTCCAAGCAACACAGCAGTAATGACTTAATGAACTAATTCACTTATAAGATCGATAATATCAGGGACAAAATTATAACTATGCAACCGTCTAATACAGTATCGCATCAGGAAGTGCATTGTAGTCTCCCTGAGGGAAAATTTGATTCATTCATTGCTATAGGAGAGGAAGAATTTTGCAAACTCGTCAAATCATCTAAATGGACAACGTGCATGTTAGACCCTATACCGACTAAGCTGCTGAAAGAGATGCTTCCAGATGTCATAGATCCTCTTCTTAAAATCATCAATTCATCTTTGTCTCTAGGATATGTACCAAAAACCTTTAAGCTAGCTATGATTAAACCGCTTGTTAAAAAACAGCAACTTGATCCTACAAAACTAGTCAATTACAGGCCGATCTCTAATCTGCCATTTCTGTCAAAGATATTAGAAAAAGCAGTATCCTCACAACTGTGTTCCTTTCTTGAAATAAATTATATCTGCGAGGATTTTCAGTCCGGATTTAGACCGTACCATAGTACCGAGACAGCTCTCGTTAGAGTCACAAATGATTTACTCTTATCATCCGATCGTGGTTGTATCTCTCTATTAGTATTACTGGATCTTAGTGCTGCATTTGACACCATTGACCACAACATCCTTTTAAATAGACTCGAACATTATGTTGGCATTAGTGGAATTGCACTAGCATGGTTTAAATCATACTTATCTGCAGTGTTGGTCAAGTTACTTAAAAAAAGTAATTAGTTATAGTTACTAGTTACTTCTCACAAAAAGTAACTCAGTTAGTAACTGAGTTATATCATTACAAAAGTAACTAATTACCAGGCAAAGTAACTATTGAAAAAAAACTTAAAAAAAGAAAGAAAAATTTAAATATGGGAAATATCTTGGATACCCCCAATATTAAATATGTTAAATGAATGAAATGGACACTAGAACAAATTATTATTATAAAACATTGATGGTTTAGAACTTTTAATATTGCACAGACCACAACTGGCCAACAAATCCAAAAATAAATTACCGGTATGCTTCTTAAGAAATGTACCAAAAATAAGTAATAAAAAATATACATACACATACACTCTTTGTAGTGCAAATTAAAATAATAAAACTTACAACTAGACATACTAGCCTACTTGAAGTATTTTCTTCCTCACAAATGTAAACAGTTTAACTAAAAGTGTTCTCAATATAATATTGAACAATGTACCAACATAAATAATAATAATAATAATAAAATCTAATATTTTGGGGGTTTATTTGTATAACCTACAGAGAACGTCATCGTCAGAGGTTATTTAAGCCAAATTCTAGTCGTGTTTGCCGCACGTGTTCACAACCGGTCAAACAAAGATGTTTTCTTTGAACGTTCCCTGCATGTTATTTTGGAGTTTTATTTTATAACCATGTAAACTAATTAAAACGTTGCAGATGATAAACTATATTATGCTCGGACATAGGCCTACTCGGTCTCTCTCGCGAACTGTCGAGCGCGCTCTCGGATGGACACACTCCGGTCTCTCTCGCGAACTGTCCAGCGCGCTCTCGGACGGATCACACTCGGTCAATCTCGCGAACTGTCCAGCGCGCTCTCGGACGGACACACTCGGTCTCTCTCGCGAACTGTCGAGCGCGCTCTCGGACGGATCACACTCGGTCTCTCTCGCGCGCTGACGACGTTCGCTTCGCTTTTGTCCAGTCCGGCGCCTCGAAACACACACACACACCAGAGAAAAGAGTTTGCAGTTCCTATGGCGGAGAAAAGAGCCCGATCGGATGAAAACCGCTTCAGTGAACTCAATTATAGTAACGGCGCATTTTATTGTCAGTAACGGTAACTGCGTCATTACGGAGGAAACAGTAATTAGTTAGATTACTCGTTACTGAAAAAAATAACGCCGTTAGTAACGCCGTTTATTTATAACGCCGTTATTCCCATCACTGCTTATCTGACCGTTATCAGTTTGTAGCAGTAAATGAAGAGATGTCTTATCAATCACAAGTTCAGTATGGCGTACCACAAGGCTCAGTACTAGGACAGCTGCTGTTCACTCTGTATATGCTACCATTAGGAGATATCATTAGGAAACATGGAATTAGCTTTCACTGTTATGCCGACGATACTCAGCTGTATATTTCTTCAAAACCTAACGAAACCTACCAATTCACAAAATTAACGGAATGCATAGCTGATATAAAAAATTGGATGACTAGTAATTTCCTACTACTAAATTCAGAAAAAAACAGAGATTCTAATTATTGGACAAAAAACTTCCACACGTAATAACCTAGAGTACTGTCTAACACTTGATGGCTGCTCTGTTAAGTCTTCGTCGTCGGTTAGGAACCTGGGTGTGCTCTTTGATACCAATATTTCATTTGAAAGTCATGTGTCTAGTATCTGTAAAACCGCTTTCTTCCATCTTAAAAATATATCTAAATTACGTCATATGCTCTCAATGAATAATGCAGAACAATTAGTTCATGCGTTTATGACCTCAAGGCTAGATTATTGTAATGCTCTACTGGGTGGTTGCCCTGCACGCTTAATAAACAAACTACAGCTAGTTCAAAACGCAGCAGCTCGAGTTCTTACTAGAACCAGGAAGTATGACCATACAACAGTCTTCCTACCATTGTCCGGGAAGGAGACACACTCTGTCAGTTCAAATCTAGACTAAAAACACATCTCTTCGGCCTAGCATACACATAACACATTATAGACTTATATAATTAGCCTGCATAGTTTAGAACAGCCGGGACCGGGAACACTTCCCGTAATCCTGATGTACTTGGTACATCATAAGAAGGATGGCGTCTACGCTAAAATTAGTCTCTCTGTCTTTCCCGAGGTTTACTGCTGTCCACCGGAACCAGGCCGTATCCAGATCTGATGAAGGACCAGCGCCAGGACACGACGACGACGCCGCTGACCTGAAGTGTCAACCAGTCTCTCCTCCTCTCCACTCCGACTTCAACCAACCGGAACTGGACAAATACTCTGATTCATTCTGAACTTCATACACTGTTCACTCATTGGCCAGAGGAGAACTGGCCCCCGACTGAGCCTGGGTTCTCCCAAGGTTTTTTTCTCCATTCTGTCACCTGATGGAGTTTTGGTTCCTTGCCGCTGTTGCCTTACCTTCTGGCTTGCTTAGATGGGGACATTTAATATTCAACAATATTATAGATCTGCCTTATAGGTGGACGATGATGAAATTATTTTTTGTATTATTTTTTATGTTATCACTGTGAAGCTGCTTTGATACAATCTGTATTGTAAAAAGCACTATATAAATAAAGATGACTTGACTTGACTTGACGCCACTACGGCCTCGCCACCCTCATCTCCTACTGGGCAAGGAGGTGCAGAAACCAGGACCCGACGCCCACAGGCCTCGCTCCTCGTTTCCCCTCCTTCCTTCGCCTCTGGGCAGCGAGCAGCCGAACGCCTCTGGGCCTTCCCTGTCGTCTGCCCCTTGGTAGAAGCAGGTAGGTGTTACTCCGCACACCCAGACCCCTCTCTCGGCCGCTGTAATGCCTCCGGAGTCACGTCCCTGCCTTCCACCTCGCTGCCCCTCCATGGGTACGCTGGTGGTCCGGGTCGGCTCGTTGGTATGGTCTCTCGAAGCCTGGCTAGCGCTTCCGAGACCGTCCCGCTGGCTCACCTGTACCATCCGGCTCGGCTACGCAATTCAGTTTGCCCGTCGGCCTCCCAGGTACAGGGGCGTCTGCTTCACCCATGTGCGGAGCAACGATGCCCCTGTCTTGAGGAAAGAGATCGATGTACTGCTGGCGAAGGACGCGATCGAGCCCGTCCCTCCAGCCGAAATGAGGTCAGGGTTCTACAGTCCCTACTTCATTGTACCCAAGAAAGACGGTGGGTTACGGACGATCCTGGACCTGCGACTCTTGAATCGGGCCCTGCACAAACTCCTGTTCAAGATGCTGACACAGAAGCGTATCTTCGAATGCATCCGGCCCCAGGATGCGTACTTTCATGTCTCGATTCTTCCTCGACATGGTTTGCGTTCGAGGGTTGAGCATATCAGTACAAGGTCCTACCCTTCGGGCTGGCCCTGTCACCCCGTGTCTTCACGAAAGTCGCGGAGGCGGCCATTGTTCCCATGAGAGAACTTGGTGTTCGCATCCTCAACTATCTCGATGACTGGCTCATATTAGCTCACCCGCGGGATCTGTTGTGCGAACTCAGGGACATGGTGCTCCGGCATCTCAACCAGTTGGGGCTTCAGGTCAACTGGGACAAGAGCAAACTCTGCCCCACGCAGAGGATCTCTTATCTCGGTATGGAGTTGGACTCACAGAGGAGCGTGTCCAGTCAGTGCTCAACTGCCTCAAGTCCTTTCAAGGCAGGTCAGCGGTCCCACTGAAACAGTTTCAAAGGCTCCTAGGGCATATGGCAGCCGCAGTAGCCGCAACCGCTAGTCCTGCTTCATATGAGACCGCTTCAGCGCTGGCTTCACGATCGAGTCCCGAGATGGGCGTGGCAGAGCGGCACGTTCCGGGTCAACATTACCCCGCACTGTCGCCAAACCTTCAGTCCTTGGTCGGACGCTGCGTTTCTACGGGCCGGAGTGCCCTTAGTCCAGGTGTCCAGGCATGTTGTGGTGTTCACAGATGTCTCTGCCAACGGATGGGGGGCCACGTACAACGGGCATGCAGTTTCGGGTCTGTGGACGCCGGGGCCCCAACTGCATTGGCACATCAAGTGCCTAGAGTTGCAAGCAGTCCGCTTAGCCTTGGGCCGCCTCAGAGGGCTACTTCTGCACAAGAATGTACTGGTCCGTACGGACAGCACTGCGATCGTTGCGTACATCAACCGCCAAGGTGGTCTACGCTCCAGTCGTATGTCGCGGCTCACCCGCCATCTCCTCCTATGGAGTCAGAAGCATCTGAGGTCGCTTCGAGCCATTCACATCCCTGGTGTGCTCAACCGTGCAGCCGACGAGATCTCACAGCAGCCGCCTCTCCCGGGAGAATTTTATTTATTCAGCAACCTGGCGGTGCTGTTATTTCTCTCTATTGTTGTTTATATTATACAATTATAATTAATATTGAATGCGCCTCAGTGCAGTTTCCATTTTGTGAGCGCAAACCTAAAACGAGTATAGATTTTATGAGAGAAAGTGAACGATATGATACTAGACAAATACCTGAACTCTTGTTTTCTGTTATTAAATCAGGGTTCACTTGAATTTTTCGCATTTATTCTCCTTAAACTGATTCTAACTCCTTAATGTTTATTTCAGACCAGATGGAAGTTAAAGAGCAAAGACAAGAACTGAAGTTAAAGGTGATGATGCTGTAGTTTGTTTCAACCTGTTGACACCAATACAATGAGCTTAATGTGCCAATTTACAGAAGATCTCAGACATCACCATAATGAATGAGCTGAAAACAGGGAACTTTTGGAGACAAAGAGGCTTTTCAGCAGCAGTTAAACATGATGGCTCTGTACTTTTTAAATGCAGATTGGATAAAAACACAGTGATCACAGTTCACACCTGCAGTGAAGCTCCTCCCACAACAATTCACCAATAAATACTGGGAATATTCCCATCATCTTACAAGAGAAGGACAAACTCCAGGAGTAGCAGCTGAAATCTGTGTGACTGTTAAAGATGGAGTTTATTAAAGAGGAGATTAAAGACATGAGGGATCCAGAACCATCCAGAATAAAACATGAAGATACTGAGGAACAAATAGGTTGGTGTCCATTCTTGATGCTTCATTATGACTGCTTTGGTTGATATTAATTAATAAGTAGTGTATGGATGATAAATGATAGAGAAATGGATCTTAATTATCATAACCTCACGAACAATCCTTACGAAAAAGAAGTTTATTCAAGTGTGTGCTATTATTAGTATACTTTTTTTAAACTAAAAATAAGAAAGTATTCTTTCAGTCTACTTATTATGTAAAATTGCACTCAAGTATTCTTGACTCATTGGTACTGACACAAAGGTCTAAGTATATTTGGACTATAGGACCTGTACTCAATATTTTGATCGAAATATACTTAAAAGTATAATTGAGTATTCTAAGTATACTTGTCTTGATGTTGTTTAATATTTTAATTTAGTAGCCTATTAAATACTTGTTCACATAGTTTTACATACTGAAAATATTGGTTTATAAAGCAAACAGATATTTTCCTAATTCTGAGTACCGGTATCTGAATTAGGGCTGTAAACGATTAATCGTGATTAATCTATCCCATAATAAAAGTTTTTGTTTACATAATATATGCGTGTGTATTGTGTATAATTATTTTGTATATATAAATACACACACATGCATGTATATATTTAAGAAAATGTTGCTATTTATATATAAAATAGTTCTATTTATATATAATATAAATCATATAAAAATATATATGCAGTATATAAATGCAAATATTTATTAAATATATACATGCATGTGTGTGTATTTATATATACAAAATAATTATACACAATACACACACATATATTATGTAAACACAAACTTTTATTTTGGATTCAATTAATCGTGATTAATCTTTTACAGCCCTAATCTGAATGATTTTGTAGGCTAGTCCATTGACTGAATTTTCCGGCTATCAATGTTTTCACTGTTGGACGGTACGCGGACTATTAGGCATCTTCGGATAAAAACACAGGTGAAGAAGAAGCAGAAACAATTGATAGAGGATTGCTTACGCAAATGTAAACAGCACGATCATCAAAACAATATAAATCAAAACTGGCAAACGTTACCATAAAGGTTAACGACTATGAAACTGTGGGGTGTTGTTGGACTAGATCTACTCCACCTTTGTTTTGATCATCGTTCTGAATCCCATCCGGACGTAGTCTTTGACAAAAATGTGATTTTATGAAGCTGTAGGAAACTTTTTCCTTCGTCAAAGCAGAGACCAGGATACGTTGGGATTGCGTTCAAACAGAAGTTATTATTTTATTGAGAACTCTCTGTGCGTAGCTGCAGGTCGTCCAACAGTCTAACTAAGGGAACGTTCCCTTGCAATTTATATACATTTAGGGGCAGGGATTTACATTGTGATGAGAACAAAGCATGTAAATTAAGTATACAGGTTTAGGAACCTGCCCTAGGCTGAGAGTGTTACCAATCCTAATCCATTCAGCGTAACTATTCAAATGCTGAGACGCGAGAACAGGACTGGCAGGATTCTCTTGCTGAAACAGCTCCAAGAGCCATTAAGAGTTTCAGTAATCTGACAAATACAGAAAACAGGACTGGCCGGACTCTCTTGCTGGAAACTGTTTCACAGCTGATCTAAACATTTAGTCTCTTAACTTTTGCAGTTTCCTAAATTAAACATTTAATACATTTGATTAAGCCATTAAATATTTGTTTGATAGTTCAGCCTTTCTGCATTCCTGCCTCAAAGAATGAGTATAATTATTAAGCTATAAGTATGATGATAAGTATGTTCACTTTGTTTACAAATGTTACAAAGGTATGTTCACAAAACTTATAAGTATACTTGAAGTATAAAACTATAGATTACTGAGAGTACACTTCAAAGTGTACTTTCATAAACTAAAAAACATTGACTAAGAGAATTAAAATAGTAAACTACAATTATACTTGTATAATAAGTTAATTTGTAGTACAGATGCATTACAAATGTAGCCTGGGAAAACCCAGACCCTCTCAGTTGTAACTGAGTAAGGGTCTGGCAAAGCTCCATAGACAATTCATTTCCACAGGGGCGTCACCAACGGACGTCGGAAAGATCTAAAACCAATCAGAGCGATGAATGACATGACGTATGCAGAGCGACGGAGAAACATCTCGAGACTCTCAGTAATTCTCTGTTTGTGTTAACGAAAATTACAATTTTAAATCGCTTGAAACAGACGCGATAGCTGATTCGAACGAGTGATGTTGTGATGTTCCACGGCGGCATCCATCTCTGTAATGTACAAAATCTGCGTCACCGTCTCTGCTCTGTCGTCATCGTGTAAAACGTTTCTGATTGGTGCCGCGATTTCGGCGGATTGGAAATGGGTTTCAATGGGCTCTTTGCCAGACCCACTTGCAGAGCAAATCTAAATTTGCCGGAAGTGGTCTGGGTTTTCCCAGGCTATTACAAATGAGAAACGTTGTTCTAAACTAGTTGTGCACTTAAGTTTACTACTTTTGTACCTATAGTACACTTAAATGATTACCTTTATACACTAAAAACTGGACCGATTTAGTCCTAAGCAATATTGAAATAGTACAATTACAAGTATACTACGAGTACATTGACATTAGTATACCTACTACATAAAAGTATACTTAAAATATACGATAACACTTTACTTGAAGGTGTGTGTGCATAAGACTGACATGACACCTTCATAATTATAGCATGACACATGTCATGATTGTGAAGGAGGTTTTATGCATGTTTATGACAACTGTCATTAAGTGTCATTCGCTCAATAATGACATTTTTAATGCAAATATGACATTGTTTGAGATGTCTTTGTTATGACAACTTGACATTACCAAGACAACACAACCTGTCATAAATATTTCATAAACATACAGACGTAGCAGATTAATTATCAAACTTAAGAAACCACTTAGCTTTATGGGTTAACATTACTTTTAACTTGTGGTTAGTTTTGACATTGGCAGTCATGATGCCATTATAACATTTTAATCCATCCATCCATCCATCCATCCATCTACTTCCGCTTATCCGGGGCCGGGTCGCTGGGGCAGCAGTCTAAGCAGAGATGCCCAGACTTCCCTCTCCAAGGGTTCATTTGAACTGATTCTAACTGTATTTCTGTGTATTTTAGACCAGGTGAGAGTGAAAGAGCAAAGACAAGAACTGAATGAAGAGGAGGAACATTGTAACTTTACAATTCAAAGAACAAAAGCCAAAAAGACGCACACCTGCACTCAGTGTGGAAAGAGTTTCTCACGGAAAGGAAACCTTAACAAACACATGAGAATTCACACTGGAGAGAAACCGTATACATGCACTCAGTGTGAGAAGAGTTTTACTCATGCATCACATCTCAGTTATCATCTGCGCGTTCACTCTGGAGAAAAGCCATTTAGCTGTGATCAGTGTGATAAAGATTTTATTTCATCATCAAATCTAAAAGATCACCTGAAAGTTCATTCGGACGCGAGGCCTTATGTGTGTTCTCTCTGTGGAAAGAGTTTTTCAAGGCTGAAAACTTTTAAACTGCACCAGAAAATACACACTGGTGTGAGAGATCATGTGTGTTGTGACTGTGGGAAGAGCTTTACTAATGTGGGCTATCTGAAAAAACACCAAATAATTCATACTGGAGAAAAACCTCACAAGTGCTCATATTGTGACAAGAGTTTCACTCATTCTGGAAACATGAATGTGCATCAGCGACTTCATACTGGAGAGAAGCCGTATCACTGCACTCAGTGTGAGAAGAGTTTCACACAATCACATAGTCTAGTGAATCATAAAAAGCATTGTTCTGCATCACAGTGAGCAAATGTTTTCATCAGATCCCAAACTTTGTTGGGATCTTTGTTGGAAAACAAGAACATGATTTAATTATTCTTTGATTGGACGCTTACTCAAAGAAATAACATTTTTTTTTAAAGAGACTGGAAACAAATGTAAGAAAAACAAACTATTTGTCAATATAATTGTTTAAATGTAATATGGAGTTTTTTTTAATCTTTTGTTTGTTTAGTTATAAAACCTGTTATTCATAAAGAAATGTATTAAAAAACCTACACATATCTCAGCAATATTAAAGAGGTCTATAAGCTCTGTACAATAACAACAAATAATTACCATTTTACTGACAATGTGTGATTTTGTGAGCAACAGTTATCTACAGATCCAATAGTACAAATAAACAATGAGATTCAGATAAAGCAAATGTATAGTGAAATTAACTCGTGTTCTGTGACATTAATTTTGTGGAAGTTGTTTTGGAGTTGTAACTTTCTGACTTGTCATTTAGCTTTCACTTTCATTCAATATATACATTAAAGATTTTTTGGTAACACTTTACAATACGGGTGCACAAATGTGCATTAATTCATGCTTAACTAATGCACAGATAACCATGTGTTAATGTATTACTCATGAATAATTAAACAATTAATTAATGATTACTGCATCAGCAACTAAAGATTCTATATGGTTAATAGATTAATTATTATATTAATTATTATTACATAAATGTGTCATAATGTATTCATTTCTTACTAACATATTTTATTAACTAATAGTGTAAATTAATGCGTTAATTACCACAATTGGTCAAAGCAATGTACTTCAACTTCCAGTTGTCATGCTTTAACGCAATATACAATTAAGGATGTTATGATCCTTATGAAAGAACCTCAGCTTGCAAATAAGATTTAGATTTTATTATTTATTTTAATTTAATTTAATGTTAATTTATTTTTTGTTTAGTAACATATATAAAATGACACCCAATGAGTTCACACTTCAATCCACAAGATGGCGGTAATGTGTTTCGTTTGCAAACTGCCAATAAAAAACACAGAAGAAGAAGTTCCTCATTGTGAAGTTTTGTTTTTCCCTGGTGAACATCTCTGAGCGTTTCTTCCCGTTGTTTAGTCTTCCCGTGGATTACTCTTGGACTGTTTATTCTCTTCGTGATTGTTTGCTGCTGTCCTGAACTGCTTTCTATTGTGGACTGATTTATGTAAGTGACATTGCGATATTTTATTTTTCTGCGGTATATATTGGGATATGAAAACCAGATAACTTGAATAGACTATTTGGAAAGAATGAATCATTCTAGAATGACTGGGGTTGATTTTGTAATGGATTAAATCTGCATAGAAATTAATAACAATTTTGTTTATTATTTTCTGTGCAGATTTACTCCATAGATAGGCTAAAGCATAAATAAATACAATAGAACAAAGATATAAATGAAATAAACAGTGCTTTACAAAAAGAAATGCAGGTAAATCTAACTGTATTCAGGTACAGAGTCAGACATTGAATAATCAAATGTAAAGTAACACTGCATAATATTCACTGTATAAATTAAATATAATGTTGTATATTGTTAAAGCCGCAAAAGTAATTTTCTCTTTCTCTTTTGTTGTTTGATTAACATTGGTGACAAACTGCTGTGAGTATATTAAGACGAAAGCACGGATCCGATATAATGAATGATATGCATGATCCATTTTCTTTCTCGATTGTTTACAACTCTCAGTGTTTTTCCTTGGTCAAAAGGGGTCTTCGGTGGTGGCAGAGGGACACTGTCATCCTTTCTTGCCCTTTTTTTTTGGTATGTAATCGCATCAATTTCAAAAAGTAGAATAAAAAAATCAGCATTAAAAAGTTTATTTTTACTTCTAGACTAATTTTCTACCATATACAATTTAATACAATTATCAGCTAGCCAACAACAACTTGTTAGGGGGGTGCTGGATGGCAGAGGCAGGCTAAATACACATTAATTGCGCAGATATTAATAAACAAATGCATAATATTCAAGAAAAATAAACATGAATAATACTTATTCATGTTTCTTTTTTATTTTTATCGATTAAAAAAATCAACTAATCACATTTTTTATCTGTTATGTTCAACAATAAAAAACTTGCGTTTTTAATATATTTTTATAACGTAATAATTTCACAGTTAATCTCCAAATAATGTAAAAATCCCAATGACAGTATAACTTTATGTCTAACGGGTAGGAAATATACAGACATTTAATAAAGTTATCAAAGAGTTTGCACTGCATAAATGTATAATTACATATAGATTAATCCTTATTAAAGTTAAAAAAGTTCTCAAAAGCGGTGAGTGTTTTTCTGTTACCTTTGTTCTTTTATTAGGGTAAGTGTACCCTACCCTTTAAGCCCACTTTCAACTCTGAAGTCAAATAAAAAAAAGAGAAAATAATATTTTATGCTACTAATCATTTTAACCAATCCAGTGATTTGTTATTTCCCTGACATTTTGTATTGCATACCAATCACATCTGGCAATGTTGAGTTAGCCCCACTCATGTGCATGCTGTCTCAGGGGACCTCACACAAAGTAACCCCAAACTTTGGTGTTTCGGGACCCTTCATAAATTAACACATTTCTGCAATTTTCAGCCATTTTTAAAAAAAATAAGAGAGAAATGTATTATTTTAAAATATAAATAAAAGATAAATCTTGCATTTTTTTTAACAGATTATTTTTCTTATAAACCATGTCAATATCTATGAAAAAAACCTAGACTTAGATTTTGGTGGGCTAAATACACATACCCTAACTTTACTGCTTTACAGCTTTATTGGCTGCTGTCCCTTTAGAGGGGTGGTATAACGCCCTTTTCACAAGATGTAAAATAAATCTGAGTGTATGTAAAGTTTTAGCTCAAAATACCCCACAGATATTTTTATATATCATGTTAGAATTGTCCCTTTTTGAGGGTGAGCAAAAACGCACCGTTTTGTGTCTGGCCCTTTAAATGCAAATTAGCTGCTGCTCCTGACACAGAGGGCGGAGCTTCAACAGCTTGTGTGTGTTAGCAGCTCCTATTACCTCACGCGGAAACACAACTAAAATGTTTAAGATTTAAGTGCCGTTCTTTGTTATTTTCTCAAAGAAAAGCTTAACTACAAGTCCTCCAGAGTCGCGGCCAAAGCCGATTCGAAAGGCCGCTGTTCGCCAGCAGCAGTCATTCTTTGTTTTCAAGTGGCAGGGAACCGTTGCAACTCTGTCGTCATTATGTTAAGCCCGCCCACCGACTCTATACACGATGTGTTTGGCCTGACTAGAATTTGTTTTTTCCAGCTCGAAAGCCAACGGAGAGTTGCTAGACCACCCTGGCTGCATAATAAAATTTCTAGGCTATATTCTGTCATGGTAATCTATAAATTGCTCGTATAGGAACTGTTGCACATAGTGACTTTTTATTGCATGTGAAAAGACTACAGTTTGAGCTGACTCACAAATGTGCTCGACTACAACAGCTCTTCCTCTTCTCAACATGGACTGCGTGTTCCCGGGGGCGGGGTTTATGCACATTTTAGGGTTGGTGATGTCACTAACCCGGGAGGAATGTCGTGTAGTTCCTACCAGCCGTTTGTTGTAGTCCTTAAAAAAATATTTATTTAAAAGCAAAAATCTCCCTTTACTTTGAACTTTGAGCGTTGTAACTTTGCAGATGTTGTTTATGCTCAAACAGCAACATTACACACTAACTACAGTTAGAAAAGTAAAATCATAATCAAACACCTCTTTAAAACCAGCCCTGCTGAGAGGGTCTCACACACAATTAATTCTCTCACAACTCTTTACGGTCATTTAAGACTTTATTTAACTAATTTAAGACTGCTTTTATGAGGATACTCGATAAAACAGACATTTTGGCATAATTGCATGTGTTAGTGTTTGTTCAGCTTCAAGCCGAAAGAGAACTCTATTCTGAAGCGCGTCTTTCTGTGCGTTGTGTGTGTCACAGACTGCGCGGTCAATTTGTCTTGGCTTGAATGCATTAAAAGCATTTGCGTGAATAAGAGCGCATCATATAATGTAACACCAGCCAAAGGATGACAGAAAAAAATGGATTCTGCGTTAATTGTGTTGAATATTTACCACTGAGTCTTCTCCTCCCATTTCTACCAGTGAGTTTTATTCAACTTCCCGCGTCTACTACCTGTGCAGATCTCAACAGTGCAACTGGGTTGTAGGTTGACAGGTTGAGCTAACAAATGGGTTGAAATTTGTATGATGTGTTGTGTTGATTGTGTGAGTAGGATGTGTTTCATACAAGATCTGGCAACTGGACAACCTTGGAATATATTGATGTGGTTATTTTAGTTTTGGGCCATACAAATTACGTGAGTTTCACGGGAGAAATAACAAAACGGGAGGGAGATGGGTGTGAAATACGGGAGACTCCCTGGGAAAACGGGAGTGTTGACAGATATGCTTGTGAGTTCAGTGTTGGACGGATCAGTTGTTTTAAGGCAAGTTCACTACAGGATTTTAAACCGTCGGGCTGAACTGTGCAGTTCACACTACATGACTTGCTCTCTGTGAACTTTAAAGGTGCTTAAAGTGATCCCAGTTGGCGTAACCTCATGTTGATGTTTTAAATTATTATCAAACAAAACGGAGGCTAGCTAGACCCTCCCTCCTCCTCCTCATCCGCGCAGTAACCCCCCAAACCCCACCCCACATCATTCTTGTCGGTTATTGGCTGGAACAATTTGTTATGTTTCGTTGTGCGGGTCGCTCTGTTTATTGCTCGGTTTGTTTTTGCTGCTGTTTGTGGAGCTTGGGCTCTCTGCAGAGTGCGTTTTCTTTTCTTTTTTACAGTGTGTTCAGGGGACAGGCAGCTAGCGGATAGTGAGGAGATGTTTGCGGTAGGTGAAAAAAAAAAAGTTTGGCCTAAAAAACGCGCAAGATCGCTTATAGCACCTTTAAGCGCAAAGGGCAACTGTGGCAGTCTTTAGTGGCAGAAGTGATCTAACATATTTGTAACACGTAGTCGGCTTTGCAGCCTTGGCTAACTAAAGTTTACACAAGACTAGATAATGATCTGAGATGTCATCGCTCTGCTGCAGATCTGTAAGTATGACTACGACAATGAGTTGGTCCTGACACGTGTTGTCTAACTACAATAGAGTTAAGAATGTCTTTAAATGCCAATCCTATTGCATCTTTTTCGTTATCTACATGCATTTTAAAATCACCAACAATTAGGACTGTATCTGCAGCCAGTATTAACTCAGAAAGTCAGCAAATTCTTTAATAAAGTCTGTATGGTGCCCTGGTGGCCTGTATACAGTAGCCAGCAAAAATCTCTAACGTGATTTATCATTTACACTAGATATTGTTACATTGAGCACCAACACTTCAAATGAATTATATTTTAAACTAGACTTCTTAGTAATTCTAAAAATATTACTATAAATCACAGCAACACCTCCTCCTTTAAGTAAGGGAGCTGTTAATCATGAATCACGGATCAAATACGATACCTATTGACATCGCACATCCTGCGATGTGATTATTGACTATGGATGCGCACATCGCAATATCGATGCTAAAATGATACATTATGCAGCCCTACTGTCTAGGGCTGGGACGGTATGGATTTTTTCTTACCGTTGAAAAGCAAGAAATTCCCTCTGTATAGCAGTAAACCGCTTTAAACCTCAACCCCCCTTCCCACTCTCCCCCAGTTTTTTTTTTTTCTTTCTGAGACGTCGCGCTGGAACAACAAACACAAAGTGTGGCAATGATAATCTCAGGTACTGTTTATGTGCTTTATTTAATGTTAAAAGCATGCAATGTGACTTTGAATATCATTTAGTGCTCCCAGCCAGCTTTGTAGCTGTAAAAGCAACAATGGATAATTCACCTCAGATCTTGAAATTAAACAAATGGAAACGAGAATGTTCAAACTGTGAACATGCAAGTATTTGACGAAGATTGTTTTAGTAACTCTATTATGTTTGTATTATGTGGGTAGGGTAGGGTATTAGTTATTGAAACGGGCCCCCAGATGCTTAAGGCCGCCGCTGCGTGCAGGCCAAAGTTTTTTTTCTCGGTGATGACGGTGACGACCTCAGACCCGCAGTAGGTGTCACGTGACTGCAGTATTGCGGTAACCGTCCCAGCCCTACTACTGTCCTCTGTCAATAAACTGCAGATGTGGTTCATTTGTGTTGCTGGGTGAAATCTGCTATATATTTACAAGACATTTTTGACAAAATTCACTGCTGTGTAATTTGATTTAGCCTATTATCTGAATAACCAGATTCTCTTGTTTAATTCTATAGTTACCTTTTACATAAAATATAATTTTCAACGTAAAAAAAAAATTATGGCTGATTGTATGATTTTTTTCAATTAGTTCAAATGCTTATTATATTGTTAGATGGCAATCATACGAGCTGAAAAATAAGAAAATAATCTAGGAATATAAATGCACTTAGATTATAATCTTCTACAGCAGTTGTCGTTCACATATTGACTATTAACAAGAGGATGAAAACTAAACTTTGGTACATCAAAAATATGATATTTGATATGCAGATCTCATTTGTTTTCTGTTATTACATCAGGGTTCACTTGAAAATTCACATTTATCCTCCTTGAACTCATTCTAACAACTTCATGTTTTAATATGTTTCAGACCCGATGGAAGTGAAAGAGCAAAGACAAGAACTGAAGTGAAATGTCAAAGGTGATGATGCTGTAGTTTGTTTCAACCTGTTGACACCAATAAAATGAGCTTAATGTGCCAATTTACAGAAGATCTCAGACATCTCCATAATGAATGAGCTGAAGACAGTTTTTTTTTTTTTAGCTGCTCAGTTAAACATGATGGCTCTGTACTTTTTAAATGCAGATTGGATAAAAACACAGTGATCACAGTTCACACCTGCAGTGAAGCTCCTCCCACAACAATTCACCAATAAATACTGGGAATATTCCCATCATCCTACAAGAGAAGGACAAACTCCAGGAGTAGCAGCTGAAATCTGTGTGACTGTTAAAGATGGAGTTTATTAAAGAGGAGATTGAAGACATGAGTGATCCAGAACCATCCAGAATAAAACATGAAGATACTGAGGAACAAATAGGTTGGTGTCCATTCTTGATTCTTCATTGTTGACTGCTTTGGTAGATGTGAATTAATAAGCAGTATATGGATGATAAATTATAGTAATACATCAAAATGATCATAACCTTGTATATAGCAGTTGTCAATAGGGCTGTCGTGGTGAAGGATTTTCCCTTGCAGTAATTTTGAGCGGCTCAATAGTGCGGTATGCGGTATTATCGCCATTTATTTTATTTATTTTGATTTATTTATATTTATTTGATGCTATTTAAATAAGTGTTACGATGTGGTCAGCATCCACAAAAAGAGGACATTTTCAGTAACTAATGTAACCGAAACTAAACGGCGTCTCTGCGCATTGATAGACTGTCACTCAGCGCGCAGTTATTGTTACGGCAACTGACTGTCTTTGAGTGAGTCATTAAATCGCTCATTCAACAAACACGTTCAAAAACGCTGATTCATTAAAAGATAGATGTAATGAAACAAGGTGTTAATTATTTTTAACTTTGAGCTCCTTTTTTCAAGGCTCAGCTGACCAGCAATGTGTAACGCTAAAGATTCACTTAATAGAGACCAATGGCATTGATTCAATGCATGACTCGCTGATTTTTGTTTGTCGCGGCTTCCTCGGGCTGTGGATGCTGACCAGCGCTGACACTGATGCCATTCTTGGTAAATACCCTTAAACGTTCAAAGGATGACATGACAAATATTTCGCTTTCCTTGGACACGGCAACCTTTTCACGAATATGACTTGACCTCAAAGACAGATGCAGGTAATCGCACGCGCTCAGTCGATCTCTCTCATTCACAGTCAGTTTAGGCTTAAGTGCAAATCCACGAAGACTCTTTAGAAGTAGTTTAGTAGTCTTGTTATCATTATTCACTTATTTAACATTCAATACATATACACGAAGTTCAAAACAAGAGGGTGTATAGCCACGCAAATATTGCGGTTTCTGCAGTTACTTGCATTCCTCTGCGGTTGGCTTGTCAGTAGCGCGGTACTATATTGCGGTTATCACGACAGCCCTAGTTGTCAAACATATATTTACTATATTAACAAGTGAATGACAGAACAAAAAGTAAAGATCTGATCTCTGCTATTAAATCAGGGTTCACTTGAACAATCTCTGCTCTCTTCCTTTGCTGCTGATGTTCATGCTGCAAAATCTTCTTACTTTCACAACAAGATCAACAGCACCGCCAACACACAAACTCTTTTCAAGACATTCAACTCTCTCCTCTGTCCACCTCCACCACCACCCACCTCCTCTTTAACTGCTGATGATTTTGCCAACTTCTTCACCAACAAAACAACAACTATCAGCAGTCAGTTCTCAGCTCCACACACACAGGAACCCAGTCCAACCCCTCCCACTCCCAAACACCTTCTCTCCTCCTTCTCTCCACTAACCGAGAAAGAAGTATCTAAACTTCTCCTATCCAGTAACCCTACCACCTGCCTTCTAGATCCCATCCCCTCACACCTTCTACAAGCCATTTCTCCCACACTTCTACAAGCACTCACACACATCATCAACTCATCCCTCCACATTGGCATTTTTTCCTACAGCATTCAAGCAGGCTCGGGTAACTCCACTGCTTAAGAAACCCACATTAAACACATCACTCTTAGAGAATTACAGACCTGTCTCTATCCTACCATTCATTGCGAAAACACTTGAACGAGTTGCCTTGAACCAAGTAACATCCTTCCTCTCTCTGACCAACCAACTAGACGTAAATCAATCTGGCTTCAAGAAAGGGCATTCAACCGAGACTGCATTGCTGTCAGTCACAGAAGCCCTACGGATCGCAAAAGCTGCCTCCAAATCATCAGTTCTCATTCTCCTGGATCTGTCTGCTGCCTTCGACACTGTGAATCATCAGATCCTCCTGTCCACCCTCTCATCACTGGGCATCACAGGAACTCCTCTCCACTGGTTTGAGTCCTATCTCACAGGTAGGTCCTTCAGGGTCGCATGGAGTGGCGAACTATCCGATGCACATCAACTGACTACAGGGGTTCCTCAGGGTTCAGTTCTTGGACCGCTCCTCTTCTCCATTTACACCACATCACTGGGACCCATCATACAGGCACATGGCTTCTCTTACCACTGCTATGCTGATGACACCCAGCTCTACCTCTCATTTCAACCTGATGATCCCACAGTAGCTGCACGTATCTCAAGCTGCCTGGCGGACATCTCGGCATGGATGAAGGAACATCACCTGCAGCTCAACCTGGCAAAGACTGAGCTTCTCGTCCTCCCTGCCAATCCGTCTCTACAGCACGACTTCACTATCCAGCTAGATTCAACTTTAATCATCCCATCAAGGTCGGTCAGAAACCTTGGAGTAACATTTGATGAGCATCTGACCTTCGCAGACCACATCACAAAGACAGCTCGATCATGCAGGTTTGCACTGCACAACATCAGGAAGATCCGGCCCTTCCTAACTGAGCATGCAACACAACTTCTCGCCCAGGCCTTGGTTATCTCTAGGCTTGATTACTGCAATGCTCTTCTGGCCGGTCTTCCATCATGTGCAATTAAACCTCTACAAATGATCCAGAATGCTGCAGCCCGTCTTGTCTTCAACGAGCCCAAAAGGGCCCACGTCACTCCTCTGTTCATCTCTCTGCACTGGCTACCCCTCGCTGCTCGCATCAAGTTCAAGGCATTGACTCTTGCTTACAGATCGACCACAGGCTCAGCTCCCTCCTACTTTCACTCGCTCCTACGAGTCTACATCCCTACCAGAAGCCTGCGATCGGTCAATAAGCGACGGCTCGTGGTACCATCACAGAGAGCCACAAAATCCCTCTCCAGAACATTTTCATTCACGGTTCCTTGCTGGTGGAATGATCTCCCTACCCTCGTCCGAAATGCAGAATCCCGGACTACATTCAAAACACAACTGAAAACTCATCTCTTCCGTGAGCACTTGACATAAAAAAAAAAAACCCTCTCTTTAACCCTCCCTTGTTTTGGCTTATGCTACTCTGAGCAATGCCAGAACTTTGTATTTTGAGCACTTCTTGCGTTATTTTTGCCTCTTCACGATGACTCGCTTGCTGTAGTCCTCAGTTGTAAGTTGCTTTGGATAAAAGCGTCTGCTAAATGACTAAATGTAAATGTAAACTGATTCTTATTGTTTTTCTGTGTATTTTAGACCAGGTGAGAGTGAAAGAGCAAAGACAAGAACTGAATGACGAGGAGGAACATCGTAACTTTACAATTCAAAGAACAAAAGACAAAAAGCTGCACACCTGCACTCAGTGTGGAAAGAGTTTCTCACGGAAAGGAAACCTTAACACACACATGAGAATTCACACTGGAGAGAAACCGTATACATGCACTCAGTGTGGAAAGAGTTTTACTGGTGAATCGGGTCTTAGTTATCATCTGCACATTCACTCTGGAGAAAAGCCATTTAACTGTGATCAGTGTCGTAAAGATTTTATTTCTTCTTCAAATCTAAAAGATCACCTGAAAGTTCATTCAGACGAGAAGCCTTATGTGTGTTCTCTCTGTGGAAAGAGTTATTCAAGGCTGAACACTTTTAAACTGCACCAGAAAACACATAATGAGGTGAGAGATCATGTGTGTTGTGACTGTGGGAAGAGCTTTACTAGAGCTGAGAGTCTGAAACAACACCAAAGAATTCATACTGGAGAAAAACCTTACAAGTGCTCATATTGTGACAAGAGTTTCACTCGGTCTGAATGTCTGAAATCACACGAGCGAGTTCATACTGGAGAGAAGCCGTATCACTGCACTCAGTGTGGAAATAGTTTCACAGAGAAAGGAAACCTTAACACACACATGCGAATTCACACTGGAGAGAAACCGTATACATGCACTCAGTGTGGAAAGAGTTTTTCTCGTTCATCAACTCTCAGTGATCATCTGCTCCGTCACTCTGGAAAAAAAACATTTAACTGTGATCAGTGTGGTAAAGATTTTATTTCATCATCAAATCTAAAAGATCACCTAAAAGTTCATTCAGGTGAGAGGCCTTATGTGTGTTCTCTCTGTGGAAATACTTTTTCTCGGATGTTCTGTTTTAAACAGCACCAGAAAACACACTATGACGTGAGAGATCATGTGTGTTGTGACTGTGGGAAGAGCTTTACTACAGCGGGAAATCTGAAACAGCACCAAAAAATTCATACTGAAGAAAAACCTTACAAGTGCTCATATTGTGGCAAGAGTTTCTCTCAGTCTGATTCTCTAAAATCCCACGAGCGAGTTCACACTGGAGAGAAGCCGTATCACTGTACTCAGTGTGGAAAGTGTTTCACCAAATCAAGTAATCTAGGGACTCATATTAAAAAGCATTGTTCTGTCTCACAGTGAGCAAATGTTTTGTTAGATTAACAGGTAACACTTTACAATAGCAGGGCATGAATAATCATGTATTAATTCCTGAATTAATGGTTACTTCAACAAGAACTCATGATTAGTGAAGATATGAACTATGACAGGAGTCATAATGATTCATGCATGAATAACAGCAGCTGTAAACATGTTAGTACATGTTAGATAGATAATGCATTAATTAACGTTTAGGGGTAAACCAAATCAATCAGACTCCGTAAGAATAAATAAGAAGTCATCTAAATTTGAATTAAACATATTTAATACTGCCATAATTTAAACTGTAATATCACAATCTGCCATCTACAGCTTTGTGACAAATACTTAGAATGATTATTTAGACATTAATTACACAGACCCATCTAACTAAACATGGAAAATAGACTAATAATAGATCAATTGTTTTCTGATTTTTATAGTTAATGTAGTAGCTAGTTTAGTAATAGCTCCTTTTCTTAGTTTCTTAGGCACATTAGTTGTGTTCTATGGAAATGCTGGTATTTTAATCTTATAAATTGACTGCTTTGGTTAACAGAATTAATAATTAAAGATGCCGTAATATGTTTTTGTGTGGTATACTAACCTGGGAAAACCCAGACCACTCTCAGTTGTAACTGAGTTAGGGTCTGGCAAAGCTCCATAGACAATTCATTTCCACAGGGGCGTCACCAACGGACGTCGCTCAAATGGCTCTGGGCGCAATTGGATAGATCTAAAACCAATCAGAGCGACGGAGAAACATCTGAGACTCTCAGCAATTCTCTGTTTGTGTTTTTCAGGAAGATGTAGCAATGGCTTCTGACGACTTTTGCCGTTTTTGTAAATGACAATTTTAAATCGCTTGAAACAGACGCGATCGCTGATTCGAACGAGTGATGTTCCACGGCGGCATCTATCTCTGTAATGTACAAAATCTGCGTCACCGTCTCTGCTCTGTCGTCATCGTGTAAAGCCCGCCCCAACGTTTCTGATTGGTGCCGCGATTTCGACGGATTGGAAATGGGTTTCAATGGGCTCTTTGCCAGACCCACTTGCAGAGCAAATCTAAATTTGCCGGAAGTGGTCTGGGTTTACCCAGGCTAGAGGTATACAGTAATTAACTGTATTTTTAGTTGTTTAAAATATGTATACTTAGCATTAGCTTATAGCTTATGGCCTATTTTGCAAGTAAACGTGCCTTATGTGTGTCTTTACGGGTATGTTTGGGCTTTCTTTTAAGAGCCTTTTTTAATTATACACAATTTGCAAATTTGACAAATCAACTAAAATATGAACTGCATCATTGTGTCATGACTTTACATCATAATTAATTAATTATTAACTAACCATACACTAACATCAACTAATGGCTTGTTAATGCATCATGTCATGACTTTACTTGAGGGGGCACATCATCATTAATTCACTGTTAACTACTTACCAATTTCAGCTCATGGTTTATCATAAACTTACTATCAAATACACATGTACTACAAGTATTCAGCCCAGTTAAAGTGATAGTTCACCCAAAAATGAAAATTCTGTCATCATTTACTCACCCTCAAGTTGTTTCAAACCTGTATGAGTTTCTTTCTTCTGTTGAAGATAAGATAAGATATTTAGAAGAATGTTGGTGACCAGACAGTTGATGGACCCCATTGACTTCCATAGTAGGAAAAAAAAGATACTATGGAAGTCAATGGGGTCCATCAACTGTCTGGTCACCAACATTCTTCTAAATATCTTCTTTTGTGTTCAACAGAAGAAAGAAACTCATACAGGTTTGAAACAACTTAAGGGTGAGTATGATGATGACAGAATTTTCATTTTTGGGTGAACTATCCCTTTAAGTGATGTTGTGTGGGTTTTCAAAGAGTCAGAGAACGAATGAACAGTATCATCACGACCTGTGTCCTTAGTTCATCATGCTTCCTATTTGGATATTTCTATGCTTACTGATTCATCAGTAAGTCACACTATACTGTAAAAAAAAATTGCTGCGATTATTTATCACAACTTAAAATCCAACATTGTTTCAACTTTAAAAAGTATGTGTTCAAGCTTGACTTAAAATATTAATTTTAGTTTAGTTTAGTTTGGTTAAGTTGGATATTTAAGTTATCTCAACAAATTTTAACTAATCACAGCCACATTTTTTACAGTGTAGGTTTAGTTTGACGGGAAAGAATATCACAAAACAAATTAGGACCTTTTAAGATAAATTAGTAGTCTATTTAGTATTTTCTGTGTTTGATTTGGAGGATCAGTGAAATGAATGACAAACTAATCATGTGCCTTTCAGTCATGTTTATGATGAAGCTGCTGATTTTAATAGTTTAAATTATGACTAATAAATTGTTTAAATGTAGTTCAAGGTCAATAGTTATTTTTTATTCTTATGCGGTCTGATTGATTTAGTTTACCCGTAAACTTTAATTAATGCATTAACATAATCTATCTAACATGTAATAACATGTTTACGGCTGCTGATATTCATGCATGAATCATTATGACTCCTATGAATCATTATGACTCCTATGAATCATTATGACTCAGGTGAATCATTATGACCCCTGTCGTAGTTAATGATCGCTCTTCATTGGTTCATGATTCATATCTTCACTAATTAGTACATGATTATCCATGCCCTGTTACTGATTCACATTAAGTAAATGTGTAGTTAACTAATAAACTAGTGTTGCTGTGAATGCCACAAGAATTGTGTTTTATATGTTGGAGAACAAGAAAATTATTGAAAATTATTTTGATTGAACGCTAACTCAAAGAAATACCAAAATTAAAAGAGTCTGCAAACAAATGTAGTCAATCAGTTATTTGTTAATGTATGAAACAATTCCCTGAATTTGATCTGTTTTTTTTTTTCTTTACTTTTGGTTGCTTAGTTACATAAAGCATGTTGTTACATAAACTGATGTATGTAGGCTACAATAACGTACATCTGTACAATAACAACAAATAAAATGACCATTTCACTGACAATGTGTGATTTTGTGAGTAAAAGGTTTCTACAGATCCAATAACTAAAATAAATGATATTCAGATAAAGTTTTTACAGTGTAGTTTGGGACTGTTGTTTAAAAGCCATTTATACTGTTTATTCATCATTATTAAAATAAATGGAATGCAAAAATGTTGGTCCCATGGCCAAACAGTTGAGAACAATCTGTCTAAAGTATTTTTAGAAAATATTATTATTAAAGTATTAGAGTAACTTTTAGAAAATAATTAATCTACTTTAATTTAGTGTAAATTATTACTTGTTTTTTTTTCTCACTGGATAACTGCTTTGAGAAATCTGCTTGAATAAGACATATTCATCTAATTTACTTATTTTCCAATTTTTTATATATTGCTTTCTTATTGTAAAAGAGTAATTTTCTGTAGTTAGAAAATAATTAAAGCTGTAAAATTTTAAACATGCTGAAAAATAAAGTTGGTGGTTTTCTTGATTTTCAGATTGTTTAAAACGGCTGTAGTAAGTTGCAAGTGTGCGCAAATATAATGTATTTTTTTGTGTTTTCTTTTTTTCTTGGTAACTGTTCCTGCAAACGTTTGTTTGTTTTATTTTTGAGTTGGTAAAAACGATTCTGAAACGATTAATTATATGCTTTAAACAATTGAATGTTTATATTATTTTAATAATATAAACATTATTCATATAATGAATATCATCTTTATTTTGTTGTACAAGAAAGTGGGAAAATAAATATTTTTGTTTATAAATATTATTTTGAGTTCGTTCTGTGAGTGACGTCATATCTAATGGACCGCTCGCGCGCGCGCTCAGCCAGAACCAACGAGAAGCACCTGGCTGCAGCCTGCAGATTTGGGCGGGGGTGCATCTGGGGCGGGGCTGCACGTGCAGCTCCGCCCATAATGCTTCTCATTGGTTAGGGGCAAGGTGATGACGTCGATCGAGGCGGGGCTGCACCTGGGGCGGGGCTGCACGTCTCTTCCCGCTAACATCTCTTCTCATTGGTTAGTGGCGTGAAGTCATGACGTCGATCTAGCATGTTTTCATTTCCGTTGTTCATCGCTGCATGGTGAGTACAGGCAAGCTACTCTTTTTTTGTTTTGTTCTAATTTTATTTACAATTTTTATTTCTGAAGTGGCGTTTAGTGTGATGTTAAAATGAAGTGGTGTAAAAATAAAATCGTGTAACTTTACTCACCATATCACACACATAACCAGGGCAGCGTTTCCCAAAAGCATCGTAAGGTGTGTGTGCGTGCGTGCGTGCGTGCGTGTGTGTGCGCGCGCGCGTGCGTGTGTGTGTGTGCGTGTGTGTGTGTGTGTGCGTGTGTGTGTGTGTGTGTGTGTGTGTGTGGTTTCGGTGGGATTAGATATAGTGTTAAAACAAGGCCCTTAAAAATAAATACAGTGGCAATAATGAACCAGGAGAAGAAAATATAGGATTTAAGAGTTAATAGTAACAATATACAAAGTTATATTGTAGGACATTTTTTTCTATGAATAAATTGATTAAATGTAAACTATTTTGATATTATTGTTATTAATAAGTATACATATATTGAATTGAACATGAAACTACATTCATAGTAATACAAATTCATCAAAACTCCTTGAAAGTAAGGCTTGTTTTATATATTGCATACTGTTACTTATACTTATGCTGCTATACAGTATATGCACTGTCCAATCCTGCTGCTGGAGGGCAACTGTTCTGTTTAGCTCCAACCCCAGTTAAACACACTTAAACCAGCCTATCAAGGTCTTACTAGACATAGAAACTTCCTGGCAGATGTGTGGAGTCAAGTTGGATATAAACTCTGCAGGACAGTGGCCCTCCAGGAGTGACTTTGGACACCCCTGCACTAGAGTAATAAAATAATAAAACATTTTATGCTAATTCTGATGCTCTATACTTCCTTCTCTTTGCAGATCCTTGGCATTGTCACATGTGCTATTTTACTTTATATTATTTTTGTTTTGCTGTGTTAATTATTCTCTAACTTTTACTCTTGTCCTCCATCTCTCTCACCTATTTGTTGTTGTTGTTATTTACTTTTAACTCAAATGCTCTTTTAAGAGCCATTCCACCCTACAAAAATGCACACAACTGTGTTAAGCAAGGGGGAGTGTGAGCAGTATTTAAAAGACTGCAGTAGGAAGTGCCCATTCTGCCAGTACACCAGCATTCCACCGCTGATGTATTGCCACATCAAAAATCACTTTAGAGGTGATGGAAACCCCCCTGCCTGTTGATTCTTTGACCAAGGTAAGCGCAGTATAAACTCCTGTCAATCTATCAGTTACCCTTTTTAATAAGTCGTATGTAAAGTTACATTTTTGACTGACTGTTGTCTACTTTGGACAGATGCCACCTGACATCCTCTGACGCATCCTGATGTGAGCCGTCACAGACGACGGCGATGTGGCAAATTCAGAGAAGAGGCCCACTTTGTATGGCTGGACAGTAAGTTCTTTAAATCTAAGTTATGAGTAATGTAAAAGGTACTTGAGAAAGTCTGTCTGTCCGTGCATCTATTTCTGTCTGTCTATCCATCCATCCATCCATCCATCCATCCATCCATCCAACCATCCAACCATCTATCTATCTATCTATCTATCTATCTATCTATCTGTCTATCTATCTATCTATCTATCTATCTATCTATCTATCTATCTATCTATCTATCTATCTATCTATCTATCTCTGTCTGTCTGCCTATCTATCTCTACCTGTCTGTCTGTGTCTGATAGACTGTATTGCCTTCAAAACTTTCAGCTTTTTGCTCAGTTGGGGATATTCAATTTAATTAATCAATGAATAATACTATTGATTAGCATTACCAAACATGGACGTTTTATTATTATTTTAATTTAATACTGTGAAGCTGCTTTGATACAATCTGTATTGTGAAAAGCGCTATACAAATATTCTTGACTTGACTTGAAATCTACTCTGATCTTCAAACTGAAAACCTTCAAACTTCAAGCTTTTTTAGGATAGGCTTTCTCAAGCCAAATTAAAGTTTGTGTTGACAAACTTTGTTTAACTAGTTTATGTAGGTACTTTACAGACAAAGCCAATAACACTCAAGCTTATCTTGTCTAACATTTTACTATAATATGTTTAAAATATATAAAAAAATTAATTCCTTGTATGACTCTGTACTATGTTAATGCCTTTCTTCAAAATGATTCAATATTGTTTGTTCTGTATTTTATCTAAATCAGGTGTTGTGAACTGGAGTGCATTTTCCTGACAGTAAGCAAGTGTTCCGGGTGCCCTACTCGTCGACTCTGTTAGCACTGCACTACACTACACAAGGACTGCCCAGCTGGTTCTGTGGTGATGGCAGGAGGAGTCCTGCAGGGATTTTATTCCGAGAAGGAGGTTGAGGGCTATTTTTCAGCTGATTGTTTTTTCAATGATGGAGGGGAATTAGCTTTCCTGTAGCTCAGTGGTAAGAGCATTGCGTTAACCCAGGGGATTGCACATACCTATGTATAAATGTATGAGATATATTGCAATGTAAGTTGCTTTGGATAAAAGCGTCTGCCAAATGCATAAATGTAAATTTCAGTGTGTGTGTGTGTGTGTGTGTGTGTACGTGATTATCTGTATGTGTGCATATCTCTTTTACACAATTATTTTTGTTTTGAAATAAAAGTTATCACTGGTATGAGTTTGGTTTTTTGAGTTGACATGCATAATATGGGATGCAGAGATTGACAATGTACTGTATTTAGTTGGTTTAACCACTTTATTGGCATAAAAGTTTTATAATAGCCTATACAATGCACAAAAATAAACAAGAACTATTACAGAGGAATGATTAAAATAAGAAATATTTAAGGTGCCATTAATATTTACAGTATTTTTTTACACAGTGAAATGCAACAGAATGTGAAAAACTTTTTAAATACTAGCCTACACAGATATTACACAATATAATATATTGTGTAATATCTGTGGAGTATTTAAAAAGTTTTCAATATAATATATTGTGTAATATCTGTGTAGTACTTAAAAAGTTTTTCACATTCTGTTGCATTTCACTGTCTCTGTGTGTGTGTGTGTGTGTGTTATTCATATTATGCTCTGTAATTCCTTATAAGTTTACCTTAGATCAGGCATAGTTAAAACTATGGATATGCGTTCTACTCCATTTTGCTGCTTTCATTATTACATTAGAGTTTTTTTAATACTTCATTTTACTAAAGTATTATTTCAAATTTGCGCGTGATGTCAAAACACGTGATGTCACCACCTAACGCAAATAGGACGCATGCGCTGTCAGCGCGATATGGCGCATGCGTTTTCAACCGCATTTCCTGTTTACCGTGGCGTCGACGTCATATCTATGCCACTACCAATGAGAAGCGTTACGGGCGTGCAGCCCCGCCCCAGGTGCGGCCCCGCCTCGATTGACGTCACACTTTACCCCTAACCAATGACAAGCGTTATGGGCGGGGCTGCACGTGCAGCCCCGCCCCAGGTGCAGCCCCGCCCCGATCTGCAGGCTGCAGCCAGGTGTACTTGGAACCAACAGCCCGTCCCTGGAGAGAGTCAGTCAGGTAGGTCTCTGCATTAAAGAGTGAAAATATGCTGTATTAAGTGATGGTTTGAGTTTATATTAATGATGGAAGTGCCAAAAAACCCGGAACAAATTTATGCGTTTTTCCGCCAAAAGTTCGATGTATTTTGGAGTTTTATTAACGCTTGGGTTTGTTTTATGTTGGAATACATTTTATGTTGTTTTGGTGGATTGAGTCAGTGGCAATGTCGTTTAGTGTATTAAATGTGTGTAGCTTTCATTTTTATCTTAATGTATGTGTATAAACTTAAAATGTAGCCTATTTATGATGTCCCCATCCCCACCAATTTCAAAATCAAACCTACGCCACTGCCTGTGTATTAGATAAATTGCAGTTACTGTTAGGGAGGACGGTAAACAAGTCTTTTCTCATACATCCTTCAGCTGAAAGACAGTGAATCTGAAGGCGTGTGTGTTTATTGTCTGTCTTCTGTCAATAAACTGCATTTGTGTTGCTTGGTGAAATCTGCTATAGTTCACGTTACAAGATAGCCTAAACAATTTTAAACAAAATTCTGGCGTGTAATTTGATTTGTATAATGAAAGTTCAAAGACAAAACATTAATTATCAGAATCACCAGATTCTCTTGTTTAATTCTTTACCTTCTACACGAAACATTGTTTTGAATGAAAAATGTAATGTTAACTGTTTCGAAGCCTATTTTAAATGCATGATGATCACTGGCTGTTTGACTTAGTTATATACTGTGGCAGATTTTTGTTCCTTGTTTCGCACCGGTCTTAAATCTACCTGGGTCTTATCTAGCCTACTAATCAACATCCCCGAACGTCTCCTGATCGACGTTAGTTTATCTGGGGTGTTGTTTCGTCAAATCTCAGAATCACAAAATACAGAATCCCATTATTCGCCTACGCAATGATCAAATACTAACCGAATTTAATCATCATTAATCATTGGCGAATACTGGGGTTCTGTGCAGTTTATTTATAGAGATGTACCAATTGATCGGCTGGTGACTGGAATTGGCCGATCACGTGAAATGACCAGTCTGACATGCCAATTTTATGCCGGTCAAATGCACTCTGGCGCATGATTAACATTGCGCAACATCAGCATCACACGTGTACATGTAGAGGAAACCTTGTGAATTACGGGCGTTTCACACCTAACGTGAGCGGCGATTGAGCAGCGCTTATTTTTTCCAGCGTGCATGTTACGGTGCGTGTCCACTACAGCGGCAAAACTAAATGGTAAATTGGGGTGTGACTGTTGCGAGCATGTTTAAAGTCCGCGTGAACCGGAAGTTGCAAGCGACTTTTCTCAAGTGTTGTGACGCATTTCCGAGTGAAACGGGATATTGAACAGAGGGCAGGGTTTTATTTTAGCGTTCCTCCTCTCCATCTCTCGCCCATAGCAGAGTAACGGTTTGAGGGGAGTGGTGAAGCGTTTAACCAACCCAAGCCGTCAAGCCTATGTCATCAGAAAAAGAACCATTCCAGACCCGGAAGTAACTTTTCAGACTTTGATTAAAGATTACCACGGCAAACTATTTTTTTCTGTGTATTAACTTGCACGGATTAATTGTTCACCACAAAACTAGGAATATCCGCTAACAAAGTAAATATGGTCAATTTTGATTTCATGCCGACTTTAATCAGTCTTTTTTTTTTTCAAAACACACACAGTGTACGCATCAGAGATGTACGCGATTACATTCGTAAATAGACAAGCTTTGTTTCCAAATGCACCAAGCAAAGATATCCTGTCAATTTTACAAAATGTTATAAACCCAGCCAGTATAATAACAATAAACACATCCAAAATGAAATATTTAACATATAACAACTGCAAGCGTCTAATTTGTAAACAAAATGATTTACGCACTAAATCCAACATAAACTCTGCACAAGTTTTTTTTATTTTTTGCTTGATATTTGCATAAACGGCCCAACCTTTTTAACTCACTCGGTGGCTCTCAACACTTTCTCCAGTCCGCTGTCAATCCCAAAATGCACTGCGCGAGCTCGCGTGAAGCTCGACTTCCATAGGAATTGATTGAAAACGCTCGCTCCGTGCCAGTGGACACGCACCGTTAATCAATGAGCAGTGCGTGAGCTTCAAGCATTAGCGTCGCGTGAGCAGCAGTGAAGGGTTTGGGCGCCGAGTCTATTTTTGCTGCGCTGCTCACGCTCAAAGTAAAAGCACACTTTTGATCGACAAAATAAATATGATTTCCCACAAAAAGCATCCAAACTGCACAGAATTTGCATGTCTAGTGTGTTTTAACAATAACTTGAGTAGGCAATGTTAGATAAGAAAATGAAAACTAGGGCTGTAATCAACCAAAGACAATCTTGGTCGACTGAAGTCCTGAAATTTGCGACAAAAAATTACGTTAGGAAAAAAAAAACCTTAAATTAATTGGCTGCGCACTGTGCACAGTACTTGGTAGCCTTGTTGTCCGCCTAAATAAACATAAAAAACTAGTAGGCTATTTGCAGTGTATTAAATCGTTTTTGACCTAATTATTTTGCACTGAAATGAGTCTGACACACGAGTTTGTCGGCTCTGACAGCATTGCATCACGTGCACCTGCGCAATATCATAGCGATTTCCGAAAATAGTACCACGTTGTCAACTAGTGATATCATCACAAGAACTTTTGAGGAATATGCAGCATAATTTAGACAATTGTTTTTGTCATATGTATTATAATAACTGACAGACACTATAATTTCAGAACATAGAGCTCAGCTTCGCGGCTGAGACACGAATAGACTATTAACTTAAAGCTTTTACTCTTAAACAAAAGGCACGTCCACTTTAATAAAAAAATTATATTTATTAAACAAACCAGATCAAGAGCAGAAACGAAATAGTGCATAACTGAAAAATAAAGCATATAGGCTCAAAACTAATACAAACAGTGGGCACAGCGCAATAGGCTCCAATCCTTTTAACCCGTTTTCTATTTTTTTTTAAATGCTCCCACACTGCCGATGTCTTTGTTGACATGGTAGAAGAGAACTGACTGAATTAAACGCTCTCAAAATTAAATAATATTCAGCAAATCTTCTAGTAGCCTACTTTCTTCAATCTGTCTTCTCCGGTGGGTTGGGCTAATCCAAAAGAAGTGAAAACAAGGGGGGTGTTCTGAAGACAGACTGTTACCTGTGGAACAGGGGTGCTCTGAAAACACCCCCATTAGCAATTAGTGCTTTCCACCTGATGAAATAAACGCAGCAAAACGAATGAAATGAACGCGGCAAAACTAATGAAATGAACATTACATGTGAAAACTAATTAAATGAACGCGGCAAAAAATCGACCAATTAGAATTTTGGTCGAGAAAGAACGTATCAACCAATAATCGACTGGGAGATTACAGCCCTAATGAAAACTCAAAAATATTTATAGAAAATGTACCCATTTAAACTTGTTTTTATTATTCCGTTTGAGTTAAAGTATATAGTGTTTTATAAAAAAATATATATTGTGTGCTGTAAAGTGGTTAGAAAAAATGAATTCGGAATCGGCTAAAATTAGGGCTGGGACGGTATGGATTTTTTCTTAACGCGGTTGAAAAGCAAGCGGTAAACCAATGATTTTGACCACTTTGCATGTAATGAGTCTATATAATATATTAGTTTCACCTTTTACGTTTGCATGATATTAAAATTTTTCGAGTTTCACCTATATACGTCAACTAAAGAAAATGCTTAAAGTATAAAAGTTTATTTACAGTAGTGCCATGCCATAAATCTGAACCAAGTCCAAATAATGGATGTTGCACCGATCTTTTGACCAGCTTTCAGTCATGTTTATTCAAGATGACAACGAATATGATATGTTTCAGCCGGTTGCAGCTCGTGGCTCTAAATTTCACGGGTAGATTGCGTCATCAACATGCATTATCGCGATTAAAATCTCTATCGTAGGCCAAGTTTATATCGCCCATTACTAATAAATTGTATCTTAATTTTAATCAATGTTTCATCAACCAATTGCCTGGAATTGATAAATAAGAAGAATAATATAGCAGACATATAATCAGGACGTGGAGGCGCCCGTGCGATCTCTAGTATTGCATTTCGTAGAGAAGACTTTACTCTGTGAAAATATTTATTTATTTTTGTCCCTGTTCGCCGATCGGAATTCTGGGGATACAACAGAGCCGTTAAATATCTTTGCTGCATTGGATCAGTCTCCTTTCTAGAACAGCCAAGAGCTTTCTAGCCTCGTGGCCGCATCAGCAGCGCCTTGCATCGCACATAGAACTTATAACAATCAGCGGATGGCGGGCGGGTGCGCTTTTGAAAATTGGTCAAAAAACGTTGGTGCGGATGGATGATGGACGGATGATGAGTTTTGTGATGCGGATGAAATAATAGCCCATCCGCGCATCTCTAGAATGAAATCTATTGTGCGTCATGAAACATTGCGTTCCCCAACTTGCGAAAGGTTGGATTTTCTCCATCTTTTGATAAGTTTTGCTTAGAAAACCTTGAATCCATGAAATACACAATGTCATTAGTCATAATCCATGTCATTAGAATCAATGAATCCATGTCATACACAACGTGAACACATGTGCAGGGCAATGTTTTTTTTTTTTTTGAAGTGATGGTGGTGACGAGCTCAGACCGCGGTAGGCGTCACGTGACCGCGGTAATGCAGTAACCATTCCAGCCCTAGCTAAAATCGGTATCGGCAGGTCAAACTCAATGGGAAATCGGAATCGGCCTAGAAAATTGTAATCGGTGCATCTCGAAATGGCTGGTGAGATACACTTTTTTTTTTTTTTTATAACGTCTTTATAGCAATAATAAATAGTATGTGTATTTTCTTAATTTCTCCAGTACCTACAGCAGAACCGATAACGTCCAAGCTATACAGCGGTCTTTCAAAATTTAGCCCCGGGGCCCGTTTAATACCGGTTTTCGGTACCCACCCCTAAACGCAACCAATTTTTTTCCACGTCACATTTAGTGTGAAAATGTAAAGTCCATGTCCATACAATAACAGACCTGTGTACATCTCATAAATTATTCATTCAAGAACTTGCAAATGTACTGCAACAATGGAGAACTTTACATACTATTTAAAATCCAGCCTTTAGTTGATCCTGATGAGCGCTCATTGTCACAGTTGTAAACATGACGGTGTTCTTCTTCCATGAGAGGTTTCACGTAGGGCTAAACGATTAATTGCATTTGCGATAATATCGCGATATGATAAAATGCGATTTTCTAATCACAAAGGCTGCGATTAGACATGCCCTTGACATGCGCGAGTAAATCACGCGATATGATCAAACGATATTTTCTAACCACAAAGGCTGCACTCTGGTCACGTCCATGGACAGTATGGTCACGTCACACGCAGAGCCGCTAAATATGTGACACGGCACGGGAGAGTAACGAGTTAACTCGGCAACTACATTGACAATGGCCTCAATCCGCACTCGTATAGTTTTCAGTTTTCGAATATCAGTGGTTACAGTCTATATCAAGCAGGGACACGTTTGATAGCATTTTTTTGTGATTTCACCGGAACGAATAGAGAGTTTCCGCAACGGAGATAGATTGAAGAGCACGTTCGAGTGAAGACTGTGCGCGAGCCACAAGAGAACACCGTATCCATGCAACCGATAGCAGCGGCAACGAGCGCTCAGCTTGATTAAAAAAAAAAAACAGATTTTAGCGCTAGATCTCTTATTTAATATCGAACTAAATGAATGCTCTGCTAGTTAACTGGAGATGTTTTATTTATTTGTATTAGGTACATCCATGCCTCAATGTTTCAAAAAGTGGTGGGGGAATATGTCCCACCCGCAAATTACGCCTATGATGAACTTCACTGGATCTAAACAAATCAATCTAACGTTAACCATAGATGTGACCAGTAGCGGTGGCTTTCTTAATCTATTTAACATAATTTTGCAAGGGTTCTATGACATTAGTATATTTTTTACCAAATTTAAAAATATATATATTTATGTTCTGATGTTTACAAGATTGGAAGTTCAAATATACTATTGTGATTGAAGTAGTTAAATAAAAACGTCATTCATAAATTCATGCATCACCTCATGTCATCATAACAGAGGTCTGGCTCTTCCAGGAAAGAACAGTTTCATACAGAAGACAAAGAGCTTTAAAAAAAAAAAAAATCGCATATCGAATCGCTAACGCAATATTGGTGAAAAAAATTGCAATTCGATTATTTTCAAAAATCGTTCAGCCCTAGTTTCACGTAACGCATTTAAAGTGATGCGTTTCTAAAAATATGTTCACCTTGTGCAGGACGTGCAGCAAGTCAGGAGAGGTGTTGTATTTTGCCACAGAAGTCAGAAAATTAAAAAATAATTGCTGAAATTTAAAGCTGGTTTGTAGCGCACCAAGAATACAGACTACTTTGCTATTATTGTACTGTAGTGTTATTTAGTGTTAAATTATTGTATTTGGGTTAGGTGGCTTAGATTTTATTGTGAATTTGTTATGTACATGTTTTGCATTTAGACTACTTCTATTTATATCTTTACTTAAAAATTTGAATATTCAATATTAAGATTTTTTTGTTAATTTTTTTCAATAAAAAAAGCCGTTCTTTAAAGGTGCCATGTGTAAAAATTTAGGTAAAAATATCCAAAAAATGAGCTACACGCATCAAAAGAATGAGAAGAAATAAGGGCAATGATGTCATTAAAAAAATGTCAAGTTATAGTGCTGCAGAGATATCAACCTTAATTAGCATTAGCATTACTAGCCACGGCCCGACAGGTGTCGTAATACCCTTTTCGGCCATGGGAGGCGGTATGCGGGCAACATAACCACCAGCCAACCTGCAATACACGAATAACTCGCACGGCTTGTGGGCGTACTTGAACCTGATGTCAATCGTGTGGAAAGTACAGCCCACTACTTCATTTCAATTCAGGGAAGAGAGCGGAAGGATGGCTGAAGCGCTTGGCAAGAGACCCCTACCACCACCACCCGCTGCAGGGAAAAAAACGTGCTCTGAAGCACAAATCAAATCAGATAAGAAAAGGACCGCTCGTCTAGGCCTGTCGCGATAGTCGATATATCGATTAATCGCACGATTAAAAAAAATGACCTCGATAATTTTTCTAGCCGCGATAATTTAATTTGCATACTTGTTTGTTATCCGCGACTGAATGACAACTCTCGTTTCCTTAGCGTAGGAGAAGTGAACCCTCTTGTCAGTTGCATTGTCTTTTGTGTGGGGAGGCGGCGCTTGTCAGTCACATGGACTTTGTGTGGGAAGGCGGGAGTGCTTGAGGCGACTGCCGAGAAGAGCGAAAAGACGAGACGGTTTCAAAGCCAAACGCGACAGCTGCCGTGTGGGAGCACTTCGGATTTAAACCGAATGACCGTGGTGAACCACTTAACCTGAGCGAGCCGGTATGTCGCATTTGTTGTAAAACAGTATCGACTAAAACCAGTGTTGTGCATGAACGACGTTCATATTTTCGCCGAACGCTGAACTGAACGAATCACTTTTCATACAATGAACATGAACGAGAGATTTTTCGAGAGAACTCATCTGATTTTTTGTACATAGCATAGCCTATTTGTTAGGATTTTAGTAGCCTATCATAATGATTAGGCTAATAAATGCACGCACAATTATCCGTGAACTTGATTTGAACAAATGCCTTTCAACTTGTGTATTTAAAATTCAGAATTAAATTAATGTGCAGAAATTTGTACAAATAGAGAGTAGGATATGTAGGCCTACTATACTGTTGTAGCCATAAAAAAAAAAGCGCGTTTCATATTTGTTAAAATATTATAATGTTATTTTTTTTTTCCATTTATGTTGATTTATGAAAAGTGAACAGCACGACCGAGTAAGATAGGATGCGCAATATGAGACATGGAGCGGGTCAGACATGATTTTGACCGTTGAAGTTGAAGTTGTTATAGAAAGCCTTTCTTTAAAGTGAATTTCGTTTTGTATAAAGTAAATTTCGTTTTGTATAAATTGTATCTTAATTTTAATCAATTTTTCATCAACCAATTACCTGTATTTAATGAATAGGCCGACGAAACAAATATAACGGAGGCGCCCGCGCGCTATTGCACGTGAACTAGAGTAGGGCTGCACGATATGAGGAAAAGCTGCGATGTGCGATAACATTGTTTAATATTGTGATGACGATATGACTTGCGATAAATGTGATTGTTAACTACACTGTTCCCATGTCTTAGTGCTTTAATAGGTTCTTTGCGTGATATGTCAAACGTTTATTACCTGCCTGGTTCAGAATACACGATTTTGGCACGATCCGTTTGACGTATGGGTGTCGTGGAGATTCGTAATAACGACAACGGGCGTCCGGACGCAAGATTCGATCGTTTCATCTCGTATAGTGTGTCACAGTGGGCGACAACCTACGTCGCGTCTGCGATGCTTCACGACAGAAAGACTATAGCATGTTTAATTCTTTAAAGGGGGGGTACAATGGTGTTTCATATATTCAGAGTTGTTTACAGTGTTAAAGAGATGGATTCTCATGCTAATAATGGCCAAAGTTTGAAAAGTTATTTTGAACGAATAACAGAGAATTTCTGTGCTGAAAATCATACTTCCGGGTTGCAATATTATGCATGTCATGTACTGATTCCATTTATATTTCGAATTTTCCTTCCAAAATGTTTGTTTGTAGTGGCAAGAAAACGGATTTGTTGTGTACAACACGGAGAAACATCCGTGAATGTCACTCACAAACATTACTAGGCAACCAGTAGCGGGAACGCCCACTAGCGACCTCACCGCCAGCCACTGGCGACCTGCAGCGATAAAGTCGCTTGTAGTGTGCACGCACCTTGAGTGCAACAGTGAGTGTGTGTGTGCGCCAGTGAGCGCGCGTGTGTGTGTGTGTGTGTGTGTGTGTGTGTGTGTGTGTGTGTGTGTGTGTGTGCGTGCGTGCGTGCGTGAGTGAGTGAGTGAGCGAGCGAGGGACAGTGAGTGTGTGTGTGCGCCAGTGAGCGCGCGTGTGTGTGTGTGTGTGTGTGTGTGTGTGTGTGTGTGTGTGTGTGTGTGTGTGTGTGCGTGCGTGCGTGAGTGAGTGAGTGAGTGAGCGAGGGACAGTGAGTGTGTGTGTTTGTGTGTGTGTGTGTGTGTGTGTGCGTGCGTGCGTGCGTGCGTGAGTGAGTGAGCGAGGGACAGTGAGTGTGTGTGTTTGTGTGTCTGTGCGTGCGAGTGAATGTTTGCGAGTGAATGTGTGTGTGTGACGGCACGCGATGACTGGTCGGAAAGCAACGTGTTGTCTGACATGTTTCTTGTCCACGATTTTAGGAGTCAAAAACGTGTAAATTAGTGCTAATCTGAACCAGGCATTATTCATCGTGTCAGGCTGTCTGTTGCGATGTGTTCATCGCGGGAGTTCATATCGCGATGACGATGAAAATTCGATGTATCGTTCAGCCCTAAACTAGAGCACATCCTAACTTAACGAAACTCAGTGTATGCCTCACACAGACATGACAAATACACCAAATACACAAAGCTTGAAATGTCTTTAAACGAAATAATTCAAAACGAAAAAAGAAAAAGGCTACTCTCTGATTATTTAATCCATTATTAGGCTTAGCCTATTTATGTGCATTTATCTCTATAAGCGCGTTCACACGGAGATGGCGATCGTCAACTTCATCTTTGCAGCCGAGTCGACACTTTTAGAGAAAACACTTGTTTATTAATAAAAATCAATACACGCGTCACCGGATTTACAGATGCACGCACACATATTATTTCGAAATAACGAGATATTGTGTTGAAATAACATTATTATTAATGTACCTACATCTTTGTTAAAAGAATTTAACAAATGAACGTAAACTAGTTCATTTTTAGATATGTGAACTTAGTTCATTAAAGGGGTCATGACATGGTTTTTTTATTTTTATTATTATGTTCCCTTAGGTGCAATTATAGTATTACTATAGTTTTTTTTACAAAAAACATTTTAAAATGTAGTGATTTATGACCTTTTCCCACCCTGTTTCTCATCCTCTGATTCAAACAGTCTGTTTTGGGGGTGTTTCCCCTTTAAGAGTTCAGTGTTAACGCCCACTGATATGATTGGCTAACGTCAGTGCCTGTGCATCAATTATTAACGCCCCCAGCCAGAACATTTGCGGATTCGGCGCAACTGTTTATTAGCGGGTGATGCATGCGAAGCGATGGCTCTTGCAATGATAAAACCTTATTATGTTTGAGCCGGAATCAGAGGAAAATGAACCATCACCACAACAACGAAGACTGGATCAGCTCGTGTCCACATGGAAAGTGAAACTATTTTGAATTAATAAAAAAAAAATTAACCCGAGACACTTGAAAACGGATTATTGTTGCATAATTATCCTATAGCTTAATTTGCTAACAGTTTAACATTATTTAACTAATCACATGTAGGCCTACTAGAAAGGCGACATATTTTCAAGATTCTCTTATACAAATCTGTTTATATTAGCCATGGTAAAAAGTAAGTTTGCGTCGTCGTTGTTGAGCCCAGAATAGTCGGCACGGACTTATCTTTGAGCAACAGTTTTCTGGCAAAGCCAAGCATCATATTGGGATTTTTTCCTCAAAACAGTCATCCTTAAATGTATAGAACAAACGCTTAAACTAACACTGCCGTGACTGGGACGTCCGCAAAAAATAAAGTGCATCCATTTTTCCCTGACGACTGGATCTTTCAGCGTATTTAAAAAGTAGTTTAAAGTGTTAAATACATTACTTACAGTTTGCGTCGTCGATGTTGAGCCCAGAATAGTCGGCACGGACTTATCTTTGAGCAACAGTTTTCTGGCAAAGCTCAAAACAGTCATCCTTCAAATGTACAGAACAAACGCTTAAACTAACACTGCCGTGACTGAGACGTCCGCAAAAAATAAAGTGCATCCATTTTTCCCTGACGACTGGATCCTTCGCAGCGTATTCAAAGATGTTGTTTGTCCACAGCCAGGAACAGCACATCTGCGTGGCATCGTAATTTCCCTGTACACAGACCCACTCGCTGTCCGTCGACTGAACGCTTGTGAGGCGCGCGGCGCGGGCGCGACAACGATACGAAATGAGCGTAGTTGCCTTGCGCTTAAAGCGTAACTGTCTTCTGCTGGAGGCGGTCATTATGCAAACGCTGGTACGTCACTTCGTACCGTGACGTCACTTCTTACCATGAATCCAGAACGAGCTGTATTTAGAGCTTGATTAAATAAATGATTCGTTTATAATGGGGAGGACGTCTTAAGCTATGAAAACTTGCAGGACGTTTAAATGGTACAAAGACCTCTTATATACCAAAAGATCAAGGCAAATTTGGTTTCTCATGTCATGACCCCTTTAAAAAAAAAAAAAAGAACTATGAACATGAACTAGTTCATTATCATCTGTGTGAACTGAACTTTGAGCTAGTTCTTTTTAAGTATGAACTGGCACAACACTGCCGGTAACACAGTAAACATGCACGCACCTGCACATAGATGAAAATGGTCTCAGATCGACAATATTATCGTTTATCGCGATAATTTCTTGGACAATTTATCGTCCAGCAAAATTTGTTATCGTGACAGGCCTACGCTCGTCACGGTCCGGGCTCGGAAGCGCGGGGGACGGCGAGCGAACTGCAGCGCATAGCCCTGTTTTACAACGTTCAGCACCCATTCTGACACGCCCGGGATCGCTTCCCATGCTTTCGCACGCATAGCTAGGGGCAGAATGGTCTCCGTGTTCTGACCGCCGCACTGCGCGGGTTCGAGAAACTGAAACTGAGGTATCAACGCGGCGCGCGCGCCCTCGTTGTCTGAATATTGCTGCTCGCTGACGACAGCAGCTGGCTGTTTCACATTCAATGACTCGGTCGATAAGGACGGAGAACAATTTGTGGCGCGAATAGGTCATTTGTAGCCTACTGTATCTTTCAACAGTGTTCGTGTTTTTTTACTATAGTAGAGATGATCGGTTCACTTGCGCTGTCTGATGTTTACTGCATCACTCGATGGAGAGGTTGGGTAAAGTAATAATTACAAGAGCTTCACGGTTATCAGATACAAGCATTTAACGGCCCTGTAGTATACATATATAAATATAGGTTATTTGTGTTTGCGCACGTGATATCAGGAAGCAATGTAATAACGTTACCTGTAATACACACATGACGACGATGCGCAAATCGAGTGTGTGTGTGTGTCACAAATCATTATTGTTTCTTCAACTTATTAAAATATCTTACTTTACTGCAACTATCTGTTTCTGCTGCTTTATCATATTTATAGTGTGTGATTTATAAAATACCTTATATCCATCACATATTTTGATTTTGGACGTCTGGTCACTTTATATCTTATATCAGAATATTATATTACTGTTAAGCCTACTATGAATATTAAAATATGCCGAACCATGTGTCCTGTATCATAGCTACATGAATGACATTTGCAGAAAAAAACTCGCGTGAAAATCAGTTCGGTATTCAGTGAGGTATGATTAATTAAATGTGCTGACAGCTCATTGCTCCTGCCATACAGATTACACTGAGTGGAGCGGGTGACCGGTCTAAGATGGCGGCCCCACGGCTCGACCGCGCTAGTAGGCAGTAGCGGTCAATAAGGCGTCTATCTATATGATGTCTATGGTTGTGAAGGTAGGGGCGGAGCATAGAGACTATGCCGTTTCTCGTCTGTTACTCTAGAGTAGACCAATTCACTTTATGGAGGTATACTGCCCCCATCTGGTATGGAACGTGGAGTATGACTTGATTTTTTTGCCAGACAATTACACATGGCACCTTTAATGTCATTCACCATCATTTTGAGGCTCTCTTTTTTTTTCTTTTTCTTTTTTTGAATCGATTTAGGCACCGGTACCGTTTTAAAAGTATCGATTTGGCACCGGTATCGAAAAAAAACCTAAACGATAACCAACCCTACTAATAAAACAGACCGTTTATTATCGTTATTACTATCGTTTTGATCGTTTTCCTTGTCTCCCTAATCAAACACACCTGATTCAACTCAGCTCATTAACCTATGTGATAATGATCTGATTAGTTGAATCAGGTTTTTCATTTATTTTCTCTCTACAATAAGTTTTGTCAATTGGTGTTATTCTTGTTTTTGGTTTCTCTTTCTAATAAACCGTGCATTGGGTTAGTCACTTAATCAATTATCTTATGCTTCGTTCCCACCCTTCTAATTTATGTTGCATTGATAAGGAGTTATCACAAACTAAGACTGTTTAGTTGTGCTATCTTACAATCAATATATAGTAAATGTAAGGTGTCGCCGAGGTAACGGTCAAAACTTGAAGTGGCAATGATGTCTTAAATATATGGAAGGGGTCCTAAATGTCTTTTACCTTTTTCTTTCATGCTATTCCTGTATATATCATAATCTTGTGCAGCAGTTGTCATTTGGAATTTTAATAAGAGGATTACGAAACTTCCCTTTGGTATATCAAAGATCTGATATTTGATAGACAGATCTCACTTGTTTAACGTTATTAAATGAGTGTTCACTTGAAAATTCACATTTTGTCACGTCTTGAAGTCATTCTAACAACTTAATAAAGTATGCTTTATTGTCAGTTCTTCCACATGTACAGTACATACTAGGGGTGTAACAGTACGCAAAAATCACGGTTCGGTACGTACCTCGGTTTTAAAGTCACGGTTCGGTTCATTTTCGGTACAGTAAGGGAAAGAAATGCAAACATTAAACTGCTGGTTGTTTGAATGTTTACTATAAACTTTTTTTTGTTACAATTTGTTTACACTTTTTTAAACACTTTTTTTATAAAATATAATATATATATTTATTATTAACGTTTTAATATTATTTATATATATATATATATATATATTTAATAAAATAAAAAAAAATATAAGGAATAAAATACAGCTGCAAAGTTCTCCACTAAATAAAATACTCCTAAACCAATATCACATAGAATATAATGAATAATATAAATAACGTACTCGGTTACTAACGTAACCTCGGTTCTCTCTAGGAGAGGGAACGAGTACTGCGTCGAAGAACGCTACGGGAAAGATATTTCTTTGTCGAGATTGAAGCCAAAAATTAATCCTTAATTTTGTAATATTGTAAAACGCTTTTCTGAAGCATACAACCTAGGCGGAGCAATACAGCTCACCCATTGGCTGCTCTGCCAGAAAAGCACAGCCTATGCGAGGCCAGGACGCTGACCAATGAGGACGCTTCGCGCCCTTCTGCGTCACCTCCCGCCCAAACAGGCGTGGCCTAGGCCTATAAATACGAGCATAGCTGTCTAACACGCCGATTTTCGTCAATGAAGCGACGCAGCGTGGACACGCACGGCATGAGACGCAGTACTCGTTCCCTCTCCTAGAGAGAACCGAGGTTACGTTAGTAACCGAGTACGTTCTCTTACGTAGAGTTCTCTCGTACTGCGTCGAAGAACGCTACGGGAACCCTATGCAAACCGCCGTGCGTGTTCTTGGATCGACACAGACACCTAAGGGCGCGCGCGCCCTGGTATACAAGCGCCTACCCCAAGAAGTATAAGGAGAGCGGCTAAAATAGCATCATCCCTTATAGTAGTGCCTCTTAAGGCATAATAGCATATATATGTAAATATAGATATATATGAGGGGTAATAGCATGCTCATGGGACACATTGTCAGTGAGTGATGCTTAAAACATTGAAGTGACCTGGGCCGCAGCGCGGGGCAGGAGCACTTATACATATTAGACATTGAAGTGACCTGGGCCGCAGCGCGGGGCAGGAGCACTTGTACATATTACCATTGAAGTGACCTGGGCCGCAGTGCGGGGCAGGAACACTTATACATAGTCTTCTAGACCGAGAGCAGTTTAGCCTGCAACGCAGGAACCTCTAGGTTATAGAACCTAATAAATGTAGACGGGGAGGCCCAGCCTGCCGCCATACAGATATCTTGTAACGAGATTCCGCTATACCAAGCCCATGAGGAGGCCATGCCTCTCGTGGAATGTGCTCTGATGCCCAAAGGGCATTCCAAGCCTCTAGATGCGTAGGCTAGCGCAATGGCGTCCACTACCCATCGAGACAGACTCTGTTTCGTTGCGGCTCGTCCCTTGGAGCGCCCGCTGAACGAAACGAAGAGCTGCTCCGTCTGTCGAAAAACAGCGGAGCGGGACACGTAAGCTCTTAATGCCCTGACCGGGCAAAGGGAGCTATTTCCGTCCTCTGAGGCCGGCAGGGCCGACAGGGAGATGACCTGAGCCCTGAACGGTGTGTTGAGGGACTTAGGCACGTACCCATGCTTCGGTTTCAATACGACTATAGAGTCGTTTGGCCCGAACTCCATACAAGAAGCTCTCACTGAGAGCGCTTGCAAGTCTCCCACACGCTTCACTGAAGCGAGAGCCAAAAGAAACACGGTCTTGAGAGACAGGTGTTTCATGTCAACTGAGTGAATAGGCTCGAAAGGGGCCCCTTTCATAGCGTTCAACACTGTAGAAAGGTCCCAAACGGGGACTGAAGGAGGCCTTGGAGGGTTTAACCTCCTGGCGCCTCTCAGGAAGCGGACCACCAGGTCGTTCCTGCCTAGTGAACGGCCAAGCGTTGGATTAACGAACGCTGATATGGCAGCCACATAGACTTTGAGCGTGGATGGGGTTCTTCCCTTATCCAATAGCTCTTGCAAGAAGGAGAGAATCTCCGGTTCTCCACACTGAAGTGGTGACAGACCTTGATCTGAACACCATCCAGAGAACACCGACCATTTGGAAGCGTAGAGCCGTCTAGTAGACGGAGCCCTAGCTTGTTCGATCGTGTCTAACACTCCTCTTGGGAGGTTAGCGGGTACCCGTTTATGGCCCATACGTGTAGGGACCAAAGCTCGGGGTGAGGATGCAGAATCGAGCCCTTGGCCTGTGAGAGGAGGTCTCTCCTCACTGGTATCGGCCACGGGGCAGTACTTTTCAGTCGCATCAAAGCTGGGAACCAGGTCTGATTCGTCCAGAATGGAGCAACTAGCAGTACTGAGCATCCGCTCTCCCTGATACGCTCCAGCACTTGAGGCAGGAGTGAGACAGGAGGAAAAGCATAGAGCGGGCGGCGGGGCCAGACTCTGGCCAGCGCGTTCGTGCTCTTCGAAAAGAATTCTGGGCAATGAGCGTTTTCCTGGTTTGCAAACAGGTCTATTTCCGCTCTGCCGAACGTTTTCCACAGCAGACGCACTGTCTGTGTGTGTAGGGACCACTCTCCCGTGGGAACGTTGTTCCGTGAGAGTCTGTCCGGGCCTACGTTCAAGTGGCCTGGCACGTGCATTGCTCTTAACGAGCGCAGGTTGTGCTGGGCCCACACCAGTATGCGTTCCGCTAACCTGAATAGGTTCCGGGATCTCACGCCACCCTGGCGGTTTATGTAGGCTACTACCGACATGTTGTCCGAGCGGACCAGGACGTGGTGTCCTTTTATCCGGGGACAGAAGCGCCTCAGCGCAAAGTCCACTGCCATCATTTCCAGGCAGTTTATGTGCGGTAGTTCGGCTCGCTCTGACCACTGGCCAAAGAGCGGACTGCCGTCGAGCAGTGCTCCCCAGCCTGAGGTGGACGCGTCCGTGGACACCACCTTCAGGCTCGAGGAAGTCCCCAGGCTTACACCTGACCGGTACCAGTCTGACGCTCTCCATGGTGTCAGGGCTGAAATGCATTCCTGAGTGACCTTGAGGCGATAGCGACCGTGTAGCCATGCTCGGCGCGGTACGCGCGCTCTCAACCAGAACCGTAGTGGGCGCATGCGCAGCAGGCCCAACTGCAGCACTGTTGAGGCTGAGGCCATGAGGCCCAGCATTTTCTGAAATCTCCTGAGTGGCACTATGTGGCCGCTGAGGAAGGATTTCGCCATTTGCAGGGTATTTCGCCTGCGCTGTGATGACAGCTGTGCTGTCATAGACAGTGAGTTCAGATCCAGTCCTAAAAAGGAGATCCTTTGACTGGGAAACAGTGAACTTTTATCCCAATTGACTCTCAGACCTAAGCACTCGAGGTGATCGAGTATTAGTGTCTTGTGGTGAGCGAGTTCTGACGGCGATTGAGCCAGAATTAGCCAATCGTCCAAATAGTTCAGAATTCGAACGCCCCGGAGTCTCAGGGGTGCCAGCGCCGCGTCCATGCACACTGTAAATGTACGAGGTGCTAGGGATAGGCCGAATGGCAGGACTGTGTACTGATATGCCCGGCCCTCGAAGGCGAATCTCAAAAATCGCCTGTGACGTGACGCAATTTGTATGTGAAAATACGCGTCTTTCAGATCTATTGCCATAAACCAGTCTTCTCGGCGAATTTGCGCGAGGATACTTCTGGTCGTGAGCATTCTGAACTTCCGCTTTGCAAGCGCTTTGTTCAGACGCCTTAGATCTAAAATGGGTCTGAGACCCCCGACTTTCTTCGGTACCAGGAAATATCTGCTGTACAGGCCCCCTTCGCTCTGAGCTTGAGATAAAGGCTCTATGGCCCCTTTGCTCAATAGCTTCGCTATTTCGGCTCGAAGTAGATGTGCTACTTCTGTTTTTACCGTGGTTTCGACTTTTCCCGTGAAACGGGGAGGGCGTCGATAAAACTGTAGCGAATAGCCTCTTTTTATAGTCTCTAGCACCCATTCTGAAACCCCGGGTAGTCCTTCCCATGCATCTGCACGTGTGACTAGGGGTTGAATGTAATCTGGGCTCTGGTCGCGAAATGGCGGCGACACGAGAGCAACCATGTGCTGTGACATGGACGCCATGGCGTCTGAGGCGGGGGACATGTTTAACACAGTATGCGTCCCGCGCGCGCTCGACTCTCTGAGTTGAGAGAGAGCACGCGGGGCGAGCCCTACGGGGCTCGTTATGTTTGTGAATAAACGTGGGCGCTTGGTGGCGGGCACATTTATAACACCGGGGACACTGTGTTTGTGTACTGACTGACCGTTCGTTAGTTTCGTTTTTACAGAAACCGCGGAACGTGCAGTGTGTAGTGGTTGTGGGCACTGGACAGTGGGCACGCTCACTACACGTAAAGCACAATCGGTGTGAGCCGATTTTATGTGTGCAAACCCTGTGTTGAAGGGGGCTGTGCTTGTGTGAATGAATGGGCACTGGGTGGGCATTGCAGTTACACACATTACACCATCGGCCTTGGCCGGAACACCAGAAATTAAACTCTTTTTTAGATTTATCTGGGTCGCCGTGAAAACGGCGTTTGTGTGCAGGCAAACGGGCTTTACGGCCGGTTTGTTGGCTGCTGAGTACACTGGTACAAACACGGAACTTAGGGCTGTACAAGCGGGAATCTTTGGTGGAAGTCCGGCCGCAGCGGGACCCGAACACCGTCTTTTTCCTAGCAGGGCTAGGATGGCGCCGAGGCCTCGGGCTTGATTGAGATCTTGGGCCGAGGACCACGCGGTGGCGGGCGGCGTCCGGCGGAGCGAGACCGTGGTCTCTCTCGGGCCTGTTGCTGCTGGGCCGGCGCGGCGGGCGCGGGGCGCTGCTGAGTTCGGGCAGGCGGCTGTTTAGGGCGGCCTGTTGCGGAACTGGAGCGCTTTGGCAGGAAATGTCTCACGGCCTGCGAAGTTTTCTGTACCTCGGCGAATCGGTCCGCGAAGTCCTTCACGGAGGATCCGAAGAGGCCAGCCGGTGAAATGGGGGCGTCGAGAAACGCAGAGCGCTCGGATTCCGCCATTTCAGAGAGAGTCAGCCATAAATGTCTCTCAGAAACAGTAGCTGTGGCCATAATCCTGCCGATGGCGTGTGCAGCGGACTTTGTAGCGCGAAGAGCTAGGTCTGTGGCGCTACGCAAGTCCGGAACACTGATCGCGCCCAGGCCTTGGATTTGAAGCACCGCCATGGTGTGCAGCGCCGATGCAGCTTGTCCGGCGGCGGAATACACGCGACCGTTCAGAGCTGAAGACGTGCGGCAAGCTTTGGATGGTAGGACTCCCTTAGCCCGCCGTCCCTCAGAGGGTGGGCAAAGGTGAGTCGCTACCGCCTCCTCGACCGGAGGGAGAGCGTGGTAGCCTCTGTCTCGAGCACCGTCCACTACGGAGAATGCTGGCGAGGCAGAAGTACGTACTCTGGCTGAAAATGGCGCCTTCCATGATTTCGCTACCTCTTCGTGAAGAAACGGTGCGTGTCTGGAGGGGGGCGCAGCGCGGTCTCCAGAGAGGAAGCGTCCATCCAGCCGGTTGAGTGCAGGTTGTTCGGGCGTCGACCAATCGAGGCCGAGGCTCGACACGGCCTGTGTGAGCAGACGCATCAGTTCCGCCTCGATGCTGATCTTCCCTCCTCTGCGCTCTCGAACAGCGGGGGAGGGGAGGTCCACAGAGCTCGCCCAACCCTCGCTCTCCGAAGCGAGAAGCGAACAGCAATCATCATCTCCCTCTGATACAGCTTGCTGGTCGTCATCCATAACGGACAAAGCGGCGTGCTGCGGCTGTTGTCCGTCGGTGAGCGACTCGAGCGAGACGTTGAGAGGAGCTAGCGGCGGCGGCGGCGAGCTCCTCGTGGAGGGAGGTTCCGGGACCCGCTGAGCACGGCGCTTTTTACGGCGCGGCGCTACAGGGGGCGGTTGAGCAGCTTCGGCGAAAGATGCAAGGCGAGTCCGCAGAGTCGCGATTGGCATCATGTCGCAGTGATGGCAGCCGCCATCACCGAGAGCGATAGCTGCATGTTCCTCGCCCAAGCAGGAAACACATAACTCGTGGTGGTCCCCGTCGATGAGCGCGGCTCGGCAGGAGCCGCAGGAAAAGCGAGACATCTTTATAAAGACGCTCGTGCTCTTTTGTGAGGAAAAAGCGTGCGGTAGGCGAACACACACACAAAACACACACAAAACTGAAAGGATATATCCACGCCGGAGAAGCGCAGCAGGGAACGGCGGCTGAAGGCGGCGAAGACCAGCGGCTTCAGGTAAGGGCTCGTCCTGCTGAGGTGCTTGTATCCAAACGGCTGTGGCGGCTCGAATCAATCCAGCGATGCGTGCAGCTTCGTTGAATTTAAGAAAATCGGCGTGTTAGACAGCTATGCTCGTATTTATAGGCCTAGGCCACGCCTGTTTGGGCGGGAGGTGACGCAGAAGGGCGCGAAGCGTCCTCATTGGTCAGCGTCCTGGCCTCGCATAGGCTGTGCTTTTCTGGCAGAGCAGCCAATGGGTGAGCTGTATTGCTCCGCCTAGGTTGTATGCTTCAGAAAAGCGTTTTACAATATTACAAAATTAAGGATTAATTTTTGGCTTCAATCTCGACAAAGAAATATCTTTCCCGTAGCGTTCTTCGACGCAGTACGAGAGAACTCTACGTAAGAGAACTATGGATTACAGACAGTGAGTGCAGCATTAACAATCCCAGTTTGTATGTAGTTCTCAAAGAGCTTTGTAGATATGCGCGTTGCACTTGAGCTTGAGCGCGTGAATTTTATTTATTTATTTTTTAAACCACTTCAGCGTAAATCCCGCCCTGCAGCCGATTTCATTGGTTTAGGTTACAGTGACGGGTAGGTTTAGGGATCAGGTGATTGTTTGACATGAGCATGACCAATGAAAACTTTAAAGTCAGCTGCAGGGCGGGATTTCCGCTGAAGTGGTTTGGAGGAAAAAAAAAATTCACGCGCTCAAGCTCAAGCGCAAGTGCAACACGCATTATCTACAAAGCTCTTCGATATCTATGGCAACACAGCGCGGAGACTTCCGACACTTAATATGTTCGTGTGAAAACTCGGAATTGACGAATGTTCCGCAGAATCCGCACACTAAACTAGCCTAATTTACGTGAAAGATTGCATTCGGTACACATGTGCACCGTACCGAAGGTCCTGTACCGAAACGGTTCGGTACGAATACATGTACCGTTACACCCCTAGTACATACAGAGAATTGAAATTGTGTTACTCTCAGTCCCATGGTGCATACAGATAACACTAACAATAGAGCCTAAAAATCTAGATCAAATATAAAAATATAAAATACAACTATACAATAAGTAATAAAAGAAGCAGCCCAAGACACATGGCAGGTTGAGTGCAAACCATGCAGTGAAGTGAAAAAAACAAACAAACAGTGCAGATAAAAAGATGAAGAGCAAAGAAAGCTTATTCTGTCTGATTAAAGTGCCAAAGGGCTCAAAGAGCAGTTCTTTTATTTAAACTGACTGATGAGGTAGTAGGATGACGTCAGTTCTTTGCTGAATGAGGTAGTGAGCAGACCCATGCTGCACAAGTGACTGGTGCATGTCATCATCATCGTACGTTAGTGGGAGGGGGTGGGTGGGGTCCTGCGGATGTGGAGCCTGGGCGGAAGAGTGAAGGGGGGTAAGTTCGGGAGCGAGTTCAGCTTCCTGACAGCCTGATGAATGAAGCTGTCCTTCAGTCTGCTGGTCCTGGCCTGGAGACTCCGCAGTCTCCTCCCTGATGGCAGCGGACTGAAGAAGCTGTATGACAGGTGAGTGGGATCACCTGCAATGCAGAGGGATTTGCGTGTGAGACTGGTTCCGTAAATATCCTGGAGGGAAGAGAAGGGAAGAGAAACACCAATGATCTTCTCAGCTGCTCTCACTACGCGCTGTAGAGTCTTCCGGCAGGATGCGTTGCAGGCCCCATACCACACAGTGATGCAGCTCGTTAAAATGCTCTCGACAGTGCCTCTGTAAAAGGTGTACATGATGGGGGGCGGGGCTCTGGCTCTTCTCAGTTTACGGAGGAAGTAGAGACGCTGCTGTGATTTCTTGGCCAGTGCTGCTGTGTTTTCAGTCCAGGAGAGGTCCTCAGTAATATGCACACCAAGGAACTTGGTGCTGCTCACTCTCTCCACAGTTGATGGTTAGAGGAGAATGCTGAGTGTGCACTCTCCTGAAGTCAACAACAATCTCCTTCGTCTACTCCACATTCAGAGAGAGATTGTTGTCACTGCACCACCTGGCCAGGCGGCTCACCTCGCTCTTGTAGTTTGTCTCATCTTTGTTACTAATGAGACCCACCCCAGTCGTGTCATCCGCACACTTAATAAAGAGGTTGGAGTTGTGTGACGGCGTGCAGTCGTGGGTCAGCAGAGTGAAGAGAATGGGGCTCAGCACACATCCTTGGGGGGCCCCAGTGTTCAGAGTGATGGTGCTGTATGTGTTACTGCCGACCCGTACTGTCTGAGGTCTTCCAGTCAGAAAGTCTTAACAGCCAGTTGCACAGCGAAGTGTTGAGCCCCAGCTGGACCAGTTTGTGAATGAGCTGTTGAGGGATGATAGTGTTGAATGCTGAACTGAAGTCTATGAACAGCATTCTGACGTATGAGTCCTTTTTGTCTAGACGTGTGAGTGCTGAGTGAACGACGGTTGTGATGGCATCATTGGTCGAGCGGTTGGATGGATATGCAAACTGGAAGGGGTCCATGGACAGGGGGAGGGCAGACTTGATATGGTGCATGACTAACTGTTCGAAGCACTTCATAATAATAGGAAGCTGCTCGCATCAAGTTCAAGGCATTGACGCTTGCTTACAGATCGACCACAGGCTCAGCTCCCTCCTACTTTCACTCGCTCCTACGAGTCTACATCCCTACCAGAAGCCTGCGATCGGTCAATGAGCGACGGCTCGTGGTACCATCACAGAGAGCCACAAAATCACTCTCCAGAACATTCTCATTCACGGTTCCTTGCTGGTGGAATGATCTCCTTACCCTCGTCCGGAATGCAGAATCCCTGACCACATTCAAAAGACAACTGAAAACTCATCTCTTCCGTGAGCACTTGACATAAAAAAAAAAATATATATATAAAAAAACTTCTCTTTAATCCTCCCTTGTTTTGGCTTATGCTACTCTGAGCAATGGCAGAACTTTGTATTTTGAGCACTTCTTGCATTATTTTTGCCTCTTCACGATGACTCGCTTGCTGTAGTCCTCAGTTGTAAGTCGCTTTGGATAAAAGCGTCTGCTAAATGACTAAATGTAAATAATAATAGGAGTAAGTGCAACTGGACGGTAGTCATTAGCCGCGTTTCCATTACAGATTTGCGCAAATGTTTTGCGCTTTTATCTAAATATCGATACAAAACTATTGCGAAATGACGGCGTTTCCATTAACCGATGTTATGCGACTAAAATGTCCTTTTTTCTCTCGCGATAAAGTCATTCCAAAAATCACGGCAGCGGACGTTGGTTTATATAATCTCACAGCCACCGCATTAGACATTATTATTTTTAATGGAGGGAGACGTACGTGTTATCCAAGCATTAATGGCAGGGAAAGACCCTTATATTCCAAACGAAATATAAGGAGTTTCTGGGTGTTTCACCCTCATTTCTGCGCTGAGGTTTTGATTGTGGCATTTCTTTGAAGTTTAGAATCCAGTATTCCTATAGGCTAATTATTGTTTCTTTTATGAATTTAATAAAGAACTCTGTCTCCTATTCCAAACGATCCATGTAGGCTACTTTTGTGTCCATTCGTTTTTTCCTTTTTAAACCCGTAATTTGAAAACGAAAAATAAACGGTTGTCTTTTTAAAACGCAAAGTTGAACACCACAATTTTAATTTGAACTGGCTACACCAACTGCTGCGCAAAAAAAGTAAATATCGACGAATTTTCAGATGTTTGTTTAATGACTTTTTTCACCTTTATTAAACATGTAAAATATTCACAAATTAATATGGAAAACTTGTTGATTTTACTGGTTTTCTAAGGCCAAATTAGAACCTGGAATTTACATTTTCCCGCAGTGCTGAATAAGAAGAGCCAATATTAAACTATTGTTTTCTAACTCGGCTAAAAACATCTCCATCTCCGCTGTTAAGCAGATGCTCTTTTAGAGAGAAATACACCTTTCATACGGATTACTTAATCAGAACAAAATGTATTAGCTTTCGATTCGAATTTGTTCGTTTTAAAGTGGACATTTCAAGCTTTAGCTATATAGGCTATTTTGTTTCAGTTCTCGCGCTCCAGTTCACGGAGATCATGAAAACGCGCCTGATTGTTTTATTTTATTTTACAAAAGCACAACATTTTCTTGTTATTGTTTACACAAATAAAAGTAGTTACAAATCATGTATAATTATTTTCTGTATGACCAGAAATTATAGAGTAGGCTATATTAAGTTGTTTCACTGTTAATAGGAAAATGCAAGTGTTCACGCCCGCGCCTCCGTGCCATGTAGTGCGCGCTCCACACTCTACACTTAGATATGCGTCAAAATATTGTGTTTATTTGTGATAATCTCAGCTCTGTATTATTATTGTCTAACCCGTATTATGAATGACATTTGACGAATTGCTTTGTTCCTTTTTTGGATAAAAGCGTCTCTAAATATGTAGCCTAGTAAATGTTATAATAATAATGATGATAATTATTATTATTTGCGTACACCGACCCCAAACACACCGCGTAAGTCAGGTGATTGTAAATGCGCAAAAACTGTTTCCATTGCAGTTTTGCGAAATATTCCTTTTTCGAATTGGCTGAAAAACCTCCTCATGCGAGCGTAAAAACTTTTTTGCGATAAACGAGAGTTTTTGCGAAATTGACGTGTTTCCATTGAGCGTATTTTCAATTCGCAATTTCAATTTGCGCAATTTGAAGGGTAATGGAAACGCGGCTATAGAAGCAGGATGGAGACGGCCTCTTGGAGACTGGAATGATGGTGGTAGCTTTGAAGCATGTAGGGACAATAGCCTGACTTACTGAGATGTTGAAAATGTCTGTGAAGACATCAGTGAGTTCTGCTGCACAGTCTCTCAGTACACGCCCAGGAATGCTGTCAGGACCGCATAAAATGTGCTTAATGTGCCAATTTACAGAAGATCTCAGACATCACCATAATGAATGAGCTGAAAACAGGGAACTTTTGGAGACAAAGAGTATTTTCAGCTGCTCAGTTAAACATGTCCCTGTACTTTTCAAATGCAGATTGGATAAAAACACAGTGATCACAGTTCACACCTGCAGTGAAGCCCCTCCCACAACAATTCACCAATAAATACTGGGAATATTCCCATCATCCTACAAGAGAAGGACAAACTCCAGGAGTAGCAGCTGAAATCTGTGTGACTGTTAAAGATGGAGTTTATTAAAGAGGAGATTGAAGACATGAGTGATCCAGAACCATCCAGAATAAAACATGAAGATACTGAGGAACAAATAGGTTGGTGTCCATTCTTGATTCTTCATTGTTGACTGCTTTGGTAGATGTGAATTAATAAGCAGTATGTGGATGATAAATTATAGAGAAATACATCCAAATGATCATAACCTTGTAAACTCAGCAAAAAAAAGAAACGTCCCTTTTTCAGGACTGTGTAGCCTATTTCAACAATAATGTTGTAAAAATCCTAATGACTTTACAGATCTTCATTGTAAAGAGTTTAAACAATGTTTTCCATGCATGTTCAATTACCCATAATCAATTAATTAACATGCACCTGTGTAATGGCCGTTAAGACCTTAACAGCTTACAGAGAGTAGGCATTTAAGGTCACAGTTCTAAAAACGCAGGACACTAAAGAGACTTGTCTACCGACTGTGAAAAACACCAAAAGAAAGATGCCCAGGGTCCCTGCTCATCTGTGTGAACATGCATTAGGCATGCTGCAGGGAGGCATGAGGACTGCTGATGTGGCCAGGGCAATAAATTGCCATGTCCGCACTGTGAGACGCCTAAGACAGCGCTACAGGGAGACAGCAAGGGCAACTGATCATCCTCGCAGTGGAAGACCACGTGTAACTACACCTGCACAGGATCGGTACATCCGAATATCACACCTGCGTGACAGGTACAGGATGGCCACAACAACTGCCCGAGTCACACCAGGAACACACAATCCCTCCATCAGTGCTCAGACTGTCCGCAATAGGCTGAGAGAGGCTGGACTGAGGGCTTGTAGGCCTGTTGTAAGGCAGGTCCTTACCAGACATCACCAGCAACAATGGGCACAAGCCCACCTTCGCTGGATCAGACAGGAGTGGCAAAAAGTGCTCTTCACTGATGAGTCACGGTTTTGTCTCACCAGGGGTGATGGACGGATTCGTGTTTATCGTCGAAGGAATGAGCGTTACACCGAGGCCTGTACCCTGGAGCGGGATCGATTTGGAGGTGGGGGGTCCGTCATGGTCTGGGGCGGTATATCACATCACCATCGGACTGAGCTTGTTGTCATTGCAGGCAATCTCAATGCCTTGCGGTACAGGGAAGACATCCTCCTCCCTCATGTGGTACCCTTTATGCAAGCTCATCCGGACATGATCCTCCAGCAGGACAATGCCACCAGCCATACTGCTAGTTCTGTGCGTGAGTTTCTGCATGACAGCAATGTCAGTGTTCTGCCATGGCCAGCGAAGAGCCCGGATCTCAATCCCATTGAGCACGTCTGGGACCTGTTGGATCGCAGGGTGAGGGCTAGGGCCATTCCCCCCAGAAATGTCCAGGAACTTGCAAGTGCCTTGGTGGAAGAGTGGGGTAACATCTCACAGCAAGAACTGACAAATCTGGTCCAGTCCACGAGGAGGAGATGCACTGCAGTACTTCAAGCAGCTGGTGGCCGCACCAGATACTGACTGGTACTTTTGATTTTGAGCCTCCCTTCATTCAGGGACACATTATTATATTTCTGTTAGTCACATTTCTGTGAAACATTTTTAGTTTATGTCTTAGGTCGTGTGTCCACCAAAGCGTTTTTTCACGCGGCTGGCTTTATTTTTCAATTGTTTTCAATGGGAACGCCGCGTTTTTAGAACGCCAGGAGCGTAACGAGGCGCTGAGCAAGTATTTAACGCTGAGCGCTGTGCGTTTTTTACAGGTCGCTGAGATTTGAAGAATGTTCAACTTTGGGTAAAACGCAGCGCTCATCACTGTCACTTTTTAGCCAACCGTCCAATCACAGTGGAGGAGGGGCGGGACTAATACCACATGGACCAACGGATATTCTGTATCATAGCAACGATGCGTCTCAACTGGAAAAAAAACTGCGCTGCCAAAACGCTCTCAAGCGCACATAGCTCGGCGTTTTCAGCAGAGCGCCTAGCGTTTTCAGCTGGATAAAAATGCTTTGGTGTACACACGGCCTTATGGTGTTGACTCTTTTAGTGTTCATACAAATATTTACACGCATTAAGTTTACTGAAAGTAAAAACAGTTGAAAGTCAGAGGACGTTTCTTTTTTTGCTGAGTTTATATAGCAGTTGTCAAAAATATTTTCACTATATTAACAATTGAATGACAGAACAAAAAGTGAAAGATCTGATCTCTATTGCTTTCTGCTATTAAATCAGGGTTCACTTGAACTGATATTGAAACTGTATTTCTGTGTATTTTAGACCAGGTGAGAGTGAAAGAGCAAAGACAAGAACTGAATGAAGAGGAGGAACAACATCGTATCTTTAAAATTCAAAGAACAAAAGCCAAAAATCTGCACACCTGCACTCAGTGTGGAAAGAGTTTGACTCATAAATCACACCTTAACACACACATGAGAATTCACACTGGAGAGAAACCGTATACATGCACTCAGTGTGGAAAGAGTTTTTCTCAAGCATCAACTCTCAGTGTTCATCTGCGCATTCACTCTGGAGAAAAGCCATTTAACTGTGATCAGTGTGGGAAATATTTTATTTCATCATCAAAACTAAAAGTTCACCTAAAAGTTCATTCAGATGAGAAGCCTTATATGTGTTCTCTCTGTGGAAAGAGTTTTTCAAGGCTGGACAGTTTTAAACTGCACCAGAAAACACACAATGAAGTGAGAGATCATGTGTGTTGTGACTGTGGGAAGAGCTTTACTAAAGCTGATCATCTGAAACGGCACCAAATAATTCATACTGGAGAAAAACCTTACAAGTGCTCATATTGTGACAAGAGTTTCAATCAGTCTGGATCTTTGAAAGCACACGAGCGAGTTCATACTGGAGAGAAGCCGTATCACTGTACTCAGTGTGGAAAGAGTTTTTCTCATGCATCAAATCTCAATGTTCATCTGCGCATTCACTCTGGAGAAAAAAACATTTAACTGTGATCAGTGTGGTAAAGATTTTATTTTATCAGCACATCTAAAAACACACCTGAAAGTTCATTCAGATCCGTCCTTTGGATGAGACGTTAAACCGAGGACCTGACTATCTGTGGTAATTAAAAATAAGTTCTCGTAAAGAGTATCGGTGTAACCCCGGTGTAATAACCCTTATCCATTGAATTGGCTCTGTCACTCTATCCACCTGTGGCTGGTGTGTGTGAGCGCACTGGCGCTGTTGTACTGTGCTAATATTGTACTGTATAATTGTGTTTTATATGTTCGAGAACAAGAAATTTATTGAAAACGATTTTGATTGAACTCTTATTTAAAAAATGCCTAAATTAAAAGAGACTGGAAACAAATGTAGAAAAACAACGACAACCAGTTATTTGTAAATATATTAAACAATTCCCTGAATTTGATCAAATTATTATTATTTTTTAGTTACATAAATCCTGTTATTACATAAACAGATGTATGTACAATAACTCTGTACAATAACAACAAATAAAATGACAATTTCACTGACAATGTGTGATTTTTGTGAGTAAAAGGTTTCTACAAATCCAATAATTAAAATAAATGAGATTCAGACTTAATAAAAACATTTGTATTCTGCCTTTCAGCTGAAAAAATGATTTGTTCTTTAGTAAAACACTATATTACAATGTAACATACATGTCTTTATTTATGTCATTTAAATTCAACATCACTGAGCCCAAAGACATCATGCAGAAAATCGGTATTGGCAGATCAAACTCAATGAAAAATCGGAATCGGCCTAGAAAATTGTAATCCGTGCATCTCTAGGTGAAACTAATATATTATACATATATGCGAGCCAAGGAAAAATTTGGGTACACCTAAGTTTTGTGCTGGTGCACCTACATAAAAAGTTAGGCGCAACAGTGCAACCAAAGCAAAAAGTTAGTCTGGAGCCCTGATAAGCAAATAATCTAGGAATATAAATGCACTTATATCATAATCTTGTACAGCAGTTGTCATTCACATTTTGACTATTAACAAGAGGATATCAAAACTAACCTTTGGTACATCAAAAATATAATAATTAGGGCCCAAGCCTTGAAAAGGCGAAGGCCCTATTGTTTTCCTTCGGATTATTATTATTATTATTATTTTTCTTACGACTATTCGGGCACTTTTGGGTCTCTTAACGTGCTCAAAAACTCTTGAAACTTTGCACACGGGTCAGAACCCGCGGCCATTAGGGCCGGGCTGAAGTTGGGAGCCGGGCGTGGCAGGGGGGCTCGACAGCGCCCCCTGGAACGGGGTCCAAAAACTTGGTCCATAAATCAAACACGCTTGCATGTAATAATATGAAAATCGATATACTTATAGATCTCATCGGTTCATATATCCTTCATGCTTTTACTTTTTACGCCAGCCCAACAGGAAGTCGGCTATTTAGGGTAGTTTAAAAACGCATGTTCTGACATTTGAAATACTCCTCCTAGACGATTCAACCAATCGCCACGAAACTCGGTCAGCATGAAGTCAAGACATTGAGGATGATAAATTGCCAGGAGATTTTTGATATCTCGAACGGTTTGGCCGTAGCGAGGAAACGAATTTATGGCGAATATTGGAAACAGGAAGTGTGTTATAACTTCTGCATACATTAACTGATCTTGATGAAACTTCAGCATTGTGTTCATTGTAAGAGGCCGATCACATGGATGTGACTATTGTGAGTCAACGTTATAGCGCCACCAACTGGCAGCAGGAAGTGTGTCACTTTCAAAATGCTTTAAAATCACCCTCTTATTTTTACCCGATTTGCTTCAAACTTCATCTGTATAATGTAAACACACGGCAGATGTGGACCTGTGAAAGGATTATTGATATCTTAAATACTGTTGCCATGGCAACGCATCAAACTTTAATAATTTTTTCTGATGTTTTTGAGACTCTTAGCATGCTTGAAATTGGATGAAACTCGACAGACACATTACATTTTTAAGCTAGTAGATACGTGCAACGTTTCAGAAACGGGCGTGGTGAGGGGCTCAGTAGCGCCACCTTTAGTCAAAAATGGGGTATTAGTTTTACCTACAGTAACAAAAATCAGTATGGATATTGTTCTCCTCGAGCCGGACAACTTTCTAATTTACACTCATTAGCCCCGACCAACAGGAAGTCAGATATTTTGGTTTGAATGGCAGAAAATCTGAGAATTTTGCCAGTCTCTCTCAGTGTCTGTGTGTTTGAGAGAGTAGGGGGGCTTTATTTTAACCCTTTCTCTGCTGTGTGTGACTTCTCGGGCACTTATGGGGCCCTTAACGTGCTCAAAAACTCTTGAAACTTTGCACACAGGTCAGAACCCGCGGCCATCAGGGCCGGGCTGAAGCTGGTACCCGGGCGTAGCAGGGGGGCTCAACAGCGCCCCCTTTAACGGAGTCCGAAAACTTGGTCCATATATCAAACACGCTTGCATGTAATAATATGAAACTCGGTACACATATAGATCTCATCGGGCCGAACAACTTTCATGCTCTAAGTTTTACGCCAGTCCAACAGGAAGTCGGCTATTATGGGTTGTATGAAAACGCATGCCCCTGGAATTTTATATACTCCTCCTAGAAAAATTATCCTATCGCCACAACTCGGTCAACATGAAGTCAAGACATTGAGGATACTAAATTGCGGACGGATTTTTGATATCTCGAACGGTTTGGCCGTGGCGAGGAAACGAAATTATGGCGAGAAAAGAGAAACACGATGTGTTATAACGTCTTCATACATTAATTGATCTTGATGAAACTTCAGCAGTGTGTTTGTTGTAAGAGGCCCATCACATGGATGTAACTAATGTGAGTCAAAGTTATAGCGCCACCAACTGGCAGCAGGAAGTGTGTTACTTTTGACACATCGAGCCGGACAACTTTCTAATTTACAGTCATTAGCTCTGACCAACAGGAAGTCAGATATTTTGGTTTGAATGTGGTTTTGTCTCTGTGTGTGTGGGGAGGGGGGGCAGAAAGACTCTATTAAAAATAGGTATATTGTGCCATCTAGTGTTTTATACTATGTATACATGTGTTTTTTCTTTTAAACAAGTGTTTTAAAGTACAGTAATTTCAATGAATATATATTCCACACTTCATAGGAATTTTCGGTGTTGTGTACTTACAATGGCTGCTGATTTCATGTGTCCGTTAAGTCCATCACTGTCCATGAGACTGTAGGGTGTCTAATTTTTCATTTTAGGTTTCAGAAGGGTTCTCACGCATACTTTGTGGTTGATATGTGCCCTCGTTGCACACTTTTGAAGAACCCACACTGATGCAAGCTCTAAAGCAGACTTCTTCTCGACAGTCAAAGTGGAGTTACGTTATTGCCCGTCGTGCACAGGAACCCTAAAGGCACCGGGGTGGCGGTTTTTATATATATATATATATATAATAAATATAGCTGCAAGCAGCGATGGAGGGCCCAAGCCGGTGGCAGCGCCAGCCCGGTGCCTTTAGTGTAACTAAAGGCACCAGGGTGGCGGTGCCACCGGCTTGGGCCCGTAATCGCTGCTTGCAGCTATATTTTCACTTGTTTTCTGTTATTAAATCAGGGTTCACTTGAAAATTCACATTAATCCTCCTTGAAATCATTCTAACAACTTAATGTTTTAATATGTTTCAGACCCGATGGAAGTGAAAGAGCAAAGACAAGAACTGAAGTTAAAGGTGATGATGCTGTAGTTTGTTTCGGCCTCTTGACACCAATAAAACGATTTAATGTGCCAATTTACAGAAGATCTCAGACATAACCATAATGAATGAGCTGAAAACAGGGAACTTTTGGAGACAAAGAGGCTTTTCAGCAGCAGTTAAACACAATGGCTCTGTACTTTTTAAATGGAGATTGGATAAAAACACAGTGATCACAGTTCACACCTGCAGCGAAGCTCCTCCCACAACAATTCACCAATAAATTCTGGGAATATTCCCATCATCCTACAAGAGAAGGACAAACTCCAGGAGTAGCAGCTGAAATCTGTGTGACTGTTAAAGATGGAGTTTATTAAAGAGGAGATTGAAGACATGAGGGATCCAGAACCATCCAGAATAAAACATGAAGATACTGAGGAACAAATAGGTTGGTGTCCATTCTTGATTCTTCATTGTTGACTGCTTTGGTAGATGTTAATTAATAAGCAGTATATGGATGATAAATTATAGTAATACATCAAAATGATCATAACCTTGTATATAGCAGTTGTCAATAGGGCTGTCATGGTGAAGGATTTTCCCTTGCAGTAATTTTGAGCGGCTCAATAGCGTGGGGATGCTGTATTATCACCATTTATTTTGATTTATTTGTTGCTATATAAATAAGTGTTACGATGTGGTCTGCATGCACAATAACAAGGACATTTTCAGTAACTAATGTAACCGAAATTAAAGCGCGAGTCCGAGGATGAGACACAGGAAGAACTACTAGTTATTTAACCCGAACCTCCATTTCGAGCAGAACGTTTCTCAGTGATATACTAACGTTACTCAGTTTGAGGTACATTATGAGATGTTGCAACTGTAATTCCTCAGCATCAGCATTAACAAGTGCATGTCCATCAACCGATTATTTTACTTGTACTAATTTATTAGCCGAGCTCTAGCATGAATGACTGATGTAACATAAATGTTGGCAAAACAAATCTTGCTCCATGCTTAATCTTTCTTTCCTCAAAGTAGTGAGAACGACAGACAATCTGAATTAATAGACACAGTTTTAGGTAATAGTGGCCCACAGCTGATAGCAGAAGTATTTCAGTTAGACAGTAATATTAATGTGAGTTAGGAGGAGACCTACACAACATAAAACTGAAAACTTTTTGAACACCATCTTTCAAGAGCAAGCGGTTTGCGAAGCCTGAATTGAACTCCGAGATTTAAGTAGCAGTCGTGAGTAAAATAAAGGGAACACAGCAAAAGTTTAGGATTATACTGCGGTGACATTGTGGTCAAGATTAATTTTAACCACTGATTCTTCACATGCTCGTCCTTGGGCAGTGAAAAACTTTATATACGGTGCCCTTTCAGATTTTAAACTTTGCAGGATGTTTTCTGTCGGGTTGGGTTCTTAAGATGTCGAATAAAGAAGCAGCAGGCTAGATTCACAACACTCTCCATTTTATTCACTTCACTCCGAACACATCCACAACTCTGTGATTCCTCCTTTACTGCCCCCTGGTGCCCAGGCAATGTAACAATATTATAAATCACACCATATTTTCATTCACTTAGCGCTGTTACACACTACATGAAAGGTCATTTTCAAAAATCCATAATAGGGGCCCTTTAAGTGCAAATCCACAAAGCCTCTATAGATATCACCATGATAAAAACTTGTTATCATTATTATCTTATTTAACATTCAATACACATGCACGAAGTTCAAAACAAGAAGTTATAGCCTTATGAAAAAAGAAAACACGCGAATATTGCGGTTGCTTGCATTCCTCTGCGGTTGGCTTGTCAGTAGCGCCGCGGTACTACAATATTGTTATCATGACAGCCCTAGTTGTCAAATATACATTTACAATATTAACAAGTGAAAAACAGAACAAAAAGTGAAATATCTGATCTCTGTTGCTTTCTGCTGTTAAATTAGGGTTCACTTGAACTGATTCAAACTGTATTTCTGTGTATTTTAGACCAGGTGAGAGTGAAAGAGCAAAGACAAGAACCGAATGAAGAGGAGGAACATCGTAACTTTACAATTCAGAGAACAAAAGCCAAAAAGCTGCACACCTGCACTCAGTGTGGAAAGAGTTTCTCACGGAAAGGAAACCTTAACCAACACATGAGAATTCACACTGGAGAGAAACCGTATACATGCACTCAGTGTGGAAAGAGTTTTACTCAAGCATCAACTCTCAGTGTTCATCTGCGCATTCACTCTGGAGAAAAAGCATTTAACTGTGATCAGTGTGGTAAAGATTTTAATTCATCATCAAATTTAAAAGATCACCTGAAAGTTCATTCAGACGAGAAGCCTTATGTGTGTTCTCTCTGTGGAAAGAGTTATTCACGGCTGGACAGTTTTAAACTGCACCAGAAAACACACAATGAAGTGAGAGATCATGTGTGTTGTGACTGTGGGAAGAGCTTTACTCAAGCTGAGAGTCTGAAACGGCACCAAAGAATTCACACTGGAGAAAAACCTTACAAGTGCTCATATTGTGACAAGAGTTACACTCGGTCTGAATATCTAAAATCACACGAGCGAGTTCACACTGGAGAGAAACCGTATACATGCACTCAGTGTGGAAAGAGTTTTTCTGAAGTATCAACTCTCAGTTATCATCTGCGCGTTCACTCTGGAGAAAAACCATTCAACTGTGATCAGTGTGGTAAAGATTTTATTTCATCATCACATCTAAAAGTTCACCTAAAAGTTCATTCAGGTGAGAGGCCTTATGTGTGTTCTCTCTGTGGAAAGAGTTTTTCTCGGATGTTTTGTTTTAACCAGCACCAGAAAACACATAATGAAGTGAGAGATCATGTGTGTTGTGACTGTGGGAAGAGCTTTACTAGAGCTGGTGATCTGAAACGGCACCAAAAAATTCATACTGGAGAAAAACCTTACAAGTGCTCATATTGTGACAAGAGTTTCACTCATTCTGATTCTCTAAAATCACACGAGCGACTTCATACTGGAGAGAAGCCGTATCACTGTACTCAGTGTGGGAAGAGTTTCACCAAATCAAGTAATCTAGGGACTCATATTAAAAAGCATTGTTCTGTGTCACAGTGAGCAAATGTTTTGTTAGATTCACAGGTAACACTTTACAATAGCAGGGCATGAATAATCATGTACTAATTCCTGAACTAATGGTTACTTCAACATGAACTAGTGAATTATCATGAACCACTAAAGAGCGATCCTTAACTATGACAGGAGTCATAATGATTCATGCATGAATAACAGCAGCCGTAAACATGTTAGTACATGTTTGATAGTTAATGCATTAATTAACGTTTAGGGGTAAACCAAATCAATCAGACTCCGTAAGAATAAAAAAGAAGTCATCTAAATTACTATTAAACGAAACATATAATTTAATACTGCCATAATTTAAACTGTAATATCATAATCTGCCATCTACAGCATTATAACAAATACTTAGAATAATTATTTAGCCATTAATTACACAGTCTATTTTCCACGTTTGGTTTGATGGATCTAATAAACAGTGTTGGGAGTAACGCGCTACAAAAGTAATGCATTACAGTAACCTATTACTTTTTGCTGTAACGCAGTAGTGTAAGGCATTACTAATACATGTTCAGTAACACTTGCGTTACAACACACTTTTAGCCCAAAATTGTATTGTAAAAAAAACAGCAAGACTGCGAGACATTAATGAATGATAAATGCTATTATGGTAATAAAAAGTTATTACCGGTTCGTGGTCAGTCAATAGCCGCGTGTGGTGTCCAAGTTTGTAAAGACTAAATGACAGCTTCTGATATATTTGTATAGCGATTTATTTAATTCATCTCCCTCTTGCTGGTGTACCTTTGTATTGTGTGAGCGTCCAGTGAAGGCGTGTTTTACTGGAGTGCCGCGAGGCAAGATTTCGGCCACTGTGCTCGCACTGGCCAGTGGAAAAGCGGCTCATTTGTGAAGATTGCAGAAGAACACTGTTCGAGAGATGGACATATGCGCATTAGTCTATTTGTTCTGTGTTTTCTTTCTAAGCAGTTAGGCTATGTTTAGGTGGTGTTTTTCATCATGTTTTCATCACGCAATCATGTTTTGATGCGGTGGTGATGCGTTCATGTAACATGTAAGGGTGGCGCTGCCAATAAAGCACGTAAAAGCTGTCACAAAGAACCGGCAAAAGTAATGATAATGAATATGTCAAATATAGCAAGGATAATTTTTTATTGTTTATTAATAAACACTTTTTTTTCTGTGTCGGCTGCAAAGATGAAGTTGACGATGCTCACTCGCGATCTTTGCAGTGAAAGCGCCGGAGAGAAATGCACATTTCATACGGATTACAAAAGCAGAGAGCAGTCGGTTCTCTTTCGTTTTGAATTGTTGTTTAAAAGTAGACATTTTACGCTTTCTATTGATATATTTCTCAGGTATTTGAGAGGCAAGTAGGCTACCTTATACGCTGAGTTTCGGTTCATTTATAAAACAAGCTCCAGTTCACGCGCCGCGCCTCAGTGTCTTGATTATCTATTGATTATGTTACGTTCAAAGACGTATATTTTTGTGAGACCTGCATGGTACTGTGGTATTTTTCTTTCTGTTGTTTTGTGTCTCCTGCTCTCCTTTGGCTCCTCCCACTCTCTCACGCTGGCAGGTGTCTGATTGCATCCCCAGCTGCACCTACTTACCAACCAGGAGGGAAGCAGCATAAAATCCAGCAGAACTTTCAATCAGGGAGAACCTTTCTCCAGAGCATGATCTGTGTCCTGCCCGGTCCGGTTGTTGGGAGCGGTTGTGCACATTTCTGTGGATCTGTATGACTTTATTATTGCTGAATGCTGTGCTGTAGCCTAAGGCACTGTTGCCTACTTGTGAGACGCCAGTCTATAACCTTTGCTTTACCTTTTAAGCTGTTACTCTACTGATTGTTTGTTTCTTTTGTTACTTTTTGGTTACTTGGGAATTGTAAAGAGGTGGGTGCCATTTTTATTTTGTAATTCCCTGTTTTCTCTTGGTTTGTGGATAGGTAGGGAGTGAGTGTACATTTCTGTAATTTTTTTGTCATATTCTTTGTGAAGCCTAGTAAGAATGTAACTAAACTTTTGTTTGTTATTTTGGCGTTGCCCCCTTCTGAAGTCTTTGTTTCCTCCCTAAACCTTTACTCTCGAAGTACATTGTTTTTTTTTTGTTAAGAGCCTTTGAAATAAAAGTGTCAAAAAGATTATTGTTGTTGTGGTGATGTGGCAGGGCCCAGACAAATGCTCTTTAAACCTTAATTTTGTTACGTTCAGTTCAAAATAACCCTAGACATCCATAAGACGTAACAATTATCTATTGTCTACTATATTAATTTACTTATTTATAAAATCCAGGCAATTGGTTGATGAAACATTGATTAAAATTAAGATATACAAAAAGAAATTAACTTGAAAGATAGGCTTTGTGCTTTCTGTTTGAGGTCTCTGTGAAATTTTTAAAGCAGTCTTTTAGTGCCGCTTTCAGGGCGGTCACTTCCGTAACGGAGAACTGCCATGTTCATAACATTGTTTTTTCCTCAAAAATGCGAACACGAAAAATAAAATTAATATTTTATGTTCTTTGGAGAGCCAACCCTTCTTTATCCGGTGGTATTACTTTTGGTTTGCGCAGTGTAATATTTTGCCACCTATAAGTTGAGGATTTTTTGTCACGCAGATATGCATGCATGTCTATTTCCCTCATATTAAATATAAAACGCATGTGTAGACTGATATTTTTCTTATGTCTGGAATCCTTTATCAGTCTACACATACATTTTATATTTTATATTAGGGAAATAGACATGCATGCATGTATGCGTGACACAAAAAACTCTAACTTTTAGGTTAGAAAGAAAATACAGAACAAATAGACTAATGCGCATACGTCCATCTCTCGAATGTACAGTCTTCTTCTGCAATCTTCAGAGCACAGAGGCCGAAATCATGCCTTGCGGCACTCCAGTAAAACACGCCTTCACTGGACGCTCACACAATACAAAAGGTACACCAGCAAGAGGGAGATTAATTAAATAAATCGCTATACAAATATATCAGAATCTGTCATTTAGTTTTGTATTTATTGTAAGTGGACACATACGAAAGTAGACATTTCACAGATTCCTTTTTCATATTTATTAAGTCTGTATGACCATAAATGACGGAGTATTTTAAGTCTATTTAGCTGCTATGTGGAAAAAAATCGCACAAATCATGCCGCCGTGAATGCCGAGTTGCCTATGGATATATAAACAGATATTTCAGTATATTGGTATTAAAGGGATACTTCACTTTAAAATGAAAATTCTGTCATAATTTACTCCCCCTCAATGAATTTCAAACCTGTATGAATTACTTTCTTCTGCTAAACACAAAGGAAGATATTTTTAAGAATGTCGGTAACCAAACAGTTAACTGGTTCCATTGACTGCCATAGTATTTTTTTTTTCCTACTATGGAAGTCAATGGGACCAGTTAACTGTTTGGTTACCGACATTCTTAAAAATATCTTCCTTTGTGTTTAGCAGAAGAAAATAATTCATGCAGGTTTTAAACAACTTGAGGGGGAGTAAATTATGACAGAATTTTCATTTTAAAGTGAAGTATCCCTTTAAATGCATTTTCTGAGAATTTATTAGTAAAGTTTTTACTGTAAATGTCACGTCCATAAAGCTGGAATTTGAAGAATTTATCCCCAACTAGTTTTGTGGTGTAGGTGTACGTATTTTATAATGTTAACTTCAAATAATACTAAAAGTAATTTAAAGGTGATGATGTTGTAGTTTGTTTCAGCCTGTTGACACCAATAAAATGAGCTTAATGTGCCAATTTAGGGAACTTTTGGAGACAAAGAGGCTTTTCAGCAGCAGTTAAACATGATGGCTCTGTACTTTTTAAATGCAGATTGGATAAAATCACAGTTCACACCTGCAGTGAAGCCCCTCCCACAACAATTAACCAATAAATACTGGGAATATTCCCATCATCCTACAAGAGAAGGACAAACTCCAGGAGTAGCAGCTGAAATCTGTGTGACTGTTAAAGATGGAGTTTATTAAAGAGGAGATTGAAGACATGAGGGATCCAGAACCATCCGGAATAAAACATGAAGACACTGAGCAACAAATAGGTTGGTGTCCATTCTTGATTCTTCATTGTTGACTGCTTTGGTAGATGTGAATTAATAAGCAGTATATAGATAGTAAATGATAGAGAAATACATCCAAATGATCACAACCTTGTATATTGCAGTTGTCAAACACATTTTTACTATATTAACAAGTGAATGACAGAACAAAAAGTGAAAGATCTGATCTCTGTTGCTTTTTGCTATTAAATAAGGGTTCACTTGAACTGATTCTAACTGTATGTCTGTGTATTTTAGACCAGGTGAGAGTGAAAGAGCAAAGACAAGAACTGAATGAAGAGGAGGAACATCGTAACTTTACAATTCAGAGAACAAAAGGCAAAAAGCCTCACACCTGCACTCAGTGTGGAAAGAGTTTCACAGAGAAAGGAAACCTTAACCAACACATGAGAATTCACACTGGAGAGAAACCGTATCCATGCACTCAGTGTGGAAAGAGTTTTTCTCAAGCATCACATCTCAGTGTTCATCTGCGCATTCACTCTGGAGAAAAAACATTTAACTGTGATCAGTGTGGTAAAGATTTTATTTCATCATCACATCTAAAAACACACTTGATAGTTCATTCAGACGAGAAGCCTTATGTGTGTTCTCTCTGTGGAAAGAGTTTTTCACGACTGGATCATTTTAAACTGCACCAGAAAACACACAATGAAGTGAGAGATCATGTGTGTTGTGACTGTGGGAAGAGTTTTACCTCAGCGGCCTATCTGAAATCACACGAGCGAGTTCATACTGGAGAAAAACCTTATAAGTGCTCATATTGTGACAAGAGTTTTGCTCGGTCTGGACACCTGAAATCACACATGAGAATTCACACTGGAGAGAAACCGTATACATGCACTCAGTGTGGAAAGAGTTTTCCTCATTCATCAACTCTCAGTTATCATCTGCTCCGTCACTCTAGAGAAAAAAACATTTAGCTGTGATCAGTGTGGTAAAGCTTTTATTTCATCATCACATCTAAAAACACTTGAAAGTTCATTCAGATCCATCCTTCGGATGAAATTTTACTCAAAGAAATGCCTAAATTAAAAGAGACTGGAATCAAATGTAGAAAAACAACAGCCATCGGTTATTTGTAAATATATGAAACAATTATTTTTTTTACAAAGCCTGTTATTACAAAAACAGGTAGTATACAATATCGTAAATCTGTACAATAACAACAAATAAAATGACAATTTCACTGACAATGTGTGATTTTGTGAGTAAAAGGTTTCTACAGATCCAATAATTAAAATAAATGAGATTCAGATAAAGCAAACGTATAGTGAAATAAACTTTAGTTCTGTGACGTTAGTTTTGTGGAAGTTGTTTTTGAGTTGTAACTTTCTGACTTGTCATTTAGCGGTCAGTGTAAGGCAGTTCTTAGTAAAACAATAAAAACGGCCTGTGGCCTGTAGCACAAAGCCGGTTTCATTTGCTAACAGGTAAAGTTGGAGAGGCTCAACAAGGTGGATTGGTTTTTAGTTGTTTTCCTCACCATGGTAACACATTGAAGCAGGTTTTCTTCTGGGTCAGAGATTGCAGACCAAAACTGGACCAATCAGTGCAGTGACATGTATCTGATACAATAAAGCCTATCAGACATATTGAAGAGACACCACCCAAAGAGGAGAACAGGATTCTCCTAAGGTTTCAATCTTTCTCATAATGCCAATGACTGCAATGAAATTAAAACCATTTTACCAATCGCACTGAGATATTTAAAATGATACCAAACTTGAAAAGGATAAAACAATACAGTCACAAGATACAACATGTGGTATATAGACATTATATAGAAGGAGAAAAGTGTGGACAAGGCGATGTCCTGTGCTCTTTCTTTGAGATCTTCTCTCCGTAGGGCGTTTTATTGCTTTATTGGACGGTACGTTTAATCTCAGCTTTTGTCTTAGCATGAAAATCAAGTCTTATAGTGTAAATGACAAATCCCACCTGAGATTTGTGCTGACTACTGAGGCCACCAGGGCACTGTTCATACTTCATCAAAGAATTGACTGATTTTCTATCAGAGTTAATACTGGCTGCAGATAAAGCCCTAATTGTTTTCCATTTCCATGTGGATAATGAAAAGGACATTGGTATTGACATTTACAGACATCCTAAACTCAATTGCAGAAAGACAACATGTGTTATTAGGACCCACTCATTGTCGTAATCATACTTTACATCTAATTTTGTCACATGGAATCAATGTTGATGAAACACAAATTAATTGAGTTGTATATATGTAACCAGGTATGATGACTCATACAGAACTACACAGATGGATCCAAAGATCCAATAACTGGCAAGACGGGTGCATCTGTATTCATCCCAAAATACAACATTAACATCCAAAAAATAACTTCAGATCACCTCTGTCTTCTCAGTTGAAATAATGGATTGAGTTTTTAAAAAAACAATTGAGTTTGGCTGGCATGCAATCTATAATTAATGATGTTTGATCTTTATGAAAGAAACTCAGGATTAAGGTTTTAGTTTAGTAACATATATAAAATGACATCCTAATGAGTTCACATCTCATTCCAGAAGATGGCGGTAATGGACTTTGTTTGCAGACTGCCAATAAAATACCACAGATGAAGAAGTGCCTCATTTCTATTGCCCTGTCAAGTGGAGGAGAAAAAAACAGCTCAAGTTTTGGTTGGACAATAGAGAATATTGCTAGAGAAATGGAAATTAATACGTTAAGTTTAAGTCCAACGGTAGCATATTTGTGTGTTCCCCCTTGGATGCTTGAAGAGGTAGCAATAGATCTAACGCTACTGGAAGAAAGAGAGAATAGGATTACCATAGATAACTGTACATTTGAAAATGTATGTGGGAGGAAAATATGGAAATAATATTAAGATATATACAGATGCATCAAAAATAAACAAGAGAGTGGGAGTGGCATATGCAATCCCTGAATTAAAACTGATTAAGGCTAATATAATTAGTGATGATCTTGCTGAATTAATTGCTATATGGTTGGCTTTATTATGGGTGGAGGAATATGGATCGAAAGGTTTAGTAAGTCTGATTCTAGTTCAGCTTTATTAAGTATAATGAATATGCATTCTGAATCCAGGCAAGATATTGTTTATGATATAATGCATTTAGTGAGTAGATTGATAAAGTCAGGAGTCAATATTGTGTTGGGTTGGGTCCCAGGAGTAATGGGGAATGAAATTGCAGATAAATATGCTGAAAAGGCAACAAAGCAAGATCAAATTAATATTCAAGTACAATGTAGTAAAGCAGAAATTAAAAGTATGATTAAAACAAAAAATAAGGGTATGAAACTATTTATGGGATAATTAAAGCAGAGGCAGACATCTATATACAATTCCAAAGAATGATGGAGGAAGTGGAAATACCAGCAGAAAGCAGGAGGAGGATATTATCTCTAGAATGAGATATGAACATACAGGATTGAACAGCACATTAGTTATAATGAGGAAACATGCTGATGGTAACTGTGAGTGTGGTAATCAAGAATCTGTAGAACATGTTATATAGAACATTGTCCTAAATACAATCAGGAAAGACAAACACTTATAGAACAGTTAGCGGAAATAAAGATAAAACTGATATTCATAAAAATTATGTTCACACTCCTATTCAGAAGGTGGCGGTAATGCACCTAAAAGCATGAAGCAAGCAAGCAAGAAGAAGATGTGAAGTTTTTGTTTGAACATCTCTGAGCGTTTCTTCACGTTGTTTAGTCTTCCCGTGGATTACTCTTGGACTGTTTATTCTCTTCGTGATTGTTTGCTGCTGTCCTGAACTGCTTTCTATTGTGGACTGATTTATGTAAGTTTGCTGACTGACTTTATGCCTGTTTTCAGATTATGAGTTGCTTTGTCTCTATGTTGTGTTTGCTGGTTATTGACCCTGATTGTATGACAAGATTACAATAAAGCTGCAAATGAATCCTCCCTTTGCTGAAGCCTCGTTACAATTAAGTGAAGTTTTGAGTTTATATTATGGAAGTGCCATAAAACCGGTATAAGGTTATGTATGTGTTTTTCTGCCAACAGTTTGATGTATTTTTGGAGTTTTATTAACGGGCGTAAAAACAAAAATTGCACATATCATTTTGGTGGATTGAGTCTGGAAATTTTGTTTAAATGTGTTAAGCTTTCATTTTGATGTTAATGTAGGTTTTTAGCCATATCTGTGACATGTTGATTAATTGGACAGTAATTAATGTGTATTTTCTCATGCATCCTTCATCATGTGTGTGTGTTGATTTCTGTCAATAAACTGCAGATGTGCTTCATTTGTGTTGCTGCGTGAAATCTGCTATATATTTACAAGACATTTTTGACTAAATTCACTGGTGTGTCATTTTATTAGTATAATTAAAGTTCAAAGACAAAACATTTAGCCTATTATCTGAATAACTAGATTATCTTTTACACAAAACATAATTTTCAACGTGGAAAAAAAAATCATGCCTGATTTTATGGGGTTTTTTTCCCCAATTAGTTTAAATGCTTAATATATTGTTAGATGTCAATCATAAGAGCTGTGCAAAAGAAGCAAATAATCTTCTTATTAAACTGTCTGTACACTTATAAAGTTCTCAATGCTTCGGTTTGCACGTAGGGACCCCCATTATGTTAGTGTGAGGCTATTTTGAGCCTTTTTAGTGGTATTAACGATTTACTTTTACTTATTATATGCCCCATATACTAGCATTATAAACCAATCAGTTTTTAGAGATAAAACTCTTTACATTCGATTATTATGAAAACGCATCCCATGAGTACGATCGACTCTGTAACCATGTGTTAATTATCTACTGCTAAAACTACTTACTATCACAACAAAATTAACAATTCTTCTGACTCTCGCATGCTCTTCAAAACCTTCTCCTCTCTTCTTAACCCTAACAGCTGCCGATTTTGCAACATTCATCATAAATAAAACAACCACCATCAGCGGACAATTTATAATAGAGCGTAACAATTTGAAAGAGAAAAGGAAGTTGATAGATGGTAAGTCGTAAGAAGATTGAAAGAGAAAAGGAAGTTGATACATGTAAGTCGTAAGAAGATCCTTTTAAAAGAAAGATCTATAATAGCTACCGGTCGATATAAAATACGTCCGACTGTTTGCACTGTATTTTATTTATTTTTATTTTTTATTTATTTTTTTCCAAACTGTGATTCAGGAAGATTTTATTAATTTTTAGGGCTGTCTGATTGGAAGAGATTTTGAAGGGGAACGGGAGAGCTTCACTCCGACGAGGCGAGTGAAGATTATCTATACTATGGAGAGTATAGAGGTTCGCTGTTTGTTTAAAACAGCAAAAGTGAAACGTGCTCTGTGGGGGCCCCATTGGGCAATACTGGTGTGAGACACCACCCCAGCAGAGGACGTCCCTGGATTGTAGGTCCAGTGGCACCGCAAACCTGCTCAATCACTTCCATCTCAGACACGGTTTTAATTATTCTTATTTCTTTTGATTATTTTAATTTCTTCTATGTAAAGCACTTTAAATTACCACTGTTTAGCTCTGCATTTACTGAATGAGCACTGTGCCACTGTTCGTCCGACTGTTTGCACTGTATTTTATTTTCTAAACTGTTTTAATTATTCTTATTTCTTTTATAATCTATGTAATTATCTTAATCTCTTCTATGTTAAGCACTTTGAATTACCACTGTGTATGAAATGTGCTATATAAATAAACTTGCCTTGCCTTGCCTTGAATAAATTATCTTTTACACAAAACATAATTTTCAACATGAAAAAAAAAATCATGCCTGATTTTATGTGTTTTTTCCCCAATTAGTTTAAATGCTTAATATATTGTTAGATGTCAATCATAAGAGCTGTGAAAAAGAAGCAAATAATCTAGGAATATAAATGCACTTATATCATAATCTTGTACAGCAGTTGTTGTTCACATTTTGACAATTAACAAGAGGATGACAAAACTAACCTTTGGTACATCAAAAATATAATATTTGATAGACAGCTCTCACTTGTTTTCTGTTATTAAATCAGGGTTCACATGAAAATTCACATTTATCCTTGAACTCATTCTAAAAACTTCATGTTTTAATGTTTCAGACCCGATGGAAGTGAAAGAGCAAAGACAAGAACTGAAGTTAAAGGTGATGATGCTGTAGTTTGTTTCAACCTATTGACACCAATAAAATGAGCTTAATGTGCCAATTTACAGAAGATCTCAGACATCTCCATAATGAATGATCTGAAAACAGGAACTTTCAGAGACAAAAAGGCTTTTCAGCAGCAGTTAAACATGATGGCTCTGTACTTTTTAAATGCAGATTGGATAAAAACACAGTGATCACAGTTCACACCTGCAGTGAAGCCCCTCCCACAACAATTCACCAATAAATACTGGGAATATTCCCATCATCCTACAAGAGAAGGACAAACTCCAGGAGTAGCAGCTGAAATCTGTGTGACTGTTAAAGATGGAGTTTATTAAAGAGGAGATTGAAGACATGAGGGATCCAGAACCATCCAGAATAAAACATGAAGATACTGAGGAACAAATAGGTTGGTGTCCATTCTTGATTCTTCATTGTTGACTGCTTTGGTAGATGTGAATTAATAAGCAGTATATGGATGATACATGATAGAGAAATACATCCAAATGATCACAACCTTGTATATTGCAGTTGTCAAACACATTTTTACTATATTAACAAGTGAATGACAGAACAAAAAGTGAAAGATCTGATCTCTGTTGCTCTCTGCTATTAAAGCTGCAGTCCGGCACTTTTTTGGGTTTAAAAATATCAAAAAAGACATTTTTGAAAAAAAAACGTAACCAGCCAGTGTTCAAAACGATCTGCTTGCCTTACCTCGATTCAAAACGGTAATCTTGTAATAATGATTTTAATTCCAGTGGTACTGGTGGATTTCCGCGGGAATTTCGATCATGTCTTTGCGTCATTACGTCACTTCTGTACACATAGAGAAGGAGTCCCCGGCTAGCGTGTGTGGATGATGGAGGTGGAGATTTAGCTTAGCACTTGGTATGGCGGATCCCGAAAGTTTAAAGCGACAATCACCAGTGACAACTGGAGATTCACCAGTTGTAAAACCCAAAGACTTCGGACTTCAGAGTGGCTACAGAAAAAATATATTTTTCACGTTTTGACGTGATATAGCCTAAGCAATCGTTAGATTTAATCAGCATGATATAGCCTACTGCAATGCTTCCCCCCCACCCCCCGAATTTGGTCAGAACAAAAGTGAATGTTACTTACTTGTTCAGATGACATTTACCGATGAAAATTCTAATGTTGACACTTTCAAAAGGTATACTCTAACATTGCTGATGACAGTACAGTATCCACAGCGACGCGACAGGTTCTCCTCAATACATTGTGTTCATCCGCGCTGTTTCATGCCGATTTACTACCCACGCACAGTTAATAATTCCACGAATAACTGCAATTGCAGATTTCTAACAGAGATGGCGACAAAGAGGAAAAACGACGGACTGCAGCTTTAAATAAGGGTTCACTTGAACTGATTCTAACTGTATTTCTGTGTATTTTAGATCAGGTGAGAGTGAAAGAGCAAAGACAAGAACTGAATGAAGAGGAGGAACATCATAACTTTACAATTCAAAGAACAAAAGCCAAAAAGCTGCCCACCTGCACTCAGTGTGGAAAGAGTTTCTCACGGAAAGGAAACCTTAACAAACACATGAGAATTCACACTGGAGAGAAACCGTATACATGCACTCAGTGTGGAAAGAGTTTCACACACAAAGCACACCTTAACACACACATGAGAATTCACACTGGAGAGAAACCGTATACATGCACTCAGTGTGGAAAGAGTTTTTCTCAAGCATCAAATCTCAGTGTTCATCTGCGCGTTCACTCTGGAGAAAAAACATTTAACTGTGATCAGTGTGGTAAAGATTTTATTTCATCATCACATCTAAAAACACACTTGATAGTTCATTCAGACGAGAAGCCTTATGTGTGTTCTCTCTGTGGAAAGAGTGTTTCACGACTGGATCATTTTAAACTGCACCAGAAAACACACAATGAAGTGAGAGATTATGTGTGTTGTGACTGTGGGAAGAGTTTTACCTCAGCGGCCTTTCTTAAACAACACCAAAGAGTTCACACTGGAGAAAAACCTTACAAGTGCTCATATTGTGACAAGAGTTTCGCTCGGTCTGGACACCTGAAATCACATGAGCGAGTTCATACTGGAGATAAACCGTATACATGCACTCAGTGTGGAAAGAGTTTTCCTCATGCATCAACTCTCAGTGATCATCTGCTCCGTCACTCTGGAGAAAAAAATGTTTTGGTAACGCTTTAGATTACAGCCCGGAAAGTACTGCGTAATTAAAACTAAATTACAGTGTAACTTTCGGTAATTACAGTGTACCTATAAAGTACGTACGTGTAAGTATAGGGGAACAATATGTAACGTTTTGGAATAAAGGGGTAACAACCAGGGGGGAAAAAACTAATTATTTAGGCAAATTATTTATACTGTAAGTATTTTAGAACTACGGGGTACTTATAATACAATCGTACTTTTGGGGAACAATTTAGCGAGTAGGCTACATCCACTGCACCTTTTTGTAATAATAGTGTACAAATACATAAAGGCTTTTTTTAAATTACCAGTGCATTTATAAAGTAGGCTTAAATAACTAATTTGTTTTTATTGCAAAGGTGCACTGATTAAGTTGTTTCAAGGCAAGTAAAACTATTGCAACTTTTTTTTTTTAATGCTGGGGAAATACTCTTGTTTCATGTAGTTACAGTGTAAGTAGCCTATGACATTGCGGGCCGTAAATTAAAGTGGTGCTTCTTACCCTCTTGTTTCATGTAGTTACAGGGTAAGTACAATAAAAACATATGTATACACACAATCTGATATCACTTGGAAAACTTTATTTGAAAAACAACTTATTTTAAAACGGATTTACAACACTTTGTCTTGCTTGGTTTCCTCCTCCTCTTGTTCCTTTTCTTCTTTTTCTTTCTTTCCACTGATGAATATTAAGATGGAATCCCTCTTGCTATTCTGTATTATGTGTTACAGAAAATACAGTACAGAAAATACATGTACAAAATATGTTAAAGAAAATACAGTACAGAAATGTCCTCACCATTTACTCATCTTTTACCCTCATGTCATCCGAGATGTATATGAATTTCCTTCTTCAGATTAACACAAACAAAGGCAGTCTGGGGAAACCCAGGCTACATCGCTTCCGACCAGCTGTCACCTGCGCGTGCATGAGAGGGTTGAGAGTTCACGCTTGACAACTTAAAGCGTGACCGTGACGTAAGCGCGCCGAGAAACCGAATGTCGACTCTTTTTTTGATGTTTTTATTAATGCTCACAACAAAATACAAACAATAACAGATAATAATAATGAAAAACAAACAATACAGAAGAACAGACGCCAGTTCTCGCGCGAGTTTCACATCAAACTCTCGCGAGAACGCAATGAACGCTTGAAGCTCACCAAACGCGAAACCAAGCCGACTCTCATGCACTCGCTGGTGTCAATTGGTCGGTAGCGAAAAGATGAGTAAATTATGAGAACATTTCTGGGTCTACTGTATTTTCTTTTAATACATAATACAGAATAGCAAAAGACTCCTTCTTAAGATTAGGCTAATCAATGAAATGATAGAAAAAGAAGAAGAGGAACAAGAGGAGGAAGCCATGCAAGATAAACAAAAAAGGACAAAACATACTTTCTGTCAGGACTTTAGTATTTGAAATGAAAAGTTCATTTTTTAAAAACTAATAAAGAATAAGAAGTGTAATGTGTTGTAAATCTGTTTTGAAATAAGTTGTTTTTCAAATAAAGTTTTCCAAGTGATATCAGATTGTGTGTATACATATGTTTTTATTGTACTTACACTGTAACTACATGAAACAAGAGGGTAAGAAGCACCACTTTAATTTACGGCCCGCAATGTCATACTTACCCTGTAACTACAAGAAACAAGAGTATTTCCCCAGCATTTAAAAAAAAAGTTGCAATAGTTTTACTTGCCTTGAAACAACTTTATCAGTGCACCTTTGCAATAATAACAAATTAGCCTACTTTAAAAATGCACTGATATGTACCCCGTAATTTGAAAAAAGCCTTTATGTATTTACACTATTATTACAAAAAGGTGCAGTGTACTCGCTAAATTGCTCCCAAAAGTACGATTGTAGGCTATTATAAGTACCCCGTAGTTCTAAAATACTTACCGTAAATAATTAGTTATTTTCCTGGTAGTTACCCCTTTATTCCCAAGACTTTACATATTGTTCCCCTATACTTACACGTAAATACTTTATAGGTACACTGTAATTACCGAAAGTTACACTATAATTTCATTTCAATTACGCAGTACTTTCCGGGCTGTAATCTAAAGCGTTACCAAACATTTAGCTGTGATCAGTGTGGTAAAGCTTTTATTTCATCATCACATCTAAAAACACTTGAAAGTTCATTCAGATCCTTCGGATGAAATTTTACTCAAAGAAATGCCTAAATTAAAAGAGACTGGAAACAAATGTAGAAAAAAAACAGCCATCGGTTATTTGTAAATATATGAAACAATTTTTTTTTGACAAAGCCTGTTATTACAAAAACAGGTATACAATATCGTAAATCTGTACAATAACTCTGTACAATAACAACAAATAAAATGACAATTTCACTGACAATGTGTGATTTTGTGAGTAAAAGGTTTCTACAGATCCAATAATTAAAATAAATGAGATTCAGATAAAGCAAACGTATTGTGAAATATCCTTTAGTTCTGTGACAATAGTTTTGTGGAAGTTGTTTTTGAGTTGTAACTTTCTGACATTTAGCGGTCAGTGTAAGGCAGTTCTTAGTAAAACAATAAAAACGGCCTGTGGCCTGTAGCACAAAGCCGGTTTCATTTGCTAACAGGTAAAGTTGGAGAGACTCAACAAGGTGGATTGGTTTTTAGTTGTTTTCCTCACCATGGTAACACATTGAAGCAGGTTTTCTTCTGGGTCAGAGATTGCAGACCAAAACTGGACCAATCAGTGCAGTGACATGTATCTGATACAATAAAGCCTATCAGACATATTGAAGAGACACCACCCAAAGAGGAGAACAGGATTCTCCTAAGGTTTCAATCTTTCTCATAATGCCAATGACTGCAATGAAATTAAAACCATTTTACCAATCGCACTGAGATATTTAAAATGATACCAAACTCGAAAAGGATAAAACAATACAGTCACAAGATACAACATGTGGTATATAGACATTATATAGAAGGAGAAAAGTGTGGACAAGGCGATGTCCTGTGCTCTTTCTTTGAGATCTTCTCTCCGTAGTGCGTTTTATTGCTTTATTGGACGGTACGTTTAATCTCAGCTTTTGTCTTAGCATGAAAATCAAGTCTTATAGTGTAAATGACAAATCCCACCTGAGATTGGTGCTGACTACTGAGGCCACCAGGGCACTGTTCATACTTCATCAAAGAATTGACTGATTTTCTATCAGAGTTAATACTGGCTGCAGATAAAGCCCTAATTGTTGGTGATTTTAATATCCATGTGGATAATGGTATTGGTATTGACATTTACAGACATCCTAAACTGAATTGCAGATAGACAACATGTGTTATTAGGACCCACTCATTGTCGTAATCATACTTTACATCTAATTTTGTCACATGGAATCAATATTGATGAAACACAAATTAATTGAGTTGTATATATGTAACCAGGTATGATGACTCATACAGAACTACACAGATGGATCCAAAGATCCAATAACTGGCAAGACGGGTGCATCTGTATTCATCCCAAAATACAACATTAACATCCAAAAAATAACTTCAGATCACCTCTGTCTTCTCAGTTGAAATAATGGATTGAGTTTTTAAAAAACAATTGAGTTTGGCTGGCATGCAATCTATAATTAATGATGTTTGATCTTTATGAAAGAAACTCAGGATTAAGGTTTTAGTTTAGTAACATATATAAAATGACATCCTAATGAGTTCACATCTCATTCCAGAAGATGGCGGTAATGGACTTTGTTTGCAAACTGCCAATAAAATACCACAGATGAAGAAGTGCCTCATTTCTATTGCCCTGTCAAGTGGAGGAGAAAAAACAGCTCAAGTTTTGGTTGGACAATAGAGAATATTGCTAGAGAAATGGAAATTAATACGTTAAGTTTAAGTCCAACGGTAGCATATTTGTGTGTTCCCCCTTGGATGCTTGAAGAGGTAGCAATAGATCTAACGCTACTGGAAGAAAGAGAGAATGGGATTACCATAGATAACTGTACATTTGAAAATGTATGTGGGAGGAAAATATGGAAATAATATTAAGATATATACAGATGCATCAAAAATAAACAAGAGAGTGGGAGTGGCATATGCAATCCCTGAATTAAAACTGATTAAGGCTAATATAATTAGTGATGATCTTGCTGTGTATACAGCTGAATTAATTGCTATATGGTTGGCTTTATTATGGGTGGAGGAATATGGATCGAAAGGTTTAGTAAGTCTGATTCTAGTTCAGCTTTATTAAGTATAATGAATATGCATTCTGAATCCAGGCAAGATATTGTTTATGATATAATGCATTTAGTGAGTAGAGATTGATAAAGTCAGGAGTCAATATTGTGTTGGGTTGGGTCCCAGGAGTAATGGGGAATGAAATTGCAGATAAATATGCTGAAATGGCAACAAAGCAAGATCAAATTAATATTCAAGTACAATGTAGTAAAGCAGAAATTAAAATTATGATTAAAACAAAAAATAAGGGTATGAAACTATTTATGGGATAATTAAAGCAGAGGCAGACATCTATATAACATTCCAAAGAATGATGGAGGAAGTGGAAATACCAGCAGAAAGCAGGAGGAGGATATTATCTCTAGAATGAGATATGAACATACAGGATTGAACAGCACATTAGTTATAATGAGGAAACATGCCGATGGTAACTGTGAGTGTGGTAATCAAGAATCTGTAGAACATGTTATATAGAACATTGTCCTAAATACAATCAGGAAAGACAAACACTTATAGAACAGTTAGCGGAAATAAAGATAAAACTGATATTCATAAAAATTATGTTCACACTCCTATTCAGAAGGTGGCGGTAATGCACCTAAAAGCATGAAGCAAGCAAGCAAGAAGAAGATGTGAAGTTTTTGTTTGAACATCTCTGAGCGTTTCTTCACGTGTTTTTGTCTTCCCGTGGATTACTCTTGGACTGTTTATTCTCTTCGTGATTGTTTGTTGCTGTCCTGAACTGCTTTCTATTGTGGACTGATTTATGTAAGTTTGCTGTCTGACTTTATGCCTGTTTTCAGATTATGAGTTGCTTTGTCTCTATGTTGTGTTTGCTGGTTATTGACCCTGATTGTATGACAAGATTACAATAAAGCTGCAAATGAATCCTCCATTTGCTGAAGCCTCGTTACAATTAAGTGAAGTTTTGAGTTTATATTATGGAAGTGCCATAAAACCGGTATAAGGTTATGTATGTGTTTTTCTGCCAACAGTTTGATGTATTTTTGGAGTTTTATTAACGGGCGTAAAAACAAAAATTGCACATATCATTTTGGTGGATTGAGTCTGGAAATTTTGTTTAAATGTGTTAAGCTTTCATTTTGATGTTAATGTATGTTTTTAGCCATATCTGTGACCTGTTGATTAATTGGACAGTAATTAATGTGTCTTTTCTCATGCATCCTTCATCATGTGTGTGTGTTGATTTCTGTCAATAAACTGCTGATGTGGTTCATTTGTGTTGCTGCGTGAAATCTATATATTTACAAGACATTTTTGACTAAATTCACTGGTGTGTAATTTTATTAGTATAATTAAAGTTCAAAGACAAAACATTTAGCCTATTATGTGAATAACTAGATTATCTTTTACACAAAACATAATTTTCAACGTGAAAAAAAAATCATGCCTGATTTTATGGGTTTTTTTTTCCCAATTAGTTTAAATGCTTAATATATTGTTAGATGTCAATCATAAGAGCTGTGCAAAAGAAGCAAATAATCTTCTTATTAAACTGTCTGTATAAAGTTCTCAATGCTTCGGTTTGCACGTAGGGACCCCCATTATGTTAGTGTGAGGCTATTTTGAGCCTTTTTAGTGGTATTAACGATTTACTTTTACTTAGTATATGCCCCATATACTAGCATTATAAACTAATCAGTTTTTAGAGATAAAACTCTTTACATTCGATTATTATGAAAACGCATCCCATGAGTACGATCGACTCTGTAACCATGTGTTAATTATCTACTGCTAAAACTACTTACTATCACAACAAATTTAACAATTCTTCTGACTCTCGCATGCTCTTCAAAACCTTCTCCTCTCTTCTTAACCCTAACAGCAGCCGATTTTGCAACATTCATCATAAATAAAACAACCACCATCAGCGGACAATTTATAATAGAGCGTAACAATTTGAAAGAGAAAAGGAAGTTGATAGATGGTAAGTCGTAAGAAGATTGAAAGAGAAAAGGAAGTTGATACATGTAAGTCGTAAGAAGATCCTTTTAAAAGAAAGATCTATAATAGCTACCGGTCGATATAAAATACGTCCGACTGTTTGCACTGTATTTTATTTATTTTTATTTTTTATTTATTTTTTTCCAAACTGTGATTCAGGAAGATTTTATTAATTTTTAGGGCTGTCTGATTGGAAGAGATTTTGAAGGGGAACGGGAGAGCTTCACTCCGACGAGGCGAGTGAAGATTATCTATACTATGGAGAGTATAAAGGTTCGCTGTTTGTTTAAAACAGCAAAAGTGAAAGGTGCTCTGTGGGGGCCCCATTGGGCAATACTGGTGAAAGACACCACCCCAGCAGAGGACGTCCCTGGATTGTAGGTCCAGTGGCACCGCAAACCTGCTTAATCACTTCCATCTCAGACACGGTTTTAATTATTCTTATTTCTTTTGATTTTTTTAATTTCTTCTATGTAAAGCACTTTAAATTACCACTGTTTAGCTCTGCATTTACTGAATGAGCACTGTGCCACTGTTCGTCCGACTGTTTGCACTGTATTTTATTTTCTAAACTGTTTTAATTATTCTTATTTCTTTTATAATCTATGTAATTATCTTAATCTCTTCTATGTTAAGCACTTTGAATTACCACTGTGTATGAAATGTGCTATATAAATAAACTTGCCTTGCCTTGCCTTGAATAAATTATCTTTTACACAAAACATAATTTTCAACATGAAAAAAAAAATCATGCCTGATTTTATGTGTTTTTTCCCCAATTAGTTTAAATGCTTAATATATTGTTAGATGTCAATCATAAGAGCTGTGAAAAAAGAAGCAAATAATCTAGGAATATAAATGCACTTATATCATAATCTTGTACAGCAGTTGTTGTTCACATTTTGACAATTAACAAGAGGATGACAAAACTAACCTTTGGTACATCAAAAATATAATATTTGATAGACAGCTCTCACTTGTTTTCTGTTATTAAATCAGGGTTCACATGAAAATTCACATTTATCCTCCTTGAACTCATTCTAACAACTTCATGTTTTAATGTTTCAGACCCGATGGAAGTGAAAGAGCAAAGACAAGAACTGAAGTTAAAGGTGATGATGCTGTAGTTTGTTTCAACCTGTTGACACCAATAAAATGAGCTTAATGTGCCAATTTACAGAAGATCTCAGACATCTCCATAATGAATGAGCTGAAAACAGGAACTTTCAGAGACAAAAAGGCTTTTCAGCAGCAGTTAAACATGATGGCTCTGTACTTTTTAAATGCAGATTGGATAAAAACACAGTGATCACAGTTCACACCTGCAGTGAAGCCCCTCCCACAACAATTCACCAATAAATACTGGGAATATTCCCATCATCCTACAAGAGAAGGACAAACTCCAGGAGTAGCAGCTGAAATCTGTGTGACTGTTAAAGATGGAGTTTATTAAAGAGGAGATTGAAGACATGAGGGATCCAGAACCATCCAGAATAAAACATGAAGATACTGAGGAACAAATAGGTTGGTGTCCATTCTTGATTCTTCATTGTTGACTGCTTTGGGAGATGTGAATTAATAAGCAGTATATGGATGATACATGATAGAGAAATACATCCAAATGATCACAACCTTGTATATTGCAGTTGTCAAACACATTTTATCTATATTAACAAGTGAATGACAGAACAAAAAGTGAAAGATCTGATCTCTGTTGCTTTCTGCTATTAAAGCTGCAGTCCGGCACTTTTTTGGGTTTAAAAATATCAAAAAAGACATTTTTGAAAAAAAACGTAACCAGCCAGTGTTCAAAACGATCTGCTTGCCTTACCTCGATTCAAAACGGTAATCTTGTAATAATGATTTTAATTCCAGTGGTACTGGTGGATTTCCGCGGGAATTTCGAGCATGTCTTTGCGTCATTACTTCACTTCTGTACACATAGAGAAGGAGTCCCCGGCTAGCGTGTGTGGATGATGGAGGTGGAGATTTAGCTTAGCACTTGGTATGGCGGATCCCGAAAGTTTAAAGCGACAATCACCAGTGACAACTGGAGATTCACCAGTTGTAAAACACAAAGACATCGGACTTCAGAGTGGCTACAGAAAAAATATATTTTTCACGTTTTGACGTGATATAGCCTAAGCAATCGTTAGATTTAATCAGCATGATATAGCCTACTGCAATGCTTCCCCCCCACCCCCCGAATTTGGTCAGAACAAAAGTGAATGTTACTTACTTGTTCAGATGACATTTACCGATGAAAATTCTAATGTTGACACTTTCAAAAGGTATACTCTAACATTGCTGATGACAGTACAGTATCCACAGCGACGCGACAGGTTCTCCTCAATACATTGTGTTCATCCGCGCTGTTTCATGCCGATTTACTACCCACGCACAGTTAATAATTCCGCGAATAACTGCAATTGCAGATTTCTAACAGAGATGGCGACAAAGAGGAAAAACGACGGACTGCAGCTTTAAATAAGGGTTCACTTGAACTGATTCTAACTGTATTTCTGTGTATTTTAGACCAGGTGAGAGTGAAAGAGCAAAGACAAGAACTGAATGAAGAGGAGGAACATCATAACTTTACAATTCAAAGAACAAAAGCCAAAAAGCTGCACACCTGCACTCAGTGTGGAAAGAGTTTCTCACGGAAAGGAAACCTTAACAAACACATGAGAATTCACACTGGAGAGAAACCGTATACATGCACTCAGTGTGGAAAGAGTTTCACACACAAAGCACACCTTAACACACACATGAGAATTCACACTGGAGAGAAACCGTATACATGCACTCAGTGTGGAAAGAGTTTTTCTCAAGCATCAAATCTCAGTGTTCATCTGCGCATTCACTCTGGAGAAAAAACATTTAACTGTGATCAGTGTGGTAAAGATTTTATTTCATCATCACATCTAAAAACACACTTGATAGTTCATTCAGACGAGAAGCCTTATGTGTGTTCTCTCTGTGGAAAGAGTGTTTCACGACTGGATCATTTTAAACTGCACCAGAAAACACACAATGAAGTGAGAGATTATGTGTGTTGTGACTGTGGGAAGAGTTTTACCTCAGCGGCCTTTCTTAAACAACACCAAAGAGTTCATACTGGAGAAAAACCTTACAAGTGCTCATATTGTGACAAGAGTTTCGCTCGGTCTGGACACCTGAAATCACATGAGCGAGTTCATACTGGAGATAAACCGTATACATGCACTCAGTGTGGAAAGAGTTTTCCTCATGCATCAACTCTCAGTGATCATCTGCTCCGTCACTCTGGAGAAAAAAACGTTTTGGTAACGCTTTAGATTACAGCCCGGAAAGTACTGCGTAATTAAAACTAAATTACAGTGTACCTATAAAGTACGTACGTGTAAGTATAGGGGAACAATATGTAACGTTTTGGAATAAAGGGGTAACAACCAGGGGGGAAAAAACTAATTATTTAGGCAAATTATTTATACTGTAAGTATTTTAGAACTACGGGGTACTTATAATACAATCGTACTTTTGGGGAACAATTTAGCGAGTAGGCTACATCCACTGCACCTTTTTGTAATAATAGTGTACAAATACATAAAGGCTTTTTTTAAATTACCAGTGCATTTATAAAGTAGGCTTAAATAACTAATTTGTTATTATTGCAAAGGTGCACTGATTAAGTTGTTTCAAGGCAAGTAAAACTATTGCAACTTTTTTTTTTAAATGCTGGGGAAATACTCTTGTTTCATGTAGTTACAGTGTAAGTAGCCTATGACATTGCGGGCCGTAAATTAAAGTGGTGCTTCTTACCCTCTTGTTTCATGTAGTTACAGGGTAAGTACAATAAAAACATATGTATACACACAATCTGATATCACTTGGAAAACTTTATTTGAAAAACAACTTATTTTAAAACGGATTTACAACACTTTGTCTTGCTTGGTTTCCTCCTCCTCTTGTTCCTTTTCTTCTTTTTCTTTCTTTCCACTGATGAATATTAAGATGGAATCCCTCTTGCTATTCTGTATTATGTGTTACAGAAAATACAGTACAGAAAATACATGTACAAAATATGTTAAAGAAAATACAGTACAGAAATGTCCTCACCATTTACTCATCTTTTACCCTCATGTCATCCGAGATGTATATGAATTTCCTTCTTCAGATTAACACAAACAAAAGTTTTTAGAAAAATATATAATCTCTGTGAATGCATAATGCAAGCTCATGTGTTCCTGAAAGTTGACATCAAACAGCACCTACAGCAATAACTACAGTAATCCATACGACCCCAATGGATGAATCAATGTCTTCTGAAGTGAGACGATAAGTGTTTGTAAGAAAAATACCAAATAGTTTACATGTTTAAACTAGTAGACATCGCTTCTAGCCTGGCTAACGCCAGACCCAATTCTCGTTGAGACTTGGGTCTGGGAACCACATGTTCATTTTCTCGTATTTGAGGCGTGGTTTACGAATGTGCCGGCGCCGTTTATTGGGCGCTAAGAATGTCTATCAAATGCGCCTGTACGTAGCTCATAGCCAATCGTTTCCATTATACCAGATGACGTATGTAGAGAAATGGTTTAACGCCAAACGCTGCTCTTTTTTCTAAATAAAATTGCGATCTAAACTACTTAGAACAATATCTAAGGCTGCATCAAAAGGTAGCTTCGCGTCTGCTGCCATGTTGACTCCATAGATATAAACCGATATAAACAAACTGCCTAGTTGTGTCGCAAATATGTCGTCATCGTCTTGCTACTCCCTCCCCGTTCTGTGATTGGTTCCCTAAACGAGGCGAAAAACAGGTCCATGGTTTCCAGACTGCCTTTCAGCGAGAATAAAATCGCGCTGCGCAAAGGCAGTCTGGGGAAACCCAGGCTACATCGCTTCCGACCAGCTGTCACCTGCGCGTGCATGAGAGGGTTGAGAGTTCACGCTTGACAACTTAAAGCGTGACCGTGACGTAAGCGCGCCGAGAAACCGAATGTCGACTCTTTTTTTGATGTTTTTATTAATGCTCACAACAAAATACAAACAATAACAGATAATAATAATGAAAAACAAACAATACAGAAGAACAGACGCCAGTTCTCGCGCGAGTTTCACATCAAACTCTCGCGAGAACGCAATGAACGCTTGAAGCTCACCAAACGCGAAACCAAGCCGACTCTCATGCACTCGCTGGTGTCAATTGGTCGGTAGCGAAAAGATGAGTAAATTATGAGAACATTTCTGGGTCTACTGTATTTTCTTTTAATACATAATACAGAATAGCAAAAGACTCCTTCTTAAGATTAGGCTAATCAATGAAATGATAGAAAAAGAAGAAGAGGAACAAGAGGAGGAAGCCATGCAAGATAAACAAAAAAGGACAAAACATACTTTCTGTCAGGACTTTAGTATTTGAAATGAAAAGTTCATTTTTTAAAAACTAATAAAGAATAAGAAGTGTAATGTGTTGTAAATCTGTTTTGAAATAAGTTGTTTTTCAAATAAAGTTTTCCAAGTGATATCAGATTGTGTGTATACATATGTTTTTATTGTACTTACACTGTAACTACATGAAACAAGAGGGTAAGAAGCACCACTTTAATTTACGGCCCGCAATGTCATACTTACCCTGTAACTACATGAAACAAGAGTATTTCCCCAGCATTTAAAAAAAAAGTTGCAATAGTTTTACTTGCCTTGAAACAACTTTATCAGTGCACCTTTGCAATAATAACAAATTAGCCTACTTTAAAAATGCACTGATATGTACCCCGTAATTTGAAAAAAGCCTTTATGTATTTACACTATTATTACAAAAAGGTGCAGTGTACTCGCTAAATTGCTCCCAAAAGTACGATTGTAGGCTATTATAAGTACCCCGTAGTTCTAAAATACTTACAGTAAATAATTAGTTATTTTCCTGGTAGTTACCCCTTTATTCCCAAGACTTTACATATTGTTCCCCTATACTTACACGTAAATACTTTATAGGTACACTGTAATTACCGAAAGTTACACTATAATTTCATTTCAATTACGCAGTACTTTCCGGGCTGTAATCTAAAGCGTTACCAAACATTTAGCTGTGATCAGTGTGGTAAAGCTTTTATTTCATCATCACATCTAAAAACACTTGAAAGTTCATTCAGATCCTTCGGATGATATTTTACTCAAAGAAATGCCTAAATTAAAAGAGACTGGAAACAAATGTAGAAAAAAAACAGCCATCGGTTATTTGTAAATATATGAAACAATTTTTTTTTGACAAAGCCTGTTATTACAAAAACAGGTATACAATATCGTAAATCTGTACAATAACTCTGTACAATAACAACAAATAAAATGACAATTTCACTGACAATGTGTGATTTTGTGAGTAAAAGGTTTCTACAGATCCAATAATTAAAATAAATGAGATTCAGATAAAGCAAACGTATTGTGAAATATCCTTTAGTTCTGTGACAATAGTTTTGTGGAAGTTGTTTTTGAGTTGTAACTTTCTGACATTTAGCGGTCAGTGTAAGGCAGTTCTTAGTAAAACAATAAAAACGGCCTGTGGCCTGTAGCACAAAGCCGGTTTCATTTGCTAACAGGTAAAGTTGGAGAGACTCAACAAGGTGGATTGGTTTTTAGTTGTTTTCCTCACCATGGTAACACATTGAAGCAGGTTTTCTTCTGGGTCAGAGATTGCAGACCAAAACTGGACCAATCAGTGCAGTGACATGTATCTGATACAATAAAGCCTATCAGACATATTGAAGAGACACCACCCAAAGAGGAGAACAGGATTCTCCTAAGGTTTCAATCTTTCTCATAATGCCAATGACTGCAATGAAATTAAAACCATTTTACCAATCGCACTGAGATATTTAAAATGATACCAAACTCGAAAAGGATAAAACAATACAGTCACAAGATACAACATGTGGTATATAGACATTATATAGAAGGAGAAAAGTGTGGACAAGGCGATGTCCTGTGCTCTTTCTTTGAGATCTTCTCTCCGTAGGGCGTTTTATTGCTTTATTGGACGGTACGTTTAATCTCAGCTTTTGTCTTAGCATGAAAATCAAGTCTTATAGTGTAAATGACAAATCCCACCTGAGATTGGTGCTGACTACTGAGGCCACCAGGGCACTGTTCATACTTCATCAAAGAATTTACTGATTTTCTATCAGAGTTAATACTGGCTGCAGATAAAGCCCTAATTGTTGGTGATTTTAATATCCATGTGGATAATGAAAAGGACATTGGTATTGACATTTACAGACATCCTAAACTCAATTGCAGATAGACAACATGTGTTATTAGGACCCACTCATTGTCGTAATCATACTTTACATCTAATTTTGTCACATGGAATCAATGTTGATGAAACACAAATTAATTGAGTTGTATATAAGTAACCAGGTATGATGACTCATACAGAACTACACAGATGGATCCAAAGATCCAATAACTGGCAAGACGGGTGCATCTGTATTCATCCCAAAATACAACATTAACATCCAAAAAATAACTTCAGATCACCTCTGTCTTCTCAGTTGAAATAATGGATTGAGTTTTTAAAAAACAATTGAGTTTGGCTGGCATGCAATCTATAATTAATGATGTTTGATCTTTATGAAAGAAACTCAGGATTTAGGTTTTAGTTTAGTAACATATATAAAATGACATCCTAATGAGTTCACATCTCATTCCAGAAGATGGCGGTAATGGACTTTGTTTGCAAACTGCCAATAAAATACCACAGATGAAGAAGTGCCTCATTTCTATTGCCCTGTCAAGTGGAGGAGAAAAAACAGCTCAAGTTTTGGTTGGACAATAGAGAATATTGCTAAAGAAATGGAAATTAATACGTTAAGTTTAAGTCCAACGGTAGCATATTTGTGTGTTCCCCCTTGGATGCTTGAAGAGGTAGCAATAGATCTAACGCTACTGGAAGAAAGAGAGAATGGGATTACCATAGATAACTGTACATTTGAAAATGTATGTGGGAGGAAAATATGGAAATAATATTAAGATATATACAGATGCATCAAAAATAAACAAGAGAGTGGGAGTGGCATATGCAATCCCTGAATTAAAACTGATTAAGGCTAATATAATTAGTGATGATCTTGCTGTGTATACAGCTGAATTAATTGCTATATGGTTGGCTTTATTATGGGTGGAGGAATATGGATCGAAAGGTTTAGTAAGTCTGATTCTAGTTCAGCTTTATTAAGTATAATGAATATGCATTCTGAATCCAGGCAAGATATTGTTTATGATATAATGCATTTAGTGAGTAGATTGATAAAGTCAGGAGTCAATATTGTGTTGGGTTGGGTCCCAGGAGTAATGGGGAATGAAATTGCAGATAAATATGCTGAAATGGCAACAAAGCAAGATCAAATTAATATTCAAGTACAATGTAGTAAAGCAGAAATTAAAATTATGATTAAAACAAAAAATAAGGGTATGAAACTATTTATGGGATAATTAAAGCAGAGGCAGACATCTATATAACATTCCAAAGAATGATGGAGGAAGTGGAAATACCAGCAGAAAGCAGGAGGAGGATATTATCTCTAGAATGAGATATGAACATACAGGATTGAACAGCACATTAGTTATAATGAGGAAACATGCCGATGGTAACTGTGAGTGTGGTAATCAAGAATCTGTAGAACATGTTATATAGAACATTGTCCTAAATACAATCAGGAAAGACAAACACTTATAGAACAGTTAGCGGAAATAAAGATAAAACTGATATTCATAAAAATTATGTTCACACTCCTATTCAGAAGGTGGCGGTAATGCACCTAAAAGCATGAAGCAAGCAAGCAAGAAGAAGATGTGAAGTTTTTGTTTGAACATCTCTGAGCGTTTCTTCACGTGTTTTTGTCTTCCCGTGGATTACTCTTGGACTGTTTATTCTCTTCGTGATTGTTTGCTGCTGTCCTGAACTGCTTTCTATTGTGGACTGATTTATGTAAGTTTGCTGTCTGACTTTATGCCTGTTTTCAGATTATGAGTTGCTTTGTCTCTATGTTGTGTTTGCTGGTTATTGACCCTGATTGTATGACAAGATTACAATAAAGCTGCAAATGAATCCTCCATTTGCTGAAGCCTCGTTACAATTAAGTGAAGTTTTGAGTTTATATTATGGAAGTGCCATAAAACCGGTATAAGGTTATGTATGTGTTTTTCTGCCAACAGTTTGATGTATTTTTGGAGTTTTATTAACGGGCGTAAAAACAAAAATTGCACATATCATTTTGGTGGATTGAGTCTGGAAATTTTGTTTAAATGTGTTAAGCTTTCATTTTGATGTTAATGTATGTTTTTAGCCATATCTGTGACATGTTGATTAATTGGACAGTAATTAATGTGTATTTTCTCATGCATCCTTCATCATGTGTGTGTGTTGATTTCTGTCAATAAACTGCAGATGTGGTTCATTTGTGTTGCTGCGTGAAATCTATATATTTACAAGACATTTTTGACTAAATTCACTGGTGTGTCATTTTATTAGTATAATTAAAGTTCAAAGACAAAACATTTAGCCTATTATCTGAATAACTAGATTATCTTTTACACAAAACATAATTTTCAACGTGGGAAAAAAAAATCATGCCTGATTTTAAGGGTTTTTTTTTTCCAATTAGTTTAAATGCTTAATATATTGTTAGATGTCAATCATAAGAGCTGTGCAAAAGAAGCAAATAATCTTCTTATTAAACTGTCTGTATAAAGTTCTCAATGCTTCGATTTGCACGTAGGGACCCCCATTATGTTAGTGTGAGGCTATTTTGAGCCTTTTTAGTGGTATTAACGATTTACTTTTACTTATTATATGCCCCATATACTAGCATTATAAACTAATCAGTTTTTAGAGATAAAACTCTTTACATTCGATTATTATGAAAACGCATCCCATGAGTACGATCGACTCTGTAACCATGTGTTAATTATCTACTGCTAAAACTACTTACTATCACAACAAAATTAACAATTCTTCTGACTCTCGCATGCTCTTCAAAACCTTCTCCTCTCTTCTTAACCCTAACAGCAGCCGATTTTGCAACATTCATCATAAATAAAACAACCACCATCAGCGGACAATTTATAATAGAGCGTAAAAATTTGAATAAATTATCTTTTACACAAAACATAATTTTCAACATGAAAAAAAAAATCATGCCTGATTTTATGTTTTTTTTCTCCCCAATTAGTTTAAATGCTTAATATATTGTTAGATGTCAATCATAAGAGCTGTGAAAAAGAAGCAAATAATCTAGGAATATAAATGCACTTATATCATAATCTTGTACAGCAGTTGTCGTTCACATTTTGACAATTAACAAGAGGATGACAAAACTAAACTTTGGTACATCAAAAATATAATATTTGATCAGCAGATCTCACTTGTTTTCTGTTATTAAATCAGGGTTCACGTGAAAATTCACATTTATCCTTGAACTCATTCTAACAACTTCATGTTTTAATGTTTCAGACCCGATGGAAGTGAAAGAGCAAAGACAAGAACTGAAGTTAAAGGTGATGATGCTGTAGTTTCTGCCTCTTGACACCAATAAAATGAGCTTAATGTGCCAATTTACTGCAGATCTCAGACATCTCCATAATGAATGAGCTGAAAACAGGAACTTTCAGAGACAAAGAGGTTTTTCAGCAGCAGTTAAACATGATGGCTCTGTACTTTTTAAATGGAGATTGGATAAAAACACAGTGATCACAGTTCACACCTGCAGTGAAGCCCCTCCCACAACAATTCACCAATAAATACTGGGAATATTCCCATCATCCTATAAGAGAAGGACAAACTCCAGGAGTAGCAGCTGAAATCTGTGTGACTGTTAAAGATGGAGTTTATTAAAGAGGAGATTGAAGACATGAGTGATCCAGAACCATCCAGAATAAAACATGAAGATACTGAGGAACAAATAGGTTGGTGTCCATTCGTGATTCTTCATTGTTGAATATTAAGAAACATTACGGTATCAAAGCCATTATGACTGCTTTGGTGGATGTGAATTAATAAGCAGTATATAGATGATAAATGATGGAGAAATGCATCTGAATGATCGTAACCTTGTATATAGCAGTTGTCAAACATATTTTAACTACATTAAAGTGAATGACAGAACAAAACCTTGCCACATAAAATATCTGATACATTATCTCTGTTGCTTTCTAAATCAGGCTTCACTTAAACTGATATTGAAACTGTATTTCTGTGTATTTTAGACCAGGTGAGAGTGAAAGAGCAAAGACAAGAACTGAATGAAGAGGAGGAACATCGTAACTTTACAATTCAAACAACAAAAGCCAAAAAGCTGCCCACCTGCACTCAGTGTGGAAATAGTTTCACACAGAAAGGAAACCTTAAAATACACATGAGAATTCACGCTGGAGAGAAACCGTATACATGTACTCAGTGTGGAAAGAGTTTCACACACAAAGCACACCTTAACCAACACATGAGAATTCACACTGGAGAGAAACCGTATCCATGTACTCAGTGTGGAAAGAGTTTTCCTCATGCATCAGGTCTTGGTCATCATCTGCGCATTCACTCTGGAGAAAAACCATTTAGCTGTGATCAGTGTGGTAAAGGTTTTATTTCATCATCAAGTCTAAAAGTTCACCTGAAAGTTCATTCAAACGAGAAGCCTTATGTGTGTTCTCTCTGTGAAAAGAGTTATTCAAGGCTGGACAGTTTTAAACAGCACCAGAAAACACACAATGAAGTGAGAGATTATGTGTGTTGTGATTGTGGGAAGAGTTTTACCTCAGCGGCCTATCTAAAACAGCACCAAAGAATTCATACTGGAGAAAAACCTTACAAGTGCTCATATTGTGGCAAGAGTTTCACTCAGTCTGGAACCCTGAAATCACACGAGCGAGTTCATACTGGAGGAAAGCACGACTGTACTCATTGTGAGAAGAGTTTCAAACATAAAAGAAACGCTCTGACTCACATGAAGATATGTCGTAAGAAGTCGTCACAATGAGCAACATTTCATTTTCATGTCAAATACATTCAAGTAAATGGTTTGAGAATAACAAAATATGGAGTTGCTTCCAAAAGCACAGTGTCATCTAGTTCTACCAGAAAGACTCGGAAGGCGAGATGATATCACAATGACATTTATTAAAGAGGTGGTATAATGCCCTTTTTACAAGATGTAAAATAAATCTCTGATGTCCCCTGAGTTTGTGTGTGTGTGAAGTTTTAGCTCAAAATACCCCACAGATATTTTTATATAGCATGTTAAAGTTGTCACTTTTTGAGGGTGAGAAAAAACGCACTGTTTTTGTGTGTGTCCCTTTAAATGCAAATGAGCTGCTGCTCGCGACACAGGGGATGAAGCTTCAAGAGCTTGCACTCACTCACACACACACTCACACATGCACTGAAAATTTCAAAAAAGTATTTTATGTTCAAACCGGAGTCAGAAAGATGGAGAGTCTCATTTCTGAATGGTTAGTTGATGAATTTATGTAGCTGATGTGTAGTTGTCTTCTAGTCATTGATTAGCATATTCTGTCTTGATAATCTATAAATCGTGTTCCGGGGCGGGGTTTATGTAAATTGTAGGGTTGGTGATGTCACTAACCCGGGAGGAATGTTGTGTAGTCTCTACCAGCCGTGTGTTGTAGTCCTAAAAAACAATTTCTTTAAAAGCAAATATCTCCCTTTGCTTTGAACTTTGAGCATTGTAACTTTGCAGATGTTGTTTATGCTCAAACAACAACATTACACACTAACTAAAGTTAGAAAAGTGAAATCATAATCAAACACCCCTTTAATTAATGGACCATAAATGAAAATAGAAATCTTAATGATAAAGTTCTTTGGCGCAACCGACCCCTCAGGGAGTTAAGGACAGGGACCATCTTGGTGGTGGTGGGGAGGATGGAGGTGAATGTTTGCGTCATGCAACAGAAAACACACACAGAGAGAGAAAACAAAACGCATACACACATAAAGAGCTCCTGAGAAAAACATGTTGTCCTTATTCAGTGTCTGCGGCAGGCCCGGTTCTAGAACCAAATCACTGAATCACTGCTTCTGAAAATAGTGAGGGTGCTTACATAAACGTAGGGTCATCCAAATTGTTTTAGTCTAGGGGGAGGGTCACCCAAATTTCATATTGTACCGTTTTTTTGTATTCATGAAAATAGAAAAATTTCAAAGTGGCTTGTTTGGTGCATATTTTTTCCATGTAGCGCCATGTAGCTCTCTCAGTCTCAGCCCCCCATCGCCAGCAGATGGGTCTGACCCAACAAAAACCGTTTGATAGTGCGCGCGCGTACACGCTCAGAAAAAGAGCATCATGTTAGAACAGAACGCCAATGAAATGCGTTTGAATATATGTGTGCAGGCATATAGTCCTTTCCTAAAAAAACAACCCTAAACAAACTACTTGTCTGGCCTTAAAATTTATAATACAGAATTTTTATCGCTTCAGCGTAGCAACACGAACCGGAATTACCCTAACAACTCTTTATCTGTACAGAGGTAAATGGAAGGGAGGGAGTCCTTCACAGGGGAGGGACTAGTTGACACTTCAAGACTGCGTTGTCGTCGCGTCCAGGCGAAGGTCCTTCATCAGATCTGGATCCGGCGGAGTGCGGTAAACCTCGGGTTAAACAGAGAGACTAATATTAGCGTAGATGACATTCTTCTTATGATGTAACGAGTACATCAGGATTTATGGGAAGTGTTAATAATAATCATAAATATTGATTATGAGTTCATTTAAATCTTTAATTATTCTGGACATCTCATATTTTCAAATATTCGTTCATTAAGGACCCGGTGTTGCTTTGAGACGTCACGTTGCGAGTGTGCGCTCACGATCAAATCTAGCCAGTCCTGAAATAGTCAGAGGGTGCAGTGCAACTATTTTACCCTAAGCGGCCGCTCACTGCTAACCCGTAGGTGTAATTTTTTGTACCGATCCGTCAGTCTCCCGTTCCATCCTTCTATCACTTGTGAACAAGACCCCAAGATACTTAGCAGGGCCACCCTTTTCCGACTGAGGACCATGGCCTCGGATTTGGAGGTGCGGATTCTCATCCCAGCCGCTTCACACTCGGCTGAAAACCGTCCCAGTACATGCTGAAGGTCCTGGTTTGAAGGGGCCACCACGACGAAATCGTGTGGTCCCCAAACCCGACACCCTCCGGCCCCTGGCTGTGCCTAGAAATTCTGTTCATAAAAATTATTAACCAAACCGGCGACAAAGGGCAGCCCTGCCGGAGTCCAACATGCACCGGGAACAAGTCTGACTTACTGCCGGCAATGCGAACCAAGCTCCTGCTCCTGTCGTATAGGGACCGGACAGCCCTTTGCAAAGGACCCCGGACCCCATACTCCCGGAGCACTCTCCACAAGACACCTTGAGGGACACAGTCGAAAGCCTTCTCCAAATCCACAAAGCACATGTGGATTGGTTGGGCAAACTCCCATGAACCCTCCAGCACCCTAGAGAGGGTATAGCGCTGGTCCAGTGTTCCACGACCAGGAAGAGAAAACCGCACTGTTCCTCCTGAATCTGAGGTTCAACTATCGGCCGTATTCTCCTCTCCAGTACCCTGCCAAGACTTTCGCAGGGAGGCTGAGAAGTGTGATCCCTCTGTAGTTGGAACACACCTTCCGGAAAAAGAGGGACCACCACCCCGGTCTGCCTAGACCGCCACGCGATGCGGCAGAGACGTGTCAGCCAAGACAGCCCCGCAACATCCAGAGACTTGAGGTACTCAGGGCGGATCTCATCCACCCCCGGTGCCTTGCCACCGAGGAGTTTCTTGACTACCTCAGTGACTTCAGCTTGGGTGATGGACGAGTCCACCTCTGGGCCCTCAGCCTCTGCTTCCTCAATAGAAGACGTGACAGCGTTATTGAGGAGATCCTCGAAGTATTCCTTCCACCGTCCGACAACATCCCCAGTTGAGGTCAACAGCTGCCCACCTCCACTGTAAACAGCATTGGTGGGGCACTGCTTCCCTCTCCTGAGGCGCCGGACGGTTTGTCAGAATCTCTTCGAGGCCAGCCGTTAGTCCTTCTCCATGGCCTCACCGAACTCCTCCCAGGCCCGAGTTTTTGCCTCTACAACCAGCCAGGTTGCACTCCGCTTGGTCTGCCGGTACCTGCCAGCTGCCTCAGGAGTCCCACAAGCCAACCAGGCCCGATAGGACTCCTTCTTGACAGCATCCCTTACTTCCGGTGTCCATCACCGGGTTCGGGGATTGCCGCCTCGACAGGCACCAGACACCTTACGGCCACAGCTCCGAGAGGCTGCGTCGACAATGGAGGTGGAGAACATGGTCCACTCGGACTCAATATCTCCAGCCTCCCTCGGGATCCGGTCGAAGTTCTGCCAGAGGTGGGAGTTGAAGATCTCTCTGACAGGAGACTCAGCCAAACGTTCCCAGCAGACCCTTACAGTACGCTTGGGTCTGCCGAGTCTGTCCAGCTTCCTCCCCTGCCATCGGATCCAACTCACCACCAGGTGGTGATCAGTTGACACCTCCGCCCCTCTCTTCACCCGAGTGTTCAAGACATACGGCCGGAGGTCAGATGAAACGACCTCAAAGTCGATCATCGACCTACGGTCTAGGGTGTCCTGGTAACTGGCACAGAAGTCCAATAACTGAACACCGCTCGGGTTCAGATCAGGGGGGCGTTCCTTAAATCACGCCCCTCCAGGTGTCACTGTCGCTGCCCACGTGGGCGTTGAAGTCCCCCAGTAGAACGGCAGAGTCCCCAGTCGGAGCACTTTCCAGCACTCCTCCTTGAGACCCCAAGAAGGCCGGGTACTCTACACTGTCGTTTGGCTCGTAGGCACACACGACAGTGAAGTAAGAGACCTATCCCCGACCCGTAGGTGCAGGGATACAACCCTCTCGTTCACCGGGGTAAACTCCAACACATGGCGGCTGAGCTGGTGCAAACCCACACCAGCCCGCCGCCTCTCACCATGGGCAACCCCAGAGTGGTGAAGAGTCCATCCTCTCTCAAGGAGTGTGGTTCCAGAGCCCAAACTGTGCGTAGAGGTGATCCCGACTATCTCTAGTCGGAACCTCTCAACCTCACGCACAATCTCCGGCTCCTTCCCCGCCAACGAGGTGACGTTCCACGTCCCTAGAGCTAGTTTCCGTGTCCAGGGATCGGGTTGTCGAGATCCCTGCCTTCGACTGCCGCCCGATCCTCTAAGCACCGGCCCCTTATGGTCCCTCCTGCAGGTGGTGAGCCCACGGGAAGGCGGCCCCACGTCACTCCTTCGGGCTGAGCCCGGCCGGACCCTGTGGGGGGAGGCCTGGCCACCAGGTGCTCGCATACGAGCCCCAACCATGGGCCTGGCTCCAGGGTAGGGCCCCGGCTGCGCCATGCAGGGCGACGTCATGGTTCTTATTTTGTTGTCCATCATAAGGGTTTTTGAACCGCTCTTTGTCTGACTCGTCGCCTAGGACCTGTTTGCCTTGGGAGACCCTACCAGGGGCATATAGCCCCGGACAACATAGCTCCTGGGATCATTCGGGTACTCAACCCCATCCACCACGTTAAGGTGGCAGTTCAATGCCAACGTAAAAAATTATCGTGCCAATTATACAAGTAAATGATTAAAAGCCAATTCAGAAATACTAAATGCATGACATCAATTACTCAAAGATGATTCTAAAAGTAAGCAATGCATTCCTGACAGAGATCCAATGGGAAAACACTGACACAGCACTGTATGGGGGTTTTCCTGGTTACGGTTCCCAAAGACTGCTCTGTTACCTAGCCTTAAATACCCAGACCAGAGCAAAAATGGTTGTACCAATATTTTTCAGAGTTTGTTTTGGGTCAATTCCTGTACCCCAGGGGGTAGCACCTGGTCTCGGGGGAGTGGGGAGATATCTTGAAGAAACATCACCCAAAGAGTAACACAGGATTCTCCTAAGTTCTTAATCTTTCTCGTATTTGCAATGAAATTAAGACCATTTTACCATGATATTTAAAATGATGCCAAACATGAAAAGGAAAAACTATAGATTCACAAGATACATCATATGTGATATAGGCATTCTTAGTGAACTTTTGGTGACTTGACTCAGGGGGAGAGGCGATGAGGGAGAGGGGAATGCAGAGATAAGGGAAAAACGTTTGGACAGGACAATATCCTGTGCTCTGTCTTTGGGAGCTTCTATTGCTTTATGGTGAGTTTTATCTCAGCTTTTGTCTTATCAGGAAAATCAGTTCTTACACAGCTTTCAGCAGAAGAGACTTCTTTTAAAAACATTTTAAAAATCTTATCTTGCCTTATATGTGCCCTGGTATATTTGCCATATTGGGTCTGCTGTTTTGTCACCCTCTGACTCCAGTATTACTTTATTAAGTAATTTAAAAGGAGAATAGTAGTTCTGTCAGGACCACAATCGTCATATATGATTGATAATTAGCATACAGTTTGGATTGGCAGTATGGTTCCGTTCTGGGCGAGAACTCCCTGCGCATCCATGCAGCCTAGCATGGATGAGAGAAGGGAGAGCAGCAATACCCCCCCTTGGGGTAAACAGAACAGAACCAACATGAATGTATTGCAGATATAATTAATTCAAGATTTTAAGTACGACATAATTCGAAAAAACAGTTTTGTTCTTAAATTCTGTCATATAAATAGCGAATCTGCCATGGCGTGATACACCCATTACTCATTAAGAGAATAGGGACAACCCTTTTAATTTGGTCTCTAAAGTTTGTTTCACACTATAAACTGCTTTAATTTGGAGTGAGAGATACAGGGGGAGTGGTTTTATTGTATCAGTTTTGGTCAGTGATTTCTAACCCAGAATAAAACCTGATCCCGAGGACAGGTTAGCCGTGTAGCGTAAGATGATGAAAACAACTAAAAACCAATCCACTTTGAGCCCGAAAAAGCCAGAGTTTGCTCAAACTAATAGCAACTGAAACAGGCTTTGTGAAACAGGCCACAGGAAGTTTTTTATGGTGTTGTTTTACCAGAGACAAAGACATGAAAGCTTTAGCATAAGTTCTGCCGGGAAGACTCAATCGTTACGTCACTGATTACCTTCTCTTTATCCAATCGTGCTCAAAATACTCGTAGTATAAAAGATCGAAACTTGCACGTTTGAGTTTGCAGATGCTGACGCTTCCACTTACCTCCATCCTCCCCACCACCACCAAGGATGGTCCCTTCCTATAACTTCCGGAGGTTGGCTGTGCCCCTGCCCTAGTCTTCAGGCAGGATATACAGATTTGTAATGCGAAAGAACTTTATATCATATTGTGCTTGCTGAGCTGTTAATAAATGTATACTGGTTACGGCATTATTCTCCTGAGTCTTTCTGGTAAAACTGCCTTACACTGACAGTGATTACAACTCGAAAACAATTTCCACAAAACTAACGTCACAGAACTAAAGTTTATTTTACTATACATCTGCTTTATCTGAATCTCATTTATTGTAATTATTGGATCTGTAGAAACCTTTTACTCACAAAATAACATATTGTCAGTGAAATTGTCATTTTATTTGTTGTTATTGTACATACATCTGTGTATGTACAATTATGTAATAACAGGCTTTATGTAACTAAACAAACAAAAGTAAAAAAAATAAAAAAATGATAAAATTCAGGGAATTGTTTCATATTGTAAAGCCGGCTGAATTCGAACCGATGAGGGCAGTCGGTCAGCGGGGAAGGTCTTTGCATGTTACTGTCTTTCCTTTTAAGCAACAAAACAAGATTAAATGGAACACAATTCTCATATTCTCCATAAATGAAAGGGTTTTAATGATATCTGGGAATCATTAAAACATGAACGAACATGTAAAGTGCTTTGGTGGCCATTGGGTCTGTGAAAGCGCTATATAAATACAGTCCATTTACCATTTACTATTTATTTGGGAAAAACAAGTCTCAGAGTCAGTCAGAATAAAATCAAACGTTTACGATTTATTGACTAGGTCATGAAGTAATAGTTCAAAGTCCAATTCAAAAGGATAAAATCATCAGTTAAGCATATCATAACAATAATTCAGAAATCACAGAATTTGTAGAAATTATTATCTGTCAACAAAATTACATACATCGCTTGTGTGGGCAGTCAACCTACAGACTCCCAGAACCTTCTGCCCCTTTCCTTATAAACCCAGAAATCCACCAAATGGTGGTGTCTGTCATTATAATTAGATTTCAGACCCCTTTTGAGGGGTCCATTAAATCCGACTGACAACTATATATGGGCATCATATTATGACACCAAACGAAGGATTTCAACATGTCTTCTTAAAAGCGAATGAAAAACAAAAATGTATCATTATCAGATAATATTTTATTATCAGAAGTTCATTCAAAACGCCACATTTTATTTTCAAGCGTACATAGGTGTATCAGGTCCTAAAAAAAAGGAAGCTTGGCAGAAATTACAGATGCAGTTAATGGAGTTTCATCTGTTAATTGAACAGTCCCAGAAATTAAAAGAAAATGGTTCGACATGAAGCTTGACTGCAAAAAAACGAATTAATTCACTTCGAAAAAATATAGCCCAGCCCTATTGAAAGCAATTCATTATTTGATTAAAATGTTCCGTTTGTAGATGCTATCACTGGCTCTCATAATAAAAGTTTAAAGAAAAAACGAATGTAATTACTATATATCATATTTTTGCTGTGTAAATATGTACCCGGTTAAGGTGAATTAAAATGCAGCCTTATTAATGAGCAAAACGTTCGGATGTTAAACGCACTATTTACGCGTGGCTGGGAGCAGGTGTAGATTTCTTTCGTACCAACTAACATATGGAAAATACGAACATTTTAATGAATCCGAAAATTGACGCCAGAACCACTTTACACACGATTTACACAAAAATTAGTTCTGCTCGTGTTTCATGAATGAGACCCACTGAGTGCAGAACTACGACTTTTCTCTAGTATGAACTCGCTTGTGTGATTTTAGGTTTCCAGACTGTAGGCCGTGGGCCGGACCCCGAAATTGTGAATTTCACAGATCCCTGCCAAGGAACTAAGTGATTTGTTTACAGATGGAATGTAAAAATTCTTATAAGTAGTGTAATCATTGTTTCCAACGTTGATGTGTGCACATTTTATGAAGATATCGATTTAAACTCTTACATTTTTAAACGGGCAAATTTGTAGAACTACTAAATCGTAGCGCCAGAAAAAGTAAACAAATCACCCGTCTCCTTGACAACCTGTCACGTCTCCCTGACAACCAACATATTTGATACAGTAAATTTGCTCTCTTTATAACGAAATCCTGCGATTTAAATAGTCTTTATATACTTTTTGTCTACACGAGCTATACTATACATTGTGCACTTACCGTCAGAAGATCTCTAAGGTTATTGATCACCCGTGACATACATAGAAATTTACATAGACCGCATAACAACAAAGCGGGACGCGATTGACAGCCGGTGTGCGACAATATGAAGTGCTGTATACATGTTGCTTCTAGGGCAAAAAGCCCAATAACCTTATTTTCTCAAACAAGTTGGGCATCATTTGTTCAGTGTGCCCAGAAATGGGTTAACCTCAACACTGCTGAGAGTTTAATAGCTGAAAAAGACACCGCAACATTCAATTTAACAGAAACCTGGAGAGCCCAAGATGTGCCAGTTAATGTGGGCTTCCATAGGGAATGCTACATGCTCTTCACCAATAAAGATCACATTGCAAGAGCATGTAGGAGGAGAGAAATGGCAGCCAAAGACACTGAAGGTATGTATCAAATCCATAAATTCTGCAAATTTTCTATTAAAATAATTGTGTATTGATCATGTAACTTTGGCTATGTATGTGTGTATTGTAGTTAGTTTAAGAAAGTATGTTAAATAAACCTCACACTACCAGTGAATATTAACTACACAAAGTGATTTTTTATTCATGTATATTTTTGAACACTTTATCTTAAAAAAATTATTGAAAAGCTGGAGATTTAACAAGGCCAAAAAGCATATTCAATATAAGATTACAGTGAATAGTGTAAGGTTGACAATGAATTGAACACAAAAGTCATTTTTTTAAAGGAATGTTTTATTTGAAACAAAGACATTACATGGTATTCTTACAAATCTAAACAGTGAGATTACTAGATTAAAAGTAACCACCTTTGATAAACACATTCTTTGTCATATTTGTCTACCTGACAATTCATCCTATTCATACTGGAATATATACCAAAATATTTTCTATTCCTCTGTTCTACAGGAGAAGTTTGCAAAGCCTGCCAGGCATACCTCCCCCAATGCAGCATGGATGGAGGATCGAGGGGGAATTCTATGCAGTTCATTGGATGACATTTCCACCAGCACCAAAAAGTGTCTTGGAGCTTGTGCATTGCCAGTGCAAAGCATTACAATGTGTGGGGGAACTGCACATGTAGAAAGCACCAGCTACCATGCACAGACATGTGTCTATTGGTGCTTTTCCGCTGCATGGTACGGCTCGGTTCAGCTCGGAGCGGTTCGGCTCGGAGCGGTTCGGCTCGCTTCACTTTTCCACTGCGTGGTACGACTCGACTCGGTACGGCACGGTTCGGTTCGCTTTAGCTCGGTTGCTTTTCCACTGCAGTTAGTACCGCTTCAAAGTGGGTGGAACTGATCGTTAATAGTTGCCGCCTCTACTGGCTCGGTAGTCACTTTTTATTTTTTTTAAGTTTGTAGGTCCGGTGGTAGCCGTGTGCGGCTAAGAGCTGTGCTACTTCTTGGAACACTTTTTCATTCCGTGTTGCCCCATCCAGCTCTCGCTGGATCCGCTCCTCGTCCACTGACCACGATTCAGCCATTTCTTGTTTGATTTTTTTTTTACCTCTTTTGTCAACTAAATACTCTAAAAACAGGTGCTACCGCGTTGGCTGTTGTCTGGCTATTTACATCTAGCGGGTTTAGTGTCTCGTGTCGCAAATACAATGCGACACGAGACGAAATACAATGCAGAAGTGACGATTCTGTCTGACCAATCAGTGATCTGCAGTGTTTTCACGTCACATTTAGTTTCGGTATGGTACGCTTGGAACCTCAACAGAGGTGGTACCATTTAAAGCGAGCCGAAGCGAGCCGTTCCGTACCGTACCATGCAGTGGAAATGCGCCAAAGCGTGCTGTGCCGTACCGAGCCGTACCGTACCATGCAGTGGAAAAGCGCCAAAGCGTGCTGTGCCGTACCGAGCCGTACCGTACCATGCAGTGGAAAAGCGCCAAAGCGTGCTGTGCCGTACCGTGCCGTACCGTACCATGCAGTGGAAATGCGCCAAAGCGTGCTGTGCCGTACCGAGCCGTACCGTACCATGCAGTGGAAAAGCGCCAAAGCGTGCCGTGCCGTACCATGCAGTGGAAATGCGCCAAAGCGTGCTGTGCCGTACCGAACCGAGCCGTACCATGCAGTGGAAAAGCGCCATATGTAGGAACTGCACCAACGCTGTCTAAGGATGAAAAACACAACATTGTGAGCGTGCAGCCATGGCCTGAGTACATCTTTAAATAACATGACACTAATAAAAGTTAATCTGGTTCAAGTTCGTTTTTGTCTGGTGTTGTAAATTCACTAAATAGCCCTAGTTAGCCGTTGATAATCTAACTCAGGGGTTTTCAAAGTGTGTGGCGGCCCTCCAAACAGTTTCAGGGGAGGATCAATGGAAGTGAAACTATTACATTACTTGCATTAGTTATCAAAAGGAGATCACACAGAAAAGCCCACATGTGTGAGAGTTCAGATACAGTAGTTTTGGGAACTGTTTTCCCCTCATCAGGCTGAAACTAATAAATGCCTTAGGACAGACCTTTGTTTATAACTGTTTGGTGCAGTAAGAAGTTATGTTCAGCAATATTAGGCTATTTTGGCTCAAATGTTGAGTGCCTATGGGATAAAAAATATATAATTATGATCCCAAAGGCATCCAGGAATTGAGCGAAACTTACCAAGTAAACTAAAAATGTGGTGGGGGGCACGTCGTTTCCCACGCTTTGTTTGAAGGCACGCAGTCTCAGACTTTGAAAACCCCTTATCTAATGTTTGCCTTAATATAACATTAGCCAACTATACAAAATAAATCCAACCTGGACGTTGCCTCATGGAGATACCGTTAATACGTTGCCTACTTCACCCAAGTGAGGTGTTCCAAGAGCGTCTGCCTTCTGCCCTTCAGATGTCGGCTTCACCATCAGGAGAGGAAACGCATGCAAAATATACAAAATACAATGTGCGATTAGACAGGAATCAGGAGATAACGTAAGCTAACTATATAACCGTGTGTGTTTTAGACATCTCCCTGCCCCAACATAGCTGATTCAAATTGTCAACTCATTATGAACTATGGAAGCGGTTTATATCATCTGTGTTGGAGCAGGGAGATGTCTAAAGCAGGCAGGACAACGTGTATCGTGTAACTTACTCCTGGAGATGTTTGGGAAATACTCTCGCAGTACATAAGCTTCACTTCAAATAAGATAAATTCATATAACTGTTAGCTAGTTACACGGAAGGGGCTGAACGATGGAAAAAAACTTAAAAACTTTCTTCTTCTGGATGAAAAAAAAAAAAAACTTCAGCGTCATAGTCAACATTTTAAGACAAATGCAAATAAACCCTTGATAAACTCTTTACAACACACAGTTAAATAAATAATTAGCTTGCGGTATCCACAGAAAAAAAAAGCTGATCCTACCATACAAAGTTACTTCAGGTGCTAACACTAGCCAACTTACGTTACCGTATACTACATTTAAAACGACAAATAACTTAGCATTACCCACGTGTGTAGCATTCGGCGAACATATGCCAAGACCAATGCATTCAGACTTTTTACAATGTTTCGGATAATGCTAGTGCTAATCAGTTACCTACCGTTTCCACGATGTGTGGTGCAACCGTACATTGTAGCCAAAAAACGGAGGACTCGCCACTGACCGGCCGCCGCGCCCGCGAGTTCAGTTCACATCCGGGTCTTCGGGCACCGGTTCAAATAATGACGTGATTGGTCAACTCAAGTTGACAAGGTAACAACACGAGCTTTGATTGGTTCTTACTCCGGCTAACATTTTGTGGTTAGCTAGCGAGATTATATCTACGTTATATTTTTAATGTGCAACAATTGACGTTGGAAACAAGCAGTAATGTGCTCAACAACAATTTATAAAGCCAGTTATAAAAAATTAACCAGTTCCCTGGAGGAGATCTATCAAATCGAAAACTAAAGGAGAAAAACAGACTTGGCCCACTGCCTACTGAGTGAAACTCTTGTCACAATATGAGCACTTGTAAGGTTTTTCTCCAGTATGAATTCTTTGGTGCCGTTTCAGATGATACTCTCTAGTAAAGCTCTTCCCACAGTCAAAGCACATATAATCTCTCATTTCATCATGTGTTTTCTGGTGCTCTTTAAAATTATCCAGTCGTGAAAAACTCTTTCCACAGAGAGAACACACATAAGGCTTCTCGTCTGAATGAACTTTCAAGTGTACTTTTAGATGTGATGATGAAATAAAATGTTTACCACACTGATCACAGCTAAAAGTTTTTTCTCCAGAGTGACGGAGCAGATGATACTTGAGTGTGGATGAAGTTCTGAAACTCTCTCCACACTGAGTGCATGTATACGGTTTCTCTCCAGTGTGAATTCTCATGTGTTTGTTAAGGTCTCCATTATGTGTGAAACTCTTTCCACACTGAGTGCATGTACACGGTTTCTCTCCAGTGTGAATTCTCATGTGTCTGTTAAGGGTTCCTTTCTCTGTGAAACTCCTGAGTGCAGGTGTGCGTCTTTTTGGCTTTTGTTCTCTGAATAGTAAAGTTACGATGTTCCTCCTTGACTTCATTCAGTTCTTGTGTTTTCTCTTTCACTCTCACCTGGTCTAAAAGAATCAGTTCAAGAGAATCCTTATTTAATAGCAGAAAGCAACAGAGATCAGATCTTTCACTTTTTGTTCTGTCATTCACTTGTTAATATACTAAACATATGTTTGAAAACGACTATATACACGGTTATGATCATTTAGATGTATTTCTCTATAATTTATCATCCATATACTGCTTATTAATTCACATCTACCAAAGCAATCAACAATGAAGAATCAAGAATGGACACCAACCTATTTGTTCCTCAGTATCTTCATGTTTTATTCTGGATGGTTCTGGATCACTCATGTCTTCAATCTCCTCTTTAATAAACTCCATCTTTAACAGTCACACAGATTTCAGCTGCTACTCCTGGAGTTTGTCCTTCTCTTGTAGGATGATGGGAATATTCCCAGTATTTATTGGTGAATTGTTGTGGGAGGAGCTTCACTGCAGGTGTGAACTGTGATCACTGTGTTATTACCCAATCTGCATTTAATAAGTACAGAGCCATCATGTTTAACTGCTGCTGAAAAGCCTCTTTGTCTCCAAAAGTTCCCTGTTTTCAGCTCATTCATTATGGTGATGTCTGAGATCTTCTGTAAATTGGCACATTAAGCTCATTTTATTGGTGTCAAGAGTCTAAAACAATATCATCACGTTTAAAATTTCACTTCAGTTCTTGCCTTTGCTCTTTCACTCCCATCAGGTCTGAAACATTAAACCATATTAAGTTGTTAGAATGAGTTCAAGGAGGATAAATGTGAATTTTCAAGTGAACCTAAATTAACCACATCTGCAGTTTATTAACAGAGGACAGACAATAAACACACACACCTTCAGATTCACTGTCTTTCAGCTGAAGATGCATGAGAAAATACACATTAATTACCGTCCTCTCTAACAATAACTGCAATTCAACTAATAAAGGGTTTTCACAACATGTCATCAATCCGGAAGTCAAACATTTTCGTTGAACTGAACAGACTCGCAAATTCGGCTGATTATTGCTGCTGAAAAATGTTTGTGTTTTGGTCTTTACTCATCGGTCGCACCGGGAAAAACATTTGGAGCTCTATAGACTGCCAAAAGTTAAAGAGAAGAGTGCGAAAAACTGAGGAAAGAAGGCGATTGTGGTTGAGAGAGGCACAGCATCAGCCATAGGGCTGAACGATTAATTGCATTTGCGATAATATCGCGATATGATGAAACACAATTTTGTAACCGCAAAAGCTGCGATTACACTCTGGTCACGTGACACGCGATAGTAAAGTAGTCTGCACTGCAGATGAAGCATCAACTTGGCACGCTACGCATATAGGCCTGGCATAGGCTACAGGAAAGAACAGTTGTTTAATTTATGTGATTGTGTTATAGATTCTCTTCAACAATTCTGTATGGATTCAGATAATTTCAGAATCGAGTCTGAGCTTATTTTTAAACACAGATGCGTGATGACGCTGCGCGTGCTTTATACACAACCATATTCTGCTGGCTTCTAATTCCTCTGTCACTCACACACACCTTCCGAAAAAAAAAATCTTTCATACAGTTCGGAAAAGTTTAAGCGAATTGGACATTCGCGGGCTTCATTGCACTAGATCATGGCACTAGATATGCGCTGCGAAATATGCACGCTTTGCTTGATGTTACTCTAGTAGTGCGCTGTCTCGCCGGTATTTTCCTTACAAATGCTCTATAAAGGCATCATATGTATTTTGGAATGCAGTTGGCTTATATATTAAAAATAAAAATATGAAAACCCATTGACAGAAGCTGCTTTCAATTTCAAATACTCACGCCCGCTTTGTGAAGAGCGCTCTCACATGCGGCTGTGAGCGACTCTGTCTACGTGGTTTAATGTACTTGCATCTTTATGACGCAAAATGAAGGGTTGACTATGGCTAAAATGTTGACGTAAAGTAGTTCACTATGGCTACATTCACACTGTCAGTCCAAATCCGAATAATTTTGTATCCGATTGGAATCTGATCTAAAATGATGTCCACACTGTGTATCGCAACTGTTCAGATTCGATTTGTGTGTCCATGCAGCTCTTTCGTTTTCCGGAATATCTGCAGTGGTTTCTATGGCAATGAAGTTAGGTTGATGGAGGGGTTTGCATTTGCAATAGAGATGTTGTCTTATTTAAATTTTACAACATGGAAATGTGGAGCCGCCGCGCTGGACTACTGTGTCTTGAGCCTGCGGCAGAACTGTCGGAGTGGCACCGCTTTTTTTCCACGCTCTTGTCTCCGCCGGTTTCAAAAAAAAAAAATTTCTGCTCGTCCGGCACTTTGCAACAACACAGCCTTGTTTCGGCAGCGACTTTAAGCATGTTTCCTATAACAACGTCTGACGTTCCCATTTTACGTGACGTGAGAAAGTCACATAAACCACGCGAAATCCGATCAGTTCAGACTGAAGCGGATTTCCTGATATGGATGTAGCTTGAAACGGATTTCATGTGATATTTTTGCTGTTCACGTTAGCTAATTCTAATCAGATTTCAATCGGATATGAACAAAAATTGGATTTGGACTGACAGTACGAACTATGTTTGGGATAAAAAATAGAAGGAAGAATTGTCAGGTCGTCAGTCCATGACTAAGAAGCTAGCTCATTCGGATCTTTACCACATATTAACTTTAGTTAACTTACTAAGTCCTTCTCTATATGTTTTATCAGCTTCCACATGTTTTTTTTCCGTGGTTCAGACATCATAAATTAGTGTAACAATGTGTTCAGTAGTACATAAACAGTGCAATCCATGCTGTTGTTTACATCCTTGAATCCTTTTTTATTGCCTGTGTGTGAAGGGATTGTAATCTCACAATAAAATGATCCACTTGACGGGTTTTGCTATTACCTCTGAAAGCAAGTATTCCTATTTCTATGTGGTCGGAAGGTCGAAGGACTAGCTTACTAGCTGAGATAGCTAGACTAATTTTACAACATAAACACACTCAATTTAAATCAACAACACTCAATCTTATGTTTTGGTAAATACTCTATTTAAACAGGTTTTATTCATTTGCACTTAAATGTCTGAAAACACAGGATGCTGTCAGTACACGCAGTAACTGAAGGCAGTGGGCTAGAAAATACAGTTCAGATCAAATATGACATTTTTAGTCTAGCTTTGAACTGACAGAGTGTGTCTGCTTTCCGGACAATGGTAGGAAGTGTAAGGAGGGATAATGCGTGTATGTCTTTTCAGCGCTCCAGTGAAGTTCACTTAATGTCTTAGAATTTAGTTTCAATATTACTACGCCTAATATGACACCAATTTTGAATGATACTCAAATTTAGATCGTGTTTCTTCTTGGAAAATAATCATAAATATTGATTATGAGTTCATTTAAATCTTTGATTATTCTGGACATCTCATATTTTCAAATATTCGTTCATTAAATGGTGTTGCTTTGAGACGTCACGTCGTGAATGTGCGCTCACTATCAAAATCTAGCCAGTCCTGAAATAGTCAGAGGGTGCAGTGCAACTGTAACTATTAACTATTAACTATTAAGCGGCCGCTCACTGCTGACCCGTAGGTGTAATTTTTTGTAATAGTTGCGAGCGTACAACGTGCTAAGTCAGGGATAGTCAGAAATCGGAAGGTCTAATGATGTGACCCATGCTCCATTCATTAGTGCCTTAGGTGTGATTTATCCTGGACAGAGATTTACGGAAAACTACTAGAAACTATGATTTCAGAAAAATGCGGAATAAATCAAGGTTAACATTTATTTTTGTCAGGTAAAAATGTATCGTGCCAATTACACAAGTAAATGATTAAAAGCCAATTCAGAAATACTAAATGCATGACATCAATTACTCAAAGATAATTCTAAAAGTAAGCTGGCTATTAGTTTATATTGTTTACATATATTGTTAGATATCATAAGAGCTACCATAATATGTGAGCAATATGCGCAGGGGCGTCGACGATCCAACACCATGATGAATAGTAAGTGGTTCACACCTGAGAAGACAATGCCCCCCGCATAATGACCCCGCATAATGAGCCATTCAGGTGTGTCACAAGAAGGAATGTGAGGACAATATATATAAATATAAAATCCAAATATAAATTAAAGTCAAAAGCACATTTTTAGTACATAGTCATACCTGGAAACCAATCCTGTTCAAATATGCTATATGAGCCATTCTAAGTTCAAAGTTAGATTTGGAAACTTTTTTTTTTTATATACATGCAAATTGTATAATATCCAAGGTAAACATTTCTAGTAACTGTATTTTCAGAAAGTTTTGGAATACATCCTTTGCCCAAATGTGTCACTAATAAAAAAAACAATAAATAATTTAATGAGAAGGCTTATATTGACCTATAAAGATTATTTTACATCTACCTTGTAAATATATTTTTGCTATTTTATTAAAAAGTGCTCACATGTAAATCAACAACAATTACAATTTTAACAATATTTCAAGTGTAATCTTTCTTTTTTTAAAGTATCATACATATTTCAAAGTTAAGGATTCATTAGTTTGATATAGCCTAACGTAACATTGGAAAAAACACTATAACATCTTAGTTTATGAGTTTATTTTTGACAAAACATACTATATATTTAACATATGAGCAGAAACTGGCTAACAAAAGCTTATTTGATGTCTATTTTACAGCAAAAACTTTATAGTCTATCCACAACTAGTAACGTTAGCAACAGCGCGCATATATGCCGTTCATTCATCACACACACAAACGCGATTCATATTTAAACAGTCTTTTTGCGGTTTACAGACACTATTCCATATCGCGATTACAACAAAGCATATAAGAATAAAAAACTTACTACTAATCCTAGTAATAATAACTAGGATCAATAATAATCACTGCAAAGCTAAACACAGGTTGCATTGATACACGTTTTCCCATTACCATCAGTTACACTGTGATGAAGGTGAATTTTGTGTAAGATTCATAACATATACAGTGTTTTGCATGTAAGAGCGTCCACGGTGAAAGCACTGTTGCTCTGACACTCTAACACTCCGGAGACAAGTACCGCATCGTCGGCTCAAGGACAGGTCCTTTTCTTGTGTTTGCCTTCGCTGACTGTATATGCAGGTCCTGGGAGTTTTTACTGCTCTTTCTCTGTATGTTTGTTTTGTGATAGATGTTCATGTGTCACTTGGTTGCCCTGCTAACAATCAGGAACTAATCAACAAGAAAAACAAAGGACTACAAAACATGCCATGAAACAGGAAATGACAAAAGTCCACATAAGACCGGTATCATGAAAGTGTGAAGGCTTGATAAATGTTTGAAACTCTTCTCACACTCACTCTAAAAACTTTTATTATGGTTTTCTCAATTTTTTTGGTGAAACATTTTTTCAAACTTAAAAATATTGAATTAATTTTTAAAGCAATGAAATAAATTACATATACCATATAAACTTGAGTAACTTTAAGTACAAAAATTACGTAGATCTGAGTAACTGCATTTGGTACATTAACAAATAAAATTGAGTATCCTTTGGTGCCGTTTGAGTTGGGTAAATGTAAAGCTCTTCCCACAGTCACAACACACATGATCTCTCACTTCATTATGTGTTTTCTGGTGCCGTTTAAAACTGTTCAGTCGTGAAAAACTCTTTCCACAGAGAGAACACACATAAGGCTTCTCGTCTGAATGAACTTTCAGGTGTTGTTTTAGATCTGATGACCAAATGAACTTTGTCCCACACTGATCACAGTTGAATGGTTTCTCTAAAGTGAATGCGCAGATGTTGTCTCAAACCTCTTGAATCTCTGAAACTTTTCTCACACTCAGTACAGTAGTATGTCTTCTCTCCAGTATGAACTCGCTCATGATATTTCAGAGATGCAGAATGAGTGAAACTCTTGTCACAATATGAGCACTTGTAAGGTTTTTCTCCAGTATGATTTCTTTGGTGCCGTTTCAGTTGAGCAGCTCTAATAAAGCTCTTCCCACAGTCACAACACACATGATCTCTCACTTCATCGTGTGTTTTCTGGTGCAGTTTAAAACTGTACAGCCGTGAAAAACTCTTTCCACAGAGAGAACACACATAAGGCTTCTCGTCTGAATGAACTTTCAGGTGATCTTTTAGACTTGATGATGAAATAAAATCTTTACCACACTGATCACAGTTAAATGGTTTTTCTCCAGAGTGAATGCGCAGATGAACACTGAGAGTTGATGCTTGAGAAAAACTCTTTCCACACTGAGTGCATGTATACGGTTTCTCTCCAGTGTGAATTCTCATGTGTATTTTAAGCTTTGTTTTTTTTTGGAAACTCTTTCCACACTGTGAGCAGGAGTGCAGCTTTTTGACTTTTGTTCCTTGAGTTTTGAAGTCACAGTGTTTCTTTATGTCATTCAGTTTCTGTCTCTGCTCCGTCACTTCCAGCTGGTCTAAAATAAAATGTATTAAGCTGTTAGAATCAGTTGTGAAAATAAAAAAATGAGCAGAAAACAAGACATCAGGTATCTGTCTGTGTGAGCATAATGTATCTTTGATGTGGAAAGGTCAGTTCAGTGATATACAGTAATATGGTAATGATCTATGGAAGCGTATTGCATTCACTTGAGGAAAATAAATGTACTCTGTTTTTCTGAATTAACGAGTTAATTATCTCAGAATTACGAGATCATTTTTCATGAATAAAACGTTTTTGCTCTGTTTTTCTGAATTAATGACTTAATTATCTCAAAATTATGAGAATTTTTTCTTGAAATAAAATTTAATAATTCAGAAAAATTCTTAAATAATTAAGTCATTAATTCAGAAAAACAGAGCAAAATCTTTTTTTCCCATGAAAAATTATCTCGTAATTCTAAGATAAGTTACTCGTTAATTCAGAAAAACAGAGCAAAAACTTTTTTCCCATGAAAAATGATCTTGTAATTCTGAGATAATTAACTGGTTAATTCAGAAAAACAGAGTAGATTTATTTTCCTCAAGTGAATGCAATACGCTTCCGTAAATGATCATTTGCATGCATTTCTCTATTATTTTTCATCCATATACTGATTATTAATTCATAGACTTATTGAAGAATCAAGAATGGACACCAACCTATTTGTTCCTCAGTATCTTCATGTTTTATTCTGGATGGTTCTGGATCACTCATGTCTTCAATCTCCTCTTTAATAAACTCCATCTTTAACAGTCACACAGATTTCAGCTGCTACTCCTGGAGTTTGTCCTTCTCCTGTAGGATGATGGGAATATTCCCTGTATTTATTGGTGAATTGTTGTGGGATGGACACCAGATCACAGTCTTGATGCCAGACATGGACTTTACTCTTTAAATATATAAAGCTAAGGAGCTTCTGCAGAAACAACTGCAGAGTCCTGCCTCACACTCCAGTATATATCCATACATCCTTCCCAAAGTGGTAACGCGTTCTACAGATATTTTTAGAAATGGACAGGTGGGAAGGTCTTCACCATATGGGACACATTCTTGCGGGCCTGAAATAGGAGTACAGCTGTAAACACACCATTCACTTGCCAGCCTCTTGTTCACAGTGACAGACACACACGATTATAATAGTAGAATAACTTATTCACACATGTGACTATTAAATCACTTATTTTCTGAATATTAAAAATCTTGAATATTTCCAGTATTTATTGGTGAATTGTTGTGGGAGGGGCTTCACTGCAGGTGGGAACTGTGATCACTGTGTGATACTGACGCCCACAGGACCAGATCTGAAAGGAAAAAAGAAAAGAAAAAACAAGTTACTGAACTGATACTGGATTACTTTAACAGCAAACACATATGGTGCCTTTAATTTAGTTCAAATATACACCATTTTGATGGTTACATCCTAAACTGTAAAATGTTCAAATAACATCAGTTTTGATAAAACAAAAACTTTTCTAAAATGAAAATGATGAACCTCATATTTGAGCCTAAAGTATTATCATGTAATGGTATATGAACGAAAATTCCAGACAGGCTGAATGAAAATGCAAATTCCCTCTCTGACAGAAGGTGAAGCTTATGGAAAAGCAGAAATACAGCGGATACTCCTGAACACAAGCAGCGCTGCGCTTATAAACACTACTTTATCGGACATCACATTGAGGAAAAGATAAAAGAAGATGCCATCGAAACTTGAAGACAGTCATTTCTCTTCCGATATACATTCAAATAAAAACTACTCAGATCTGCACTAATCACGTGAATGTTTTTTCATTTTTAATCACGTTTCTCAGGAGCGAATTACCCTCCTCCATCCCCAGCTCCACCTCTCGTCAGTCAGGATTTTACATTCCGATTCCCCTTGAATCAGAATAAATTCTCGAATTATGTTGTACTTTAAAATCTTGAATTAATTATATTTGCAGACATTCATGTTGGTTCTGTTAACCCTAAGGGGGGTTATTGCTGCTCTCCTGCTCTTATTCATGCTAGGATGCATGGATGCGCATTGAGTTCTCGCCCAGAACAGAACCATACCGCCAATCCAAACTATATGCTAATTGTCAATCATATTTGACGATAGTGGTCCTTACAGAACAGCTGGCTTTCCTGTCGTGAATGCAGTGATGGACTGCTGTCTTTCCTCATTCGACTGCTGTTTGGATTTCATGTCATTTATCATTGTGGTGGTGATATTATGATAACTCTGCATCATTAATTAATTTGATTAAAAGTAATTCCATTTTGTAATATCATTTAGTAAGATGATTTTCATCCAAGTAATTCTAAATGACGACATTATGTGATCGAATACAATCAACACACTCCACAGCGCCACCCAGTGCATTTAATTATAACTACGAGTTAGTGCTTGGATTTATCATGGATTCACAGCATTTAAAAAACATTCGAATAATAATTACAGATCTAATATGCGTGCACACCCCTAGTACTGACACTCTGGGCTTGAAGGACTTGCTCTGGTGCATCAAATCAGCTCCTGAAAGACAAAGAAACACCAGAAACACAAAGCACACTGTAATCACAGGTAAACTGAGCAGTCAGGTGTTTGTCATGAGAAGTGTACCACAAAAGAGCTATGGTTTGCAATAAGAGTTGATGTTACATACGTCTACTGAATATACTGTGAATTCATTGTCCCTTTAGCTCAGAGAGGTTTATTTTCCCTGTACAATATGTTTTGTCAATTGTTTTGTTTATTGGTCTTATTCTGGTTTCTGGTTTCTCTTTCTAATAAACCGTGCATTGGGTTAGTCACTTAATCAATTATCTTATGCTTCGTTCCCACCATTCTAATTTATGTTGCATTGATAAGGAGTTATCACAAACTAAGACTGTTTAGTTGTGCTATCTAACAATCAATATATAGTAAATGTAAGGTGTCGCCGATGTAGCGGTTAAAATTGATGTCTAAAAATGAATGGATGGGGTCTTAAAATGTATTCAATTTAACTGTGATTCCATATCATAATCTTGTGCAGCATTAAAATTATGACTATTAACAAGAGAATTACTAAACTTACCTTTGGTACGTCAAAGATCTGATATTTGATAGACAGATCTCAGTTGTTTAACGTTATTAAATGAGGGTTCACTTCAATATTCACATTTATCCTCCTTGAACTCATTATAACGTAATATGTTTTATTATGTTTATTTCAGACCAGATGGAGATGAAAGAGCAAAGGCAAGAACTGAAGTTAAAGGTGATGATGCTGTAGTTTGTTTCTGCCTCTTGACACCAATAAAATGAGCTTAATGTGCCAATTTACAGAAGATCTCAGACATCTCCATAATGAATGAGCTGAAAACAGGGAACTTTTGGAGACAAAGAGGCTTTTCAGCAGCAGTTAAACATGATGACTCTGTACTTTTTAAATGCAGATTGGATAAAAACACAGTGATCACAGTTCACACCTGCAGTGAAGCCCCTCCCACAACAATTCACCAATAAATACTGGGAATATTCCCATCATCCTACAAGAGAAGGACAAACTCCAGGAGTAGCAGCTGAAATCTGTGTGACTGTTAAAGATGGAGTTTATTAAAGAGGAGATTGAAGACATGAGGGATCCAGAACCATCCAGAATAAAACATGAAGATACTGAGGAACAAATAGGTTGGTGTCCATTCTTGATTCTTCATTGTTGACTGCTTTGGTAGATGTGAATTAATAAGCAGTATATGGATGATAAATGATAGAGAAATACATCCAAATTATCATAACTTTGTATATAGCAGTTGTCAAACATATTTTTAGTATATTAACAAGTGAATGACATAACAAAAAGTGAAAGATCTGATCTCTGTTGCTTTCTGCTATTAAATAAGGGTTCACTTGAACTGATTCTAACTGTATTTCTGTGTATTTTAGACCAGGTGAGAGTGAAAGAGCAAAGACAAGAACTGAATGAAGTGAAGGAGGAACATCGTAACTTTACAATTCAAAGAACAAAAGCCAAAAAGCTGCACACCTGCACTCAGTGTGGAAAGAGTTTCAAAGAGAAAGGAAACCTTAACCAACACATGAGAATTCACACTGGAGAGAAACCGTATACATGCACTCAGTGTGGAAAGAGATTTACTCATGCATCAACTCTCAGTGATCATCTGCTCCGTCACTCTGGAGAAAAACCATTTAACTGTGATCAGTGTGGTAAATATTTTATTTCATCATCATATCTAAAAGCACACCTGAAAGTTCATTCAGACGAGAAGCCTTATGTGTGTTCTCTCTGTGGAAAGAGTTTTTCAAGGCTGGACACTTTTAAACAACACCAGAAAACACACAATGAAGTGAGAGATCATGTGTGTTGTGACTGTGGGAAGAGCTTTACTAAAGCGGCCTTTCTTAAACAGCACCAAAGAATTCATACTGGAGAAAAACCTTACAAGTGCTCATATTGTGACAAGAGTTTCACTCAGTCCAGATCTCTGAAATCACACGAGCGACTTCATACGGGAGAGAAACCGTATCACTGTACTCAGTGTGGGAAGAGTTTCCCACACAAAGGAAATCTTAAGACACACATGAGAGTTCACACCGGAGAGAAACCGTATACATGCACTCAGTGTGGAAAGAGTTTTTCTCATGCATCAACTCTCAATTATCATCTGCACGTTCACTCTGGAGAAAAGCCATTTAACTGTGATCAGTGCGGTAAAGATTTTATTTCATCATCACATCTAAAAGATCACCTGAAAGTTCATTCAGACGAGAGGCCTTCTCAGCCGGTATTTCAAAGTTGATTCACCGGTGAATCAACGTCAGGGACCAAGGTTGAGTCAACTCTGAATTATGTTAAGGTTACTATCATCATAAGTAGGGGTGTGCGATATTACGATTTTTGATCGTGGACGATTAAAATGTCTCTACGATCTGCTTTTGAAGAAATATCGTAGGATCGTCCATTTTATCAGTTTGCATTTCTGGCGCCTCCGTCTCAACATACTGTACAGCGCGACGTATATCCACATGCAATGCAGAGGAACGGGACACTGTAGTTCATACAAATTAATTATTTGCATGTGCTTTAAAGCCTTGCCGGTTAAACATGTCATTCGCTGCTGATGCGCTGTTCTAACGGGCGCTTTTCTGAGGCAAACACATGCAGTAAAAGCATGTCTAACAGCGCCCGTTACTGAACTAAGTTATCTTATTGCGCTAATACTGTCAAATACACACAAGGTTTACATAAACAAAGTTGGTTATGTCTAAAGTGAAAGAACAATAGAAAAAATGAAGAAAAAATCTGCCTTGTCAAATGCGTGTAGACTCGTTGCGCGCAGATCTTAAAGTGACAGTAGCCCTAATAGTAAACATGCTGCCGCTTGTCCTTAAAGGGACAGTTACCCAAAAATAAAAATTCTGTCATTATTTACTCTCTCTAATGTTGTTCCAAACCTGTATTAATTTATTTCTTGTGCTGAACACAAAAGAAGATATTTTGAGGAGTGTGGCTAACCGGGCGGTTGCTGGTCCCCATTGTCTATACCATAGTAGTGAAAAACTACTATGGAAGTCACTGGGGTACATCAACTGTTTGGTTACCCACATTCCTCCAAATAACTTTTATTTTCAACAGAAGAGGGAGACTTATTCGGGTTTAAAGCGGCTTGAGATAATTTAAATTTTTGGGAGAACTATCCCTGTTAATAAAACAACAAAATACAAAGAGCATCTCACTCACTCTTGACTGAGAACTTTAATAGTAGCTTTAATAAGAATCAATGTAAAATTTATATAGTGAAGTCGATGTTGTGTTTTATTTTCATATTTGTTCATTTAATTACTTTCTTCAATGCTGTTAAATACACCTGTAGCTGAAAAAATAAAGCACTGTTTTTTATTTGTATATTAAGTTGTGTATGTGTATCTTTGTTCTTAATTTTTAATAACAAAGACAATGACAAATATTTTTTATCTTCGCCACTTTGGCCTAAATTTCTGCCATTCTTTTTTATTTTATATGTTGTTACCTAAGGCTTTGTTTTTAAAATAGGGACATTAGTTTGGCTGTGATGCTCAGTCACTTGCAAAATAGTAAAACCAACATGAAAAGGAATCGTGATAAAATTGTGAATCGTGATTTTCCTGAAAAAAATCGTGATATGATATTTTTGCCATATCGCCCACCCCTAATCATAAGGTCATTGTATAAAAGGCTCCCGGAGAATGAAGACTTCTATTGTGGGACTTTTATTTTGATAGTTATTTTAGAGTGTGATACCGATGCTTCCAGTAGGAGGCATTATTGTTATGGTTTGCTGCCTGTTGCTTGTCAATATAGATTACTGAGAGAACGGCAGCTGCGCAAAAAAACTTACTACTAATCCTAGTAATAATAACTAGGATTAATAATAATCACTGCAATGCTAAAAACAGGTTGCATTGATACACGTTTTCCCATTACCATCAGTTACACTGTGATGAAGGTGAATTTCGTGTAAGATTCATAACATATACAGTGTTTTGCATGTAAGGGCGTCCACGGTGAAAGCACTGTTGCTCTGACACTCTAACACTCCGGAGACAAGTACAGCATCGTCGGCTCAAGGACAGGTCCTTTTCTTGTGTTTGCCTTCGCTGACTGTATATGCAGGTCCTGGGAGTTTTTACTGCTCTTTCTCTGTATGTTTGTTTTGTGATGGATGTTCATGTGTCACTTGGTTGCCCTGCTAACAATCAGGAACTAATCAACAAGAAAAACAAAGGACTACAAAACATGCCATGAAACAGGAAATGACAAAAGTCCACATAAGACCGGTATCATGAAAGTGTGAAGGCTTGATAAATGTTTGAAACTCTTCTCACACTCACTCTAAAAACTTTTATTATGATTTTCTAAAAAAATTTGGTGAAACATTTTTTCAAACTTAAAAATATTGAGTTAATTTTTAAAGCAATAAAATAAATTACATATACCATATAAACTAGAGTAACTTTAAGTAAAAAAATTACGTAGATCTGTGTAACTGCATTTGGTACATTAACAAATAAAATTGAGTATCCTTTGGTGCCGTTTGAGTTGGGTAAATGTAAAGCTCTTCCCACAGTCACAACACACATGGGGCCCTATTTTAACGTTCTGAAACGCAAGTGTCAAAGTGCAAAGCGCAAGTAACTTTGTGGGCGGATCCCGGCGCTGTTGCCATTTTCCCGGCGGATAAACGACTCTTGCGCCCGACGCAAATCTAAATGTGTTGGTCTGAAGTAGCTTCATTATTCATAGGTGTGGTTTGGGCGTAACGTGAAATAAACCAATCAGAGCGTCCTCTCACATTCCCTTTAAGAGCAGGCGCGCTTGTTCCACGGCGGATTGCTATTATAACGGCGGGTTTGCCAGCGCACGCCAGGAGCGATTCACAGCCGAGGAGACCGACGTTTTCGTCAGGGCCGTAAAACACAGAGAAGTGACATTGGGGATGATGGGAGAAACCCACCCAAATTAGCTTCGGTTAAACAGGCGTATAATTTGGGTAAATGTGTATCTAGATAGATCTTTTTCACATCTTCACGAACACAACAATGATTTCCCTCGTGTGTTAATATTTTTCCTTGTAATAATGTATGATTTGCAAAAATGAAAACTGCTGCATCTGTTTATATTTGAGAATCAAAGTGGATGCGCGTTAACATTATGGCCAAGCACGCGCCCTTAAAATACCATATCACTAACGCGCAACGTGCCACTGTCTTTAGACTGTTTTTTTCCTGGTCAATGGCGCAATTGCTTTCTAAAACTGGAAAATAGCACCAGGGGAGTTTTGCGAAGAAACACGCCTCCTCTTTGCGCTGAACCGCCCCCGCGAGCGCAAGTTCATTCCCTAATTTACCGACGTGCGTCTGTGGAGGGAAAAGTCCGCTGTGCGCGGGTGCAAAATAGGAATGATACATGCGTCGGTGTTCAAAATCAATTGCGCTGGGTGCAAGATAGGGCCCATGATCTCTCACTTCATTATGTGTTTTCTGGTGCAGATTAAAACTGTTCAGTCGTGAAAAACTCTTTCCACAGAGAGAACACACATAAGGCTTCTCGTCTGAATGAACTTTCAGGTGTTGTTTTAGATTTGATGACCAAATGAACTTTGATCACAGTTGAATGGTTTCTCTAAAGTGAATGCGCAGATGTTGTCTCAAACCTCCTGAATCTCTGAAACTTTTCTCACACTGAGTACAGTAGTATGTCTTCTCTCCAGTATGAACTCGCTCATGATATTTCAGAGATGCAGAATGAGTGAAACTCTTGTCACAATATGAGCACTTGTAAGGTTTTTCTCCAGTATGATTTC